>NC_056630.2:154139507-154811382 GCF_002870075.4 Lactuca sativa | reverse complement strand
ACCTTTGATCAAAAGACAGATCCAAGCTTCTACAATCGATCTAGCTCATAAAGTTACAAAATTTACGTGCTTGCATGGGACTTTGAGCTCAAAAAGACATAAAACAAGCTTTTAAGATGCATGGGACCTTCATGGGTGCAAAAGCAGTCCCCAACTGCCTTGTGACTCCCTTAATGATGTGATTCAGAAGCTCTAACCCCCAACCATGTTTGCAATCATGGTTGGCCATAAAAAATGGCTTATAAAAGCCCTAAACCTCCCCAAAAAGGAATCTAACAAATGAAAGAGCAAGGTTACAACTTTTTACCTTCAATGAACTGTAGAAGGTGCACAAACTCGGGTTCCCTCGGTCTTTACTTGCTTCCTCAAGCTTTTATCCTTCCTTCTTAAGACCACAAGCACCAAAATCCACCAACAAGGCTTAGATTGCTTCAATAACGGCTAGGGTTTCAATGAGAGGTGTTCTGGGAGCATAAGGGACGTTGTGGCCGACATAACATTGTTTAAATAGGGTGTAAACCCTCGGATCAGGGTTTTTGTCTAAACAGGGTCTACTCGTCGATTTCGGGACCCGACTCGTCGATTCCATCACTTAAATCCTGCGTCCTGTCCCGCTTCTACTCGGCGAGTTGGTCCTTCAACTCGCCAAGTCCAAGGCCAAAAATGATAATTACTTAGAAAGAAATACGTACCAACACCCAGGTGCTACAGTATTTTTAAAACCTTTTAGATAATTTTGTTAGGGGGATAAGGGGATATTGAGACTAAACTCGACAAATTATCACAATAATATAATGCAAGAACTAACAACACAAAGATTTAACGTGGTTCAATTGATATTCTATCAAGCTACATCCATAGGCAAAACTAGAGAGATTCTCCATTGATTACTAAATGATATACAAAACTTGTGTATACAACACTCTCGATAACGTCTCAAACTATTCACTCCATGTGCATGAAAGTTATGTATAGCATGTCATTGTCTAGGCTTACAATCAATGAGATGTATTTACATTGTCATTGACCTATATTTAAGGGTTATGCCAATGGCCTCCGTCAGGCTTTAAGAAAAAGTCAACTTGTCATCCAAGATTATACGAACAATGCCGAAACATGTTGAAACTTCGGTATGCTTCAGGTTCTAGGACAGTGCTTCAATAACTCTTGGTCAAACTATTAGTATGCGTTTGATACCGAACTTTAACAATTCCCAAACAACTTTAACCTTCGATTTAATACCTTGACCTGGCAATGATTAGACTATGCTCTTCGAATCATCATCCTTCGCCATTAGACTTCACATCTCAATAATTTCTCACTTAGAGGCTAATTGTCAAACAACTTCTTATCTTGAAAGATGTAACCCAAATCATCTTTAGTTTGCATCTTCGACTTAAGCTATACAAAATGTCAACTTTTCTATTTTTACCACCTTGGTAAACATATATGTTGGGTTCTTCACACCAGTTATGTTCTACAAATCGAGCATACATTCGCTTATCAATTCTCTAATAAAATGGTATCTTATCTTGATGTATTTTTTCCTATTGTGAAACACCAAATTTTGGTTCCTCCAATTGTGAACACTCTGATGTAGCCTTAACATCCAACTAATTGTGGTTCCTCTGTTTGTGAACACATAACCGACAGTTCTTTTACACGACCTCCGTATCAACTTTAGCGAAACCTTCAAGAATGACATTATGCCTTTGATAACATAAGATGACATTTTAAGTTCCTTTCAAATAACAAAGCATCCATTTAACTCCTTTTTAATTCTCATTCCATGGATTCAATATAAACTGAATGACAACCGTCCCTACATTGGAAATATTTGGTCTAGTGCATACTATTGCATACATCAAGCTACAAATCACAAATGCATATGGAACTTTCGACATTTCATCCTTGTTCGCATTAGATTTTTAGAATTGCCTCTTCAAAGGTTTCACGTGACTCTTAAGGGGCGTACTTATGTCATATTAATTTCTTTAAAATTTTATAATTGTACTTCTCTTTGCAAAAAGTTTTAGTGTTCCTAAAGCTTTGTCTTTTACTATGCTCATGCAAACTATTTGCTTATAAACCCATAAGTCCTTCATCTCGAACTCCCAAGACAATTGTTTCTTCAACTTATTGATTTTGTGTATGTCGTATCCAGCTACCAACATATCATCAACATAAAGCAAGATGATTATTTAAAAGGATTTGAATTTCTTTAGATAACAACAGTAATCACTCTCACCCGACAATTATAATATTTCCCAAACAACTTTAGCCTTCGGATCATACCCTGACCGGACAACTCTTAGAGTACACTCTTTGAGTTTCCTCATCCTCCACCATTCTTCGCACTTCACCATTAGACTCCACATCTCAAAAAAATTATTATCTATTTATGTAATTATCCTTGATTTATTATTACCTTTGGAGTTATCCTTTCAACAAGTTAAGTTTAGCATCTAACTTCCTTGAAAACTATTTAGATATTCGTTGAAAATCTATCGCTTTTGTTTAACTCTTACAGCTAACTCCTCTAAGAACCTCTGTAACAACGTAAATTTTCAAACCAAAATTTTCAAATTCAAAACACATGTATTCTAATAATAAAACCACAAAGTGTCATAATGTCATATCATCAAAACTCATGTTCAAAAACTATATATATATATATATATATATATATATATATATATATATATATATATATATATATATATATAACTCCAAGATCCTCACCATCATAACTCAAACTCTGATGTGTGTACAATCTAGTCGGCGCCTTCCCATGATCCTGAGAAGTGCCTGAAACACATAAAACATAGCACAGTAAGCACAAAGCTTAGTGAGTTCCCAAAAATACCACACATAGCTCATTAGCCACTTTAGGCCATAACTCAATAAGATCCTTCGGCCAGTGTGTCTCAGTGGGACCCTCCGGTCCCAACTCAGTAAACTCATAATAACAATATTCAGCATAATCACAAAGACATTGATGTGTGTAAAACGAACTCGTTTTAATCCTAACAAACTCAAATTTAAACAAACACACTCAGGCAGTGTACCTATCGATAGTAGTTTAGTTCAAGCAAGTAGGGTATCGAACACAGGGAACGGTAACAGCTAAAATTAATACTAATATTATCTAAATAAAACAATTAATAAAAGAGGGGGGTTTTCTCTAGTTTTTCAAGACTAGAAACTTAATCAAGCACTTTAAAACTCAAACAAAGACAATTAACAACTAAGAAGAATAAGAAAGGACAACTAGATTCAATGATAAAACAGACTTCTGTTTAGATTCGATTCACTTATTCCTATGGTTGATTTCGTGGCAAGTGTAATGAATTAATACATCAATGGTTACTGATTCCAAATATGATTGGGTTCATGTTCATTATTACCAATCCTTTAGTAGACAAGTTGATTCAAACAGTGATCAAGTGATGAAATTAACAAGTTTCCTAGTGTTCAGTTCATATCAAGCAAAACTTATAACAATAGCTAATCAAAATTGTGCAATTCAATCAACTCATGTATAGATGTTCATCACACATGTTCACACATTGATTTACATATTTTATATTTAACCCTAGTTTCAAATTCACTATTCCTAGGCATACAATCTTATATTCATAAAACTATATGAATCAAGTAATCAAGAAGATATTCATGCAACTCAATCACTTATTTGTTAACTAAAAACATTTATCATCAATACATATGGATCTTTAATAAGCTTAACAAGATGAATAACCAAATTAATATCAACTCAACCACTCAATCAAACCATGTTCATAAGATTATCTCATCCAAACAGAAGTAAAAAGCTTTTAGCTCATATCTAAAGCAAGTAATAACCTAAAATCAAATCTAATAATTCAAACATGGTTCAAAACAAAGATTAAGAAAAGAAGAATGATTATTTGCCTTTGATTCTCTTCTAAATTGTTTCTTAGGTTGCAATCTCGAAAACTGAAGCTTCAAGAACCCTTTTGGTCTTCAATGATCGCACCTAGCCTCCAGAAAAAGTTAGGGTTCGAATGAGAAGCGTTTCTATATATAAATTCTGAAAACAGCACCAACTCGACGAGTTTTCACCACAAACTCGTCAAGTTTTTTTTATAATCCGTGTATACAGCGTGTACGGCAGGGCATCTTCGAATCTGGAACATTCTGACCAACTTGTCGAGTTTACTGGGAATCAACATTTTCTCAAAACATGAAAGTCGTCCGAAATTGTGTCTAGTTTTCAGAACATTTTGAATCTCATCAATCGGAGTTACGGTTCATGAGATATGGCCAAAACACCGACGAGGGGTCAAGCTGTCCAGCAACATCCTTCTTTCTTCAAAATCCAAGATCCAAGCTTCCAATCACTCAATCATTTTCCTTTTTCACCCAAGCATGTCTTTTATTGCTGAAATTGAAATATTAAGCTAATTAAGTACCTTTTGTTCATTAAATGAGATAAAATCAACATAAAGTATTAAGATAATGCATAAATTTTATAACTAGATATGCCCATATCAAAATACCCCACACTTGACTTTTGCTTGCCCCCAAGCAAAACTGAATTTTTAACACACTAATACCACATAAGACAATCCCAATCGAACCCAACCATTATGCCAAGACCGCAACGCATGCATTTGTGTCTAAAATTTTTCCTAAGGACCCCCCTCAATCCTAATACTTACAATCCTCATAAACACTCGCCCACTTCTTTTGAACATTGCTCATTTTATGCATCCCTCCGAATCCATCCCCAGAAAACTTTCTTAACCTCAAGTCATTTTGGTTAAATCCCCAAGCATACATATGATAAAATAACCTAGAAAAGAAAATTACAATAAAAATAAATACTACTTTTGATTGAATCTTTTATACTTTGTAGCTTTTCTTCAATGTGTTCTTCTTTGTCTTCATAGCTTTGTAGATTCTTTATTCAAATATTTCGTCACTCTTTTTTTCAATTTTTTTTCTTTTTTTTTTCTTTTTCTTTTTTCAACACACTTTTTCCACTCAAAACTAAAAACCTAGAAAAACATATGCTTAAGCAAAGGAATTTAACTTCATCCTTTATTGGTTAAAGGCATTAGTCTAGTGTGCAATGACTACTTAAGTTTTCCTGGATACATTTCAAGTACACGATGTTAAACATATTGCGATCCTCAAACTAAGCGAGGTTGTGTTTTTGTCCCATGATTTCACTACAATAAAGGGGGCCACAAATGCACTATAACGTATGTTGGCTCAACGAAACATTTGGGTTCTCATAGAATCATCAAATACAATACTAGCATGGAACCCTAATTGCTTTACCAAAACTTTCTAAATTAACCCTAGCAATTTTTATGCAATTTTTTTAAAACCAAGCAAGGATTCTAATTTTGACTAAATGTAATCAACCCCCATACCCCATACTTAAGTTATGCAATGTCCCCTTTGCATGTTAAAACAATTAAAGAACACAAAAGTTGTTGGGTCAAAATATGGTTTATACTTTACTTTTCTGGGCAATTGTATTTTTCTATAATATTTATGAATTTATGGCCATGTTTACGGCTGAGTTTATGGCCGTAAACACCTTACGGCCGTAAACTCATTTACGGCCCATTTGTTTCCGGCCCATGTTCCCTAGTATAAATAGAGGTGTTAGGGTGAGAAGTATAGATTGATGATTGATGAACCCTAGAGAGTTTACGGCCAAAGAGAAATGAACGTTTGTGTGTGTGAATCTTGTGTAAGGAATTTCATTCATATCATTAATACATTAAAGATTCATCATATTCTTCTTCTTCTTCTCTTCTATTTTTTATCTGACATCATCCGTTTGATTAGGATTCCGCACCATCAAACGGATCTGACTGATACACGGGCAGATTAGGGACTTACAATTGGTATCAGAGCCAAGTTGTATCACTCAAAAAGATTTATTGTTTCATCCAAAAATCGAATATTCTGTGTTTACGGTCCAAGCTTACGGCCGTAAACTCCGAGTTCTTGGGCCGTAAACTCTATTTGGAGCATTATTTGGTCTTATTTTCGAAATATTTTTGCGTTTTTGGATAGATCTCGCAAAAATAAAGGGGGTTTGTTCTTTGTGTTTTTCATAAAAAGGGGTTTTTGATTGAGTTTTGGAGCTTCAAAGTCGAATTTTCACGTAATCTTAAACTGTTTTCGGCCGGAGCTTACTGCCGGAAACAGTTCACGGCCGGCGGCGGCGTTTGCGTTTACGGCTAGGGTTTCCGGTGTTTGCGGTCTCGGCTTGGCGAACGGCGTCGGCTCGGTTGGAGTATACGGCTCGGATTTCGGCTCGGCTAGGGAAGCCGGCTAAGCAAGCCGCACAACGCCTTCTTAAAAATCGAAACTGAATTGGGGGTGCCGGGATTCGAACCCGGGTCCTTTGGGTCATCAAACACGCGGCTTACCAGTTGAACTACCAAGCCTCTTGTTTCATTCCATCGAAAATTAAAATATAACCCGTCTTTTTCGCACCAAATTTTCAAATTTTGACACTTTTAACCCAAAAATCAATTTCCTTTTATTTTAAAATTCCTTTTTCATTCAAAATAAAAATAAAATAATAATAATAATAATAATAAATAATGATAATAATAATAATAAATTGTTTTTATTTTGTTTTTTTTCTCTTTATTTTTGATTTTTTTATTTCAAATTTTGATTGTGACTTTCACGTTTGACCATTGATTTTAAACTTTGACTTTTTCGTTTAATTTTTAAAATTTTCAAATTTAGCTTTTCAGTTTGACTTTTAAGTTTGACTTTTGAGTTTGATTTTTTTAAAATTTAACTTTTAAGGTTGTTTTTTAAAAAAATAAAATAAAATAAAATAAAATAAAAAATAAATAAATAAAAAAAAGGCATTTTAAATTTGACATTTGCTTATAGTTTTTTTTTAAATTAATTTTAAGGTCTACGAGGGAGTTGAAAACATGAAAGAGAGTCATCAGGATATCTTAAGACAAAATTTCAACATGTTCGCTTATCTCCCTGGAGAAACGCTCGAAACTCAGTTGCAGCGGTTTACTACACTCACTACTGAGATGAATATAGCCGGGATCTTCTTGTCTAAATCTGAGACAAACAAAAAGCTATTGAATTCACTTCCAAAATCGTGGGATATGGACGTGGCTGACATCAAGAAGACAAAAGATCTCAATCGTCTTAGTCTGGCTGATATAATTGAACAACTTAACGCTTTGAATTGTCGAAAAACAATGAGTTCAGCAAACCTTCCGGTCAATGAAGTGTCGTGTTCTCATTCATGTGAAGTTTCATGTTCTCAATCATGTGAAGATACGATTAAATTTCTTCGGGAACAAATTGATTTATTTAAAAGAGAAGTTGAAGACCTGAGATATGAAGGATATCAACTCAGGAAACGACAGAAACCCCTGAAGGCTGAATTGGAAGCAAAAACCAAGGACTTTAGGAAACTTCAGGAAGAGTACAGCAATAAGTGTGAAAATTATGATTATGTTAAGAGTCAACTTGTTGCTGTAACTGAAGAACTTGACGCTTTAAAAATTAAGTGTGGAAAAACTGATGTCAATTTCAAAAATTATACTGCGTCAAGTCAGACAGTCGAGTCCTTATATGAGACCCAGTTAAAATTCAAAGAAAATCAAAGCAAGGGTCTAGGGTATGATAGTGTACCTCCTCCTTTCAATCATAACTACACATCCATCCCCATGACAAAGAAAGAAATTGACATGGAGGCATATCTTCGATATGGCAAACCAGCTGGATTTGTGTCAGGAGGTATTCAGGTTGAAAATACTAATGTGTCTACTTCATGTGCAGGTAAAGTAGCAGAAGATGAGAACAAGGAGAGTTCTTCTGAACAAAAAAACGACTCCTTGAACTCTAAATCTGTTGCTTCTAATCAACCTGCCATTGAGAAATATAGGCCTCCAATTCCAACGCAACAGAGTGCCTGTCGCAAGTGTGCATGTGGAAACAACAAGAAACGAGGCAAGGATACGCCACCAGGGGCAGGAAGAAACAACTTCACAGTGAAGAAAAAGACATGTTTTCACTGTGAAACACCTAGACACATTGCCAGAAATTGTCCTAATCGCGTGTATGTTCCCTACTACGCACAAGGCTAGCAGAACTATTCAAGAGGGAGATACTCCAAAAGAAACCCCTCAAGGTCACGTTCAGACAATGCTGATTGGAACGCGCAGAAGGCAAAGAATCAAAATCTCAAGGGCAAGAAGGGAATGGTGACCAACAAGCCCAGTTCAAGAGATACTCCTGTGAAGCCAAGACCGGTTAGGTCAAAGTCATCTCGGCAGTCGGCTTCTAGTTCCAAATCAAGTACTGAGCCACCCATAGGATCGAAAAAGAAATGGGTTAAACCCAACTACAAATGGGTTCCGAAGGCTCAATCTCCCAAATCAACTAACGATTCTGATATTTTTATATCTTCTGTTTGTGATAAACAGGACATGTCATGGGAGAAAGTACCTTGCGTTGATGACAAAGGTCGACCCAGTTTCAAAATGGACTGGGTTCCAAAGACCAACTGATCCCGCTCTGTGCTGGAGCAGCTATGGAGGCATATCATCAGACTTCGGTTTGTTGGTAGTGGTTGTTCCTGACACTTGATAGGGGACATCTCTCAACTGTACAACACTCAGACTTTTGTTCGAGAGTATGTGTCCTTTTGCGGGAAAGGAAAGAAAGGAAGAAAGGAAGGGATCACATGGGGTTAATGCTTAATGATATGAAGAATTTTCGGATCTATTATGAGATTATGTGTGCTGTTCTCAGACCTTCTGGATGCAGATTCAATCGGTGAATTACGGTTTGCGTTTTCTTCTCTATACTCCTAAGTTTTTCTTAGCCTGATTCGCTTTAAAGACTAATTTTTGTTTTAGGATAGTTTAAATTTGCGTATTTACTTTTGTTTCTCTCCTATGCACAAATTTAGGGGGACAAATAAAAACAAAACAAAAATTAGAAAATTTTAAAAAATCCAAAAACATCAGAAAATCAGAAAATAAAAAAAATATATTGGTTATGAGTCTGTGTTTGAGGGAGATGTTTTGGGAAGTGATATTATCAAGTGATAACAGGCAACCTGAGTCTGCGTAACGTACCCGAAGTTTAAGGGTCTATGCTCTGACTTGATGCGTCGGTAGGCACGAAAAATTTTAAAGGGACATGACTAGGTAGAGTTGAACTTAGGAAATTTATAGACTTGACAAATCTTGACCTAGTTAGATATGTTCAGCCTGACAATATGACGCTCGGATAGGTTGAGCAGGGAGATATATATGGGAATCTACTCGTCACATTAATTGAACCCGTACTTGGAACCGTGGTTTAACTTTTCCTCGATGTGTGGATTCTGTCATTAATTCCGGTTGGATGGGGCGACTGGTAAATTCCGATAAATTAGGTCTGTAGAATATCATTTTCTTTCTTTCCGTCTGTTAGTCATATGTTTTCTCCTTTGCGTGACGTCCAATCCGACCTGGTACAGAACATATGCAACTCTATTTCTCTGCAGGATATATATATATATATATATATATATATATATATATATATATATATATATATATATATGTGTGTGTGTGTGTGTGTGTGAAATGTATGTGTGAAATACTTCTCATCTGTTAGCCATATGTTGTCTCCTTTGCGCGACTTCTAATCCGACCTGGTACACAGCATATGCAACCTTCTTCTTCTCAACCCCTCTGAAGTAGTTAGCAATAGAATTCTGAATCTCTTCTCTCTCTGAATGGTTGTCTGCTCACCCGGTGTAAGGAGTACTCTGGAAGTTCTTGATGGCTGGGGCATTTCAGGAAGCGGGAAACACGTTCCAGTACACTTAAAATTGAACTCATACAGATTGTCTATAGATCTCGCTGCTCAATTTAGGTGGACAAAAATATCCCTGGCCGTCGTCAGATGAATGGTCCTTAAGATATAGTATCTAAGGAATTAGGATCAGATATAATTTTTAGGAACTTAAGTTCACCTTGTCTTGTATCAAATAGTATGTCCTAAATTTGTCACAATTTTTCGTGTTTAAGTGGACAACAATACCGACGATCGACCAGACAAAGATGTGAATATGGAAGGTACCGACAAGTGGATAAAGGCTGTCTAAAAACTTTGATCCCAAATCTCTCTTAAAGTTAGATATCATTTTTGTTTTTGTTAAATTTGTCATAGTTTCTTCTAATTTAAATATTAGGGGAGAATTAAAAATTAAAAAATAATAAAAAAAATCCAAAAATAGTGTTATTTATGTTTTATTTCTTGTTCAAAAAAAATCCAAAAATATTTTTCTTTCTGTTTTAATTTGTGTGCTAAGTTTCCTTTTAGTTTTGTTTTGTCTTGAAAAGTGATTTCAGGTATAGATAAGACTCATGGAGTTTGTGTTGAAGATTTTTGAGCCAAAGCCTCGTCTGTGAGCATCGAAGAATTCGCATTCGAAGGAGCAAGAAATGAAGATCATTCTTTCAACATTCAATCTTTCAACCCCAGAAGCAAGGTGAAGCTGCAATTAAAGATTATGTGACGGATTGCATTGAAGCCTCCTCAATCAGTCTGCTGCTATCTTTGTACCTGCTGAAGTGATCCAGAAGATTTGTTCTCTCTGATGTTCTCTCTGAAGATTCTCAAGCTGAAAGCATCATTTTTCAAGAATCAGTACGTCAAGCCTCCTCACCCAATGTGCGTTCAATGCTAAATTCTGAAGAAAACCTCAAGTGCTAAAGATGAAGTCATTCATTGAAGATTCATATGTTCATCCTGATGTTGTGAAGAAATTGAAGATAAATGCTGAAGCTAAGCTCTCATTGAAGATTGACAAGAAAGTCAGCTACTTTTTAGGGGGAGCTTGTTGGGTCAATTAAGAAAAGAAAGCTATAAACCAAGGGGGAGATTGTTGGGTCAAAATATGGTTTATACTTTACTTTTCTGGGCAATTGTATTTTTCTATAATATTTATGAATTTATGGTCATGTTTACGGCTGAGTTTATGGCCGTAAACACCTTACGGCCGTAAACTCATTTACGGCCCATTTGTTTCCGGCCCATGTTCCCTTGTATAAATAGAGGTGTTAGGGTGAGGAGTATAGATTGATGATTGATGAACCCTAGAGAGTTTACGGCCAGAGAGAAAGGAACGTTTGTGTGTGTGAATCTTGTGTAAGGAATTTCATTCATATCATTAATACATTAAAGATTCATCATATTCTTCTTCTTCTTCTCTTCTATTTTTGATCTGACATCATCCGTTTGATTGGGATTCCGCACCATCAAACGGATCTAACTGATACACGGGCAGATTAGGGACTTACAAAAGTAAAGAGAGAATTGGAACAGACTCCCCTGGGATAGAAGTTGCGAGGTTGATATTGTGACATCCCCATTTTCACGGCCAAAAAAGACCGATTTGTTTATGCTTTGTTTTATAAAATCAGAGTAATCTTTTAAAGAAAACCGTTGCGGAATTTGTTCCCAAAAAAAATATGATAAAAATTATCAAAGAATTTCTTTAAAGAAATGTATTTTCATTATATAACAAAATCTCGGGATGTTATGTTCAATACAGACCAAAAGCATAAACAGAACAAAATAGACCTTACAACATTTATTCATAACTATTGGCCTATAATCCAAAATCTCTCGTCAAGTCCACCAACTTATACTCTTGTGCCATTACCTGTAATGCAAAGAAAACTGAGTGGGTCAGGCTTGGGAGCCTGGTGAGCATATAGGGTTTTCGACCCACAATAATATAATTATTATATTCAACCATTAAACAATCAACCCAATTACCCATCACCATTATCTTCTTTATTTCTTAAGGTTTTACCCTATTAATCAACTATCCTTCCTTCATTCATTCCTAAGGATTGACCTAAGGAATTAGCACAAACTTCCATTGCTACATAAGGCGCATCTGCCAACATTATCCTTTAAGCGCCTCTGTCAGGATTACGTCCTACACTATGAGGCGCGACTGCCAGGTTTATGACATTCTCTTTTAGGCGTTTCTGCCGACATTATCCTATAAGCGCATCTGCCAGGATTATCCTATAAGCGCATCTGCCAGGATTACGACATTCACTACTTGGTGCATCTACCGATATTATTCTTAAGCACATTTGTTAGCATTATGATATTCTCCATTTGGTGCATCTACCAATATTATTCTTAAGCGCATCTGCTAGTATTATGACATTCTCTAATTGGTGCATCTACCAATATTATTCTTAATCATCTTTCATACCTCATCATATTATCACATACCATCTATCTCATCTACCCATGTTCTATCCAACATATTTGTAGATATAAAATACATATACAGTTTAACTCATTAAAACCTATATAAAACATCTATTCCACACTCATCTCAAATAAACAACAATATATAAACACATAGCACATATTTTATAACAAATACTTCATATTTATGTGTTAGAAGAAAGTAATCACACACTCACCCAAACATATACTTACTACATTCAAACAATACTTGTATTATACCCGTGTTTATGAAAGGGACTATACACCCACACATATAAACAACTTTATATTATACACATAGCACATATTTGATAGCAAATACTTAATATTTATGTGTTAGAAGAAAGTAACTACACACTCACTTGATCAGAAGATGATCGGACAGCACTACGGCTTGTAGAAGTAGTATTCTTCGGTAGATCTGGAAGATCTTCACAAAACCCGGATTCCTCGCGGGCAGAGCTTCGGCTTGGTAATTGCACTTCTCGGGATCTTCGGGGCCTCGGGACTTGCTTCGGGGCTCGGGAATGATATCGGGGCTTCGGGATAATTCTTGCACAAAAAACGATGCAAAAACGCGAGAGAATGGGAAGAAATAAGCAAAGAAGTCGGTTGCCCTCGACACCCTTTTATAGGGGGATGGAAACCCATTTACGTTGGGCGTAAATTTACATTACGTTGGGCGTAATGTGGATCAGATCGCTGACTCCCCCCATGGATAATATCAGTTAATTTATAATTAAATTAAATATCAAAAATATATAATAAACTTCAAAAATTCATATCTTCTTCATACGAACTCCGTTTTCGACGTTCTTTATATCCCCGCGTAGGTGAGACTACGCTCTACAACTTTCGTTTAGACACCGTCGGCTAATTTTGACTTTATTTTTATTATATTATTTTAGTAGGCCGGGACGGGAAAATTCCGTTATAAATTCATAACTTCTTCATCCGACATCCATTTTCGCCTATCTTTTTATCGTTTCACTACAATTGACGAGATCTTCGATTCTCATTTAGATTGTTTTGGCTAAAAACCGCTCGATCTCAAATCGAGTATTCGGGCTGCATACTGCTAAGTCGAAACTTAGAAAAATCATAACTTCCTCATACGAAGTCAGATTTGGACGTTCTTTTTATGCACGCTCATGGTTTAACGAACTCTATGACTTTAGTTTAGATTGCTAAGGCTAAATATCACTCTAACGTAAATTCACTTTTTACATCATTCAGCGTCGTGCCGGTTTTGTCGCGAAACTTCAACAGGTCATAACTTCTTCGTTATAACTCGGATTTCGACGTTCTTTATATGCACGGAAACCTTGTAACATATACTATAACTTAGTTAAGATTATTCATTCTAAATAATCTTTCATCAAAAATTCATTTTTGACGCCTATCGTCTCTAAATTGACTAGCCCGGATCTACGGGCGTTACAAATATTCTTTGTATTAAGTTCCATCTTTAGCTGACTTTAGACATGGAAACATCTCATCCATGCCTAGGGTGTCAAATATCGTGTGGTATAGCTCTAATTATTCAGGAAAAAGCTCTTGGAAATGTTCGAAAAATGATCTCCTTATACTCTTTAGTGACGAGACTCCTTTTTAACCATTTTAAGCATCAGACTTATACCATCACTCAAATCTTCACATCTTTTCGTCTAGACTCGACCCCTCACTTTATTTCTCTCACGCTTTTAATTAATTCATCAACTCTCACCCTAACTTCTGCAAGATCAAAAACAAATACCAAGTAATAATAATAATAATAACATCAAAATAAAAAAAAATCCTAAATTACCCCTAAATACTAGAAGTTTAGAAAGAAAAAGAAAAGCAAACTCTAATGACGGGTTGCCTCCCGCAAGCGCTTCTTTTTGTGCGAGTCTTTAGCTGGACTCTCAACTTAATAAACTTCCAATAAACTCAATTCCAATCCATCCCTTTCATTGAATATCTTCTTTGGTGGACCAATTTGTAAAATTTGGCTTTTTGCTTCTATAATTGGCCAAATGAGCTTGAATATATAAAACCCAAGAATCTTGATAAGGGTTGGGACCGGTTAGATACTAATCAGAAATGGATCGCGTTTCAGAACTTTCTCCAAAGTTGGAGTCGTCGCCCCATGCTTCGAAACACAATCTGGGAAAATAGGGGGCCATTTCGTGATAATGGTCAAACCACGACTTGGTTCCTGCCACTCAGCTTGTCCGTGTTCTTCATCTGACCTTTCTGCTAGCAATCTTTCCAGCTCCTCCAAATCTCTTTCTAGATTAAATTCTTCATCTTTTAACTCTAGTTCTTGTAACTCATATAGCTCTTTTTCATTAGGCAAGATGTTATCTAACCATCTTCCAAATCCCTTCAAATCATCATCTGAGTCATATTCCTCATCTTCTTGCTCAATTTCCTATACTACTTCCTCAAGAAAAGCATCAAAAGCATCGAGATTTGGAAAATACATAATACGATAATAAAAAATTAAAACAGAAAACGAGTAACTTTATATGAGATTAATATCACACAAAGGATCGATAACACTAGCAAATAAAATTAACTATTTGAACCGTTCCTCGGCAACGGCGCCAAAAACTTGATGTGTGTAAAACGAACTAGTTTTAATCCTAACAAACTCAAATTTAAACAAACACACGCAGGCAGTGTACCTATCGATAGTAGTTTAGTTCAAGCAAGTAGGGTATCGAACACAGGGAATGGTAACAACTAAAATTAATACTAATATTATCTAAATAAAACAATTAATAAAAGAGGGGGGGTTCTCTAGTTATTCAAGACTAGAAACTTAATCAAGCACTTTAAAACTCAAACAAAGACAATTAACAACTAAGAAGAATAAGAAAGGAGAACTAGATTCAATGATAAAAGAGACTTCTGTTTAGATTCGATTCACTTATTCCTATGGTTGATTTCGTGGCAAGTGCAATGAATTAATACATCAATGGTTACCGATTCCTAATATGATTGGGTTCATGTTCATTATTACCAATCCTTTAGTAGACAAGTTGATTCAAACAGTGATCAAGTGATTAAATTAACAAGTTTCCTAGTGTTCAGTTCGTATCAAGCGGGACTTATAATAATAGTTAATCAAATTTGTTCAATTCAATCAACTCATGTATAGATGTTCATCACACATGCTCACACATTGATTTACATATTTTATAGTTAACCCTAGTTTCATATTCACTATTCCTAGGCATACAATCTTATATTCATAAAACTATATGAATCAAGTAATCAAGAATATATTCATGCAACTCAATCACTTATTTGTTAACTAAAAATATTTATCATTGATATGTGCATATTTAGTTATAAAATTCATGCATTATCTTAATACTTTATGTTGATTTTATCTCATTTAATGAACAAAATGTGCTTAATTAGTTTATAATTTCATTTTTCAGCAACAAAGACATGCTCGAAAGGAAAATGAAGCGGAACTAGCGATTGGAAGCTTGGATCTTGGATTTTGAAGAAAGAAGGATGTTGCTGGACAGCTTGACCCCTCGTCAATGTTTTGGCCATATCTCATGAACCATAACTCCGATTGACGAGATTCAAAATGTTCTAAAATGTAGACACAATTTTGGACGACTTTCGTGTTTTGAGAAAATGCTGATTCGAAACGTACTCGGCGAGTAGGGTCGATTACTCGGCGAGTTGTATCGAACTTTCGCGATTATGGACGCGCTGACTTGCCGTACACGGGTTTTAAGTGATGTACTCGGCGAGTAGGTCACTAGACTCGCCAAGTAGCCTCTGTTTTGTGAAAATCTATATAAAGAGACTTTCAGATCGATACCCTAGCATGGAGAGAAACCCTAGGAGGCTGAGAAACGATTGGAAGTGCTGCTAGGTCGTGAGGAACTGAAGAATCAACCCTACATTCAATTGTGAAGAGAATCAAGACAATTTTGGTTTATTCTTAGTAACTTTTTGATTTGAATCATGTTTACATACTTTGATTTCGTTTTTGAGTTTATTTTTACTGCAATCATGAGCTAAAAACTTATTCTTCTGTTAGGGTAGACAATTTTGTGAACATGGATTGATTATTTGAGTAGGATTAGTTTTAATTGGTAATTATGTTTTGTTAAGCTTGTTAAAGAACCTTATGTGTTGACAATAACTATTCTTCTGTTAATAAATCAGTAATTAAGTTGTATGAACATCTCTTAGTTATTAATTTCATATGATTTATTGTGACCACATAGTTGTATGTCTAGGAATAATGAACGTGAAACTAGAATTAACTAGAAGATAGGTAAGTTAATGTGTAAGCTTGTTGGATAAACATCGACAAGAGGTTAATTGAAGGGCCAATTTAGTTAACCACTACAAGTCTTACTTAACCCGAATCAATAACTAGGAAATCCGTTAATTTAGACAACTGGTCACTGCTTGAGTTAATTTGTTTCCTAAGGATTAGTAATATCGAACGTGAAACTAATCATCTTAGTCGGTAGCCAATGAAGAATTAATCTGATACATTAAAATCATCCATGGGAACAATGAGTCATACCTAAACAGAAGTCCTCTTTACTATTGAATTTAGTTGGTAATTAATTGTTTTAGTTGCTAGTTAGTTAATTTGTGTGTTGGTTATTCTAATTAAGTTTCTAGTCTTGTAAAACTAGAGAAAACCCCCTTTTGTTATTTGTTTTATTTAGATAATATTAACATTTATTTTAATTGTTTACCGTTCCCTGTGTTCGATACCCTACTTGCTTGAACTATATTACTAATCGATAGGTACACTGCATTTCGTGTGTTTATTTTGTGTCTAAGTTAGTAGGATTAAAACTAGTTCGTTTCACACACATCAAGTTTTTGGCGCCATTGCCGGGGAACGGTTCAAATAGTTAATTTTATTTGCTAATTGTTATCATATATTTTTATTTTTTATATAGTTTAATTTTTATTTATTATGTATTTTCCAAATCTCGATACTTTTGATGCTTTTCTTGAGGAAGTAGTACATGAAATTGAGCAAGAAGATGAGGAGTGTGGATCAGATCATGATTTGAAGAAATTTGATAGATGGTTAGATAACATCTTCCCCGGCAACGGCGCCAAAAACTTGATGTGTGTGAAACGAACTAGTTTTAATCCTACTAACTTAGACACAAAATAAACACACGAAATGCAGTGTACCTATCGATTAGTAATATAGTTCAAGCAAGTAGGGTATCGAACACAGGGAACGGTAAACAATTAAAATAAATGCTAATATTATCTAAATAAAACAAATAACAAAAAGGGGGTTTTCTCTAGTTTTACAAGACTAGAAACTTAATTAGAATAACCAACACACAAATTAACTAACTAGCAACTAAAACAATTAATTACCAACTAAATTCAATAGTAAAGAGGACTTTTGTTTAGGTATGACTCATTTGTTCCCATGGATGATTTTAATGTATCAGATTAATTCTTCATTGGCTACCGACTAAGATGATTAGTTTCACGTTCGATATTACTAATCCTTAGGAAACAAATTAACTCAAGCAGTGGCCAGTTGTCTAAATTAACGGATTTCCTAGTTATTGATTCGGGTTAAATAAGACTTGTAATAGTTAATCAAATTAGTGATTCAATTAACCTCTTGTTGATGGTCATCAAACAAGCTCACGCATTAACTTACCTATCTTCTAGTTAATTCTAGTTTCACATTCATTATTCCTAGACATACAACTATGTGGTCACAATAAATCATATGAAATTAATAACTAAGAGATGTTCATACAACTTAATTATTGATTTATTAACAGAAGAATAGTTATTGTCAACAAATAAGGTTCTTTAACAAGCTTAACAAAACCAATTAAAATTAATCCTACTCAAATAATCAATCCATGTTCACAAAATTGTCTACCCTAACAGAAGAATAAGTTTTTAGCTCATGATTGCAGTAAACATAAACTCAAAAACAAAATCAAAGTATGTAAACATGATTCAAATCAAAAAGTTACTAAGAATAAACCAAAATTGTCTTGATTCTCTTCACAATTGAATGTAGGGTTGATTCTTCAGTTCCTCACGACCTATCAGCACTTCCAATCGTTTCTCAGCCTCCTAGGGTTTCTCTCCATGCTAGGGTATCGATCTGAAAGTCCGTTTATATAGATTTTCACAATACAAAGGCTACTCGGCGAGTCCAGTGACCTACTCGCCGAGTACATCACTTAAAACCCGTGTACGGCAAGTCAGCGCGTCCATAATCGCGAAAGTTCGATACAACTCGCCGAGTAATCGACCCTACTCGCTGAGTACGTTTCGAATCAGCATTTTCTCAAAACACGAAAGTCGTCCGAAATTGTGTCTACTTTTCAGAACATTTTGAATCTCATCAATCGGAGTTACGGTTCATGAGATATTGCCAAAACACCGACGAGGGGTCAAGTTGTCCAGCAACATCCTTCTTTCTTCAAAATCCAAGATCCAAGCTTCCAATCGCTAGTTCCGCTTCATTTTCCTTTCAAGCATGTCTTTGTTGCTGAAAAATGAAATTATAAACTAATTAAGCACCTTTTGTTCATTAAATGAGATAAAATCAACATAAAGTATTAAGATAATGCATGAATTTTATAACTAAATATGCACATATCAATCATCAATACATAAGGATCTTTAATAAGCTTAACAAGATGAATAACCAAATTAAAATCAACTCAACCACTCAATCAAACCATGTTAATAAGATAATCTCATCTAAACAGAAGTAAAAAGGTTTTAGCTCATATCTAATGCAAGTAATAACCTAAAATCAAATCTAATAATTCAAACATGGTTCAAAACAAAGATTAAGAAAAGAAGAATGATTATTTGCCTTTGATTCTCTTCTAAATTATTTCTTAGGTTTCAATCTCGAAAACTGAAGCTTCAAGAACCCTTTCGGTCTTTAATAATCGCACCTAGCCTCCAGCAAAAGTTAGGGTTCAAATGAGAAGCGTTTCTATATATAAATTCTGAAAACAGCGCCAACTCTACGAGTTTTCACCAAAAACTCGTCGAGTTTTTTTTATAATCCGCGTATACATCGTGTACGGTAGGGCATCTTCGAATCTGGAACATTCTGACCAACTCGTCGAGTTTATGCCCAACTCGTCGAGTTTACTGGGAATCAACATTTTCTCAAAACATGAAAGTCGTCCGAAATTGTGTCTAGTTTTCAGAACATTTTGAATCTCGTCAATCGAAGTTACGTATCATGAGATATGGCCAAAACACCGACGAGGGGTCAAGCTGTCCAGCAACATCCTTCTTTCTTCAAAATCCAAGATCCAAGCTTCCAATCACTCAATCCTTTTCCTTTTTCACCCGAGCATGTCTTTTATTGCTGAAATTGAAATATTAAGCTAATTAAGTACCTTTTTGTAACGAACAAAAATTTCAACCAATTTAAAATTTTCGAAAACAACCCGATTCCATTAAAGTTATTACAAAAAGGTTTTCAATACAATTTATTTTAAGTATTCCCAAAATCTCATCACAACATAGACACGAGGAGCGGTACGATCACGCCTTCGCCTTGCCACGGTCTCCTGAAGAACCTGAAAAACATTAAACCACAACTGTAAGCCCGAAAGCTTAGTGAGATATCCCCAAAACACCAACCACATATACCATACACGCATAACATGCCATACCATATCCGATCACAGAACAGCCATGCACTTCGGGTCTACTGTATGACTGGTCCGCCGCACCGGCCAACAGTCCACCTGGTCCACCCTTTGAGTCTAGCCATAAACCTCGAGTCTGCAGTGTGATTGGTCCGTCCTCACCGGGCCTTCAATCCACCTGGTCCACTCTCTGAGTCTACAGTATGACTGGTCCGCCCGCACCGGGCCTTCAGTCGGCCTGGTCCACTCTCTGAGCCTCGGCACGTCTAGTCCGCCCTCTTGGGGCCTACAGCCTATCCGGAGCGCTCGTTGGGCCTTCGGGACAACCGGTCCGCCCTGGGTATCTTGGCCTACAACACAAAGCAGGACCCGCCTCAACCCATCTCCAGTCCAAACAACCATGTGCACATAAACATACAAACGTATAACTATTCACAGTCAACAAGCCGATCAAACAGATCACATAACATATCATCATCCTAACCAGGATACCGACCTAACCGGTCACTAGCATAGCATCACCCTACATCTCAGAATACCGATCTCAATCAGGTCTCTAACACATACCATCCTAGCTACCAGGATGCAACATATCAAAGCAATAACATAACAACAAATACCCGGATCTCAATCCGATAAAGGGCCGGCCTTGGTGCCTTAGACCCTGTTGATATAGTGAGGATAACTCACCTCGAAACTGCCGACTGAACGGATAACCCAAGCTGCTCCGATCACTGACACGATCTCCACCACTGGACAACCACCAAGGCACTGAACTCAAAACAATAACCAACAATTACCAAAATGCCCCTGGAAACCACTGGTCAACCCTTGGACAAAGTCAAAGTCAACCCCTGACTGACTCTACTCGCCGAGTCAACCCGATGACTCGCCGAGTCCCCAAGCTCAGAACTTCCCCAATCCGCGACTCAACTTGCCGAGTCACCCCGAGACTCGCCGAGTTCAACAACTCTGAGTCCACTCACATACAACTCACCGAGTCATCCCCTTGACCCACCGATTCACGGCTCAACCAGAAAAGATTTGGACTCTTCGACAAGACTCGCCGAGTCCAAGAACAGACTCGTCGAGTCTAAGGCTATCTTCAACCTACTCGCCGAGTTGTTCTTCCAACTCGTCGAGTTCCAGGCCATCTTCATCCAACTCGTCGAGTTGTTCTTCCAACTCGTCGAGTTCCAGCCTATCTTCAAGCAACTCGCCGAGTCCACCTATGTGACTCGCCGAGTACCACCAGGTCTGAATCCATACAGAGGCTTTCTAAGCCATGCAAATGGTCCAAACCAAAGATCTACCCTTCCTAAGTCCATCCATCACGTAAAGTGGCAAACTTTACGTGAATCCAAGGAGATCTAGGCCTTTTCACTCTAAGGATAGGGTTTGGGACAAAATAGCTCCTTCAATCACTCATAAACAGGGACTTTCATGCATTCCAACCTTTCTCCATTCCAGATCTGAGGTAGCAACCTCAGATCTAACCTCTAAACTCCAACACCTCAAAAGGTATGATCTCTAACACCCCCAAAATGATGAATCTAGATAATAACAGCTCAAACAATGAAATAATACCTCAAAAGGAAGCTCCAAGAGAAGATTAACCTGAATCCTTGCAAAACCCTTTGATCCAAGTCTCTTTTCCTTCAAGATCTCTTCAACAACCACCTCTCCAAGATCCAATTCACTCAACAATGGGGTTCCCTCACGAAATTAGGGTTTCTGGAACTCAAGGGATGATAAGGAGGCTGGGGAGGAAACATAATGTTCTTTATATAGGGCTCAACCTCTAGATTTAGGGTTTTCTCCACTCATCGCTTACTCGCCGAGTCCAATCCACCGACTCGCCGAGTCGGCCACTTGACACGCGACCAAGTCGCGACTCTACTCGACGAGTCCACCCATGGACTCGCCGAGTCGCTCTTTCCCATATTACTCTTTTAGCCCTTCAACTTTACTCTTGCTATTCCGGGATGTTACAATTCTCCCCCACTTACATTAGGCTTCGCCCTCGAAGCCTGCAACAACTCAACTCCTAGAAATACTCCTGCCATGCACCACCTGGCATTAACCCAACCAGGTTCCTCAAAACACAACCATAGAACCAGAAACTCGATTTCTCCTTCCTTACGATGTCCTGACCACCGTCCCGAGCCGGCCACCGGCTTTATTCTCTGATAACTCCACTTAACAATTGAGTATTACTCACGTTGTAACACTGCTCCAAATCACAACCATCACTCGACCCATATGAGCTAGAAAATAACCCTGCACCACCAGATTCCCGATCCGAGCCCAACTCTAATCATTATGCTGACAGAAAGACACATTCTTTAGGGCAACTCCCATGAGTTCTCCTCTTGCAATCACATACACATGTTGAACTAGCTGTAGCACCCTCAGGTTGGGAAAACCCGATACACTGATGATATCTCCAAACATCCCCCAGGATGAACCACTACTACGTACACAATTCCCTAATCAGAATCACACTGAGAGCCCAAGACTCTCTCCCTGCATCTCTTCCGAGCCTCTTGGCTTTACACCCGCGGAATTCCTTCCGCGACCTCAGCAGACATCCCAAACCGGATGTGTTTCCATTCCACTGCCGCAAACACGCTGCTCAATGACCATACTCGGATCACTCTAATCATAACTCTGCTCTGCCGCTTTCACTTCCGTGAACTTGCACTCCCTCTCGGAGTTACACACCTCTCTCTTTTCCTTTACCAAGGAATCCACTTGGCCGCCTTGTCACTCCGACAAGTGCCACGGTGCCCGCCCAACGCTACACCACCCCTTTATAGCGTAACCGTTATCTCTCCAACACACATACTCTAACTCTAATCGCAGGGACTCTCAAGCCCATGCACTATCTCAACTAATCAAGATCACTACCCGGGGTCAGACCTTCTAATGCAATCACACTGCAACATACACAATCCATATCCTCGAACCGATCCAGCAATATTTGCAGAGTCTTCAACATGACTGGACCGCCTCACCAGGCCTTCAGCCAATCTGGACCACTCTCAGAACCTTCAGCCAATCTGGACCGCTCTCAGTGCCTTCAGTTTGGCTGGACCATTCTCCGAGCCTTCGGCCTGACTGGTACGCCTACCGGCCTTCAGTCTATCCGAACCGCTCAACTAAGATCCATCATTCCGAGCTATCTCTCTGGGAAAATCCTCCCATGCATACTGTTCTAGCCCTCTAGGGGTTCCGAACTCTATCTCCAACATACATACTCGATCCCGGCCCGACCCCCAGGCCCTCCATAATCAAATGCCCTAGGTCTGTATCCCGCCCCGCATGCCCGACACTTGCTCCTACCAGCCTACACTCTGGACTGGCAGAATATTGTTGAATCCCAACAGCTAAGCACCCTCAAATACTCATCGATCTCCCGGAGAATTTTCCAATTCTCCCCCACTTGTAGCACTGACTAACAACCACCAGTCGCCATCACCGACCTCCCAGAACAACTCTGCACAAAACCAACACTTACACGCGGACTGATTCACACAAGCATAAACAACCTTAACAAGATCCCACATCAACACTGATTAACCCGCCAGAAAGAAATTCAACCTGCATCTAACCACTCCTCAGAAAACAGATGCTACCCGGCCTTCAAACCAATGCCAGGTTCCCACTAATAACCCTCATGGATGATAACCGACGAAATTCCCAATACAATAACCCATAACCAAACCACAACCCTCAAAAATGACGAATACCGCATCGAAAACCACACAAAGATACCATCACATAAACAATACACCACAATAATCACAAGATAACAAGACATCAAGGAAGAAACATACCCGCAGCTGCATCCGACACTGCTCTGACCTCCTCTGCTGAAAGCTGGAAAGCACGACCCTGAGCCCTTGGGGGCTCCGCTCCACCCTGACCTCCACCTGTGATCCTCAAAGTGGTCGGTGCTGGAGCCTGCACCGGTCCTGCAACAAGCTATAAACAGTTGACCCTCAAATGTCCAACCTGATGACAATGATAACAAATCCTCAAATCCCGAACCGGCGCTGACTGACGACAATCCCTCGCATAGTGCCCCTCATTTCCGCACTTACGGCATGCACCACCGGACCTACAAACTCCGGTGTGACCCCTCCCACACTTCCCACACGTGTGGCTGCTCAGATCTCCCACTCTAGCATCAACGGTCTTGGACCGTTTCAGCGCCGGCTGCGACTGCACCGGAGCCTGCCTCAGCTCATGCAACTGCAACTCAATCTCTAACTCACACCGCCTGGCGGCCTCCTGCAACTCCAACAGGGTCTCACACCTCTGCGTAGACACAAACTGTCTGATGTCCCTCTTGAGCATGCTTAGATATCGAGACATCTGAGCCTGCTCTGAAGCGAACTCTGGGCAGAACATCGCCCTCTCAGTGAACATCCTGGTGATCTCAGTCACCGGCTCCGAATCCTGCTTCAGCTCAAGGAACTCCTGAGCCAATCTCTCCCTCTCAACTCGCAGAACATAGCGAGTGTTGAACATCTCCCTGAACTGATACCATGAAACCGCAGCCCTCTGCGCATCTGAATATGACCCCGTGGTCAATCTCCACCAATCCTTCGCCCCGAGCCTCAACAGGTCCAGAGCACACCTCACCCTCTGCTCAGCAGGGCATGAACACGTGAAGAAACACCCATCCACGTCCAATAACCACCTCATAGCAACAATCGGGTCCTGAACTCCATCGAAGGTGGGAGGCTTCGTATTATCGAAGTCTCGATACTGAAAGCCCCGACCAGCTCCTCCCCCTGCCGCTGCTACAGCTGTTGTAGCCACCGCGGCAGCCGTCTCTGTGAGAGTTGCATAGCGCTCATCAAAATACTCAACCATGGCGGTCTTGATCGACCCAAACAGCTCCGACAACTCATCCCGGAACAACTCAGCAATCTCATCACGCAGGATCTCACGAATCCTCGCGTCCAACTCGCACGTGCTCATCTGACCAATAACCTCGGGCGGTACCGACCCGCCCGGAACTCCCTCTCCCGCTCCCGATCCTGATCTGGATCCACTACCAGCATGCCTCGGAATCTCCATACTGAAAAACACCACACAAAATCTCAGACTCTTCCCACTATCCTGGGAACCAACTCTCTCAACCCAATCCTAGAGGTCATGGTTTCCCTGATACGCGTATGGGTCCTGTGCTTTCAGTAGTACGGGCCCATACTACCTTCCACACCTACCCATATTTGTATGAAGTACTTCCACAACACCCTAGCGAAAACATGCATAGCAACGCTCAACCCTCACAACTAGAGGAACACTGGAAATCTCTCACAAGGAAACCCTAGGCTATAGGCATCACAAATCAGGCAACATTATTATGAAATCCTGAAGATCCCTAGCCTAGCACTAGCATGCTCTTCTAACAAAGCTCAAAAACAAATATCATGTATGGTATTTTGGGGTTACTTACTGGCTCCGGCTGATCGTACCTCCGCGTCCTCCTTTACTCATTTTGAAAACCATTTTAAATACTCTTTTGAAAACTCTCCTCGATTTGAGACTGGAGTCACACGAGTGTTCCTCCAATTCACTCAAACCAAGGCTCTGATACCAACTTGTAACGACCAAAAATTTCAACCAATTTAAAATTTTCGAAAACAACCCGATTCCATTAAAGTTATTACAAAAAGGTTTTCAATACAATTTATTTTAAGTATTCCTAGAATCTCATCACAACATAGACACAAGGAGCGGTACGATCATGCCTTCGCCTTACCACGGTCTCCTGAAGAACCTAAAAAACATTAAACCACAACTGTAAGCCCGAAAGCTTAGTGAGATATCCCCAAAATACCAACCACATATACCATACACGCATAACATGCCATAACATATCCGATCACAGAACAGCCATGCACTTCAGGTCTACCGTGTGACTGGTCCGCCGCACCGGCCAACAGTCCACCTGGTCCACCCTCTGAGTCTAGCCATAAACCTCGAGTCTGCAGTGTGATTGGTCCGCCCTCACCGGACCTTCAATCCACCTGGTCCACTCTCTGAGTCTACAGTATGACTGGTCCGCCTGCACCGGGCCTTCAGTCGGCCTGGTCCACTCTCCGAGCCTCTGCACGTCTGGTCCGCCCTCTTGGGGCCTACAGCCTATCCGGACCGCTTGCTGGGCCTTCGGGACAACCGGTCCGCCTTGGGTATCTTGGCCTACAGCACAAAGCAGGACCCGCCTCAATCCATCTCCAGTCCAAACAGCCATGTGCACATAAACATACAAACGTATAACTATTCACAGTCAACAAGTCGATCAAACAGATCACATAACATATCATCATCCTAACCAGGATACCGACCTAACCGGTCACTTGCATAGCATCACCCTACATCTCAGAATACCGATCTCAATCAGGTCTCTAACACATACCATCCTAGCTACCAGGATGCAACATATCAAAGCAATAACATAACAACAAATACCCGGATCTCAATCCGATAAAGGGCCGGCCTTGGTGCCTTAGACCCTGTTGATATAGTGAGGATAACTCACCTCGAAACTGCCGACTGAACGGATAACCCAAGCTACTCCGATCACTGACACGATCTCCACCACTGGACAACCACCAAGGCACTGAACTCAAAACAATAACCAACAATTACCAAAATGCCCCTGGAAACCACTGGTCAACCCTTGGACAAAGTCAAAGTCAACCCCTGACTGACTCTACTCGCCGAGTCAACCCGATGACTCGCCGAGTCCCCAAGCTCAGAACTTCCCCAATCCGCGACTCAACTTGCCGAGTCACCCCGAGACTCGCCGAGTTCAACAACTCTGAGTCCACTCACATACAACTCACCGAGTCATCCCCTTGACCCACCGATTCACGGCTCAACCAGAAAAGATTTGGACTCTTCGACAAGACTCGCCGAGTCCAAGAATACACTCGTCGAGTCTAAGGCTATCTTCAACCTACTCGCCGAGTTGTTCTTCCAACTCGTCGAGTTCCAGGCCATCTTCATCCAACTCGCCGAGTTGTTCTTCCAACTCGTCGAGTTCCAGCCTATCTTCAAGCAACTCGCCGAGTCCACCTATGTGACTCGCCGAGTACCACCGGGTCTGAATCCATACAGAGGCTTTCCAAGCCATGCAAATGGTCCAAACCATAGATCTGCCCTTCCTAAGGCCATCCATCACGTAAAGTGGCAAACTTTACGTGAATCCAAGGAGATCTAGGCCTTTTCACTCTAGGGCTAGGGTTTGGGACAAAATAGCTCCTTCAATCACTCATAAACAGGGACTTTCATGCATTCCAACCTTTCTCCATTCCAGATTTGAGGTAGCAACCTCAGATCTAACCTCTAAACTCCAACACCTCAAAAGGTATGATCTCTAACACCCCCAAAATGATGAATCTAGATAATAACAGCTCAAACAATGAAATAATACCTCAAAAGGAAGCTCCAAGAGAAGATTAACCTGAATCCTTGCAAAACCCTTTGATCCAAGTCTCTTTTCCTTCAAGATCTCTTCAACAACCACCTCTCCAAGATCCAATTCACTCAACAATGGGGTTCCCTCACGAAATTAGGGTTTCTGGAACTCAAGGGATGATAAGGAGGCTGGGGAGGAAACATAATGTTCTTTATATAGGGCTCAACCTCTAGATTTAGGGTTTTCTCCACTCATCGCTTACTCGCCGAGTCCAATCCACCGACTCGCCGAGTCGGCCACTTGACACGCGACCAAGTCGCGACTCTACTCGACGAGTCCACCCATGGACTCGCCGAGTCGCTCTTTCCCATATTACTCTTTTAGCCCTTCAACTTTACTCTTGCTATTCCGGGATGTTACAATTCTCCCCCACTTACATTAGGCTTCGCCCTCGAAGCCTGCAACAACTCAACTCCTAGAAATACTCCTGCCATGCACCACCTGGCATTAACCCAACCAGGTTCCTCAAAACACAACCATAGAACCAGAAACTCGATTTCTCCTTCCTTACGATGTCCTGACCACCGTCCCGAGCCGGCCACCGGCTTTATTCTCTGATAACTCCACTTAACAATTGAGTATTACTCACGATGTAACACTGCTCCAAATCACAACCATCACTCGACCCATATGAGCTAGAAAATAACCCTGCACCACCAGATTCCCGATCCGAGCCCAACTCTAATCATTATGCTGACAGAAAGACACATTCTTTAGGGCAACTCCCATGAGTTCTCCTCTTGCAATCACATACACATGTTGAACTAGCTGTAGCACCCTCAGGTTGGGAAAACCCGATACACTGATGATATCTCCAAACATCCCCCAGGATGAACCACTACTACGTACACAATTCCCTAATCAGAATCACACTGAGAGCCCAAGACTCTCTCCCTGCATCTCTTCCGAGCCTCTTGGCTTTACACCCGCGGAATTCCTTCCGCGACCTCAGCAGACATCCCAAACCGGATGTGTTTCCATTCCACTGCCGCAAACACGCTGCTCAATGACCATACTCGGATCACTCTAATCATAACTCTGCTCTGCCGCTTTCACTTCCGTGAACTTGCACTCCCTCTCGGAGTTACACACCTCTCTCTTTTCCTTTACCAAGGAATCCACTTGGCCGCCTTGTCACTCCGACAAGTGCCACGGTGCCCGCCCAACGCTACACCACCCCTTTATAGCGTAACCGTTATCTCTCCAACACACATACTCTAACTCTAATCGCAGGGACTCTCAAGCCCATGCACTATCTCAACTAATCAAGATCACTACCCGGGGTCAGACCTTCTAATGCAATCACACTGCAACATACACAATCCATATCCTCGAACCGATCCAGCAATATCTGCAGAGTCTTCAACATGACTGGACCGCCTCACCAGGCCTTCAGCCAATCTGGACCACTCTCAGAACCTTCAGCCAATCTGGACCGCTCTCAGTGCCTTCAGTTTGGCTGGACCATTCTCCGAGCCTTCGGCCTGACTGGTACGCCTACCGGCCTTCAGTCTATCCGAACCGCTCAACTAAGATCCATCATTCCGAGCTATCTCTCTGGGAAAATCCTCCCATGCATACTGTTCTAGCCCTCTAGGGGTTCCGAACTCTATCTCCAACATACATACTCGATCCCGGCCCGACCCCCAGGCCCTCCATAATCAAATGCCCTAGGTCTGTATCCCGCCCCGCATGCCCGACACTTGCTCCTACCAGCCTACACTCTGGACTGGCAGAATATTGTTGAATCCCAACAGCTAAGCACCCTCAAATACTCATCGATCTCCCGGAGAATTTTCCAATTCTCCCCCACTTGTAGCACTGACTAACAACCACCAGTCGCCATCACCGACCTCCCAGAGCAACTCTGCACAAAACCAACACTTACACGCGGACTGATTCACACAAGCATAAACAACCTTAACAAGATCCCACATCAACACTGATTAACCCGCCAGAAAGAAATTCAACCTGCATCTAACCACTCCTCAGAAAACAGATGCTACCCGGCCTTCAAACCAATGCCAGGTTCCCACTAATAACCCTCATGGATGATAACCGACGAAATTCCCAATACAATAACCCATAACCAAACCACAACCCTCAAAAATGACGAATACCGCATCGAAAACCACACAAAGATACCATCACATAAACAATACACCACAATAATCACAAGATAACAAGACATCAAGGAAGAAACATACCCGCAGCTGCATCCGACACTGCTCTGACCTCCTCTGCTGAAAGCTGGAAAGCACGACCCTGAGCCCTTGGGGGCTCCGCTCCACCCTGACCTCCACCTGTGATCCTCAAAGTGGTCGGTGCTGGAGCCTGCACCGGTCCTGCAACAAGCTATAAACAGTTGACCCTCAAATGTCCAACCTGATGACAATGATAACAAATCCTCAAATCCCGAACCGGCGCTGACTGACGACAATCCCTCGCATAGTGCCCCTCATTTCCACACTTACGGCATGCACCACCGGACCTACAAACTCCGGTGTGACCCCTCCCACACTTCCCACACGTGTGGCTGCTCAGATCTCCCACTCTAGCATCAACGGTCTTGGACCGTTTCAGCGCCGGCTGCGACTGCACCGGAGCCTGCCTCAGCTCATGCAACTGCAACTCAATCTCTAACTCACACCGCCTGGCGGCCTCCTGCAACTCCAACAGGGTCTCACACCTCTGCGTAGACACAAACTGTCTGATGTCCCTCTTGAGCATGCTTAGATATCGAGACATCTGAGCCTGCTCTGAAGCGAACTCTGGGCAGAACATCGCCCTCTCAGTGAACATCCTGGTGATCTCAGTCACCGGCTCCGAATCCTGCTTCAGCTCAAGGAACTCCTGAGCCAATCTCTCCCTCTCAACTCGCAGAACATAGCGAGTGTTGAACATCTCCCTGAACTGATACCATGAAACCGCAGCCCTCTGCGCATCTGAATATGACCCCGTGGTCAATCTCCACCAATCCTTCGCCCCGAGCCTCAACAGGTCCAGAGCACACCTCACCCTCTGCTCAGCAGGGCATGAACACGTGAAGAAACACCCATCCACGTCCAATAACCACCTCATAGCAACAATCGGGTCCTGAACTCCATCGAAGGTGGGAGGCTTCGTATTATCGAAGTCTCGATACTGAAAGCCCCGACCAGCTCCTCCCCCTGCCGCTGCTACAGCTGTTGTAGCCACCGCGGCAGCCGTCTCTGTGAGAGTTGCATAGCGCTCATCAAAATACTCAACCATGGCGGTCTTGATCGACCCAAACAGCTCCGACAACTCATCCCGGAACAACTCAGCAATCTCATCACGCAGGATCTCACGAATCCTCGCGTCCAACTCGCACGTGCTCATCTGACCAATAACCTCGGGCGGTACCGACCCGCCCGGAACTCCCTCTCCCGCTCCCGATCCTGATCTGGATCCACTACCAGCATGCCTCGGAATCTCCATACTGAAAAACACCACACAAAATCTCAGACTCTTCCCACTATCCTGGGAACCAACTCTCTCAACCCAATCCTAGAGGTCATGGTTTCCCTGATACGCGTATGGGTCCTGTGCTTTCAGTAGTACGGGCCCATACTACCTTCCACACCTACCCATATTTGTATGAAGTACTTCCACAACACCCTAGCGAAAACATGCATAGCAACGCTCAACCCTCACAACTAGAGGAACACTGGAAATCTCTCACAAGGAAACCCTAGGCTATAGGCATCACAAATCAGGCAACATTATTATGAAATCCTGAAGATCCCTAGCCTAGCACTAGCATGCTCTTCTAACAAAGCTCAAAAACAAATATCATGTATGGTATTTTGGGGTTACTTACTGGCTCCGGCTGATCGTACCTCCGCGTCCTCCTTTACTCATTTTGAAAACCATTTTAAATACTCTTTTGAAAACTCTCCTCGATTTGAGACTGGAGTCACACGAGTGTTCCTCCAATTCACTCAAACCAAGGCTCTGATACCAACTTGTAACGACCAAAAATTTCAACCAATTTAAAATTTTCGAAAACAACCCGATTCCATTAAAGTTATTACAAAAAGGTTTTCAATACAATTTATTTTAAGTATTCCTAGAATCTCATCACAACATAGACACAAGGAGCGGTACGATCATGCCTTCGCCTTACCACGGTCTCCTGAAGAACCTAAAAAACATTAAACCACAACTGTAAGCCCGAAAGCTTAGTGAGATATCCCCAAAATACCAACCACATATACCATACACGCATAACATGCCATAACATATCCGATCACAGAACAGCCATGCACTTCAGGTCTACCGTGTGACTGGTCCGCCGCACCGGCCAACAGTCCACCTGGTCCACCCTCTGAGTCTAGCCATAAACCTCGAGTCTGCAGTGTGATTGGTCCGCCCTCACCGGACCTTCAATCCACCTGGTCCACTCTCTGAGTCTACAGTATGACTGGTCCGCCTGCACCGGGCCTTCAGTCGGCCTGGTCCACTCTCCGAGCCTCTGCACGTCTGGTCCGCCCTCTTGGGGCCTACAGCCTATCCGGACCGCTTGCTGGGCCTTCGGGACAACCGGTCCGCCTTGGGTATCTTGGCCTACAGCACAAAGCAGGACCCGCCTCAATCCATCTCCAGTCCAAACAGCCATGTGCACATAAACATACAAACGTATAACTATTCACAGTCAACAAGTCGATCAAACAGATCACATAACATATCATCATCCTAACCAGGATACCGACCTAACCGGTCACTTGCATAGCATCACCCTACATCTCAGAATACCGATCTCAATCAGGTCTCTAACACATACCATCCTAGCTACCAGGATGCAACATATCAAAGCAATAACATAACAACAAATACCCGGATCTCAATCCGATAAAGGGCCGGCCTTGGTGCCTTAGACCCTGTTGATATAGTGAGGATAACTCACCTCGAAACTGCCGACTGAACGGATAACCCAAGCTACTCCGATCACTGACACGATCTCCACCACTGGACAACCACCAAGGCACTGAACTCAAAACAATAACCAACAATTACCAAAATGCCCCTGGAAACCACTGGTCAACCCTTGGACAAAGTCAAAGTCAACCCCTGACTGACTCTACTCGCCGAGTCAACCCGATGACTCGCCGAGTCCCCAAGCTCAGAACTTCCCCAATCCGCGACTCAACTTGCCGAGTCACCCCGAGACTCGCCGAGTTCAACAACTCTGAGTCCACTCACATACAACTCACCGAGTCATCCCCTTGACCCACCGATTCACGGCTCAACCAGAAAAGATTTGGACTCTTCGACAAGACTCGCCGAGTCCAAGAATACACTCGTCGAGTCTAAGGCTATCTTCAACCTACTCGCCGAGTTGTTCTTCCAACTCGTCGAGTTCCAGGCCATCTTCATCCAACTCGCCGAGTTGTTCTTCCAACTCGTCGAGTTCCAGCCTATCTTCAAGCAACTCGCCGAGTCCACCTATGTGACTCGCCGAGTACCACCGGGTCTGAATCCATACAGAGGCTTTCCAAGCCATGCAAATGGTCCAAACCATAGATCTGCCCTTCCTAAGGCCATCCATCACGTAAAGTGGCAAACTTTACGTGAATCCAAGGAGATCTAGGCCTTTTCACTCTAGGGCTAGGGTTTGGGACAAAATAGCTCCTTCAATCACTCATAAACAGGGACTTTCATGCATTCCAACCTTTCTCCATTCCAGATTTGAGGTAGCAACCTCAGATCTAACCTCTAAACTCCAACACCTCAAAAGGTATGATCTCTAACACCCCCAAAATGATGAATCTAGATAATAACAGCTCAAACAATGAAATAATACCTCAAAAGGAAGCTCCAAGAGAAGATTAACCCGAATCCTTGCAAAGCCCTTTGATCCAAGTCTCTTTTCCTTCAAGATCTCTTCAACAACCACCTCTCCAAGCTCCAATTCACTCAACAATGGGGTTTCCTCACGAAATTAGGGTTTCTGGAACTCAAGGGATGATAAGGAGGCTGGGGAGGAAACATAATGTTCTTTATATAGGGCTCAACCTCCGGATTTAGGGTTTTCTCCACTCAGCGCCTACTCGCCGAGTCCAATCCACTAACTCGCCGAGTCGGCCACTTGACACGCGACCAAGTCGCGACTCTACTCGCCGAGTCCACCCATGGACTCGCCGAGTCGCTCTTTCCCATATTACTCTTTTAGCCCTTCAACTTTACTCTTGCTATTCCAGGATGTTACACTTTTGTTCTTTAAATGAGATAAAATCAACATAAAGTATTAAGATAATGCATAGATTTTATAACTAGATATGCCCATATCAGACATAATGCAGAATATCACAATACACAGATAAGCACATAAGACAGCTCAGATCACACAAATATACCACTCTTGGTAAGTATAGTGAGAAGACTCACCTCGTAAGCTAGCAAGTAAAAGTCTCATACTCGGGAATCTCGAACTAGCCTCCGCTTAACACATTGCATACGTATCTCTAATCAATACTCCACTCATACTCAAATACATCAAAGGTTGTTCTCTCATTCTCTCTAACTCTTGGAATGGGTAAAAGACCATTTTACCCCTCCATTGTCTCTATTACTTATGTTAACCAAACCCTAAAGTCAACAAAAGTCAAACTCGAGTCAACAGTCCCAATTTGACCTTACTCGTCGAGTCCAGTCGTTCCTTAGAGGTATTCGTGAGGGTCCAGCTTGCCGAGTAACAATATAGCCATCTCATCGGCACAAACCCTAACCGACTCGTCAAGTCGACTCCTCGACTCGGCGAGTCCATTCCAACTCTTTTCTCATTCAGACGATTTCAAGGCAGAAAACCTTCCCAAACTCTAGATCTACACTCTCAAGGCTCACTTATCACGTAAAGTTACAGACTTTACGTCCATGCATGGCATTTAGGGCTTGAAATGCCAAAACACACCTTAAAAAGGGTTTTTCACTCAATATTATTATTATTACTGAATAAAGCAGGGACTTTTGGACTCTAGGGACCTCACATGGTGCAGATATGAAGTTCAAACCTCAACATGAACTCAAAACACTTTAGGTCCTCATATTAGATAGAAAAAGCCCTAAACTCCCAAAATCATGAGATCGACTCAACAGAATGAGAAAAGGTGCAAGCTTTATACCTTTCCTAGAAGCTCTGAGGTGAAATAGCCACAGATCTACCAGCTCCTTCTCGTCTCTTGGCTTGGAATCCTTCTATTCTCTTCACAAGATGCACCAAACACTCAAGGTTAGCTCAAAACACACACACACACACACACACACACACTCTCTCTCTCTCTCTCTCTCTAAGCTCACAAGCCAATTAGGGTTTACTCTCAGGGAAGTATAGCCGCACATGAGGCTATAAGTTCCCTTAAATAGGCCCCAAACTCAGGGATTTAGGGTTTCTCATCAGAACGTCAACTCTGCGAGTCGGCTCTCGGACTCATGGAATAGGTCATTAATCCCACATGGCGCATCACGACTCTACTCGACGAGTTGTAGCACCGACTCGTCAAGTAGCTCAATGGTCCTCAAAATAAATGAATAAATCAATAAACAATATACCTGGAAGTCCGGATGTTACAATTCTCCCCCACTAGAATCAGACTTTGCCCTCGAAGTCATGATCTGGAAATAACTCTAGATACTGCTCTCGCATCTCGGACTTTGGCTCCAAAGTCAACTCAAACCCTCTCTGATGTTGCCACTGAACCTGAACCAAGGGTATCTCTTTGTTCCTCAAAACCTTCACCTTTTGATACATGATTGCAGTCGGTCTCTCAATGTAATTCAGACTCGCATCCACCTAAATGTCCTCTAATGGCACCATTATCGTCTCATCGGCTACACACTTCCTCAGTTGACACACATGGAAGGTGTTATGAATCTGACTTAACTCTGCATGTAGCTCCAAATGGTACGCTACCTTACCTACTCTGGTGGTCACCCAAAAAGGATCGGTGTATCGGGGCCCCAACTTGCCCCTCTTCCTGAATCGGATCACCCCTTTCCACGGGGATACCATAAGGAGGACAAATCTCCAACCTGAAACTCAAGCTCGGATCATCGCATGTCTATGTAACTCTTCTGGTGACTCTGGGCCTTCAGTAACCTCTGTCTGACCTGTTGAATCTGCTCAGTTGTATTGATCACTATCTCAGTGTTACCCATCACTCGATGCCCCACCTCCCCCAACAGATAGGAGTCTAGCACCTCCTCCCATAAAGAAGCTCAAAAGGAGGCATACCAATACTGGAATGGTGGTTGTTGTTATAAGAAAACTCAACCAATGGCAGATATGTGTCCCAACTTCCACCGAAGTCCAATACACATGCTCGAAGCATGTCCTCGAGCGTCTAAATCGTCCGCTCACTCTGCCCATCTGTCTGCGGGTGGTAGGCTGTATTGAAGTGCAATTGCATACCCAACTCCTCATGAAACTTCTTGCAGAACCTGGAAGTAAAACGCATGTCCCGGTCTGACACTATCGATGTCGGCACTCCATGTTGAACTACCACCTCTCTTACATATATCTCGGCCAGTCTCTCTGCAGAAGAACTCTCACTAATAGCAAGGAAGTGAGCGCTCTTCGTCAACCGGTCCACAATCACCCAAATCGCGTCGACACCTCGTGCGGTCCTTGATAATTTGGTGATAAAATCCATACAAACCTATTCCCACTTCCATTAGAGAACCTCCAGAGGCTGCAACTTGCCATGAGGATGTTGGTGCTCGGCCTTAACCCGACGACAAGTCAAACACCTCTTGACTACCCAAGCCACGTCCCTCTTCATACAGGGCCACCAATAATCTCTCTTCAGGTCCAAGTACATCTTAGTGGCTCCTGGATGGATCGAGAATCTCGATCTATGCGCCTCCTCCATCAGAATACAGCGAGCTCCGCTAGTATAAGACACCCAAATCCACCCTCGGAAAGTCATAAGCCCACGACTATCCATCACAAACTCAGAAACCTGCCCAATCACCCGCTCCCTCTTGTGGTTCTCTGGTCTCACGACCTCCACCTGGGCCTCTCGAATGGTATCTAAGACTGGAGTCATCACTATCATTCTCACACACATATCTCGGATCGAAGCACTCTCTGCTCCACGGCTCAGGGCGTCGACTACCACATTAGCCTTGCTCGGATGGTACAAGATCTCATAGTCATAGTCCCTCACCACATCCAACCACCTCCCTGTCTCATATTTAAGTTGTGTTGATCCATGAGGTACTTTAGGCTCTTGTGTTCCGTGTATATGGTGCACCAAACCCTGTACAAATAGTTGCGCCAGATCTTGAGGGCGAACACCGCCACCCCCAGCTCTAGATTGTGAGTGGGATATCTGGTCTCATGAGGCTTCGACTGTCTCGATGCGTACGCTATCACGTGCCCCCTCTGCATCAGCACTACACCCATCCCTGAAATAGACGCATCACAATAGACTACGAAGTCCTCCACTTCCTCTGGGAGGGCTAGCACCGGAGCTTCGCACAATCTCTGGCGAAGAGTCTCGAATGATGCTTGCTGCTCAGGCCCCCAAACAAAGGTAACGCCCTTTCGGGTCAATCTGGTGAGAGGAACCGCAATCTTGGAGAAATATTTGATCAATCTCCGATAGTAGCTGACCAATCCCATAAAACTCATGATCTCAGATGGGGATCTCGGCACCTCCCACCTCATAAGCGCCTCAATCTTGTCTGGATCGACCAAGATCCCATTCTGATTAACGAGATGTCCCAGGAACTGGACCTCTCGTAACCAGAAATTACACTCGGATAATTTGGCATACAGCCTCTCCGACCTTAAAACCCCAAGAACCTCTCGCAGATGCTCCTCATGTTGTTCTCTGGATCTCGAATATACTAAGATATCGTCGATGAACACGATCACCGACCGGTACAACATAGGTTTGCACACCCGATTTATGAGATCCATGAATGTCATCGGTGTGTTGGTGAGCCCGAAAGGCATCACCACAAACTCGTAATGCCCATAACGAGTTCTAAAGGTTGTCGAGTTAACCCCTAACTTGCTGAGTAACAGCATAGCCAACTCATCGGCACAAACCCTAACTGACTCGTCGAGTCGGCTCCTCGACTTGGCGATTCCATTCAGACTCTTTTCTCATTCAAACGATTTCAAGGCAGAAAACCTTCCCAAACTCTAGATCTACACTCTTAAGGCTCACTTATCACGTAAAGTCATAGACTTTACGTCCATGCATGGCACTTAGGGATTGAAATGCCAAAACAAACCTTAAAAGGGTTTTTTCACTCAATATTATTATTATTACTGAATAAAGCAGGGACTTTTGGACTCTATGGACCTCACATGGTCCAAATATGAAGTTCAAACCTCTACATGAACTCAAAACATTCTAGGTCCTCATATTATATAGAAAGAGCCCTAAACTCCCAAAATGATGAGATCTACTCAATAGGATGAGAAAGGTGCAAGCTTTATACCTTTCCCAGAAGCTCTAAGGTGAAATAGCCACAAATCTAGCAACTCCTTCTCGTCTCTTGGCTTTGAATCCTTCTCTTCTCTCAAAAGATGCACCAAACACTCAAGGTTAGCTCAAAACTCTCTCTCTAAGCTCACAGGCCAATTAGGGTTTACTCTCAGGTAAGTATAGCCGCACATGAGGCTACAAGTGCCCTTAAATAGGCCCCAAACCCGGGGATTTAGGGTTTCTCATCACAGCGTCTACTCGGCGATTCGGATCTCGGACTCGTCGAGTAGGTCATTAATCCCACGTGGCGCATTGCGACTCTACTCAACGAGTTGTAGCACCGACTCATCGAGTAGCTCAATGTTCCTCAAAATAAATGAATAAATAAATAAACAATATACCTGGAAGTCCGGATGCTACAACCTCATTGGAAAGTTGAATGCCGGACACTTCGACTCACAACTAAAATCCTAATAAATTACACACTATCTATGTTATCATCTAAATAGTGTTTGTATATTAACTTGTGTCTTACCATAATGCCAAATGAAAAACTTCATTAATAATTCATAAGCTTTAATGAGACCCGCCTTGGATCTAGATGGAAAAACTCATGGTGCAACTTCTTATAATTCCTTCTATCATCCCTAAAGGATCACAAGACAATCACAAGAAAAAAAATCATCACATTGTCTCCTCCCTCATTGATCTCTCTCTCACATACACTCACTCACTCATTCATTCTCTCTCTAGTTTTGGAAAGATCTCGCGAGTATGTACATAATATAATTGATATATTAGTCTTTATGTTGCTTTTTCCTCACACAAAAGCATATGGGTATGATTTATTGATAAAAACATAATGGGGTATCAAACTATCAATTAGGGATGTGCATTTAGAGCGAGCACCCAAACCGAAACTGAAACCCAAACCAGACCGACTCGAATTAGGACATAATAAGTTAGTAGGTCGGTTCTCGGGTATCTATTTTAGCCTAATTCGATTCTCAGGTTACCCGAATAAAGGTTTAATCGGACCAAAAGGACCGACCTGGAAATTGAATTGTCACTTGATCGATTCCTCTTAACTCTTAGTGTATTGTCGTACCCACCGACCAAGAAAGTCAATTGTGGACACATTGATGAAATTTTGAAAAATGATGACGTCGTGAAAGAGTTGGAAAAGGCAATAAACAATGGAGGTGAAAAGGAAAACAACCAATCAATATTCCCGAATAGTTAACTTGTATTTGGTCATTGTTATTTAGGAAAAACTTAAGACTCATATTTTAAACTGGATGCTTAACGTTTGAATATGAATTATAGATTTTGGAATATGAATTATCAATGTTTAATATATTTTTTTTATTGAACTAGATATAGAAATTTCCTTATTTTGGTTATTCGGGTCATTTTGGTTCAAAAGCATAGTGTACATGTTATTTCGGTCCTTTCGGGTTAATAACCAAACCGAAATCTGCATTATCCGAACCGATCCGATCATGTATAAGTATAATCGGTTCAGTTTCGGTTCCAACTTTTCATCTAATTCGGGTTTCAGATTATTCAGGTCTGATCCGATTCGGGTTGGCCTGAAACACATCACTAATGAACTAAAATTTTTAAAAAGTAACAGTTTTTTTTTGTTTTTAAATGACCACTGTAACCAGAAAATCTACTATTTCATGTATAATGGTCTTTTAAAAATAAAAAAAGAGATTACATAAAATAGTTATTATAATAATTTTATACAATTTTAGAAGTAATAACAATTGAGTTATTTCGGATGCCCTAACTTGCTAAACAATTTTAGAAGAAATTCGAAAGCAGCATGTTTTGATTGTTATTGTCGATTCAAAAACTCCATTGAAGCGGGAAATACGCCCTCCGTTTGAGCTCCACCCTCAGCTCCAAACCAAGGGATTATGGGACCGAAGACCAAACAAACGATGAAGAAGATACTGAAGAACCCCACTCCCGCCGTTGAAGATGTCATAACCAAATCCAAGAAGAGAACACGAAAGGTCTCCCAATCGAAACCGCAACCAGCGTTTACCATCGGCGACATAGAAGATTTTCAATTTAGGGAAGACGAAGTTAAAGAAATTAGGGCATCCTTGTTAAAATGGTACGACGCTAACCGGAGAGACCTTCCATGGCGGAGGATCAACGACTCCGATGATGACGACAGAGATAGAAAAGCATACGCTGTGTGGGTTTCGGAAATCATGCTTCAACAAACAAGAGTTCAAACTGTTGTAAACTATTTCAATCGGTGGATGGAGAAATGGCCGACTGTTCATCACCTAGCTCAAGCTTCCATCGAGGTTTACCTTCTCAACTTCTCAATTTCATCTTCAGTTGTATTATGATTTTCTTTGGTTAAGTAGGGCTAATATAATATTTTTCTACAGGAAGTTAATGAGATGTGGGCAGGATTAGGTTATTACAGACGAGCAAGGTTCTTATTGGAGGTCGTTTTCAAATCCTTGAAATTGCCATTGATTTATTATTCTTGTATTTTATGAAAAGCCATCGAAATTCTTATGTGATAGGGAGCAAAAACGATTGTTGAAGAAGGAGGCCAGTTTCCAAAATCATTGAAAGATCTTCTTAAGGTTCCAGGAATAGGTGAATACACAGCTGGTGCTATTGCCTCTATAGCCTTTAAAGAGGTGACTACTTTTTACCATTTAATCTTAATGTTTAACAAATGTATTCGCTTTTTCTTTTGATATTTAATAAAAAAAATACAGGCACTAAGAAATATTTGTAATGTAGGCAGTGCCTGTGGTTGATGGAAATGTTGTTCGGGTGATTGCTAGATTAAGAACAATATCCGCAAACCCTAAAGACAAAGAAACTGTCAAAACCATATGGTGAGTTTTTATAACCGGGCTAATGTTAGCCCATGTGTACCTGATTTACAGTGTGGGTCAGCTTAGGGGTTGTTGGAAAAATAACTGTCTTACAGACAAAATTTAGTTGAAGTTTGTTTTTTTATTTACAGGAGATTAGCGGGGCAACTAGTTGATGAGGATAGGCCGGGAGATTTCAATCAAGGTCTTATGGAACTTGGTGCTACATTATGTAAACCCTTAAACCCTAATTGTTCTACTTGCCCGATATCCGCTCAATGTGGTGCGCTTTTGGTGTCCAAACAAAACCCATCGATTGTTGTTACTGATTATCCAACTAAAGTAGCAAAAGTGAAACAAAGGCTTGATTTTTCTGCCATTAGTGTTGTTGAAATATTGGGAAGTGAAGAAGGTAGAATGAATAGTAAATTTCTGCTTGTGAAGAGACCGGAAGGTGGTTTACTTGCTGGACTATGGGAGTTTCCATCGGTCTCTTTGAATGGGGAAGAAGCTGATGTGGATGCAAGGAGAGAAGCCATTGATGATTTCTTGAAGAATTCGTTTGGTTTAAATCTTGATATTGTTTCACGAGAAGAAGTAGGTGAATATGTTCACATTTTCACGCACATCCGCCTCAAGATGTATATCGAGCTCTTGGTTCTACGTTCACAAGGTATCAATATCCATTGTTGGTTATGGGGTGGTATCTTTTAAAAAATGTATGAGGATTTTTAATTCCATTGTTACCTGATTTACATCTCTTATGATGGTTTTGGTTAATGTTTGTGTACAGAATTGCGTAGAAAGGAGAAAGCAGATATGTCATATAAATATGTGGATATGAAAACACTTGGAAGCATGGGGTTAACGACTGGAGTGAGAAAGGTATGAAAGGATTAAGTGGTTTTGATTTTGTGGTTTACTTTATGTGGTGTTTGATGAGGCTCGATTGATTTTGTGCAATGCAGGCTTACAACATGGTCCAGAAGTTTAAACAGAGTAGATCAAGTCTCTTGAAAACAGTTTCTAGTTGAAGATAGTTTGATGTTCTAATGTAGTATCTATTAATCTATTATGTACATTATCAGCCAATGAATCGGTAGCTGTTTTTGGTAATCAACTTGCTTGCTTGTGGTACATCAGATTTGGACATGTTTTCTTGCAATAATCAAGCCCATTAAATTTTGAGTCCATGCCATGGTACATGAAGTACTTGAGAATTATACATGTTTTCTTGCGAATAATAATAATGAGAAATTGTAAACATTATGATCTTTGAATATTAAACCAAAAAATAAAGGAAGCTATAAATACATCAATCTTTTCAAGTTTTCATATTAAAAGGGTGTACAAGAATGAAGATAAATCGTAGCATTCACAGAATAAGATAATAGGGAAAGACTGATATGTTTATAGTTTCCTTTATTTTTTATTTTTTATTCAAAGATTAAAATATTTACAGTGTCTCATTATTTATGATTTCAATTTTCAATGTTCAATTTCTAATAGTGATTTTTCTATTCCAAATTGTGTTTTAAGTAGTACAAAAAACTAATAATGGAGTATTTTGGTGGGAGGTTTTTTAAGTTTATATTAATTACTAAATATTTTATAAAAATTATCAAAGTTTAAGTTCTAAATAAAACTGAAGATGAATAAAATGGACTGGGGCCGCTGCTATGCTTAACCTCTTCAACAACACAAATCACAATGAACATGAAAAAACAAAAAGAGTTGGATTTGAATAAAATAATTATACACTCGAACAAAATCAAAATCCAAGAAGAGTACGAGTATTTGAAGGTTTTGTCAAAAATAAATTTTCAGTAAAAATAAGGAGACCCACAACACTTTTTGACCATTTGAGCTCCTGAAAAAAAAAAGATTTACTAATACAAAAGAAAAAGAAAAGGTTAAAAAGAATATGCAGAACACAATAATCATTCATGTAGAATGAGACATTTATCCCTTGGTAATATGACACTAATATACAGCAGCAACATAGGAGCGCTCTCTCTGTCTCTCGCATTGAATTTTGAATGCTAGGGGAAGTGGAGGGAGATGTATATAATATCAACATTCTGTGAGGTGCACAGATCTTTTCCCACAAAAATATATTTTTTCTTAGAGCATCATCATATCATATGGCTTAAAAGAGCTCCTCTGAATTAAACTTGTTCCAAGCCTCCTATTAAATATTAATCAAACTCGAAAATTATCACACCACCCAATGCACTTACTAAAACATTCATTATATTTATGTGTTGCAATTTAGTATATTATTTGTTCTTTTAAAAGTTTTTCATTGATGTAAAAAAAAACCGATGTTGTGAAAAAGGAAGAGGGATACGTAATGTGATGTACCTTAAGTAGGTCAAAGACCTTTTCAGCAACATATTTCTGTTGGACATTAGCTCCTTTTTGTTGCACCTTATCAGGATGAATACACAGAGTTGCCTTTCTATATGCCTTTTTAACATTCGCACCAGTTATCAAATCCGTCAATGATACAGGCTGCCAACCGCAACCAGGCCATAAAACCTAACACCACCAATTTCAATTATTAATTTTATTTTTATTCATGGCATCATAACATAACATGAATAATGAGGAGATATACAACATACATATTGTAATGTTGATAGCAATGCACGCAGATTTCCTTCTTTTCCCGCAGCCCAACGCTTGATTTCAATATCCAGGCTATCAGAAATCCTCTGAGACAAAACCAAATATAATAAATACATCAGAAAAAGAATATTATTTATTAAGCAAGCATGTTGAATTGAGATGATCGTATGATATTAATAGTTATACTCACGTCTTTTTCTTCCTGTTCCCTTTGAGATTGGAGATCACGCTGATTTTTTTCTGCCAGTGCTTTAGCCTATTTATTATGCATCAAAATAATCAGAATTAAAATTCATAAATGGATTTTTTAACTTGTGAAAAATGAGTCCAAAATCACATACTGCGCGCTCCTGAGTGCGTTGCTGTCTTTCCAGCCTGGCTCTTCGTCTGTCCTCAGTTTCCCCTTCAACATCTTGGAACATTCCGGATCCAGAAGATGAAGGGGCAGCTTTTAAAACAAAATAAATAAAAGTGATTAGCAAACAGAAGGGTCTGTTTTATACATCATTTTAATTATGATTAACAAACTTTTGTTTACAAACATAAAAAATTAAAACATACTAAAAGCTCAATCAGTTATAATAATAAATATTTGGATATTTTACAAAAATAAAATTGTAAGTTTATTAAAATAATATAAAACTTATGCCACTAAAAACTACATAAATTAAAATAAGTTATATTACAAATTTTCAGATTAAAAAAAAAAAACAAGAAACGGAAATTAACAAAATGGAAGAAATCACATTCCTTCTGCAATGGTGCATTCCATTCCATCAGGTAAAACATGTTTTTTTTTTTGTTTTTCATTTATATGGAATGAACCATTCCATTCATTCCCTGATTCCATCATACAAAAAACTACCCAAGAGAGTAAGTTATGTTACATAAAAATTAATCTAAGAGTCTGTTTGGTTTGATGGAATGGAATGACAAAGGACTGAAATGGACAAGGTAATGGAATGAGTCATTACATTCCATTCCATTATCATGTTTGGTTAACCTGTAGCCCTCTACAAATGCAATGAATTTTAATAATAAATGTAACTACAAAGGTAGAGTGTCACAACCCTTTTATATTTAATAGAATATATAATGACTAAGATAAATTTTAAGAGTGTTATCTGTCTAAATTAAATTATAATTTTATTTTCTAGAAGCAAGTAGGGAATAGTTTTTTTGTTTATCTATATATTATTTAATTATAAGCATAAAATTTATCATCTACAAAGATAAACAAAAAAACTATTCCCTACTTGCTTCTAGAAAATAAAATTATAATTTAATTTAGACAGATAACACTCTTAAAATTTATCTTAGTCATTATATATTCTATTAAATATAAAAGGGTTGTATCAAGTATCAACAATATGGAAGGAATCAGATTCCTTCAAGAATGGACTTATGGACTATTGTATTGCATCAGGCAAAATGACTAATTCCATTCCTCCCCCAATTCCATCATACCAAACACTGGCTAAATAATAGTATGTATAGTATACCTCCAAATATTGAGCTAAGATCATCAACAATATTGGTGGTGGAAGAAGCTTTCTTCATATTAGAATTGGAAGATACTCCGCTACTGGAATTCCAAGTCCGTGGGGCCCCTTCCTGCCCTCTTCTGTTCTGTGATAATGGATCAGGTACAGAATCCTGCATTTCCCACAAGGTTTAGGTTTAGGTTTAACAATAAAAACTTCAAAAATTACATACAAAATCATGATTACACTATTTACTACTCACAGAAGAAGCTGTCCTTGGTCTTGGAGCACTGTTGGGTCGGGAACCCCCACTGAAAAATGAATCAAGATCATTCTCATTCTTTTGTTGGTTCACCCGGGCAGCAGCAGCTGCCCGATCTCGGGCATCAACAGCAGCTCTCTGTCTAGCTTCAGCAGCAACCCTTTCAACAGCAGCCCGTTCTGCCCTACGCCTTGCATCTGCTTCAGCCCTTGCAACAGAAGCCTTCTCAGCAGCAGCCTTTTCAGCAGCTTCAGCTGAAGCCCTCTCTCTAGCTTCAGCAGCTGCCCGTTCTGCCCTTCCCTTTGCATCGATAGCTGCCCGCTCACGCGCCTCAGCTTGTGCTCTTTGAACAGCAGCCCTTTCAGATTTCAAACGAGCTTCAGCAGCTGCCCTGTCACGTGCCTCGTTTGCTGCTCTTTCACGGGCTTCCCTTGTTGCCCTTTCCACAGCTTGTCTAGCCTTTTCCCTTTCAATCTCCCTCATTCTTTCTTTCTCAAGTCTACTTTTCTCTCTCTCTTGTTCTTCCCTCTTTGATGAATCTTCTTCAGTAGACATCTCATCTCTTTGTACTTTTACAGTTACAGATTCTTTGTTTCTAGAAGCTTTCGCATGTTCTCTTTCCCTTACTTCCTTTGCATGCCTAAATTTAGCTTCGGCTCTGTCCATGGCATCTTTCATTGCAGCAGCAGCTGAGTTTGAATCCATCTCTTCACCATTAACATGGTCCACACCGTTATCCTGTGTTCCACCTCCACCCATGGCAAAGTTCTCAAACTCATCTAATGGAGATGCTTGGAATGGGTTATGACTTTGAGGGTATTTACCAGAATACCCTCGTTCGGATTTAGAAGTATGCCTTGGTATTGGAGGAGGAGGTCTTGAAGGTGGTGGTGCTTTTGTAGGTTGTGTGAATAGAGGTATCTCTGATACAGTAAGCCATATATCATCAGCTGGCTGTTCTTGTTCTTGTTCATGTTCTTGAAAACTTGTCTCAGTATATGAAGGTGGAGAAGTAGTTTGATCAACAGATCGATGAGAAGTTTTGGAGACAGGTGGCATGTCAAAGACAGTTTCTTGAGATTCTTGAAAATCTTCTACGGGTGCTTTCTCTGATTGGGTCTCGGGAAATCTAAAAGAAGATTTCTCTGTTGGGTCTTTACGAATTGAACTTCTTAGTCCTTCTTTAGAAGGGCTCTGATCTTTTGCCTTGTTATTTGTCTCAGTTGGGAGTGCAGGTGCAGGCTTACCAAATCCATGAAGGGGGTCAATGTCATCAAAATCAAACACACCCCTACTTACTCCGGCATTTGTGCTCCCGGATTTATTCATCTTGTGAATTGTTTCCAGTGGATCGATAAAAACACTTGGGGGTGATGTGACAGGTGTTGATGCAGATTCTAGAACCACAAATGGATCATCCGTTGCTTTAGAAGTTACCTTTGTGCTGCCAGTTGATGCTGGCACTGACTCTGAATTTGACCTGTGAGAAGAGTATGATATTCTGCATTAGACTTTTCATCTCATTCTATCTTAACACATTTTGAAAGTCAGAAGCATAAAGAGTTAAGGGAACAGGAACAAGAAAGCAAGAGCTTCTGCATCTATTTATAAGCTCATTATAATCCCAGATTACAGCAGGAAATTGTAGAAAAAAAATACCAGAGAAGTAAAATGTAGCATATTCAGCTTTAAAAACACCAAAAGTAGGTGAATCCTTGAACAGCTATGTATTCCCGCGACTTATTGGAGTTTGCATATCACGAGATTCCTTTATCATTCACTATATTTAGCATGCAATTCATCTAGTGATACCAGTTGTGTAATCTGTAGGATAGCAGTTTGTTTGGGGGAACATAAAGGCAAGCAATTATGATTCCACTTAACTTATGACTAATGATTTCTGCTTTTTTATAGTTAATGCACACTCCTGAAATGAATTTTCTTAGGAACAAATTATAGTTTTCACTTTGGATGGTTGATCCATATGAAAACCTAGCTATGATGCTGAATACTAAATAGAGTTATACGATTTCAAAACCAAGATCAGATAAATTCCATAAATAAGGGAATCAAACAACTAAAACGCAGTTGAAACACAGCACAGTACCTGCTACTGGATGAAGGACCACCGCTTCCAAAGCCAGGAAGCAAATCATCGAAACCTCTTGAACTCTTACTAGCCTTCTGCTTTGGTGGCTCAACCTTCTCCGCTCGACCAAGATTTCCTAGTAGATCATCAAAATGATCACTCTGTTGACTCCGTTTAGGCGGTGATGAAGTCATCGAGGCAAAAATATTTTCCTCGTATCTCGCTGAAGCAGAATGCATCGATTTGCTCTTCATTCCGGGCAATCCATCGAAAATGTCGTCATCGTAGACCGGTTTATCGTAAACCGGCAAATTGGAAGACGTAGATTTGTTTTTAGCTTCGTTATTATTCGTGGACGACGAATTCTTGAAAATCGAATCGTAATCGATATCTGACATGGCCGGTGTTGATCTAGTGTTGTTGGTGAATTTCGGCGGACCGCCAAAAACGTCGTTAAAAATTGGATTCTCATCAGCAACAAACGGCGACGGTGACGGAGACGACGATGGTGGAGGTCGGCTCCTGAAATCTCCACCGTCCGATTTCATCGGAGCGGATTTTCCTTGGGGCCTAAACCCGAAATCTCTAGCTAACATACCAAAATCATCCATCTGATTTACCAGATCTGACAACAAAGAGGTGGATCTCAAATAATTGAGATGATTATCGATGGTGAAGTTCAAGATGTCAAAAAAGCTACTGAAACACAGCACAGATGCCGAATAGAGAGCAAACCAATCGGAGATGGAGTAGCGTTAGGGTTGGGACGACGGAGGTAGAGGAGGATGTGACGGTTGACGGCCGTTGATTTCACGATGTGTTACTTTCTGTTCCTTTTCGTCGTTCCTCCGTCTCTTGGGTCTTGACTGTCTGTTACTGGGTTTTAATTTGAGTTTTATTCGTCGTCTGATGAGCCGAGGGCATTTTGGTATTTAACGTTTTTCTATTTCAGTTTTAGTAATTGTCTAATGACTAATGAGCCGAAGGGTACACACCGTTTTAGCCCCTAGTTCGATGTCTAGTCAAAACTTAAAACTAGATGGATATGTTTTGCAAAGTAAAACAAAAATCCGTTGTGGTTTACACCTTTCGGTATGTTGTGTTCATTTGTTAGTAGTAGTGATACTTTATTAGGCCAAAACCAAGTCACAAGGTCTTTTGTGTATGATGTATCTTAAGAGGAGGTGGGAAGTGCCAAACTCCCCATTGGAAACAACAATAGCAATAGATCTCATGAATCTCATTATAAGGCTAAACGATATGGAGTTTGGAAGGTTACGCGTGGGGCTGAGGTGGCAAGGTCACCTACGTGAACACCGTCCCAGATGCGCGTAGGTGCCTTGTGGCGTGGTGCGTATCACGGACGAAGACATCCAATCAAAGGGAGAGAGAGTATAACGTATCTTTTTTTGACCGCTTGCATCTTAAACAAAAAAAAAATTAATTTAAATAACATCTTTTACATATATATATATATATATATATATATATATATATTACACTTTCACACTTACACTTCCAAATAAAAAAAAATACTTCTACTTTCTTTCATTTTTCTTCAAAAAAATAGATCCCAACCAAAATACTCCACCCACCCCAAACACTCCTAATGATTATCAAACTTATATGCAATTGTTGAATTCTCCAATCCAACAACAACCTTTATTCACTAACCTTCCCTACAACCCACAAATCTTCCAACAACAACGACCACAACAACAATTCACTCAACCTCGATTCATTCCCTAATTTCAAGGTTTCCAACAACAAGCTTCTCCACAATTCCAAACTCAATCGTCTCAAGTCTCATTATCTCAATCCCAAACCATGAACCTCGACAACGACGATGTACTGGTCCAAGAAACACCACAATCATCCTGAAGAAGACAACCAAAAAGAAAAGGGAAAAAGAAAGCAACGACTTGGAACGAAGAAGAGGAAGAAGCTTTAGCAACAGCCTGAATTTTCATATCCTGTGATTCAAGAAGAGGCAACGCGCAAACTGGAGAAAGTTTTTGGAATCGTGTTTTGGACCACTTTCACGTGCTACTTGGAAGGAAAGCGGATCGCTCCTACGACGCGGTCAACGGGAAATGGCGTAATCTTCACGCGTTTTTTTTATAAAGTTTAATGACATATTTGAAAATTTAAAAAATATGCATAAAAGTGGTTCCAACGATTTCAACATTTTATCAACCGCGTGCTACCAATTCAAAGTGACCAACAACAGTAAACCATTTGGTCACCAAAAAGCATGAGAAGTTTGCCGTAAAGGTCCAAAATGGGTCCTTAATCTGGAGACATCGCATTCGGACTCGACCACCGACTCCAACAAAAGAGCAAGAACTTATGAATCGGAGACGGGTTTTGGGTTAGACCTCAATGATGACGTCGATGTTGCCGAGGGAGACGGTCCACCTGAAGTCCAACTCCGTCGACCACCGAGAAGGGACAAAGCAAAACGGGCGGCGTCTTCAAGCGGGAAAGCAACCGCAACTAGCGACGATGGGCTTGTGGAATCAATAGATAAAACTTTAAGTTTTCTAGGAAAAAAATACGAATCCACGAAGGAAGCTCGTCGCCAAAAAATCGCTCTTACCGATCTTCAAATCATAAACTCGAAGCCCCTACCGGATCTCGACCCCGAAAATCTCGCGACATTTATCAAAATCCAACAACGTGTCCGTGCTAAGTATGCAGATTAGGTTCTAATATTTATGTTTTAGTTGTTGTGTGTTTCTTTTAAGTAAATTAAGATAAATAAGTAATTTATGATTTTTTTTTGTCGTTTAAGTATTTTAGGAAAAATAAGTAATTTAGGATTTTTTTATTGTTGTTTTTTAAATATTTTAGGATTTAAGTTTGTGTGTTTAAAAATTAATGCAATGTTTTTTTAATTTAATGTTTTTAATGTGTGTTTTATTTGAATTATTTTTTAATTTAATTTAATATTATTCAAAAATATAAAAAATAAAAAAAAATGTTGTGGAGTGGTAACCATTTCTAAGAGTTAGTGGGTTGATATTAGGTTAGTAGTGAAGGTGATGTGGCGCTGGCGTGGCTTCACTTTTTGAGTAGGCTGGTGGTAACCATACCCCTTAGTCTAATGGGTAGAAGAAAGTAAATGTCGATAGTAGTGTCACAAATATGGCCTTCAACAAATGCCAAACGAAAGTCTGTAAATGGGGAAAGACAAGAAAACATGAAGAGTGAAGTAAAGTTTAAGTGAGCAAACAAAAAGATACACAGATAAATCATAATCAACACAAAAAAACTTCGAAAACCTCAAAAAAAAAAGACAAAGTAAGGCCATAAGTATATATATTCTGTAAAAATATATGAATATAATTGAAGACACTTATACAAGGAGAAGCGTATTTCATCATAAAAATCAGGAAAAAAAACTAATGAGAATAATAATAATGCTAGTCTACTCATCTACTTTGATGTTTGCCTCCAAACCCTCAAATTCGAGGTTATGTCTTTGAAAAAAGCAAGCACCTTCTTGTCTAGTCTTATGTTATCCTCACACTTCCTCATAAGTTGTCATCTCCTCCTCGTACCTTAGTCATCATTCTCTCAGTTTTTCCGATATTCATACTACTCCTAACGAATTTCTTATGGTAGTATCTCATCCAACAAAGTTCTACCACAAGTCCATAAGTCGTCATCTCCTCCTCGTACCTTAGTCATCTTTGAAGCTATTGCTCTTTTTTTTATTTATTATTATTTGTCTTACATAGTTTCTTTAAAAATAACAAGGTCTTTTGTTTGGTTTTATTAGCGTGTTTTCTTTTTGTATTAACTTAGAGGTTTATATATCATTTTCCAAATGTTTTATGAATGTTGATTTCCACTTGAATTTCAATCAAAAATAGATAAAAATGATTTTTTTTATTATTATTTATTACTTTGACTTCATAAACAAGAAAGGAATAATATGCTCTTTTCATGTTAATGGGAAAATATAGAAATACTAGATAATAGTAGATAATGTTAAGTTTTATTAGCATCAACAAACATGAAGAATGTAGCGGAATAATCTAGAGATTTACATAAGTGTACATGCACCCTAAGATCTAGGTTTTACTAGTTTTAACAATGTACTTTAAAAATTAACAAAACAAAGACATACTAACTTCTTGGTTTCTTACTTGAGATCTAGTGAATGTTAGTTGATGTAATGGATGAAAGGCCCAAAGTAGAATCCATCTACTGTAGTCATACGCACAAACTCCATAAGCAAAAAAGGAAGAACCCCAGATTAGGGTTTAGTCGAAATTCTCTAACCCTAAGGGAAAGGTTAGAAATTTCATATGAGGAGAGAGAGAGAGAGAGTATGGAAGAAATTTTCAGGGAAAACCACCTCTAGGGTTTGACCCCTTAGCAATCTATTTATAGGTTATAGATAGAATCCTATAAGGATTCAAACTTTAGGGTTAATCCTTATATGAATCAAACATGTCATATCCTTATCCAAGGATATACCAAAACTGTCTATACGAGGCTCTCTGTAACATCCCAAAGTTCATGAGCAAAAATTTCATTTTTAATTAAGTAATTATAAAACCGTTAGTATAAAAACATCCATCGTGTCATCCCATATCAAAACCAAAAATGTCAATAATCAAAACATGTCATAATAAAACATCATCAAAGTATAACTCCCAAAGATCTCATGTGCGGAAATCTAGGTGTTGGCCTCCCCTTCGGTCTATTTCAACCGAATATTGGGTCTATTTCACCCCTACCACTACCACATAATATCGTAACAAATAAACAAATAAAACATAACAGATAGTGGCATAGCAGACAATTATCACAAAGACAATCATCTCTACTACAAACAACTACTAATGGGCCGACATTGGTGCCTTCGACCCACTCATACAGGAAGGTAACTCACCTGAATGTTGAATCTCACAATACGAAATCTCTAACGGCTGCTCCAACGACTCCCCGAGCTATCAATACAAAATAACATTTAGTCAAAACCCAATAATCCTTCTTAGGGTAAAATGACCATTTTACCCCCGATTTAATTTGTCCATGTCTAAAGCCCAAAACCATAACATGAAAGGCCCAATACTAGGTAGTCTTTACAAGCCCACTAATGGCCCACCATTGGCCCAATTTTAGACTTCCCAAGCCCACTAATGGCCCATCATTGGCCCAATTTTATAAATTAGGCCCAATCCCTCTAATAGGCCTTACCCTAGACCCAAAATAGGACATAATCCAATAGAGCCCAAAATGATGATCCACTAAGGCCCATAAAAGTAAAGTCCAAGAAAATGGCCCAAAGAGGCCCACTGCCGGATCAAACGCAGGGCATTCCCTTGTGGAACGTTGGGCGTTCTTTATTGGTACAAATCGCGGGTTCTGGTCGGAACATGGGGCGTTCCTAGACCTTACGCAGCGCGTTCGCGACCATAGTCCAAAAAGACGCCATTAAGCACTTAATGCTTAAGCCATACCACCCAAAACGTAGATCCAAGCCATTTAGGACCTCTAGAATTATAAAGTCACGGACTTGATGACTTTGCATGCCCCCAAAAGTTCCAATCTCAAGAAATAGCAATAGACTTTCATGAAAATTTCCTTAACTCATGCATGTGTGGATTTCATCCCCAAAGATGACAACTTTCTGGTTTTAGGTCCAAAGTAACACTAAGAGTAGCAACTCTAATTTCCAAAAACGACATGGACTCAAGGGACTCTACCATTGGGACCAAAAAGGTCCATAAACCCATACTTCAATAGATCTAAGCAAATTAGCACCAAGTTCAAAGCTTTATACCTTATATGAAGGCCTAATGTTGACAAGGTTTTCGATCTGTAAGCCTTTGCTCCTTTGATAATGCTTCAACAATGGTCACCTTTCTTCAAAACACTAAAATGCACTCCAAAATGGTCTTTTAAGCTCAAAACACACAAACAAGGGTTTAGGGTTTCGTGGGATCTGCTTAAGGGTGGGAGGGTGGCTGAACTTAGGGCATAATGTTCTTTATATAGGGGTTAACCCCGAAATTCAGGGGTTTGGGGACAGCATGCGTACGCTGTGCGTTCCCTTTGGAATGCAGCGCGTACGCGCATGGTATCCACGTCCATCACTTGTGAGTACGCAACGCATACATAGAGTGGTACGCCCCGCGTACGCATTCATAAGCCCAACATAAGGCCCAATGGTCCAAGCCCAATCCAAATTAATTCATTAAACCAATATATATTGTAACAACCATAAAAAAAATCATGCCAGATTTATACTTTTTAAAACATTTCACAATACATGGTTATTACAAAACTTGTTTTCAAACTAGTATATTGTCAGAGTATCCCAGAATCAAATCACGAAATCATAAAATGTGAGGAGCGGTACGATCACACCTTCGCCTTCTCGCGATCATAAGAAGTACTTGAAACAATAATCGATAAATGTAAGCTAGGGTTTTCTAGTTTTATCCCTTTGGTTGGTTTTGGACCTCCTCTTGTGAGTTCAGCAACTCCAAAGGATGGAAATGACAGATCTGAGGTCCCTTGGTCCTTTTGCATCATAAAAATGGAGTATTGGTGGGTGTTTTGACCTCATGTATGGGTTAAGAACTTTATAAAGGTCTTAATGAGGGTGTTGGGAGCATATGAGGCATGCAAAAGCATAAAGTTGCCAAATTTATGCCCTAGGTCGTCTTAATAAGCGTAGAACTGACTTTTGGACATAAGAGAATCGGGTATTAAGCACTTAATGGATAAAGTGCTTAAACTGTTAAGTATGTTGGGCGTAAGGATGAAAGTGAGTCCAAACTCGGACCCGGAAAACCCGAAACCAGTTAACGAGATTTCGTAGAACCGAAAACCGGACCGGTATATAGGAACCGGGTACGGTTCCGGGTAAAGTGGGTCTAGAACCGAAAAACCTGGAAACATCAAAGTTGGTAGGTTGGAACCGGATAAAGTGGATTTAGAACCGGAAATCCTGGAAAAACCGGAATTCTTTTGTAATTACTTACTACTTAGTGGGTTGAACTTTGAAAATTTTCATATTGATATCCCGACTTTGGGGGACTATAACTCATTGAATATGAAACCAGAATTAACAAAATTATAGTGTAAAATCATGTTCAAACTCTAAAATACACTATCGAAAAAAACACATGTCAATTCGAATTTAAACGAATGATATATGCATGTGTTAACATTTTCCCATAATACACAGTACAAAAACAAATAGCTGGAAAGTTGAAAATTTTTAGTTTTCATATACCGACTTCGGAGGGCTGTAAATCATTGAATGTTAAACCAAAAATGACAAAATTATAGTCTAAACTCATGCACAAACTATAAAATACAAGTTGGAAAAAACCACATGTCAATCCGACTTCAAACGAATTAGATATGCATGTTTTAAAACTTTCACCAAATACAAAAAAAACTGAATAACTAAAATTTTTCAGTTTTGATATCTCGACTTTGGGAGACTGTAAGTCAATGAATATAAAACTAAAAATAGAAAATCTATAGTCTAAAATCATGTACAAACTGTAAACTACATGTTGGAAAAAACCACATGTCAATCGGAGTTGAAACGAATGAGATATACATCTTTTAAACGTTTCACAAAAACCGATTCCGGTCCTAAAAGTGGTTCCGGTTCCAAACACCGGTTCCGGTTTTTAGACCCGGTTTACCCGGACCCGATGGACCCAAACCTGGATTACCCGGAACCTGGATAAATCCATTTTTTAAACCCGGAACCAGAACTGGTTCTATATATTCCGGTTCTAATGGTTCCGGTTCCGATCCAATTCCGATTCCGGTTCTGGTCCGGTTTTCCGGTTCTAAATCTCATCCCTAGTTGGGCGTAACATAGCGTACGTTTTACGTAAGCCCCAAAGACACAGTATGTTGCGCGTACAGGGTGGTACTCTAAGCGTACGCACCACAGATGGACATGGACTTTTTTTTTAGACTTGAGTTGTTGGGCCTCAATTGGTTATTGGGTATGGGCATATTTTGGGATGGTGGGCCACTTCATCTTTTTTGGGCCATAGATGTTATGATTGGGCCTTATTGGGTCATGAGGCCCATTAATGATTTTTTTGGACATGGACTTTGGGCCCATTAACAAAGGAAGAATATTTGGGCCTTTATGGAAGGACTTGGGGTTTGGGTTTCCCTTTGATCAAGTGAAGTCCTAACATTGGTTAATATTATTATTCAGTGCAGGTGGTTGCGGTCACTTAGGAGAGCAACTTTCTGATTCTTCGGACAGAGGTGAGTCTTCTCACCATATCAATGGGTCTAAGGCACCAAGGCTGACCCATTTTATAAGATGCGGATTGTAGATTGAATATGTGATATGATAGTATGACATTTTCATGGAAGACCACGTGGGGGTTCCCATGACATTTGGTATAAGACCTTGGAGGGTTTCCATGGCATCCTAGTATATCTGCTTGTATAGTTTGCATTGTGTCTTATTGGTAAGAAGACCTTGTGGGGGTTCCCAAGGCATGAAGACCATGTGGGGGTTCCCATGGCAGATAAGACCATGTGGGGGTTCCCATGGCATTAGGTGTAAGACCCAGGAGTGTTTCCAGGGCTTCCTTATATGTTGTATGCATGGCTTATGTGATATGTGTAGCTTATAGCTAATTTGTATGTGTTATGTGGTTTGTGTGTGGGATATGTTTTGGGGGACTCACTAAGCATTAGCTTACAGTTTGTGGATTTGTTTCAGGTACATCTGAGCCCAAGGGCAAGGGCAAGGCTTAATGGCGCGACGTGCACTCTCTCACCGACATTTTATGGGACACTCTGATGTTTTTTTAAATAAAGTTGTAATGAATGTGGATTTGAAAACAATTTTTTTGGGATTTCATGGTTTGTGGAAATGGTTTGATTAAATAAAATTGAAAATTTTCTTTTGAATTTGGGTCGTTACACAAATCTTCATAGGACCGAAATCATTCAAGATCTAATACACACATGGACCAAAATCACCCTCAAGGAGTAACATCAAGACCGAAACACATGTTAAGGGACCACTAGGACCGAAATCACCCTTCATTGGGTGATACCAAACTGAAATGAAGGTGATTTCTGTCATACATTGGCCGAAATCACCAAAATATGGTCAAAGGGTGCCACTTGATTGGTACAATTATCTTCCTAATTTAACAATTACACATACCAATGTAAATGTCACTTCATTACCTCTTAGCCTCCTATATAACCACGAATAAGGACTCCTGCAACATCTTCACAGTTAACATATTTCACATATTCTCTCAAGATCAAGTTCTCAACATCTTCCAATCTTCATAAACTTTTCCATATTCATCATCAAACTTCCCTAGAAAGCTACACCTTAAGTTGATTCTTAATAAGCATTTGTAAGTTTCCTTGTTTAATCTAGTGTTTTTAATAACACTTTCATGTTAGTTCAACTAATTTACACACAATATCGTGTGTTAAAAACTCATAGGAAAATACCCCTCTCAAGTGTTTCTGACTTAAAGATCATCACCTTTAATTCGTTATCAAACCGCAAACACACATAAGGTGAGTTCATACCCCTACATTTTTCAAGACTTTTTCTATGTTTTATGTAACGACCAAAAATTTCAACCAATTTAAAACATTTTATTTCATTCAAAACCCATTACGTTCATACATCTTATTTTCAAAATAGTTTAAACATCAGAGTATCCCCCATAACCATATCACATAAATCAAAAAACATGAGGAGAGGTACGATCATGCCTTCGCCTTGCCACGATCTCCTGAAGCACCTGAAACAATAAACCACAACTGTAAGCCCGAAATCTTAGTGAGTTCCCCCCCCCCCCCCCCAAAGTACCCATACACACATAAACATACGCATACAGCAAAGAACAACATACTACGGGTCCAATCAACCTTCCGATTGGAATACCCCTGGCCCTCAACCATCGGGTTGGAATGCCTACATACTACGAGCCCAATCATCCTACCGGGATGGGATACTCTCGGCCCACAACCATCGGGTTGGTATGCCCATACACCTATACATACAACAATAAATACTATGGGTCCAATCATCCCTCAGGATGGAATAACCCATGCCCTTGAACCATCGGGTTGGAATGCCAACATACTATGAGTCCAATCATCCTACTAAGATGGAATACTCCTGGCCCACAACCATCGGGTTGGAATGCCCCACCTCCTATACATACGGTAACTACTACTACTACTACTATGGGTCCAATCATCCCTCAGGATGGAATACCCCAGGCCCCTCAACCATCGGGTTGGAATGTCGACATGTTATGAGTCCAATCATCCTATCTAGATGGAATACTCTTGGCCCACAACCACCGGGTTAGAATGCCAACCTATACTAGCAAACATGCACACATAACATGCAACCACATAATACTCTACAGAACCAACATACTAGGGCCCTATCATCCTACAGGGATGGAATGCCCTTTGCTACTGCTCAACATACATAACTCGCAGGTAACCACCTACCAGCGTACATAAGGCAAGACCAACTACCAGTCTATACTCATAACTGCTACCCAACTACCAGGGTGCTGATCCAACAGAACTAGTCATCTCTTAACTATCCATTCCTCTAAGTTACTAAGCTAACAAGACATATCCTCATATCATCATCCTATATACTAAGATACTAGCAAGCATATCATCACACAACACAATAAGCTCTAAACAAAAATTCAAAGGACCGGCCTTGGTGCCTTAGACCCTTGAGTACAGTGAGGAAAACTCACCTTGCAACTGCCGAAATCCTGCAAATCTCTGACTGCAGACTCACCGGAAATCCCAATTATCACATGCAAATCATCACATTAGAATCCATCATGACTTTCTAGGCCAAGGGCCCACAACACTCATTAAATCCATTATCCTCTTATTGGGCCAAGACCCAAAACCAAATCCTCATGCAAAGCCCATTATTGGCCCATTTTACTAAATTGGGCCCACCTTTCCAAACTGGCCTAGATCCAAGGTTCATAATAATTATTTGGTCCAATTTACTCCATCCATATTGTTCAGTCACGGCCCAAGCCCAGCTAGCCCATAAACAGCCCAATTACTCAAGGCCTAAAATTGAAAACCCAACAGAGGGCGTATGTTGGGCGTACTCCTCTGGTTCGCGGGGCGTACGCTCGTCTGTACCAGAAATCCTTCCAAGTGCTTAATGGATTAAGCACTTAAGCCCATATGCTAGATCCAGTGACAAAAAGGGCCTAGGACTCATAAAGTCTCAATCTTTATCCTTTTGGACATCCATAAAGCTCTTAACTCAAGGTCTTAACCCATTAAGACCTTCCTACTTCTTACATGGGACAACCAAAGCCATTAGGACCTCATTTTTCTTACTCAAGACCTACTCAAGACCTCTCTAATGGTCTGAAAGGATAGCTCATCTTAACGAAAACACATCATGCATCATAATGGGGGGTTTTTGGGACAAGAATGGTGTCAAAACTTCACCATACTTAGATATACACAAAATAGATGTCAAGCATGAAGCTTTATACCTTTAGGAGCTCTTGAACCACCAGAAAACTTCAGATCTACACGATGGCCTTCTTCCTCTACTCACTAGATGCAACACCTTCTTCTCAAATCACTCCAAATTCACTTCAAAAGCTCACACACTCAAGAAGTTGGCTAGGGTTGGGGAAAACGGCTCTAAACAGTGGAGGCTAGGGTTTGGGAGGGTTATGAGCTCTTAAAGTTGTTTAAATAGCCTCCACACCCGAAATATTAGGGTTTCAGGATGATAGACGTACGTTGGGCGTAAATCCAATACATTGGGCGTACGTCGAGGGACCCCGCGTTCATTTACTCCATTACGCTGGGCGTACCCACGCGTGTCCCAAACGCATGCATGGCCTTTCCTTGACAACTTTTTCCATTAAGTGCCATAAGTGTCAATATCTTCAAAGTGTCATAACTCCTTTACTCTAAGTCCGTTTCCGACGAACTTTATATCCACGAAAAGGTGGCGAGAAGCCCCACGCTTCTAGCAACACACCCCGAACCGAAACCTTCTCGAATAAAACCCATTGCCCATAAAAGACCGAAACGCCCTTACTTCTGATCTCAGGGATCCATAAATAATTACTCTTAGAACGGGGCGTTACATTTTAGGGGGGGGGGGGGATACAAGTAACACACAAGAAAATTTACATTAAAACGCAAACATTCAAATAAGTTTAATTACTATTTTTATGAAAAGTGACAAATACGTGAAATGGATTTACTACCAACCTCGTATACTTTTACATACAAAGTTTTGATAAAAACGTAAGGATATGAAAAACGAGTACAAAATACACTACATTATTCTTATATATATATATATATATATATATATATATATATATATATATATATATATATATATATATATAAGCATATTGCCCATTTCTTGAAAATTAAGATGTATACATGTTACAAGATCATGTACAATTGGATTAAGCATAATGAAAACATCTGCACATGCTCCTTTAAGTGTAACTAATGGTAATACCTTCTCCTTATACCTATACGTTGAAAACCCTAATTTCATCTACATACCATCAGTCATCGTTTCTCCCAAATATCTTCTATCTCTCTAACTGCTCACTTCAATCTCTAAAGTCTCTCTAATTGCTCTCTTCTGTGTCTCTATATATCATCTTTTATCTCAGTCGATTAATAGGCATTTCTTGTGGAAGAACCCTTCACTATCTCTTCTCTTGAACTCTCTGATAAGAACCCTAATCCATATCTCTCCTATTCCATTTATGGTTCATGTATCCACATTTGCCACCTCCGACAGTATCTTCTGCAATCCTTACCTCGAAACGGTGTTCCCTTCTCCTCTTTACCCACCACCATTACACCACCAATGAACCACCGCCCCTATGAAAACCCTAGAGACCACCATCTCGAATACCACTTAACCCTCTCTGAAAACCATAGACACGACATTTACTATCGTCTCCTCTAACAGCTCCCAAAAAAAGTATGAACTCATTAGCATACCAACATACCTTGATGATGTCGTGTTTCACTGCTCTGCTACAACCACAACCACTGTTCACCACTGACAGATGAACGTTACCACCATACTCTTACACCGTCATCGACCATCTCCTATTTCGTCTCCCTCTCTAAAATTGTCCACCATCGCTTCCAACTTTATATGTCGTAACCTAATCTACCCATCGGAATCCCTAGTGTCACTCAACATTCTCGGTTAAAACCTTAGAAGTTGGGTTACCACCATCATCAAGGTATGTTGGTATGCTAATGAGTTCATAATTTTTTAGTGTCGTAACTATTTCTGACCAATAAAGGTTATAAAAGATAATATTTAGGATTTGTATTAAAATATTCGTCTTAGAAATGTTATGAGTTGTGTCTTATTCATGTTTTGATTCAAATTTTTGGTTATAGCTATCAGACTTTTACCAGTTCACAAGATCAAATTTTGATACTTTTACAACAAACTGATTTTTTTTTTCAGGTTACTGCCATCGAATTCACATACCAAGGTTCATACGTTTTTTAATTTTTCTATAGGTTAAAACAATATCTCTTCATCCCTTGACTCTTTTTTTACTTTACCAATTGCATGTCTTCGACAATTAGTTGATTCAGTGAGATGATGAGGAAAACAAATAACTAGATAAAATGTGACTTCTTAACTCTATCATCCTCTCTATTTCTTGCATTTATAAAATCTAGTTAAACTTTCTCTCTCTCTCTCTCTCTCTCTCTCTCTCTCCTGATTCCTCTTTTTTTGTTGTTTAGAGAATTGTAATGAGAGGTTCACCAAGTGGTCTCCGTGGGGAGGCTGTAATGGGTTATGATTTTTAGGGGTGGAGGATAGTGGTTGGTGGTGATTATGATGGGTTATGATGGTGGTGGTATAAGGTTGTTTTAGTGGTGGGTATGATGGCAACAACCATGGCATCATCACTCTTCCTAAACAAGCCATAATTCCCTGTTAAGAGAAGAAATAGATCAGGTATGTGTTTCCTTTTTCTTTTCCTCTGTTCATTGTACATAAAAATTAGGTGTGTGTATACCGGATCTGTTTACTATGTGTTTGTGTTTAACAACTAAATTTCAAAAAGAAGGAACTAAAAGCTTAATTTTGTGGCATGGCTTTGGAGGAAAACAAAGTTTTCTACAATGTTATAGTTAGTGTGTGTGTGTGTGTGTATGTGTGTAGGTATAGCAGGGGGAAGGGGGCATCTATGTGAGAGATCTGATCTCTTGGGGGAAGGGAAGGGGGGATGATTAAGTACAATATACAATCATAATTGTAAAAGTATTGGCTTCATCTATCACGTTACATTTTTGCTAATTACTTCTTAAGAAATTAATTTGGGAAATTCTTTTTTTGATCTTTTTGATTTGAAATTTGTTGTCAATGTGGTTACATGTCTAACTTTTGTTTTTATTGTGATATATAACAGTTGGACAGATCTTTCCTGGTCTTCCAGGAGTTGCAATTTTCACTCCTAATACTCTCTTCATTTTGATCTCGACGGGAATTTAATAGCAGGTTTAATTTTTCTTATTATTTGTTTATTTACTATTTTATATTCACAAATTTCCTAATCTTCAACTGATTATGTTTGAATTACATATGAATGGAATGGAGACAAAGGGGGAAAGGACAAGACAAATTCAAAGCCCACCAGGTTTCACTTTTAGGTAAACAATTATATTTTTTTGCTTTCTGTAGAATCATATTTGCAATACAGGGATGTACATTTTTGGTACTCGAGTTTAATTATATTTTTTCGGTTTTGGAAACCCCTAAAGGAATCGGGTTACATATCAGCCCTTTTTTTTTGGAGTTTGCCCTTTAATTGGTTTTTTATAAATAGTTTCTATCATATAATGTTTAACTCAAAATAAGTTCAATTCCAGAACTTGAAGCTTCGTGGGGAGTGTTTGCATAGAGCACAACAACATGATGTGACGAAAGTTTGTCTTAAGGAATCAACACAAGGTTTAGCATAATATGGTGTTAGAGGGTAATATTGGGAAAATATTGGTTTCTTAGTTTGCAGTAAGTCAGTCACCTATTAATGGATTACATGCACACGAGGATTTTGCTTATGATATCCATAGGTTGAGTGGAAAGTTCATTTTTTATACCAATTATACCCTCAACATCTTTATATAGCAATATACTTTTCATACAAGGATTTAATGATATTTTTAAGTAATTTTATAAAGTTTATTTATATTTATATATTTACATTTATTGTAAATATATATAATTGAAGCAACAAGACCCAAATACCCCTAAGAGAAAAAATGATCAAAGGTGGTGAAACTTTATCTCAGGTACACTTTGCACAATGAAAAAAAAGCAACCCTTCAAAGTCTAAGGCTCACATGTTTGTTAATTATTTACTAAAAAGAGATAATTAGATCTTATAATATTAATCTATTGGTTTAAATACATTCTTTTGGGTTGCAACAAATGAATGATGCATACATCAAATCTCCAATGTCCTTTTTGAACACGCTAATCTATACTATAATGGTTAGTCTGTTGACATAATTAATAGACAAAATTGGAAGTGTAATTTCCCCTGATTCGGGTGGCAAGAAGCAATAACATATATATTATTATTTGTTTATTTTAACATTTTCATTCATTTTGTTTCTATTAAATCATTACAATAATGTACATTATAAATTTTGCTCAATTAAAACGATGTCATCTAAATACAAAATAGTTTTGAGCACTACATTGACTTGAAATAAGCTACATATATGAGCTTTTTTTTAAATTATTGGTTGTATCATCATGCAAGTTAATGTTGCGAGACGACTACACCTCTGAATTGGATAGAATTTTCAATTTATTACATTGATAAAAGAAATGGGATTAAGAGGTGTGTTGTTGCTAACTAGCTACTTTCAAATTGTTGGAGATTAGTTGATAATTTATACAAATTAAACATTTTTAGATATTATATTTTTAATATGGCAAAACATTTTTTATATGCAACATATTTACTATTTTGAATTTAAACTTATTTATAACTTTTTTTTTAAATAGATATAATTTGAAAACAGAAACATGTTGTGCAAATGGAGAAATCTTAGTAGGAATCTCCTGGATGCAATTTAATTATATTTTAAATGTGCAGAGATTTATGTTATTGATTTTAGCTCATCTCCATCAAATGAGAACATCAAACTACCACATTTGATGGAAGTTGTCTACTCAAAGGATAATATTACGTGATTATACATTATAGCGTTGTTCACTTCAAAAATGGTCCATTACAGTGTTCACTTCAAAAATAGGTGTTTATTAATGGTTTAAATTGATAATAGATCTTTGATAATTGGTTAATAATTTTTTTTTAATTGTATTTTTATATAAGCCGGTCAAGATTTGTTTAGTTCATTGTTTTACGATTCTTATTGTCCTTGCGTTTATATATATATATATATATATATATATATATATATATATATATATATATATATATATATATATATATATATATATATATATATAATGGTCGTTCTAAAGAAAAATTTAATTGTTTTAAAGTTAGTCTTTTATTCAAAAGTGTTTGAATCTTTGTTTTCGGGAGACAAAATTGCAAAAATGGTCCCTGTGGTTGGCAAATTTATGTATTTTTGGTCCAAAACGAAATGTTGGTGCACCAGTGGTCCAATTTTGAATACCTTATGTGATTTTGGTCCCTACGTTTGATATTTTTGTGTGGTTTTGGTCCATACCCAACTTAAAAAGACGGATATGCCCTTATATTTCTTTTATTAATTTCTTATTATTAAAAGAAAAAAAATAACACCTACCCCACCCCTCTTACTCACCTTTACCCCTCTCTCTCTCTCTCTCTATCTCTCTCTCTCTCTCTCTCTCTCTCTCTCTCTCTCTCTCTCCAAAGAGCATGGCTGTTGGGTACTTCCCTTTCAATTGTTTCCCTTAAAAACCCAAACCACCATACGCCCCTCCCATTTGCTTCCTTCTAGCATTTAATCGATCACCGACACAGAGAACCCTTCATTTGTTCTTTTTTATCTTCATCAATTGTATAGCTCCACCATCGATTTCCTGAGAAAAAACGGATGTTGCTTCAACCCTAATCACATTCCAAGATTCGTAGGTATCCACATTGACGCCACCTTGATACAACCAGCGACCGGGGAGTCTGTCTCCAACAAAGATGGTAGCGGTGATTTTGGGAGTGGTGGAGTATCTTATGATGTGATGTGATGTAACGGGTAGGCGAGGCAGAGGTTTTGTCTTTTGATGCGGAGGAGAGAGATGGAGGAAGAATAGGGGAGAGAATGAGGTTTTAGATGAGAAATACGCTGAAGAATTCAATCTACAAAACCCTTTTCGTTTTCTTTAAATGGGTTCATTGCCTACTATGCCCTCAATTTGTTGGGTTTCAAAATGAAAAATAAATTATGTTGGTTATAAAATCAAAATCACAGGAATGCAATGATTGTATTTTGCTAGATTTCAAAATCAATTTTGATTTCTTCAATAAATATGTGTTTTATTGGTTTTAAAATTGAAATCCCACAACTCAACATTCAGTTTAATTGATTATTGTTTGCTTTTTTGTTCTCACTGATTGAATTAGGGACGACTTCAACATCCAATTTCTTTTGTTTCACCTAAATGCCGACAAAAGAGGATAAAAGATTATCGGTTAGTTCTTGTCGGAGTTGCAACTTCTCGAAAAACAAGACTTGCATCCTTCATCTATAGCCTTCTGTATAGAGATGTGGAAGGAGAGATGGATCCACCACCAACGGAGTCTAGTTAATCAACGTGTGTCAAATTCCAACCAGTGGCGAAGCCAGGATCAAAATAAAGGGGTATCCCAATTTTATTTTTAGGGTAACCCAAAAAAAATTCTGGTGTACTTGGGCTTCCCCGGTTCAATTTCAATTTTAAACCCAAACCTTAATTAAATCCTTAGCTAACCTCAAGTCTTGTTATATAAACATGAAGTTGAAGTATATTTTTATACTTGAATCGATGTGGGATTCAAAGTAAATATCAAATGAAGTATGATGATAACATGCTTATATAATAGACAAAAATTGTTGAGTTTACATATGTTTGGCGATGTGGGATAGAATAGCTGGGAAAATAAACTAGGAATATGCAAGGAGCAAAAATTGAACCTGAGAGCTTTACTTTAATAAAGCAACGCATTAACCAGTAGCTCTACTATTTGTTTGTGTTTATAATTGAAGGGACACACACACACACACACACACACACACATATATATATATATATATATATATATATATATATATATATATTATACTGAAAAAAAAAATGAAGAATTCGTAAACAAAAATTACACTACTGAAAAAAATTTGAGGGGTATTATGGGCTACCCCGGGATCCCCTTGGATCCGCCTATGATTCCAACGAAGTCTTTCAACACCGGTGGTGGTGGTGTTGATTGGTTTTTGTGGGTGTTGTGTTGGAGGAGAAGAAGAAGCAATTGAATTAACTGATAAAGGGGTTGACTTGTTATCAACTTTGACCAGTTTAAGCTTGAGCAAAAAAGGGTTTTCTGGGGATTTACCAGATCTACAAGATTTTCCAAACAGTTTGATCATTTTGTATCTAAATAACAACTCGTTTTCTGGTCGAATCCTAGTCAAATACAGTCAACTCAACCACCTTCAAGAACTCGATCTTTTTATTGTGTGTGTTTCTTTTGTTAAGAGAGAAATTACAAAAGAAATATAAATTAAATTAATTTATGTATTTCTGGAATTAAAGAAAATGAAAAATATAAATTGTAAGGGCATAATTGTCTTTTTAAGTGTGTAGGGACCAAAAACAATAAAAAGATCCAAAATTAGACCAGTGGTGCACCAAGACATCGTTTTGGACCAAAACTATAGAAATTTGCCAAGCACATGTACCATTTTTGCAATTTTGTCTTTTCGGGATAAATGTACCTTATTCCAAGGACTTAACAATTCAAATTTGTTTTAAACTCACCTATTGTACCTTATGCTGATAATTTCTCATGCAAATATTTTGAGATAACGTTGAACATAACATAGTTCTTATTTGGATGTTTGATCAATCATGTGTTTCAACAGTAAACTATTTGCACAAAAGAATAATCGCCTCTAGAAACTAAATTTTAAAAGGGGATCAATCATGTGTTTCAACAGTAAACTATTGAGTACAAATTATATAAAGTGCATATATAATTTTTTTACGTCATTTTCTATATTATCCTGGAAAAAGGGGATAATTACATGTACAAACGTTTTTCAGTACAAAAACATGTACTCTAGTTGAATAAATTTGTGAGACATTGTCTTCATCATACCTACCGAGGTATACACGAAAGTCCTGATTCTTAACCAGAATCTCCCATAAGAGAGCGTCATACTTGTGTATAGATCTTTACAGGAATGATGATCCCACACCCTAACTGTTAGCTACAGTTAGACCAGCAGGTTATGAGTGACAAATGTCATAAACATTTCGACGCTTGAAGAACGTCGTGGCAGGCAACTTCATCTTTAGCACGATTATGAAAATTCACATGGGGAAATGACTATACGATTATTTTACACGAAAATACATTTCTTCAAACGATTTTATATACGAATAAAACTACATATTATTATTTTAAGTATGGAAATCACTGGTATATTTCGGTCTTGGAACATTTAAGACTACATTTCATATCTATGGAAAATATCGGATTTTCTAGAACAAACATCATCATTTTACAAGTAAACGGATTACAACTCATTTTATGTAAAATATCGGATTTTCTAGAAACAAATACGATCACTTTACACAGAAAGTCTTACAATTATTCATACAAACTCTTATGAACTCACCAACTTAATTGTTGACATTTTTTTCAAAACAACTTGTATTCTCAGAAAATTTGTAAAACAGGTAACCACCAGCTTTTGAGGAAGGGACGTTAAGGCGTCAAACAAATCTTTTGTCATCATATTGTAATTGATTTTTGAAACATGTAACACTTACAATGATGTAACTCTTTTAATTATATATATGATGGTCATGTTTGTTTCGGTCACTATTATGCATGTTGTTATGATACAATACATGAACGTCACCCACCCCCGGACGTTTCCTCTATCCTGGTTTAGGGATGTGACACACTGCACCTTTACTAGCTCTACTTCCTTGTTTCTTAGAGCCTTCGTCTTCCTGTCGAGAATGGCTACATGCCTCTCGATGTAGTTCAGGCGGTCATCCACCTGTATGTCCTCCAAAGGAACCACTGCGGTATCGTCGGCTATGCACTTCTTTAGCTGCGAAACATGAAAAGTGTTATGGATCTGTCTAAGCTTCTCCGAGAGGTCCAAACGATATGCTACTTTTCCCACTCGGGCCATCACCCTGAAAGGTACGATATACCCGGGGCCCAGTTTGCCCCGTTTTTTGAAGCGGATGACACCTTTCCAAGGTGATACCTTCAGAAGGACCATATCCCCGACCTGAAACTCCAGGTCCGATCGACGTCTGTCGGCGTAGCTCTTCTGCCGACTTTGGGTCATTAGGATTCTACACCGGACCTGCTAGATCTTCTCTGTCGTCTTGAATACCACTTCGGTACTCCCCATGACCCTCTGACTAGCCTCACCCCAACATATCGGGGTCCTGCACTTCCTCCCGTACAACATCTCGAAGGGAGGACGGTTGATGTTGGCATTGTAGCTATTATTATAAGAAAACTCTGCCAAGGGAAGGTAGTTATCCCATATACCACCAAAGTCTAGAACGTACGCCCGCAACATATCCTCCAAGGTCTGGATAGTTTGCTCGCTTTGACCATCCGTCTGTGGGTGAAAGGGTGTGCTGAAGTGCAGACGAGTACCCAACTCTTCATGGATTTCTTCCAGAATCTGGAAGTGAACCGTACATCCCTGTTTGAAATCAACGAAACTGGCACCCCATGCCGAGCTACTACTTCCCTGATGTAAATGTCTGCCAACTTCTCGGTCGAAATACTCTTCTGAGTCGGTATGAAATTGGCGCTCTTGGTCAATCGATCCACGATGACCCATATCGCGTCAACTTTGTGCGCCTTAATCTTAATTTTAGAAAAATTATTTTTCTTTTAAAAATCTCTCAAACCCTCGATTTGAGTCTAGACGCCCCTGAAGGTGTGTATGAATCCTTCAACCCAAGGCTCTGATATCACCTTGTAACATCCCAAAATTCATAGCCAAAAATTTCATTTTAAAATATGTAATTATAAAAACCAGCAGTCTAAAACATCAATAGTGTCGATCTATATTAAAACTAATATGTCAATTAACCAAAACATCATAGAAAATATTATCAGAGTACAACTCCCAAAGATCTCATATGCGGAAAATCATAGTGTGATGCGTTGCGATCATGCCGACTCATTTCCTTTTGAAGAAGAAGTACCTGAAACCAAAACTGAAAACCGTAAGCACGAAGCTTAGTGAGTTCCCCCATCATACCATATACCATACAACAAATACATTGCCAAGCATATCTGGATGCCGGCCTCCCCTTCGGTCTATTTCAACCGGATACTGTCGAGTATATATGGGTGATGGCCTCCCCTTCATTCTATTTCAAAGGGATACTGCCAAGCATATATGGGTGCTGGCCTCCCCTTCGGTCTATTTCAACCGGATACTGCCCAGCATATATGGGTGTTGGCCTCCCTTTCGGTCTATTTCAACCAGATACTGGGTCTATTTCACCCCTACCACTACCACATAATACTGTAGCAAATAAACACATAAAACATAACAGATAGTGGCATACCAGATAATTATCACAAAGACAATCATCTCTACTACAAACAACTACTAGTGGGTTGGCATTAGTGCCTTCGACCCACTCATACAGGAAGGTAACTCACCTCACACTGCTGAAGTCCATTGCAAGAAATCCTTAGCTGCTATCCTAGTAACTCCTCGAGCTATCAATACCAAAACATCACCCAATTAGCAATTGGTCCCAAACCATGATCCATAATCCATACTCTGGGTGAAATGACCGTTTCACCCCTGGCCCAACAAGATTCACAACCAAGGACCAAAACTATCAAATCCATAAAACCCATCAATGGCCCAATTTTCCAAATCGGGCCCAAACCCTTACAAGGACCTTTCCGTAAAGCCCATTTACTTTTCTGAACTAATGATTTTCCGATGGCCCGAAGGTCCAAGCCCATTGGGCCCAATCAAGGCCTAACTACATTGGGCCCATTAAGGCCCAATTCATCATCCAAGGCTCATTAAGGCAAGCCCAGCAAGACAAGCCCAACCAGAAGTCCATTACTCTAAAATCCTTGGTCCATTTTGAACCCAAACCAAAGGATAAATCCAATACCAAGCTAGCCAACAATTAAAGAGCCCAAACTCGCACAGGTGATTCTCACGTCGTGAGCACCTTATGCTCACGTCGTGAGGTGGTGACTTTGGCCTAGAAACTTCCTCGAACACGCTCCCACATCGCGAGGCTTCATTCCTCATGTCGTGAGTCCATATCTGACCAAAAATGAGCATTAAGTTCCTAATCCATTAAGCTTTAACATGGGACAGTCTAGAGGGTCTTCCTTGACCCCAATGACCATAAAAATCGAAGCTTTTCAGTCACATATGTCCAATACATGACTTAACACCAACTTAGGTCAAAATGAAGGAAAAGGGGCCAAGACTCAAACTTGGAGTCCAAAACCATGACCAAATTCCAAATCTAGAACTTATAGGACTTAAGGTACCAACATAATCCATAAAGTTTCCAACTTTATGGATTCCATGCATGCTAACCAACATTACAACCCATAAAATGCATGGAAACTTAGATCTAGCAAGCAAGGAAAGGAAAGGTATAAGCTTGATGACTTACAAAGGTCCAAAAGCACCTCAACTAACTGATGATGAAGCCAAGATGCTAACTGTAACATCCCAAAATTCAAGACTAAAAATTTCTTTTAATAAAACATTACTTTAAGCAAATTCATCATTCCAAAACATAAACAGAGTATTAGTTTCCAAAATACGTGCTCGTTATCAGAGTAAACATTCCCAGGCTGTCTAAGCTATGGTGTGTGTGCCATGCGATCACCCCGAGCTCTTCCTTCCGCCACCGGAAGTACCTGAAACCAAAACTGAAAACCATAAGCACGAAGCTTAGTGAGTTCCCCACCCTACCACATACCATACAATCACATATCAAACACACTGTCGGGCAATTTTGGGGTGCCTGACCTACCCGGTACGGCCATTCTGGGGTGCCGACCTACCCGTGTCAAGCCGTTCTGGGGTGCTGACTACCCATGTCAAGCCGTTCTGGGGGTGCTAACTACCCATGTCAAGCCGTTCTGGGGTGCTGACTACCCATCGGTCCTAACAACCGATCCTCAGGGACTATTTCACCCTACTGCTACTATCACATATATCATAACATAACATATTATCAGACATATCTGGGGTGTCCGATCTACCCTTCGGTCCTAACGACCGAACTTGGGGACTATTCCCCTCCTCCTACCACTATCACATATAACATAACTTGCCAGCATATAAACATATCATCACATACTGTCAGACGTTTTTGGGGCGTCTGACTACCCTCCGGTCCTAACAACCGAACTCTACTGATGAGTCATGGAACCCCATCCATGCTCCTACTAATAGTGAGATACAGGCCCAACCCACCCTCACTCCTTCCCTAACTTGGTCCTCGCCCCTGCTCTGCTCCTACTGAGATGTGGAACACCATCCACACTCTGCTATGGGTGAGATACGGGACCTCACCCACACTCACCTCCCTACCAGGCACATACAAGTATCACACAGACAACAAGTATAAACTATCACATAAACCATCCCTGGGCACCCGCCCTCTACCATTGGACCTCGTCCCGAATATCATACTAGCATATTGTGCCTAGGGCTAACCCCCAGGTCTTCTACTCATAACTACATGGGCCGGCATTATGGCCGTAGACCCATTCATACAAAGGGAAACTCACCTGCACTGGCTGAACTCGCTGATGATCCCACTACCTGCTGCCCGACAACTCTCTGAACTCCTACTCCACTCGCTCCCCGAGCTACCAATATCAATGCAACACTGAGTCTAACTGACCCCCCCGAAAGACAACCAAGTCAACTCTGGTGAAAGTCAAAGTCCTGGTCAAAGTCAACCTCCCAGGTCAACCCTACTCGCCGAGTCACCCTATTGACTCGCCGAGTTCATAAGTTCAGAGTCCTTTTATTCGCGACTCGACTCGCCGAGTCTACCGATTACCGAGTCCTGACCTGACCAACTCATCGAGTCTCCATTCGACTCACTGATTTGAGTCTCAACACGAAGGGTTTGGGGTTTCGCGACCTGACTCGCCGAGTCCAAGAACAGACTCGCCGAGTCCAAGACAACCTTCAATAGACTCGCCGAGTTGTTCATCCAACTCGCCGAGTTCCTGCCCAACATCATCTGACTCGACGAGCTGTTCATCCCACTCGTCGAGTTTCTCCAAATCTTCATGCTACTCGTCGAGTCCACTCAAAGGACTCACCGAGTCCATTCAGGTCTCCCAACATGCAGAGGACTTTTGAGTCATGCAGGGACTCCAAACCATAGATCCTTACTTCCAAAGCTCAATCCCCACGTAAAGTTGCAAACGTTACGTATAACTAAAGAGATCTAGGCTCAAAACATACTAGGGTTTGGTTTAAGGACAAAAGGGCTTCACCAACTACTCATCTCTTGATGCTTTATGACATATTGGACCATCCCAACACTAGATCTGAAGTGGCAACAACATATCTAAGCCCCTAACTCGAATTAGGTCTCAATCAACCATAAACCCCCCAAATCTCATAACAAAATAGATTTAGATGCAAAGAAGGGAAAATGGTAGCTTAATACCTCCAAGATGAACACAAACTGAAGTAGATCTCGGATATACACCTCTCCTTTGAAGCAACCTTCTTGATCTTCAAGTTCCTTTCCAAAATTCCTTCCTCCAAAGCTATATCTCTCAAATGATGGAAGCTCACACGAAATCTAGGGTTTACAGGTTCTCTAGGATGATATGGAGGCTGAGGGAGGGACATAACACCCTTTATATAGGATACAACTCCCGGAATTAGGTTTTTCCTCGCACATACCAGACTCGCCGAGTCTCCTTGGCCGACTCGCCGAGTCGGTCACTTACTCCTCGACCCGGATCCCGCTCGGACTCGCCGAGTTCCTCTTTGGACTCGCCGAGTCGCCCCCAAAAATTAGGGTTTCTTTCCTTTCTTGGCCTTCCAGATTTTAGGTGTTACACTAACAAAGGCACAACCAATGATCTTCTTCCTCAAAGGGCTTCAAAGCTTCAAAATCTCTTGAATAACACCAAGAATGACCAAAGACTTCAATGGGGGCTGAGATTAGGGTTTCTACAGATCTTGGGAGTGAAAGAGGCTGAGGAGAAGCAACCCTAATCATCTCAAACCATTAAATACCCAAAGATAAGGGTTTTGGAGCATCAGGCACTTCTCACGTCGTGAGCCTTAAATGAGCATGGTCAACAAGTCAACGATCACTCACCCGAACCACTCCAACTTCAAACTACCATAACTTCTTCGTTTCAACTATGTTTTCGACGTTCTTTATATCCACATAAAGGTCTCGAAAAGCTCTACCTTTCTATCAACTCCTCCTTGCCATATAACTTTCAGAACAAAAATCTAATTCCACAAAAGGCCTGAACTGCTACTTTACCGATATACCCTTGGTCTCCAAAAACATCAACCAAACTCTCAGATCATCTAAGCTACCTTACCCACACTCAAATGAGTCTAAACCTTTCTTTCCTAAGACCTAAAGCCTTCTGGAACATCTATTTGAGTCTCGGTCACGAATATGAATCGGCTTAAAACAGGATGTTACAGTAAGCCTAAAAAGATTGAGTTGTTTGATAAAGCTGTTACTTATATGTTTTGTTGGGTTTACAACGTAAATAAGCAGTTGAGACCTGATTAGGTTGGATAATAAAGTTTAGTTGTTCTAAAAAACATACCAAACAACATGAGTTAATGATCTATTAAATTCCAATGTACTAACCCAACATGATAAAGGAATGAGGATGACTCATTTCATTACCGTGTCCATTCCATTATTTCGTCAATTTCATTTCATTGACATTATATTATATCATATCAAACAAACACTAAGACTAATTAACAAAATTTCGTCTCCATTCAATGGTATAGATTTGATATATTGCTTGTATATAGAAAATCAATGCCAAGTTATAATCATAAATGTTGATATACAAATGCTCAATGTGTATAGTTACATTAAATTCACAAAGTTCTATGTGTTGATCAATTTATAATTTCATATACTAGAAGGCGCATCGATGATCATTCGATTACGGATGGTTATATTTCTACTAGATGGAACAAATATCTTCCTAGAAAAGTAAATGTTTTATTGGCGATGTAGGTTAAACATGATACTTATTCGTATTAATTTGGATGTGAAATGTATCAACATTCCTATCGCTGTTTGTGGAGTTTGCAACACGAATATGGAAGATGTGGTTCATGTCTTTATTACCCGTGAAGTAGCAACGAAGTTGTCGGGGCTTGTAGGTGGATGGTGTAATATTAGTGTCTTTGGGTTTTCTATGCTGGAAGAAGTGATGCAGTGTATTGACTCGATTCCGGGTTTCATCAACGAAATGTATGGCTTTGGAAGATATAATAATGACGATGTGGTGGATCATTGGACCTTTTGGGATAGCATTATGTTTAGTGATCCTACGGTTACAAGGAATTCATCAATCAATAGTTGGTTGATTATTCATATAATTGATTTGTGTCTCATAATAGGAAGATAAGTATTAGACTTTGTGGTTGCAAGACCTTATTTTAGCAATTCCTTTATAATTATGTTAGCCATTTGCTAACTTTTTCTAATAAAATTCCAACCGTTCATTTGTCACACGAATTAAGATAAACTTGTATTTCACAACATAATTGCTTGTTAGCCTCACAACATAACTTCTATGCTTGATAAAAAAGACAAATGTCTCATTGTTTCAACTTTCAAGAAACTCCTTACTTAAAAAATCGTTTGTTATAATATTTTTGTCTTTGTTTCTTTCGTAACCCATATAAATGTAAAATTTGAACATTTGTCTAATCTTGAGACCCACTCAACACATTCTATATCCAACTAAGCTAATATAACCATAATATTTTAACATATATACACATTGACATACTCAAAGAGATACATGTTACATAACCTAAACATAAATCTATATGAAAAAAGAGAAAAACAAAATGAGTAATGCAACAAATTATATATTATAATAACGAAGCAGTTAGTTCAAGACTTAAGAGACATGTTCTTTTTAGTCTTCCGTTAACAACCTCAACTCTAAACTTAAGGCAATTGTGACAATAATTCCAAGAAATACTCCATAAGTAACGTTCCATTCACTTCCCGCATGCGCCAAATAGATGCCATAGAAAACGTTGAATATTGCAAATAATATCAAAAGTCGTCCTACATTATGGTGATACCAATTCCAATATTTCCTCACCTTTGAATCTTTACTTGGTCTTATTAAAATAGCAATAACCTACAAAATAAATATAAATATTTGACTTACTATTTTGTAAGTTGGACTCAATAATACCAAACTTGGACAAACTTTCTACAACGATTTTACATTATGAGCATGAGAAAAATATTTTCAAGAGGTCTCACCTTTCTAGGCGAGACAAAAAAAATTATAATGTATATCTCATTCACCAATTTAGAGTCGAATATCGAATACAATACAATGACAGTATGCTTCTGCCCAATGTAACAAACATTTTATGTCCTACGGCTCCATTTGTTAAAAAGGACAGTTTGAACGCTTAGGCCCTGTTTGATATGCATCTGACCGAGTCAGGTCAGACATTTTTGGCTGACTCGATCAGACGAAAGGTGTTTGATAGACAAAATTTTGACGTCTGACTCGGAAAGCAAGGTTTGACTGAGAAAGAAGTTGGGAGATGGCTGACCCAGAAAGAAAGTGAGGGTTTCCAATAGTACTCTTGGCTTGGATAAAAATTCATAGCTAATGAAGGTTACGAGATTAGAACTTAGGTGTCATTTACCAGCAAGCTAAATGGGTTTTTGTGTTTTATTCCTAAAATAATATATTTAATGTCTATTATGCTGGAAGTTTATTATTATTATTATTATTATTATTATTATCAATGTCTATTATTATTATTATTATTATTATTATTATTGTTGTTGTTGTTGTTGTTGTTGTTGTTATTATTATTATTATTATCTTCATATTGCATAGAAACGTGTAGAACATCGGGGTAAAATGGTCATTTTGCACTAGTCAGCACATTCAGTCAGATTTTCAATCAAACAACATGATTTCTTACTCAGTTAGAATTTCTTACTGAGACAGACCTTTCTCAGTCAGCACTTTCTCAATCAGCAACTATCAAATGGGGCCTTAGTTTTATGTCCAGCGGAAGGTCTTTTTATTTTGTTTTAATTGATTGTGTATGTATAAAGGATTTAAATGCCCTTTTTATACTTATTATCGAAAATAACCCTAGGAATTTTGTAGTTTAGTAATGTCATGTCATTATAACAAACAAAGTATAGAAAAAAAAAATGCACAAACCTGTAAACAACCAAGTGTAATAATGATTAGGCCAATGGCTTTGTGTTTGGCAACGTTGATATCGATACGATCATTTAAAATAAGTCCTGTAATTATGCCTGAAAATCCAATAACAAACCCTGATAATTGGATGCTTGAATGTGCATAAAGCCATAATCGATCTACATGCCTCAAGTAACGAGCAATCATAACACCAATGGGGAGTAATACACCCCATCCAACCGCATTCAAAATCCCATGAATTCTTTTCAAATCAGAATATGGATAACTAACTTCACTACCTTCACCTGTAGATATTCAAAATGATGATCAAAAGTCATAGCATTTAATTATTATAATATCAAGGATTTTTGTTTTTTTTTTTTAATGGAAAAGATGATATTATTTAAAAATGTGACATGAGTCTTATACTATTGTAACATTATATAACTTCAAAAAGAAGTCTTTTAAAAAATAAAAGTTATTAAAAACTCATACTTAAAATAGCATTAAAGGAATGTTAGGTTGAAAGTGGAGCAGGACCAAATGAAATCGGATCCTTTTGAGTCATCGATCAACAAGTCCACATAAAAAAACCGATATAAAACGAGTGGTCCTAAAATATTAATTTATTTTTAAGGACACTAGTAAACTTTTAGTTTTTTTTTTTAATAATTGGTGTATTTTAAGTTTTTTTTTTTTAAATAATTTAGAAATATTAAAACCAAGGATAATGGTTAATATTTTTAAACTTATAAAATATTAGTGCCTAACACAACCTATTCTTTAAAAATTGGTGATGCAATGTTCCATGATACATAACGCAATAAGAATTTTATGATTTCTTTAGAAATGTTTCAATATTATGTACGCATAAAAAGTAAGGATTAGATTAATAAAAAGATGAGAAACATTTGCAAGAAAAATTATTTTTAAACTAAAACAATTTCAATTGATTGAGTTAGTGATAAAGACTTTTGGGACACCGTTTACTAATCATATATAAACACTTCTATGTTTGCCAAACTTTTCATGTTCAAACTAAAAGAAAATTGATTGATTGAAATTAGTGACAAAGACTATGGGGGACGACATTATATTGCTTAAAACACATTAACACATTATGGTTCACAAAATATAAAATATCAAAAAATAAATTTTGTGTGTTTTTGTGTTTGTGTGTGTTTATTGATAATAAGAAAATAATAAATCATGTGGAGTGATATAAATATTTTATAATATGATTATTAAAGATAAAGAAGTGATGGTTGATAAGAAACTTTACCAACAAAGAGAAAACTATTTGTTTAAGACTAAAAAATTTGAACTGACATATAACCAAATAAAGATTTTAATACTCATAGAAGAAATAAATATTTGGTAGAAATAAATTTAATACAAAATGAGATAAAAGAGGGAACCCATTTGAACACCCTCAAATCATAGGGGGGCTAATGTTCTATTCAACGATCTACAAGTCGTGTTATTATTATTAGTTAAATAAATGGTCCATGTGGTTTACAAAAGAAACCACAAATGATTTTTATATGTTACAATCGTGGTCCTTAAGGATTGAAAGTTTTACACCATAAGTCCTTGTGACCAACAATGTTAAAAAAATACTATTAAATGTTTTTCAAATTTAAATTTAGGATTTAATTTTAGTAATAAAAATCCGACTTAAAGGAACTTGATTAATGATGATCCTCTTTGGTCAATTGTCTCATTATTTCTTTTGGATAACTTCATTATCCAGCAAAACTGCTCATTTTAGCCCCCACCATAGTCATACCATGTGTTAGTTACAACTTACAACACGACCTTTTGTGTTTGGATTACATATAGATTTTGATTTTGATAAAATATCAACTTTAATGTATAAATTCTTAACAAATTTAATTGTTAAATAAATATATATACAACTAAAAAAACTATCGTTACATGACATGATAAAAGCATCAAACTTCCTTGCATAAGTTCATATACGATTAAGTTTAAATAATGTTGTGTTTACTGTTTAATTGTTTATGTAAACTCATCTAATTTGTGTTTCTGAAATCGCAGCTATATGAATCATGATTATTGAGAAAATAGAAATGGTTTTTTCATAGATCGCTAACCTGAGGCGTAATTGAAGCCGACGGCGATCTGATTCCGATGAGCAGTCAACCGGAAGCTCGACAGAGTAGGAGCCTGGTTATTACGGCTGCCGACGGCGAACACCAGCCGCGGGCTTGGTAAATCTGTGTTCAATTGAAACGCTAGATACATCTGAGACGAAAACGAAATGATCGAAGATGTGTTCGGCAGAAATTGTAGGTTTCCTTGATCCGCTAACACTTGGCTTGGCGTTTTTCCACCGAGGTAATACCTTCTCATAGCGGCGGAACTGTCGCCGGACACCCAACCGACGATGGCGCTGGAGCCAATCATTCCGCCGTTGGGCGAAAACCCCATCGCTACGTAAGAGTTCGTGTTGGGTGCAGACAAAACGAAGCTCCATAAACTTGGCCCAGCTTGTGAGTACTGTAACAAGTGATTATTAAATTTGCTAATTCCAGAATATAAATAGTTAAATACAGATTTTAAATCATAAATTGCATTTTAGTGATTATTTATCTGGAAATATATTTAATATAACAACCTTAAATTTAAACCAACTTTTTTTACTTTTATATTTCTTATCAACTTTTTATGAAAATAATAATAATAATATGCAATTTAGTGATTCTTTGTGATGTCATGCAACCTTATAAAAAAAAAATATAGCTACTTTTTTGTTCAGATGATATCATTATTTTTTAAAGAATTTAGTAACCATAACTGAAAGTATGCAATGACTATTTTCAACAAAAGTGGGAGAAATATAAAAGTTTGTTGGCTTTTACACAAAATTTAAACTAAAGTTTTGTATATTATGCTAAATTGTCGTAGTGGTTTAAGTGAGTCTAACTAAAAATGATTTTTCTTAATAAAAAAACAAGAACCTACCCATTTATATGATCAAAAACTCCATAAATATTATGGTTAATGATTAAAGCTTCATTAATGCAATTAATGAAAACCATTCAAGAACATATTTACTTGAAATGATAATGAAATGTAGCCATAGAAAACACACACCACATATGCCATGGATATCAAAGATATGATATGTGTTGTTTATAAATTATGAAGAATATGTTGATTAAACATACACACATAGATATGCATAATTTTTTGGGCTTTTATAAAATAAAAAGATATATTAATGACATGAGTATGATGATATGACTTACTCGAAGCATGAAGCCTTCAGAAGACCAAACACTTGAGCAACTAAGAGAAGATACATCAAACAAGATTTGAGCATTGAGATTCGCAATACTTGAAGTTGTGCATGAGTCTTGAATGATTTGTGATTGAATTACATGTAAAGAAGCTAAAATCAATAAAAATTGAAGGTGTGAGGGTAGTGTCATGATGAGTGTTTTCTTCTTCATCATATATGTATATATGTCTCCTATCATGTACCTATATAAAGGGTATGAGGAAAGGGCAAAATGGTAAAATAGGTGGTGATGTATTTTCCACAAGCAATAGATGGAGATTGACTTGGTTCAACCTTTTGTGTATATAGTCCTCTTGCATTCAACCGTCAATAATCAATAATATAAATTTATAATCGAACATTGGAGCACAATAATCGGTTTGCAATATGTGACAAATTTGAGTGGGATTTTAATTTGATAATATTTATAGCAAAAAACATTTTGATTTTGAATAATGGGTAAAAGATTACTATAACTAAAAGGGATTTGACATCTCTTGGTAGGATAAAGATAGACAATGAGCAACGTTTTCCTTTTTGGTTTTTCCTAGTTGGTAACCCATTAAATCATCTCTTGTTAATTGCCTTTTTAGATATTAAATCGAAAATTAAATATTGTGCTTGTGGTTTATTTAGTTACAAAACTAATAAGATCTATTGCTAAACATTCACGTATTTTTGTTTAGTTTAAATCAGTTTGATTGATGCAAACACGTAGGTTTTGTGTTACATTACCAGTGTGGCAGTGTATGCAATTTTGAGTTTCTATTTATTTGGTTATACGAATATAAAAATTAATTTCTCAAAAATGAAAAGATAATGGGATATGAATTTATTTGTTTATTAACCATAGGTATTTATCCATATTCTTTCGGACCGGCTATATGTTACACATCAAAGTACATTTTTTATTTTTAATAAGAAATATACATATTTCAAATTCAGAGTTCGAACAAAATATTACAGACAAAATTAAAGATAAAATATATTTAAAGATTTCAAATATATATCCGAAACTAAAGAATAAATCCGAAATATCAAAAAAGTTTTTCGTTTTTACTTGAACTTAAAACAAAATAAAGAAACTGTGAAATCTATCTCTTCTAATAAATGAAACCTAAAAATGACATGTGTTAGTTTTTTAGAATGTCTCTTTAACACGTGTCATTTTTCTATGATTTCTATTATTTCTCTTTTTTGTAAAAAATCAAATTCAATTCAAATTTTGAAAATACAAAATCATATCCTAATAACATTATTATGTTTATCGTGCTTAACAAATTAACTCATAATTACTTACAATCGAAATATCTTGGTTTTTTTTATATTTATTATTTTTTATCTATATAGAAATTTCAAAGATACCGACCGTAGTTTTCACGGGTTATAACCTAGTATATTATAATTCAAATGTATAAAAATGTGTAGTTCAATTGAAAAACCGATGATAATACATTTTTTATTTATGGGATGAGAGTTCTTTTTTCTTTCTTTTTTTTTGAAAATGTTTTGTCCTAATAAGAAAATTTTCAAAATCTTATGTTTTCCAAATAAAAAGTAGCATATTTCACATTTGATTGTCATTTTGACAAATGGACAAAAATTGATGGTAATTTTTATTAGGGGTGTTCAAAACCGGATATCCGAAAATTCGAATATCCGAACTTCGGATATCCGAAAATTCGGATAGTTGATTTTTGATATCCGAATCCGTATCCGAAATTTCGGATATCCGAAATTTCGGAGACGGATTCGGATATTAAACCGGATATCCGAATTTCATTAATTTTAAATAAATATCCACATCTGAACATCAGATCCGTAAAATCACCGTAACTCTTAAAATTAATAATACCAACTATGTTAAATCTTGCGACATAGATGGATATCGATAGCAACAAATAAATATATGTAGCATTTACTTAATAGTTTTTTATTATAAGTCAACGAACCAGGATTATAACAAACAAATATATAACGATTGTAAATGGAAAGGTTTGCAATAAAAGTTTGGAAAGAATGGTCACGAAAAAGTTGAAAATGGTGGGGAACATTAGTCCATTAAGCATGTCAATGTTTCTAATTTCTCATTTTAAAATATTAAAAAATAAAGAAAAATTATTTTTTTCGGATATCGGATATTCGAAATATCCGAAACTTTATAAATTCATTATCCGTATCCGAATCCGAAAAATCGGATATCCGAAATTTTGGATAATTTCGGATGCGAATATTTTTGAACACCCCTAATTTTTATGGTTATCCTTTTTTGTGTAACTAAATATGCAAGCCTAATGATTACATATTGTATTTAAAAATTCATTCCGAAATATATTTTTTGATAGATAAGGCCGGAGGGTATAGGTGGGAAACTCCCCTCATTTTTTGTGGCCACAAGACCATTCCCTTCATTTTCCTTTCCTTCACCTAAACTCAAGGAATAGGTTGGAAACTTCCCTCACTATTTTTTTATTTTTTTTTTTAAAATATATTTCCCATAAATATTATATTCATTTTGTATGGAATTAAAAACCATGAATTTTGATATATTTTTTATAATTTTTAATAGGTATATAATTTAATAAGTATTAAAAAAGATTAAAAAAAAAGTTGACAAATAAGAATAGGAGAGAGAGTGAGGGAATTGGCTCCCTCACCACCTTTCTCTCAGTCAAGGGATGCAGCTGAGAGGGAAAGCTTCCCTCACCCGTACCGTTCAAGCCTAACCATACTATTTTTAAACATTATACAAATAAGGATTTAAACCCTAATCTCTCCTCCCTACATGAAAACTCTAGAGAACAATATTCGTATATACAAGAAAATCAAATTCATGTATGTAACATTTATTAAAAGCCTTTTATAAACTTGCAATAATAAAAAAAAAAAATACTAATTTCTAATAAGTTAAGTAATATGTTGATCATATTAACAAGTATATATATGAAAAGAATATTATGGTGAGTTTATTTCTCATCTTTTTTTTCTAATACAGTTGTTTCTTTACCGATGTTTGTTGGAAAATGGTGGAGGCGAGATATCTTGTTCTTTTGTTTATATGTTGACTAGTTATGTTGGTCTTTTCGGAATGGCTCAAATTTCGTCAAACAAAAACCTAGGAAAGCTAATTTGTTTGGCAAGATTATGTCAGTCTTTTCTCAGGTTGCTTATAGACATAGATCCTCAAAATCTGATCGGATTTGGTGACTTCATGGTGTAATTATTGTAATTTCTAAGATATAATCCAACTTGTTGGTAGCTTCTACTAAAGAAAATCCTTTTGCATCAAAAAACAAAAAATTTACCATTTGGGTTACATCCATCACTAATTTAAGTTTACCTAACAATTGTTCATCAATTAAAAGAAGGAATGTCTTAGAAAAAAAATCATTACCGAACAACTATTATAATAAAAAACGAAAAACGGTACATGTTAACAAAATCCACTTATAAATATCATTTGTAAGTTTTACCACTATGCTACAAATTTTTTGGTGTAATTAAGAAAACGTTAATTATTATATTTATGATTACTAATAATTATGGAGTATAAAATAAACATCATGGAGAGAATAAATTATACAATCCCCCGATGACCACATGTTGAGTAGTGTTGATTCCAAAATTATATATTTATAGAAATAGCTAAGAGTTTGAGTTCAATATAAGAGTTTTAATTCCAATATGAATTGTCATACTTGTAAGCTATGAGCTAAGAGTTTTAATTCCAATATGAATTGTCATACTTGTAAGCTATGAGCTCTCATGCCAACTATATAAAAGGTCGTTGTGCACCTGATTCATACAAGTATTAGAGTTTTTGTTCCATTGTGGGTTTGGTTTCTTTTATGTTGTTAGCTTTTGTGCTAGATACATAGAAAACCCTTGTGCACCTTATTTATACCACACACGACGTTCTTGAAATAGTGATGAGCACCGAGTAAAACTGTGTGAGTCAGCTCAAGGCTTTTCTGGAGACAACACTTGTGTGGAAGGAAACATACATCTTCAATATTAGCCGCAAGAGAGTTTGATTGGAACGTTTAGGTACGACGTCTACTCTATTATCAGCCCCCCTCTACTTATTTGTAAATTATGTAGTTGTATATAAATTTGATCTAAAAATACAAATTTAATAATTTTCATTTTCAAAAAGAGACTTATGGACTTTGTCTACGTGTATGTCCCTGGCCTGATGTTTACTTCTAAACAAATAGTTATCGAACACAAAAATTCAATCCGTTTCGTGAGTTGAACCCAACAAAAAAAATCCACTTTATTGGAAGTAGACGTAAACGAGAAGTTGTGACCTCAAGTCAATGGTAGATTAAGATCACATTTGTTATTCTGACCACATATCAATTTCTAAATTTCCATAAATCTTATAATTTCAAATCATTTATTTGTACTAAAAAAAAAATAAGTTTCTTGAAAATGATGTTAAACTAGGAATTTAAAGCACCTTGGCTTTACACGTACACAAAATATGTGGTCCTTAGTTTCATAAAGTCTAAAACTTTACAGAAATCACTATACTTCACAATTCACATAACCAAAAACTTTCCAATTTGGAAATTTGAATTATTTTATCTATAGTCGTTTTTTTAAAAAGCAAATCCACTTGAAATTCTATCTTACCATCTATACCATTTCTTTTTCTTTTTATAAAGATCGAGAATGTGTTTCCTAAAGAAAGATAATGTACTATAAACCCTAAACCCTAAAACATTTAGGAGTTTAAAAACAGTTTTTAAGATCTAGTGCACATGTTTTTTATTATTAATAATCTTAATATGTTATACAAATGTGGGTTTTAAGATCCATTGTCATCGGTTTTGACCCTTCTGTAAAAGAGGACATAAGCAGCATTTGACTTGACATCATCTTCATTAATGGCTGATATGTGGCTATCATCAAAGTTGTACCACCGGTTTTCATCAATAAGCTTCACAACATTAATGAAAAGAAATAATTAACTAATTAGTTGAAATTTATATAAAAAAAGAAAAAAAAATTACAAGATCATGAACTGACCTTAATATATGCAGTATAGTGACCACTTCCCATGCCACCATAGTGATTTGTCAACGCATAGAGTTCATACACTTGACGACTTGAGTTGTTTTTATTAGCAACGTATTTTGTCAAGTCAAAATCATGAATTGGAAAGTTGACAAATGTCTCCAGCTTATGCTTCATGGATCTGCTATACGAAAACCTTTTCAAATGGATCACAAGAACTTCCGGAAGCCTCCATAAATCCAACTTCTTACTTGCTTGCCTTCTCTCTTTGCATTGAGGACAATACCTTCATTCACCAAACGAAAACGAAATAAATCACAAGGCCATGCATTCATTCATTATTCAAGGGCTAAATAGTAATTTCTTACCACATGTCTTCAGGCACCAAAGGCTCCTCGCGTAAGAAAGCTTCCAAGCATGTGTACAAAGACAGAGGCTCGGTTCGTGTTTTCTTTGTGGGCCCGTATTTATAAACTTCGGGTAATTTTTCCAAGTAATGTGTTTGGTATTTTTTCAAAAGCTTTGGGGACCAATCAATGAAGAGGAGTATCGACATTGATGATGAGGGGAATCTCACGGTTCTTTCTTCCCCAACGGAAAGATCGATACACGCGTTGTTTCCGTCGACTAACTTTAGCGGAAGTTTTCGTGATTCCGATTCCGTCTTGGAATCGGAATCGTCATCGGGTTCGGAATTAGAGACCGGTTCGGTTCTTAGCATGGGAGAGAGCATTGTGTGGACGATTAATTGTATATCGCCTCTTGTGATTGTTGCATCACATGAAACGGGAAAAACAAGTGGGGTCCCGTATGCCTTCCATCCCGTTGTGCCCCGTGCATTTCCGGTTTCCCTTAAATAGATTATTAAAAAAAATATGATGAGAAAAATAAAATAAAATAAAAAAAGAGTTAAATGCTTTGTATTTTAATGACATGACTTACAGCTCTTGACGACGATGTATTAACTGGAGAAATTTAGTATTTTTCATGGACTTGGGGATCTTATAAGCACTAAGATGATCATCGTCTTTTATGGAGGATAATGACATGAGAGGATCCTCCAGAAACCGGTGAATCAAGTGATTCCGTATCTGTGAAAAACAAAAAAAAAAAAAAACCAATTTGATTTAATTTAAACAATTAAACATGATGAATGTAATATGTTATGAGTTATGTTTTGACCTCGACTAGAAAGACTTTTTCATTGTTTTTTAAAGCACAAGCAGTGGAAAGTGCTTGAATCAAGTCTCTGCAACGTCCCTGTTTGGGTACTGTTACAGTTACAGTGGTGGGCACTGCACTTCCGTCACAGCTGAATACTGTGACACTCATTGTTCGGGTGGTGGTTGATTGAAGTGGCAATGACAGATACATAAATGGGTCGAATGTAACCGAAATCTTCTCACATACAGGACAAACCAAAGTTGACTTATATTGACCCTGTTCAACAAACAAACAAACCCATCAAATTATATTATTCAAGAAGCGTTGAATGAAAATTGATGATGCTTACTTGGCAAACATCCACAATTATTGAATCATTTCGAGCAATGTGATTGGCCCAATATTCATCAGCAACTTCTTCATCAGGTCGACCATCTGCATCTCTGGATTTTATGTAAGGCTTGTGTTTCACACGGTTTAAATCTTCATGTAATCCATCAAGCAAAAATGCCAGAAGCTCCTGAGATGAAGTAAACATATAAAACATAAACAATATATTTCATTAAAGGCTAAATGCAAGAAATAGAAAACCTGAGAATCATGCTGATTGTATCCACTAAATTGTGGTGCAAAACGAGCAAGCTTTGCTTTGAATTGCCTTGGAGCAAATGGAGTCCTTCCTGGTGCCCATAACTTCCTAAGTAACTCACCAAATGCTAAAGCTAACTCACCCTACAAATTACAAAACCAATATTATATTAAATAGTTAATACAACTAAAAAAAACTACTCAAAAATAAAAATATTAAATAACAGTTTGTGTTAAAAGTAAAACTTACCACCATTCCTAAAGGGTTATGCCAGTTGATCTCTTGGTTATAATCTTCTCTAAAGTATCTAGCAAATTCTGGTGTATGAACAAGACACTGAATAGCACTATTCATAAAGCAAGTGTTTCCAAAATTTAGCAATCCAGTTAAGCCACCAGAAGAGCCACGTGTGCTGACACCAACACTGACAGGTGTCTGTGTCTGTGTCTTATCTTCTGATTCTTTGATTGCAGAAGACAAATTCTGAAGTTGTGACACTTCTGAATTGTTGTTTTTTGGAAGATTTTTGTTTGCTGAAAGAACTGGATAGTTAGTTTTGGAAGGCTCTATAAGTCCTGTTGACTCGTTTTTAGCAAACCCGTTTTCTTGAACATCATTTCTACATCCACCACCATTGTCAATGGCTTCCACCAAGATCTGTATTCAGAAATAATCAAATCAAGTAAAACATGTTATGTAATTAATGTCTGTAAAGATGTAACTCACGTCTTGATCCATTTGTATGTTGGCATCATCAAGGGTTTTATCCAGGTCATTCATCAAAGCATGTTTTCTGTGGCTGTAGTAATCCCAAATGCTGACCTGGCAGACCATGGGTAAAAAGAATAAAGAATTATAAAGAAAAAAGAAAACTTATCCGAAGTGAATAAAATATATATAATTCTTTACTTGCTCCGAATTAAGCTGAAATATCTCACAAGCCTTTTTGTGTAGTGTGCCAATTGTTTCCTGCTCACAATAAGTTCAAATCTTATCATCTTGATTAAGGGAGTGAATTATTTGTAAATTTTAATATTATAATAATAATAATAAGTTTGTTTACCTTTTTGCTTATTCTTATGGCACATTGGTCACCTTTTGGCATTAAATGTAACCGAAGGCGTAAAGGGTAAACTTCTACAGATAATTCAGTTTGACTTTGACCACAACTTATCACTTTTCTATCCAATTTAGGACCCCCTCCATACCTGTATTTCAAGAAATCACTTGATGTTTCCTCGTGTATTTCTTGTAAAACAGCTAATAATACTTTGTTTTTTATAATATTTCAGCAAGATTTGGAACAAAATGTAAGATAAAACTAACCATGAACATAATTGATTCCAAGTTTCTTCAGGGACCAAAATGTAATCAGTGTGTTCTACCAGTGTATCATGGAGCTCAATACCCATGGTTGAATTTGTAGATGCTGCTTCATAAATTAAATCAGAATTGTCAATGGTTGATGGCCTTTTTGGAGTATTTGAACTGCCTAAATCATGATGATCTGAAGATGATCCTTCATTTGTGCCACCTGTCTTGTTTTGAGTAACATAACTTATCCATTTCTCCCACCATCTGTCAACAAAATGTTTACAGTAGGCATCTTTATTTCATAAAAGGATAACATTTATCACAGAAAAAGCTATTTGATATCTTAAATAGATACATTAGCATATTCAATACAGAAAACAGTGATGGATTTATAACAGCTAATATAAACTACTGAAAAACTCCTAAAACCCATGGTTCAATTATCATGCTGATTTATGAATCAACATACTTTACAGAAAAACAGAAATGTCAAGATTTTGTTTATTGATGACACGTTTTTGTACTTATGTGTAAACTGAATCTAATAATATTCTTGTAGACTTTAATGGTTTTGTTTATGTTATTCTTGACTTGACCAAAAAGTCAATAAATTTAATCATCGCCCCAAAAGTTGAAGTTAAAATCATGTTTATGAAGTTCAGCTTCAGAAACTATCTACTTTGTACTAGTTCTTACTGGAATAAAATTCAAAAACTATACAGAACTCATCTAATGATGCCCTAATTGCATTTGCACATAATAATTGTGGAATTAGCTGCATGGACCTCAAATTCAAAAACATCACACCCACGTAAATTGGATACTAAAACCCTAATTTTTTAACACTTTTCTACGTGCTTTACTCAGAAATAGATTTCCTTATAAGAGTTTCATGCTACATAAATGCCCATTTAAAAGAAAGAAAGAAATATTACTTGAAAAACATATGTTATGAATTGCGAAAGACAAACTAGATATCACAAGAAAAGTAGCATCATAACTACAGTAATAAAACAAATGAAGACACATAAAACAAGGAAATCTTTGTATGCTATATTTCACTTGCAATTTTGCAACAAACTTGTTTCTGTCACTTGCATACTAGACTTCTTGAGTACAATGATGTAACATAGCAGTTAATGCAAGGTTCAACTCTCCCCAATGTAAAGAAAACCTAAAAAGTATTGCACTTTCTTTATCATTTTACCTTATATGGGTTGCCTCTAAACTAATCCCACACGCAAATGTAACATGATTTGGTGTATGCAAGTGACATTGTGGTGTGATAGGGTTCAGAGTGAATCTAATAGCACTCTCATAGACTTTTATGCACATCTGTTCACTTTATTCTTCCCTTGACCAAAGTAGTAATTGAGAAACATTATTCCTAGCCCTTTGTAGTTTCCTCTATCTATCTTTTGAGGACCTAACAAAGCCTTAATTGCACTTTGTACATGACAATTATGGAATTAACTGCATTGGATACTAAAAGTCTAAAACCCTAATCCTTTTTAAAACCACTAAATGCTACCCTAAAAAGAAAAAATTTCAATCAAGGTGGAATTGAAGTGGAAAATTATGTTCTTCATATCAGCCTCAAAAACTATCTGATTATGTTCTTCATATCAGCATCAGGTATTCATCTAACTAAGCCTTAAGTAAACATAATAACTATGGAGTTAAATGTATGGAGCTTGAATTACAAAACTTTGGATTGCCTTTCTCGTCACACCCAGGTAAACTGGATACTAAAACCCTAATCGTTTATACAAGCAATGCATTCTACCCAAAAAAGCAAAAAATTTCAACCAAACCAACGTTGAAGTGGAAAATCGTGCATAGATGATAGATCAGCTTCCGAAGACTGTCTAGTTTGCACTAACTCTTACTCGTACCAAAATTCAACAACTACAGCATCGGGAAATCATCTAACTAAACCATAATTCTAGATGATAGTTATCAGATTAACTGCATGAACCTCAAAATCGACAGACATCAGCCTTTCTTTTCTCGAAGCACCCCCTTAAATGGAAACCAAACCCCTAATTCTTTATGAAGCCGCTACATTCTACTAAAATGACCAACAAATTCAATCATCGTCTCGACAGATATAGATACGCGATTGAAAGAGATAAAAAGTATCAGACTTACCTTCGACTAATTAAACAAAACGTATCGCCTACTTTGGTTAGAGGTTCGGCTGCCATTGATGTGGAATGTATGATCTGCATCTCTTCCTCCGGCGAAAGTTCTCTTGAACTACCGCCCGTGGCTGAAACGTCCACCATACCTTCTCTCTGTAGCACTTTCTCACTCCAGAAAATAAGAAGGGGGTTTTCAAGGGTTTTGATTTTTTGAAGTCGAACGAAACTGTGTTTCTTCTTGCTTATGTCTGTGACATCTGAATTTCTAGACGAAGTTGTTTTTTTGATGAAATGAAGAAAAAAAAAATGTGAACTTTCTATTTTCATTCTTTTTAATAGCTGAATTACCTAAAAATTAAAATATATTTGTCCAATTTAATTTATAGATAACATATTTATATTTGAAAATAACTTTAAAATATTATATGTTCAAATTTTTAATTTTCATATTTTAAAAAATATTTTATGATTATTTGAAATCTTTATTTTTATCGATTGATTATTTTTCTTTTTTTTTTATAGATCTAAGTTTAAATTCTTTTATACTATCTGTAACTCTCACAATATTATATTTATTTAAATTGCTTTGTTATTAAACAAGGCCTATGTATTTTTTTAGACAAAATTGTAAAAATGATCCCTTTGATTAGGTGGAAATTATCACTTTGTGTCAAAAATGTTTTGACTAGTCCTTTTGGTCCAAAGGTTTTCATTTTGTTGCGAGTTTACTCCAATTTATTTAAAAAAATATTTAAAATGACAGATTTGCCATTTGGTAATTTCTTTTTCTATTTTTGTATTTATTTAAATATTTTTCTAATTAAAAATAAAATAAAAAAATAAACTTTTCTCTCTTTCTCTCTCTCTCCCTAAACCCAGCCATCGCCTTCTTCATCTACATTATGATTTTCTATCCTAATATCCCCCAGTTCTGTAGAAAGATCGATAGGTTTGTCGTTAAGCAGTAACAGAAATCAGATCTTGGTTTGCATCAAGAACACATGCCTTGATTTTCCCTTCCAAATCTTGAAACCCCTGGTATCGGAGCTGGATCTACAATGGTGGTCGTCAAAAACCCTAGCGTCGTCATCTTCATCAATTTGGATTTCAGCCACCAAATCTATTCTTCACCGGCGTATGTCGTCAAACCACCAGCTCCATCATCTTTATCAGCAAACCCTAGCTCGTCGTCGCCTTTGTTTCTCTCCATCTTTGACATTTCATCGTTTACAGGAGTTCAGATCTGTTCGTCGGACTTCAGACATGGTAAGCTCACTTTTGTCGAACAATGGCGTCGCCATCTTCCTCAGTCTCATCGTCCTTATGTTATGTTCATCTTGAAACCGATGTCGCCTCGTGGCCTCCCTCTTTACGGATCTGCAACACCCATTATATCGTTGTCGGAATCGAAGGATTTGTTGAGGAATGTCATCTTTTGAGAAGGTAGTGTGACAACCCGGAATTTTCATTCGGTCAAACCCTAAAAGTCAATCACTTCATATTATAAGTCAAGTTTAATTTTACTTGTTTTTGGGAAAAATAAAGTTCGTCTGATTATTTTAATATTATTTTTAAACGAACGGGTAAAAGAAAGTGTCATCTCGGGTTTTGAAATTTTAGAAATTGCAAACACCTCGTGTCTTAGAAGTTCGCGGCCAAACTTTTAGGTTTGGGTTGAAAAATCACCCAAAAACTGTGAACTCATACCTATGTATGAGTTTACTCCCCAAGACTAGTCATTATTGAGTTTGCTCCCCAAACACCAAAAGAGTAAACTCCAAAATATCCTCTCAAGTATCATCCAAGTTTTTATTCAAAATCTTCAATCTAGTAAGTGTTTTTAGCCCTTTCAAGTTAGTATATCACTTAATCTTGTGATTGTACATCCTTTAATCCATTCATTTATGTGTTTTGACTAGTTTTTCCAAAACACCAAGAACACACACTAGTGTTCTTGGACTTAAAGTTCATTTCAAGCTTCCACAATGTAAGTACTTCTATCCTAGAGTCATTTAAAGCTAGTTATACATGTTTATACCAAGGAAAAGTCCCAAGAACACCAAGAACAAGGTGTTCACGGTTTTGGGAGGCTCCCAAAACCGTAAACACCAAATATAGTGCCTTAGGGTGCTTTAGGGTGTCTAGATGCTTCACAATGCCTTAGGGACTTGTCTAGATCCATCCTTGATGAGTGTATCACACAAAAAGCACCAAAATCATATATTTTTATGTGTTTACGGTTTGGGGAGCTCCCAAAACCGTAAACACCCCAAATGATGTGTTGAAGTCCCATAAATGTCCCACGGTTGTTCCTTATGTCTAAATCTAACCTAGACTAGTGCCATGTTTGAGCTAAGGACTTGAAAACCGACAAATACCAAACTTATGAGTTTAAGGTAGTAAACTCATGATTTTAAGGTAGTAAACTCATGTAGAAATGGTCCTTAGACCGTAAACTCCATTTAGGAGTGTTTTGATGCCATACAACACTTCCTAAGGCTAAATCATGAAGTAGGAATGCTTGGAATAGCTTAGAAGACTTCAAACCAACAAATAGTCAAAAGGTTAGGAGTTTACGACTGATGGAACATCAGCCTCAGGCGAGTCTTCTGGTCTTCTGCTGCGGCGGAGATCTAACATCACAATCAGAGAGACGTGTTAGAGCCGCCCCAGGGACTGTGCCCCGGGAGCGGGCTCCGACGGTCAAGTTAGATCAGCTAGAAGATCTAAGATGGTCCTCCATAGCTGGAGAGAACCATCTGGGTGCTGGTGGTGGCTGACGGCGGCGGGTGGCGGTTGAGCCACCCGGCCGAAGTGTAGTGGCGGTTGAGCCATGGGGAAGTCTAGTGGCGGCTGAGCCACTTGGGGGAGAGTCTAGGGGGAAGGTCCCTCTCCATGGAGGAGGTACTGTTCATTATATAGGGGACAATTAGGTCAGGCCTTGGGTCTGCCTAAATCAGGCCCAACTATGGGTGAGGCCGCCCGGAGGTGTCGGGCGAGGCTGGCGGGCGCGCACCAGGCAAGGCTGGCGGGCGCGCACCAGGCAAGGCCTTGGGCCTGCCCAAATCAGGCCCAACTAGCAAGGAGCTAGGTGAGGCCGCCCGGAGGCGCCGGACGAGGCTGGCGGGCGCGCACTAGGAAAGGATGGCAAGGGAGTGCCAAAGAATTATAAGGTAAACCGGGATACTCGTAACCATACTGACTAGAGTACCAGACGCCCTACAAGCGTCTAAAATGTGACATTTGTCACCCGTTGGCTTGGTAGGCCGGGACTGTAGCTAGCAGTCTGGGTGCGGGGTTGTCAATCCCGTATAGATCTATACACACAATGTCCGCTCTCCCTACAGGAGACTTTGGTTACCAACTAGACGACGGAGAAGGCCGTGTCCTGAAGATGCATCCCAAATAGTGGGTAGTGGGTTTCTAATGTAAGTGCTGAACTAGAGGTAGAGACTCATAACTGAACTGACTGAAGTAAACCCGTATGTCTATGCTTGTGTACATAATATATAAATAATGAATCAAACGACCTTCGGATGGACATCCGATCCCACCAGACCACATCTCAACGAAGAAAAGGAAATAGGGCGGACAAGTCTTCCTAATTCCTTCAATCATTATTTATATGCATCTATACAAGCACATACATACATCTAACTACGCTTGAGTGTGTATCAAGTGGAATCATATCGTGAAGTATAAGTGTACAGTGTGGAATATCCGACTGGTGAAGTATAAGCGTACAGTGGAATATCCGAGTCGTGAAGTATAAGTGTACAATGAAATATCCAAGTCGTGAAGTATAAGCGTACAGTGAAATATCCAAGTCGTGAAGTATAAGCGTACAGAGTGGGATAATCGAATTGTGAAGTATAAGTGTACAGAGTAGGATAATCGAGTCGTGAAGTATAAGTGTACCAAGTGTAAGTGTAGCACGAAGTGGAGACGATGATAAGTGAAGTAAGAGCGTCTATCAAGTATAAGAGGCTACAAGTATAAGCGATATAGAGACAAAAATCCGGTATAAGCGTATCATGAAGGAAATGCGTTATCAAGTAGGAGTTTTAAATAAGTAAAAGCGAAGCAGCAGTAACAAACAAGTAAAAGTATACGTTGTGAAAGAGAACTTTGATTAAAATCTTGTAAAACCTTTATAAACCAGTTTAAAGTGAGTTTTAAATAAAGCAGTATAAATAAGAGTCTTGAAACAAACGAAAACCTTTTTGAAAACCATTATAGTGTCCTACTTGGTAAAACAGTGTACAGTGTGGTAAAATCTTGAGCATGCGGGTTATCAATCACATGTGATTGATATGATAACTGGCATGTTTAACTTGTATTCCCCCCTATAAAACATGTAAAAACATTGAAAGGTTCATTCAGGGGTATGAACTCGCCTGGTGTAAGTAGGTCCGACGAAGGCGCTGTTTGGGCGTTCGGTGTCACGCAAGGACTCGAACACACTCAATGACCTATTTAACATATGATAACATATGTTCACATACAATTAGTATATTTAATACTAATTAAACAAGTATACGCACTCAAAGGAGCGGAAAACACTTTAGATAAGTGTTTGGGTGTCCCGGGTAGCGTCTAAGGGTGTGTATGGCTAGGGAATGGAGTTTACTCTCCAAAAGTAAACCCCTAACACCATGTTTACGGCCCAGGGACTACTCACCATGAGTTTACGGCCGTAAACTCATGGTGATGGGTTCTAGGGTGTTTTAAGGCTTCTACTTGCTCATGGAATTATTCTAAGTCCAAAACCATAAGGTGTGAATGAGTTTAAAGCATGAAATGGCCCCTTTGAGGAGTTTACGGCCATAAGCAAGGGAGCTTACGGCCGTAAGCTCCTATACCCTCTTTCTTTTGGTGTATTAAGGGCTTAAGTGGTAGTGGGTAATTTCCTAAGCATTTTTTCCAAGTCAAATGGAGAGTTTAGGGCACCAAATAACCCCTTTGTGGGAGTTTACGGCCCAGGTACCCTTCCATGAGGGGTTTACGGCCGTAAACTCCTTATGGAGTTGTTTTAATTGCATTTAAGGTCCCTAGCTTGTTTTTGGTCGATTCTAGAATTTAATCCAAGGCCAATGGTGTGTTTAAGGGCATTTTTAACACACAAAAATGAGTTTACTCCCCATGAAGAGGAGTTTATGGCCCAAGCATGTTCTTGGGCAGTAAACTCTTGTTTACTCTTCAAAATGCTAGTTCATGGTGTTCTAAGTCCGATTTCATAAGCCTACAAGTCATATCCAAGCCTTAGGGACAATTTGGAGGGGTTTTGGGGCTTAAAAATCCCATTAATTGGTGTTCACGGCCCAAGAGTGTTCTTGGGCTGTAAACTCATGATGTTGTCCCTATTATATGTTTTAAACTCGAATTTGTACGCTAGATAAGTTATACAACGAGTTAGGATAGTTTACCTACTCGTTTGGGGCTCGAAACGGACGATTTTTGGCTCGGTAAAAAGTTGTAGAGAGAGAGAGTTTGGAGAGTGTAAAAAGTCTCCAATGGACTCCACTCACCCTTATATAGGGTTTTGAGTCGGGGCTCAGTGGAATTCTACCCAATACTGCCGTTAAACGGGGCTTTTGGTCGCACCCGATTTAGTGGTCGTAATAATAAAAACTAACTTTTTCCAATTAAATGGAAATGTATGTTATGTGTTTTTATTTCCTTTCATCACGACTTAACGGCCTATTGAACATAAACAATTGTAATGTTTATTTAATTGACGACCTCCAATTAACGGAACTTTTATAAACTGGAATATTCCGTTAACGGTAACGGGGAAATGTAACGGGACAACTTGGGTTGTCACACAAGTCTCCAAAAGTAGAATGACCAATATGGGAAAGCATATGCTACATTGCATGGTGGTAAAAAATTGAGCCAAAATAATCTTGAATATATTGACAAGAAGAATAGCATCAACCCATAGAAGACTAAAATGTCAAGGGTCTGGAATCTTGTGAAAATCTAATATTCACGACGTGAGTGTGAAACAATTCACGACGTGAGATCGAAACTTAGCGTATTCTGAAAACCTCCTGATAACTGACTCACGGCGTGAATAATAAAAGTTCACGTCGTGAAAACTAGACTAGCAGAAAAGATTGCCCAATTCTTCTTCTAATGTCTTAATGTATTAAGACTCTTTCAAAGTCATCAGTTTATGACTCTTTCGCTGACACTCCACTCTCTTAACTCACCCCACACTTATTTTGAAAATATAGGTCTCGACTCTCGGCATTAAACACTCCCGGCTAAAAACGTACGCATTCATAACTCGCTATCCCTCCTAGGCGCTCCTTAGCAATTTCTGAGAAACAATCAACAACGAAGAATAAAAGTAACATAATATTCAAAGTAGTTCTTACAATCCCATAAAAACAAACTAAAAAAAAACTAAAAACAAATCAAACAAAATAAATAACGATCAATCATCCTCCTCATTTTCATGCGCTCCACTGGTACTAGCTCCATCACCTCCACGACCACCATACTCTGACCATCGTGGGCAAATCGGGTAATGATACCCTAAATGAGGCGGCTGCTCCACCCCAAGATGCCGAACAACATTCTCCATCGTGCCACCTATCCAATTCACACTCAACGATAACTGGTCAAAGTAACCAGCCATATCACCCCCAAAAGGCGCACCAACCATGGAAGCAGGTGGGTGTATCGGCTGCCCGCGGTCCCCCCTTCCTCTCACGTTCCTGCGCCTCGGTCTCGGCTCTGGCGCAGGTTGATCGGCTGGCTGATCATCCTCATCATCACCCTCAACATCTGATGGAACGATGCCCCAATGCGATCCAAAATTTCTGACCACCCGCATAGTTTCCAAATATCCCATACCAAAGTCATGCTCGTCCACACATGTCATGGATCTAGTAATATCGGGAACAACCAAATGATAAGAACGGGCCAAACGAGTAACAAAATGCCCCCCACAAATGGGGTTCCCAGGGCGCGAACTCGCGGCAGACCCGGCCAGAAAACGGGCTAGAAAATACGGGATGTTGCAACAGACACCAGGCTGTAAGATGCACCATAAGAAAAATAATTTCTGCTTAGTCACTTTGTCTCCATGCCTCTTATGGTTGATGGAAGGTGATGAACCGGTGGAGTAAACGATGGATCGGGGACCGAATACTGCTCTCGGGAGATACTCCGGAATTAAACATCCCGGAGGCAATGTTATGCTAAAAAGAATACCCCGTGACACCCTCCGCATATCCTCTAGCAGCCCCACTCAAAAACATGCCAAACTCGGGAGTCATAGCCTCCTGTCGATCATACAGTCCTACTCTCCAAGCAAACTCAACCAGGCTGCACTCCCGGTACTCACCCCCCAATCGAAATACCAACGCCTGTGTAAGCTTGAACTCGCCTTTTATATGCCTTCTTTGAATTTTCTTTTTTAACTTTCTCCTCTTCTTCAAGCTTGCGTTTTGTGCCCTTAGTTTCATCCTTGCACCTCATCGCATCCTCCTCCACTTGCACCACCGACTTTGCCACTCTTGAAGTGACCTCCTCTTCATCACTTGTCATCTCCTCATCCTCTTTACTCACCCAAGAAGGTGGACTTTTGTAAGCTATGACTTCAACCAAAAATGGAACGGATGCTCTAGGTTTTGTTCTTTTGACTTGATGAAGTGCCTTGATCTCTTCTTCCATAAGCTTCTCCAGTTCTTCTAGTTCATTGTCTTTGTTAATTGTGAACACCTCTTCTTGAACATGTTCTTTTGGGAAGCCATCTTCTATCCCAAAAACTTCTTTTTCATCTCCAACTCTCAAGGTGAGCTTAGACTCGCGGATATCAACAAGAGCTCCAGCAGTGTTAAGCAATGGCCGACCAAGGATAATTGGAACATCGGGATCTTCTTTCATGTCTAAGACTACAAAGTCTATTGGAAAAACAAATTTTCCAGTTTTCACAAAAATATCCTCCACGATGCCGCGGGGTTGTGTCACCGAACGATTCGCCATGTGAATCTTCATTCTTGTAGCCTTCATCTTCTGAATCTCTAATTTTTGATAAAATGAAAAAGGCATCAAATTAATGCTAGCCCCAGAATCGGCTAAAGCATTAACCTTCAATTTATTACCAAACTCACACGGTAGAGTGAGGCATCCAGGATCCCCCATCTTTTCTGGTGTTTCTCCTAACACAGCTTTTGAAGTTTGTTCACTTAGAATCACTGTAGACTGCTTCTTTAATTGCCTTCGAGTGTCTATCAAGTCTTGCAGTAATTTTTTATGCTTGGGAGTTTTGGATAGGGACTCGACAAAGGGAGTATTAATCGGGATCCCCTTCACATGCTTGACAAACTCTCTATGCTCCCTCTCCAGTGGACTAAGGGTAGCTTGGGACGGAAAAGGCAAGGGTGGCTGATAAACCGAACTGACTGTAGAATTTTGTTGTTCATGACGAGTCCACGTCGTGAACATATAAGGTTCACGTCGTGAATTCTGGAACTCAACAGCTTCATGATTTTCGAGCTTGGTCTTCTTCATCTTTTGATCGGGCTTCTGTGGTTCTTCTTCCAATGCTTCCAGGAACTCCGAGATGGCTTCTTCTTCGGTGTCTATGGCCATTACATGCGATTGGGTCTTCGTTTCGGTATTTTTCGGGGATAACTTCTCATGAACTAGAGTGGCTAGTTGACCAAATTGTACTTCAAGGTTTTGGATGGAGGCTTGCTGATTCTTTATCAAAGTTTGTTGTTCCAAAATGGCAGAATCAGTGGCATCATGTCTCTTTTCCGAAGCCTCCATAAACTTCATCAAAATGGTCTCTAGGTCGGGTTTCTTCTCGGGCGGTGACTGCTCCTTTTGATATAGGCCTCGACCTGTCTGTGTCACACCCCCAAACCAGAATGGCGGAAACATTCGGGGGTGGATGACTTCACGTAGTATCACAACCATTGAATATTGTAAAGAAAGTAACACAACCATCACATATATAATGAAAATGTATGTTGTTGCGTTATACATATTAGCAAAAGAATATTACAATAAGATGATAAATGTTCAATAATAAAACATCCTTAGTGTTCCCTTCTCCAAAAGCTGGTGGTTACCTGTATTACTGATTCTCTGAGAAATACAAGTGGTTTCGAAAAAGTGTCAACAATTAAGTTGGTGAGTTCATAAGTGTTTTGCATTGAAAAGTATGTCCTTTTTGATAGTAAATCGAGGTTTTCAGAAAATCCAATATTTTCTATAAATGATTCGAAAAGTTTCCCGTGTTGGAGTGCGTTAGTGTTTTCCATACTTGAATAATAGTGATAAAATTTATGTTAACAATAAAATGGAAAACTGAAATGCATATATGAATCTCATAAATCAAACTTGTTTTTATACTTTTATGTGAGTTTTATAACCATACTATTGACACTGACGGCCTGTAACAACGTTCTTCAGGTGTTGTAGTGTTATGACATTTGTCACCCCAGACCTGCCGGTCTAACTATAGCTAATAGTTTAGGTGTGGGGTTGTCAATCCCGTATAGATCTATACACAAGTATCTTGTTCTCTCTCCTAGAGATTATGGTATATAATACAGGACTTGAAATGCATACATACGAGTACATTGAAGTTTAAATGTCTCACATTACTTGGTATAAACAACTTTACGATAATAAAGACTTTACTTCTTTTGAAAGCATTTCATTTGTCGAGATGTATATGTAAAATGTATGAATCACTTGAATACTACACTCATTATAGTTTCTCAAAAGTATGTTTCCATTTAGTAAGAACAACTTGGTGATATAATAGCCCTTTAGACATAACGTTATTTTTGCATCAAAACCCTATAAGAACGATATTATAATTATGTTTATGAAATGATACTTTGGCTTGTAATGTACTTGTATTCCCCCCCCCCCTAAAGCGTGAAAAGAATTGAAAAGTAGGGGTATGAACTCACCCGTTAAGTTTGAAGAGAGAGGCTAGAGTTGAGCAGAGTTTCGACCGCGGAAAGTTGCGTCTTCGGGTTCTCGGGAATCTCTGCAGCGTAGATCCTTCGTCGGGGGCTCGAGTGCGGAAACCAAGGTAAGGAAATGGTCTCTGGAGCTGGGAGAATGGCTGAGGAATTGTGAAGGTGTGCCAAAACTCGAAGCTCATGCCATCTATTTATAGTGCTGGAAGAGTGAGTACGCGGGGCGTAATTTTGGAGTACGCGGCGCGTACCTCGTTACGCTGGGCGTAATATGGCGTCATGGCTTACGACTCCTGGCTAGCTAAGCGTAGAGGGGGCGGGCCGATGGGACTCGACTCTGGGTCTAGTACGCGGGGCGTACTCCCAGAGAACGCGGGGCGTAATCCGGCCTGTCCTCTTCTAAATTCCGTAACTTTCGCGTACGAGCTCCGTTTTTCGTGTTCTTTATATCCACGCGTAGGTGAGATTATGCTCTACAACTTTCATTTAGACTTCGTCGGCTAATTTTGACTTCATTTTTAATGATATATTTTTAATAGGCCGGGCCTCCTAAAGTTCGTAAGAAAATTCATAGGTTATTTATTCGACATCGGTTTTCGTTTGTCTTTTTATTGTTTTATTACCACTGAGGAGATCTTCAACTTCCATTTAGGTGGCGATAGCTGAATAACACTCGATCTTCAATCCGAGTTTTTAGCCCTCTACTACCGTTACGAAACTTTGAAAATTCGTAACTTCTTCATACGAGGTCCAATTTGGGCGATCTTTTTATGCACGCTCACCTTTCAACGAGATCTACGACTTTTGTTTAGATACTTAAGGCAAGAATGTATTTTATTGAGATTTTACTTTTTACGTCAAATAATGTTTTAACGTCGTGTCGTAAATATACGAGTGGTTATACTTTCTTCAATATAACCCGGTTTTGAGCGTTCTTTATGTTTTTGGAAACCTTGGCATGATATCAAATATTTGAGGCATCCCAACTTAGATACTTGAACACTTTATTTTCGAGGTTAATTCCGTTGTATTTGGCTTTCGAGTGTTACAATGCTTTTGGAAAATATAGGGTTGTCACAGTCTGTCTATATTTCTCTTCTTTTTGCCTCTTATACTCTTCATATGGCAGCCACTCCTTCTTCGGTTTCCTCCAGTCCTCATCAAACTTATCCCCACTAGAGTAGCACACTTGAACCTTTCTGTTCCCATATTCATCTGCATTGCAGTCCTTTGTCAAGTGTGGACCACTGCATCTCTCGCAACCCACTCTTATGGCATGTATCGACTGGTCCATCTGTGTTATCCTGCGGTCCATATTATTCAGCATGGCCATGACCGCTGCTATTTCTTTAGTTTGAGCCCCTACTCCGCCTTTGATTCCTTCTTGCCTCGGGTTGTGGTATTCGCGAGAATGCTTCGCGAATTCTTCAATTAGCTCCTTGACCTCCCTTGGATTTTTCTTTGTCAAAGGTCCTTGAGAATCAAGGAGTTGTCTTGTCATCACATTGACCCCATCATAAAATATTGACATCTCTTGCTGCACATTTTGGTCATGTTGAGGACAATTTCTGAGCAAGCCCTTGTATCGCTCCCATGCTTCGTATAGTGACTCCTCCGGCTGTTGCTCAAAGTTGGCTATTGCCTTCTTGAGTTTGGCTATCTTGGATGGCGGGCAAAATTGGTCCAGGAATTGCTCACGCATTTGAGCCCAAGTGGTGATTGTACCCGGTGGAAGTGCTTTCAACCACTCTTTAGCAGCTCCTTTGAAAGTGATGGGAAGCATCCTAAGCAAGACTGTGTTTCTGTTGACATTAGGGACGTTGAAGTAATCCGCAATGTCGTTGACTTCATCTAGATGCTTAAAAGCATCCTCATGATCTTTCCCGAAAAATGGGATGTCCTTCAGTGCGGTCAATATGTGTCCCTTCAGCTCGAATGTGGCAGTGGCAGGTATTGCGGGTTGGACTAAACCTGGACCCACATCTTCTCGGATTCGCTTCTTGTAAGCTCCCATGGACATTTCTTCAATCGTTGCCATCTCGTTCCTTGGCTCGTTCTCGGGTTCGCTCGTGTGTTCTTCAAATTTCGGCTCGGTATCGTATTCGGACTCGGTTTGGACGGGTGTCTGATCCAAGTGCTCAATATTGCTCTTGTGCCTCGCAGATGAACCTGACTCTCCTGTCTTCTTTCCCGACTTCCTTGAAAAAGCCGACTTCAATCCTTGCAAGGGCGTCTTTTTCTTGTGAATTGCAGACTCGGGATCTTCAAGTGGTGGCACCAAGGGCGTGTTTGAGCCTCTGGTCATGAACTCCTGCAACTTGCTAAACTAAAAACGTAAAACTGGACTAAAATAAGAAAAATTAAAAACTGAAATCTCAGCTTTCATGTCGTGAGTTTATTAAAACTCACGTCGTGAACTCTATGACAGAAACAGGAAAAAAGAAAGAAAGAAAAAATAAACTAAGCTAAGCTAGCAAAAATAAATAACCAATTAACTTTTTTTTGCAGATTTTATTCCACAAAAAAAGGGCGATTAATCTAATGCAACTTAATAAACTAATAATCTAAACCGTTCCCCGGCAACGGCGCCAAAAACTTGATGTGCACAAAAGTACTCACCAATTTTAATATTTATAACCTAACAAACTTAACTAACTATGCACTTATAGGCAGTGTACCTAGTCAGATTACAGTATAGCTTGGGTAAGTCGGGTGTCGATCACAGGGAATGGTGTTCTAATTAATTTACTTACTATTAAATTAACCTAATTTATTAACAAGTTTAAAAAGGGGTTTTATCTGATTTTACAAGATCAGATGAACTTAAATCAAATTTAATAAATGAAAACACACTCTTGTTTAGTTTGAATCCACTTCTCCCTTATGGCTAGCTAATGATTACGGATTATTAAGTTGGTTTTTAGTTGTATTAGTAATTTAGTTCTATCTTACCAATAATTAACTAATTCATGTCAAACCATGTATGTTCACACATAATTAAACACATAACTAATTATGAATGTAAATATGCTATGTAAGACTTGTTGTATAAACGCAATTATGGTCACAATACACGTTCTCTAGCACAGCTAGGCTTTATTTATTCTAATTACTAACTAAGATTGGTCAATCCCAGCTCTAATAATTCAATGTTCACTAAATCATTAGGTAAACAGGTTCATGCAGTTTAATGGTCACTAAGCTACACAAAACATGCAATCAAGCAATTAGATAAACAAATAATAACATGCTAGGTTATACAAATCAAACACAAGCAATTTTTACGAACTAAACTTAATCCATAAGCATATAACTATTCATAAATTCAAGGCTTCATCTAGCTAAACAAGAGCAGCTAGATTCAGCTGCTCATCATAGCAACTAAACAAAACAGCTAAAACTAATGAAAGACATGTTCTTATTTAACTAAAATATAAACCTTTACTTCTTTTGGTGTTGAAAACCCTCTTCCAGAACCTTTCTTTCGCTCCAAATCGTCTTCTGGAATTCCTTTCTTCTGCCAAAAGCTCCTTCTATTCGTAATGGTCAAGGATTTATATAGTTGCTGATATCCATAAATTCACGTCGTGAATAGTAAGAAATTCACGTCGTGAGTTGTAGATAACCGTGCCCGTCAAGGATTCCTTCACCCGCGTACATATCTTCTAGAACCAACGATTCACGTCGTGAATCCTTTAAGTCTCACGCCGTGAATAACCTTTTTCCAGATTTACTTCTCTTTTACTCTTTTAATTCCCAAAGTTTCTTTCTTTAACGCTTTCAGTCCCCTTTTCTTCAAAATGTCTTCTTTTTGGCTGTAAAATAACATTCAAGCTCATAAGTACCATTATTCTAACCAAATTACCAACTTTTTAATAAAAATGTACTTAAATATTGCCTAAAAATAAATATAAATATGGCAATATCAGGTAGCAAGGGTATACATCCATGTTCATACGTACCAGTTATATTACTAGTAAGCTACCATATGGGTAGTTTAGGAAGATACTAGCACTATTACTATAACACAATATCATACAATGAGTCAGTTCATGCATGAGTCAATACTTGCTAGATAGAAAGAGAACACACATTACAGCTAGTACACACAGTACATTACTATACATGCTAGATAGAGAGAGAACACACATTACAACTAGCACACGTAGGACATTACAGTACATTACAATACTATTACATAGATATGTTTACATTATTACACTTACTTGAGAACGATTACATGATCACACTTACACGAGTACAATTACATGATCACACTTACATGAGTACGCTTACATATACATAGGACAGACGTCACTAGGTGCTATAGCATGGAACAAGTTCAGGATCTAACTATACCGATGAATCGCAACGCAATTGTGATAGTTATATCGGGTATACATGATCATAGTAATGTGGATGTGTCACGTAGTGCAGATATGCATGGGCGTGTAAAGGTCTCAAAATCCCTTTGACAGGGGAGCGTATAGCCTGGGATCTAGCCATCATATTATACCTTATCCCTCAAATAAGGCAGTTGAGTACAGAAGTAGTTGTTTATTACAAATAATACAGTACTTACAAGAATTACCCTAGACTTTTGTTGGATTAGTGTCTAAGTCCATAACTATTTTGGTATGTACTTGACCCGATGGTGCATGGTCCTTTTGGGTTGCCTTCACCAAAGCAACTTGATAGGATGAAAAATGGAGAGAAAGGATTAAATATGATTTATTAATATATTATGAGAATAATATATTAAAGGAGAAATCATATTGTTTAATTAATATTAGTCAAGAATTAATTGGTAATTAGTTTTGTGACTAAAAGACATTAATTAAACTTAAGGGACTTGAACTGTCAATTGTATGATAGTTGAATATTGAGCTAATGCACTCCATATTAAAGGAGTGGACGAATTCTATGGGGAACCCCATTAGAAATCGTCCCAAGGCCTTTAAGGAAGGAGCCCATGGGTTGCTTAGGGCTTAAGCATCCAAATTAGGGTTTCCTTGTTAGATAACCCTAATAGTCTCACTATTTAAAGAATCCTTATGCCTCAAAAACGTGGTGAACTAATTGATTAGGGTTTTCCACACGTTTTGGGCAGCCTCCTTCTCTTCTCCTCTTCATCCTCTTGCTCTTGGTGTTTGTGAACCATTAGAGGAGTGACATTTGTGACTCTAAGCTTTCTAAAGTCATTAATAGAAGGAATTGAGATTGTTATTGCTACATAACAATCAAGGTATGATCTAAACCCTAATTTATATGTTATATTGATTATCATATGCTAGATCTAGGGTTTATAGTCTTGGATAACTTGCATGTACAATAGAGAAACCTAGATCCAAGCATTAGGGTTTGTATGAGCACATAGGATGTTCTTATGGCCAAAACCCATCAACTTTAGGTAATTAGTACGGTTGTAGTTCGACACTACACCATAGTACTATTTCATTTTCCCATTACATTCACTTCGTGAATTTTCACACGACGCACGGTAATGTAGAAACTATATTTTTGGTTAATGATAGTCAGATTTGGGAAAATACACTCTCTTACAAGAGCCATACACACAGACACTAGATGCCTTGGTAGAAGGATACGATTAGTAGGAAACATAGGGCTTCCTAGGATCATATAAAACATTTTTATACTTACAATTCATAAACATTTTTATACTTACAATTCATATACATTTTTATACTTACATTTCATATACATTCTCAATACTTACAATTCATATACATACAAATACTTACATACAAATTAAGACAATAAAATACTTATGATCTCACCAGCTTTAAAGCTGATACTCTATTTCAAAATAACTTGTATCCTCAGGTCAACCATAGACAGGTACCGATGCAAGGTTCAGGGAAGATGGTGCTCGTTCAAGACGCATCTTTCATTTTGATTTATTCTTTAGTGTCTATTATAATTTGACAGAACACTTGTATTAAAATTATATTATTAATGCAATGGATGATGTTGTTGCTTGTTTACTACTTTTCATTATTGTGATACTGTACATGACGTCCTCCGCCCCAGAACGTTTCCGTTGTTCTTGGTTTTGGGGTGTGACAGGTAGCATGAAATGGGTTTGCTAGGGAAGATGGTAGCGACGTTCTAATTCTTCGGTGATAGTGGGGAAATGTAACCCAATTCGAGGGTGAGACAGAAGGTGATGGTGGTACTGTGTTAGAATTCGGGTATAGAAAACTTGGAAATTCTGAGAATTGTGGCTTTCACTTTCATATTAAAGTATTTGGGTGGTACTCCCAATCTTTAATCGGATAAGACTCAGAATTAAGAGAAAACAGAAGAGAGAATGTTTTGATGTTATGAAGAAGAAGTGAACCAACCACATATTCGGATATGATCATATAACAGAAAAAACTTCTTGTCTTAAAACTGCCACATGACAGTTTTATGTCCTAAAACTGTCCACAAACTGTCATAAACAACCTTAAATACGGGTCTAGAATATGGATCACAAACTGGGTACATTTATCAAAAATTCGGATTCCTGATGCAATTTTAATATAGTAACATAACATATATAAAAAAAATTCGCGGATCCCAGCCAGGTGCTCTGCCCCTTGGACCCCGCCAGGGGCTGCCGCCCTTGGACCCCGCTCCCAGGGGCGCTGCCCCCGGACTTTCGTCGGTTTAGGGGCTTCGCCCCTAAATAGCAGTATAGTTTCAACAAAGACAAAATTAAACAAATGTGCACTCCACACCATACCGATTTGTTCAATAATTGTCAAAGTGACATTGATCAACAAATTAACCCCATTACACTTAAATAACATTAGTGATATAAAATCACCAACAAACCTCCCCCATTTAAGTGTAATCTTGATTAACTTAACATTAAAATCAGAACAACAACAAACTGATGCATAAATGAAATATCGTGACGATTGAATTTCACATTAGTATATTACTCATTCCAAATATTCGAATATCAAGGTCTCATTAAGGATTGAACCCTTTCTATTCTAAGTGAATACATGAAGATAATATACACAACAGTTTACATTCTAAAAGTTCTAACTTGACACTATATTTTACTAGCTTGTGTCCCATCCTTCAATAAGCATATCGAAGCCAAGTCCTAACTTCTTGAAGCAGCTAAACTTCATGCTTATATAGGTAGTCCTTTTATTCTTGCACCTGCAAATGCAATTTTTCAAAAGAACTATTAAGAATATAAATTCAACCTCCTTAACTTGCAGTACTGAACACATACCTTGGGTCGATAATAATAATGTGTTCCAATCTCCAAATATCAAGCTTTCCACATTGAATTCAACATCTAATATTACATTAGATGGGAATTGGGTATCTCAATATAAAATATTTTAAGTGGAATTTAAACCCATCTCTTGAAAGACCCTAACTTTCGTATTTATGAAAGACCCAAACTTTCATACTCGACAGTATAGTTACTCCAAAACATGCTACTTGCATATTCATAAAAACAATATTTTACATTGATAAAGAGATTACAAACTACTGGAGTCAAACCGACTATTTTAAAGTGTTATATATTACATAACTTCCCAAGATTCTATAGTTTTATACATATGAGAGTGCAAAATACAATAGTTTCAAACTATTCATAAGCTTCTATCGATACAATAGTTTCAAACTATTCAAAAATCTTCTACCAGTATATAACTATACTGGATGCTTATCTCCTGCAATTTGTTAAACATTGAGAGGGTAAGCGGTGACGCTTAGTGAGTTCAATAATATATACAATATAACGTTATGCCATATATATACTTTCAATATGGCTGAAGCAAAGAGAAACAGGGAACAACAAGGGCATATGTGAATCATGTGACCAACATTCCATATCAATCATTGAATTGATTTAAAGATATACAATCAATGAGACATAACAATTTCCATGCTTGATATACATCAATAAAGCTTTGGCCCAAACGGCACAGAAGATATACAGCTTCGGATTAACATTTTGGTAGATTTCAGGCTTATAGCCTTGTCTAACCTTCTGCCACTACCATAGAATAGAATTCATTCTCTTACGGAGACATGTTCCACATGGCCAGAGGCTACATACCAGTACCAACGTGAATCTAAGTCCTTTCACTGATCACATGGTCAAAGGTATTTCTTTGCTATTAAAAATAGCGAATAAAAATAACCCGGGAAAACGACCCGGAATAATAACACTGAAAAGCACGTAGCACATATAACACATAACATACAATTATTTCTATATATTAAACTCACCATGAAATAACCGGGGGCTAAAATATTAATTTGGGCAGTACTTCGGCTCTAAATATGACTTTCGTCGATGAAAATCGGGAGTTTTCTTGAAAACCGGGCTCTGCGAAGGTAGAGCTTCGAAACCGAAAATATAAATTTTTCAGGCTTCTCGGGAGTCTCGGGGGGTGTTTCGGGCTTTGGAATTAGTATCGGAGCTTCGGGGGAAGTGGAAGTAGAAGAAATATAAGTTTAGGGGTGAAAAGGGGCAAATTTCAAACATTTACCCGGGAGGTCTCGCACCCCTTATATAGGGCCGAGGTTCGGATCCAAAGCGAAGGGAAGAGGGCAGGTGGCTGCGAGGCTCGGACCAGATGGCAGTTTCGGAGAGGCTCGAATGCGAGGAGTCATCGGCTTCAGGCGCTTCATCGGCTGGGTCTTCGGCTCGGAACAACAGGCTCGCTGACGGCAGCCTCGGATTGGACCCAACTTCGGTCCAATGGGCAGGCTCCACGTTGGTGCGAGGGTGATCCGGAGGTGTCTCATGCGAAGGTGTCCCACGCTTAGTGGACCTCGGACTTGGTCCAATCAGAAGGCAACACGCAAAGCTGCGGTCCAATCAGCAGCGAACACGTGTCCGACACGTGGAAGCCTCGCATAAGAGGGTGACGTGGCAGTACTATTCATGCGAATTTTCTCGAAAAATGTGTCAAATCTTGTAAAATCCATAACTTTCGCATACGAGCTCCATTTTTGACATTCTTTATATGCACGCGGAAGCTAAAATTATGCTCTACGACTTTCGTTTAGACTTCGTCGGCTAATTTTGACTTTAATTTTAATATTATTATTTTTAACAGGCCAGGACAGGAAAATCCGTTAAAAATTCATAACTTCTTCATCCGACGTCCGTTTTCGTCAGACTTTTTACCGTTGTATTACAAATGACGAGACCTTCAATTCTCGTTTATGTTGTGTCAACTAAAAATCACTCGATCTAAAATTCGAGTTTTTAGCTGTCTACTGCTAAACTGAAATTTCGAAAAACCATAACTTCCTCATACGTAGTCAGATTTTGGTGTTCTTTATATGAAAGTTGATTATTTTCACGAGTTCTACAACTTTCATTTACATCACTAAGGCTAAAAATCAGTTTATCGAAAACTAAATTTTTACGCGACAAAGTATTTTCCGGATTTATCACGGATCTTCGTTATAACTCGAATTTCGATGAGGTTTTCGCCTAAATGTTTTCTAATGAGATTATCTACAACTTTCAATAATAAAATTTTACTTATTCCAAATTTTATATTTTCGCTAAATTTCACTATTTGGCTTTTAATTGGAATCTCATAAGACTTCCAACATTTTATGAGTGATTCTAAACATAGTTTTACTTCATTTCTAGTAAAAACTATCTGTTAGAACTCAACATTCAATTTCACTTAATATTTCATAATATTATTTACTTAAAACACGATTTCAAAACATGTATGTTACAAATACCTCCTCCTTTTGAGGATTTCGTCCCCGAAATTACATCGATTAAAATAAATGGGGATATTTTGCTCTTATCTCATTCTTATTTTCCCAAGTATAATTTGGGCCTCGATGGTGTTTCCACTTGACAAGCACCAACTCCACTTCTTTATTACGTAGATTAGCTGTTCTCTCATTCACGATCTCTTCCGGCTCTTCTACATATCTTAACTTATTATCCAATTTCACCTCGGATAATGGAACTGTCTCATCATTGATGCTCAAGCATTTGCGCAAATAGCTCACATGAAACACATCATGAATACCTTGATGGGTTTTGGTCTTAAAAACATCATATGTGCTCATACAAACCCTAATGCTTGGATCTAGGTTTCTTTATTGTACATGCAAGTTATCCAAGACTATAAACCCTAATTCTAGCATATAAGTAATCATATTAACATAAGAATGGGTTTAAGATATTACCTTGATTGTTATGTAGCAATAACAATCACAATTCTCCTTGTAATGACTTTAGAAAGCTTAGAGTCACAAATGTCACTCCTCTAATGGTTCACAAACACCAAGAGCAAGAGGATGAAGAGGAGAAGAGAAGGAGGCTGCCCAAAACGTGTGGAAACCCTAGAAAGAAGCTTGTCCACGTTTTTGGGGCATAAGGGTTCTATATATATAGTGAGGCCATTAGGGTTATCTAACAAGGAAACCCTAATTTGGATGCTTAAGCCCTAACCAACCCATGGACTCCTTTCCTTAAAGGCCTTGGACGATTTCTAATGGGTTTCCCCATAGAATTCGTCCCACCTTATAATATAAGGCAATCCATAGCCCAAATTGCAATTATCTTATAATTACAATTCCAGTCCCTTAAGTTTAATTAATCTCTTTTAGTCACAAACTAAATTCTTATTAATTCTTGACTAATACTAATTAAACAATATGATTTCTCCCTTAATATATTATTCTCATAATATATTAATAAATCATATTTAATCATTTCTCTCCATAATTCATCCTATCACGTTGCTTTGGTGAAGGCAACCCAAAAGGACCATGCACCATCGGGTCAAGTACATACCAAAATAGTTATGGACTTAGACACTAATCCAACAGTCTCCTACTTGGATAAGTCTAATAACTATTATGCGTATGACTTCAGATCCTGATCTGCAATCGTAGCTTTCCAAAGCCGCTGTCAACTCTGATCCTGCGTGTCCTTTAGATAAGGGATCATATATTCCTCCATTCTAGATATCGTATAAGACATGATTTCTAATCATTCTCTCTGTACTATTTCTCTAATTTCGATTTATGACGACTGACTAATTAAACAAATCAAATTAGCCCTAGCCCGGCCGAGCATTTACGTTTGTCATCACTAAATCATCGAGGGGCCCAAAGATATCGCTTTTATCCTACTTTGGATAAAAGGAACGGATAAACTTTGATTCAATGCTCGCTTGCACTCACTCACCGAATCACACATAATAATATGTTTTATGACACCAAGTTACTGGTGCGTTTACATATTATCAATGTGCAACCGATTTGCAAGATACAACTTACACATCTCGGTTTCAAGAATATAAGATGTTATCGTCTCACCAATCACTCGTGATACAATTCATGGAGTGATCCAAGTGAGCGTGGGTTTAATCCAATGCTCAAATCATATTCATAAGCACTCATGAACGTTGCAGCAAACATTTGCTTATGTCTAATACTCTTTAGACAATCCACACACCAATTCATGACAGTCTTCATTCATACTTACTTCCAACATATGAACGATTGTGGCCCGTTCGAATAATTAGACTGTTCTAAACCAATTAAATTATTCAGGAAGTCAAAACATGCAAAGTGAAACACAAGGATAATACTAATCCCATATGGACTCAAACCTTTGAGTATAAATAAAACACCTTTTATTTATCACCATATCGATTACTCATTATTTGTTGTTTCGGGTAATCAACTTCTTACTTGAATTATTACTACACTTGTCCCATGCTCCTAGCATGCACACAATGTTTACCTATGGTTCTTACTTTGTGAAATAGATCAATTGAACACATTTCCAATCATACTCATTTCACAACTCCGAATCCTTTTCACAAGTGAAAAAATATCAAATTCTTGCCACTATGGAATATGTTAGATTCTAACATTGTATGCAACGATCCTTTTGTAATGTCACTGCACTAAAGTCACAATGACTATTGCCAATTAAATTACAAAGTCCTCAATCGGAGATTGTTACAATACAATTTCTTAGATATGATGTCTCTCACTCAAAGTACATTCCTTTGAACATCCTTTTGCATAAAAGTTTCTAATCTAGACATAGATTTTCAATATTCAATTCCCAATATGGTAACGTTTCCATATTTCCCATATGACAACTCATTCTTAATAGAATCTTTTCTATTCATAATAATGTCGATATGCTCCATCCAATACTATACTTCCAACTACTCACAAGCGACCAATCCTCGACGAACTTTGGATTGTCCTTTGATATTTGTTTAATTATCTTAGTCAAAACCGATTCTTGTCCTTTTTCCCTATAAATGCTCTAGACATTTGGAAAATTTTAGAATGGTCAAATATTATAGCATTTGCAATCAATCCTATACCTAAAGTGTATGGGACACGATGCATAATGTCTTACACGAAGATTCAATACTTTATCAATCTTCTGCCATAATATTTTGTGCTACGTTCTCAAAATTCGAACTATGAAGAGGAATGCCGTAATCATATTCGGATTTTTAAGAACGCAGTATGTTTCCTTGACTAAATTATTAACATTCCACAACCTAAGCCTTTAGATTTGAAATTAAGCATAATATTATCTCCCTTAATTATAGCAAAACAACTTTACAACCCTTACGACTTTGCAAGGTGTAACTCTTGTTTTTCTATAATTAATATTGCTAACTTGCAATACGTGCCTTAATAATCATACAATCATAACATTTATGCACCCACTATCATGATGATTATTATAAACATAACACTTATGCTCCCACTAGCTTTGACATGTATTCAGAAACCAGCTTAACTTCAAGAAAAACAATACTTATTGAATTTCTTAAGTTCATGTTTCTAATACATAATGCTTTGATAATCCTTTATCTAAGCTTATACACATTTCCCTTAGATAGCTCATATGTGTCTCTAAACAATTTAGACTAATTGCTAAATCTCACAATTCAAATTATGGAAAGGGATACCGTAACCATAATCGAATTCGAGAATACAATTTTCACAATCACTATCCTTTTAAAATCTCTCTTAGTGAAAGCATTTCCTCACAGTCATTTTCATGAAGGACGGAATCTTATGACACTTAGATTTTAATGGTGTATGTGTTCCTATCCATGTGAATTTGTTAAAACCAAAGTTTATGACAAATTCGAACTCATATGGACCGAACTTTCTTAATCTTGATTTCTTGCCTTATCGTAACACAGCTGCCCACCATGTCTTCCAAGTAGTTAAGCAGCTCACCCTTTCCTATCAATGTACTTTCCATTGATCAAGGTGCCTGCCTTTTTTGCGTTCAAATGAGAACTCATAGAACTGACATGCATAATTAACTCAATTGGAACGGCACAGAAACAAAATAATGTCAACACGATAGATTGTAAACCTCAACTCGTGTGCTAGTGATGATCGATAAGGTATATTTTGATTTGTTCTTGAAACCTTTCAAGACCATTAAGACTCCCACTGACTCCTTGACATATAAGATTCTCTTGTCAGTAAACATTTATTGGCAAACAAATATTCAAGAGTTAGTGTAGTTTTTATCAAAACACTTCATAAATTGGTCCTAGTTGGTCTTTGTCTTATCCGAGACATCACAACTTTCCATATTTGATGAATGTTATAAACCTTCCTAATACTTGTCACTCAATATCACAATCTTAACTCTAAGACTTGTTTTGGAACGAAGTATGATCGACTTCTTGATTTAACCATTTCTTCAATTCTTGATTCCTCTTCTTAGACATACAATTGTACTAAGACTCACTTAGAGGATCAATTGAGATATGGTTCTTAATCATTAAGACATATCATAAAACATAATAAAAGGTACTCTCCCTTCTTCTTAGAACAACGAAACTTTTATCTTTCTGCCTACTTGATTCTTCTTATTCGTTCTGCTATTGGTTTAATCAATTCAGAATTACACTTAATCTTGTAAGTATAATCACATTTACTAAACCTTTAGTAAATCATGACGAATATCCTTATTATTCTTGTGGTGGACTTGATCAAAACACAACTTTGTGTACTCGATCTACTAGTCCTTCACTTGACACTTTGTCAACGAATTAGTCTAATTTCCGAATATGAAATTTCTCATTCATCGTGCAACCAAGTTGGATGATTCCAAGTTTCTGTCCAATTGAAACTTGGGCGATGAGAAACTTCCCCTATTTGGTAAATGTTCGACATTTTCACAAATAACATAGTTAAGAATCAAATCCATTATTGCTAATAATAGAAACATTTTAACATCAATTTTTCATACACGCCATTGTAAGGATAAATAAATAATATAAAAACAAAATTTATTTTATTGCGGAAAAAATTTGTCCTTACAATGCAATTTATTGAAAAACTATGCTAATACATCTTTCTTAGCAATCTAATTCTAACTCTAAGTAGTAGCTCAAGAATCTAATCTTCAAGCAGTGCGATCGAAATCCATTTCTTCACGGTTAGATTCTGCTCACTTCTTCCCTTAAGCTTCCTTTCTTTTCTTCGATCCTACAAAACATCAATTGTAATCTTATCACATTATGTATTAAGAATCTAGAATAGAAGCTTAAAAGAGTTAGTCAATGGATTTTACCTAAAACAGAGCCATACGTTTTGACTCTCCCATCTCTTAGATCTCTAAGGTAAATAAGGCAGCTTCGTCTCCAATGCCCATTCTCTTGGCAATAAAAGCAAATTGACTCTTTTGGAACAGGACATGGAACTACTTCAGACATTTCCTTTCTCTTATGATCAAACTTTTCGATCATAGAATGTCTTTTGTTGCCATTGTCTATATCCATAGAGGTCTTGAAGGCAGATTCACCAATCAACTTTTCTTTTCTATTGCGCCAAACCATTGCGGATTCAGCAGCAATAAGCATATATGTGAGATCTATAAGAGTTACGTCGCAGTTCATCATATAGTACTCTCTTACGAACTCACTATATGAGTTAGGAATTGACTGAAGAACCCAGTCAACAGCCATCTCCTCGCAGACAAAGGATCCCAACATTCTCAACCTATCAATGTGTGACTTCATCCCTAGGACGTGTGCACACACCGACTTTCCTTCTTTATGTTTACTTGCCAAAAGGGCTTGAGTGAGCTTGAACTTTTCAAGCCTTCGAACTTGTGGGTTAGGGAGAATAATTGGAGGAGGTGGAGGAAGTGAATCATGATCTATTGTTCCTCGATCGAATCGTGGAATATCATCTTCATGTGGAATGCTTGTTCCACGGGATTTGGGAAGACCATAGTTGTCATACTTTGACATCTACAAAACGGGAGAAAACAAATTCAAGTTAGTTGATTGATTGAGTCCTTAATAAATCACCCAAATGAGATATTAGGGATAGGACCCAACACAATATGCTACAACCTAGAAAAGGGATGCCGTAATCTGGTTCCAGAATATTTGAAGGTAAGTGAATGACGATTCACTAATTTCCACCAGGAAAAACGAAAAAGAAATTTAAGTTTTAAATCTATGAAAACTCCTAGATCCTTTGAGATTCATTGAACATTTCAATGACATGTTTAAATCTCGATATGCCCCTCTAGTTTGTGACTGGGATGCCGAGGATCACAAAGCGGGTGTGAATAACCATGCAAACTTACATGGTGCCCCCACATGTTACAATCACCAATTCGATGTGCCGGTAAACCACACACGCTCCACCGAACTATGACAAACATTGAGTCACCCTTTGCTACCTTTACTTAGAACCATTTAGTGTGCCGGTAAACCACACACGCTCCACTAACTTCTTCGCAAGGGCACAAAGTGTAATTTCATGGAATTGCATCAATTCACTTTTGCCTAAGTAACTAAGATTGGGAATTTGTAAAACATTTAGTTACGTTTGTACTTCATTATACTTATAATGGAAGGTTTTGTCCTATCCTACCCGTTTGGCTAACGACCCTCCACTAGTCAAGAGTGCGGTGGGTAAGAGTGGATACCCATTCAATCGCCATTTTATAGGCAATTTCCTTAAACACCCCTTATAGATCAGCTTCATGAATGAGGCCTACTAACGGTAAGACTGACTTTTACTCATACATATATATAATGTTAGACTTTTAATGATATATATAGTATAGGGTGTGTTTTACACTTTTAAAATATTAGGTGGTTAAATTTAACAGTTATATTTTTAATTCAATTAAATTGTAAACCTAAACTTTATTGATTTATTAAATCTCTTTTAATTATACACCTTAATTAAATAATAAAACCATAAGGGTATGATTTGAACTTTTCAAAACAATATTAGGGTTTTAAAATTTAACATTCATAAATTTAACTTTTAATCAACTTTTAAATTCCAAAACTTGAGGGCAAGTTTTTGAAACATTTCAAAACATTAAGGTTTAGAATTTAAAAATACATCAAAATTAAACTTTTAATTAAAATTTAAATTCCAAAACTTGAGGGAAAATTTTTGAAACCTTTTCAAAACATTAGGGTTTCAACTATTTAAATTTTAAAATAAAACTTTTAAGTTCAAGTTTCGAATCGTCGAGTCTGGACTTGGACTCGGCGAGTGCACCAAGTGACTCGGCGAGTCAAACACTCAGAACCCAAAAATTTCCATTTTCAGTGAAGATTTCGATCAAATATGCATCAATACAATAGAAACCAATCAAGGCTCTGATACCACTGATGGGTTTTGGTCATAAGAACATCCTATGTGCTCATACAAACCCTAATGCTTGGATCTAGGTTTATCTATTGTACATGCAAGTTATCCAAGACTATAAACCCTAATTCTAGCATACAAGTAATCATATTAACGTAAGAATGGGTTTAAGATATTACCTTGATTGTTATGTATCAATAACAATCACAATTCTCCTTGTAATGACTTTAGAAAGCTTAGAGTCACAAATGTCACTCCTCTAATGGTTCACAAACACCAAGAGCAAGAGGATGAAGAGGAGAAGAGAAGGAGGCTGCCCAAAACGTGTGGAAACCCTAGAAAGAAGCTTGTCCACGTTTTTGGGGCATAAGGGTTCTATATATAGTGAGGCCATTAGGGTTATCTAACAAGGAAACCCTAATTTGGATGCTTAAGCCCTAAGCAACCCATGAACTCCTTTCCTTAAAGGCCTTGGACGATTTCTAATGGGTTTCCCCATAGAATTCGTCCCACCTTATAATATAAGGCAATCCATAGCCCAAATTGCAATTATCTTATAATTACAATTCCAGTCCCTTAAGTTTAATTAATCTCTTTTAGTCACAAACTTAATTCTTATTAATTCTTGACTAATATTAATTAAACAATATGATTTCTCCTTTAATATATTATTCTCATAATATATTAATAAATCATATTTAATCCTTTCTCTCCATAATTCATCCTATCAAGTTGCTTTGGTGAAGGCAACCCAAAAGGACCATGCACCATCGGGTCAAGTACATACCAAAATAGTTATGGACTTAGACACTAATCCAACATACCTGCCAAATCTTCAGGTAATTCTAAGCGGTATGCTTGCTTTCCAATTCTCTGGATGATTTTGAAAGGACCAAAAAATCTAGGACTTAACTTTCCTTTCTTCCCAAATCTCATAAGGCCTTTCCATGGAGATACCTTCAGCATCACGAAATCACCCACTTGGAATTCTATGGGTCGTCTTCTCTTTTCTATATAGGACTTTTGTCGATCCTGGGCCGCTTTCATTCTTTCTCGTACGATTTGAATTTTGTCGGTGGTGTCTTGAATCATTTCAGGGCCTTCAGGGATCTTCTGTCCTATGTCTCGCCAACATATTGGAGTATGACACTTGCGACCATATAATGCTTCATATGGTGACATTTTGATTGAAGCGTGGTAACTATTATTATACGACAATTCGACAAGAGGTAAGTATTTATCCCATTTACCACCGAACTCCAAAACACATGCACGAAGCATATCTTCTACTGTTTGGATTGTTCTCTCCGTTTGACCAGCTGTCTGGGGATGATAAGCTGTGCTGAGAGCAACTCGAGATCCTAATTCACGTTGCATACTCGCCCAAAAGTGAGAAGTGAAGCGAGTATCACGATCGGAAATGATCTTTAGTGGCACACCATGTCTTGCCACAATTTCATCCAAGTATACTTGTGCGTATTTCTCCATTGGAGCCGTTTCACGCATGGCAGGAAAATGAGCGCTTTTAGTTAGGTGGTCGAAAATTACCCAAATGCTATCATGCTGTCTAGCAGTCTTTGGCAATTTGGTAATGAAATCCATGGACAATTCCTCCCATTTCCGTACAGGAACACTAAGACTTTCTGGGGTTCCATAAGGCTTTTGGTGCTCTGCTTTGACTTGTAAGCATACTAAGCATTCATGTACATATTTTCCAATGTCTCTCTTTAATCCAGGCCACCAATAATCAGCTCTTACATCATAGTACATTTTACTTGTACCAGGATGGACTGACAGTTTAGATTTATAGGCTTCATCTAAAATCTTCTGTCTCAATCCACCAATCTTTGGAATCCACAGCCGATTCTTGAATACTTTTAATCCTCGCGGATCATCAAGTAGAGCATCATTATAATGTATCATCCCTTCTTTCTTCACATTTTCTGGCTTTAGGGCCTCTTCTTGCCATTTCTCTAATTCATCTAAAATAGTGAATTTTACTATAGTATGAGTAATGACATAACACATACTATTGCGATAAACTTTTCTACTAAGTGCATCAGCAACCACGTTAGCTTTTCTAGGATGATATAGGATTTCACAATCATAATCTTTGATCAGCTCCATGGCTCGTTGTTGTCTCATATTCAAAGTTTGCTGACTGAATATGTACTTGAGACTTTTGTGGTCGGTAAATAATTGACACTTTGTACCAAAAAGATAATGCCTCCAAAGTTTTAGGGCAAATACCACTGCAGCGAGTTCGAGATCATGAGTGGGATAATTCTTTTCATAATCTTTCAGTTGTCTTGAGGCATAGGCTATCACTTTGCCACGTTGCATCAACACACAACCGAGTCCCAATCTTGAAGCATCGCTATATACGGAGAAGTCATCATCACCTTCTGGGAGTGATAAGATTGGAGCATGAGTCAAAAGATCTTTTAGAGTTGAGAAAGCTCTTTCTTGGGTTTCACCCCATTCAAATTCCACTTCTTTCCGTGTAAGACTCGTGAGAGGTATGGCTATACGAGAAAAGTCTTTAATGAATCTCCTATAATATCCCGCGATTCCTAAGAAACTACGAATTTCAGAAGCATTACGGGGCACTTCTCAATTTTGAATGGCTTCGATTTTGATAGGATCTACGGATACATCATCACTAGAAATAACATGGCCAAGAAATTGAACTTGGTGAAGCCAAAATTCACATTTCGAGAATTTAGCATATAGTTTCTCCTTTCGAAGAAGTTCCAATACCGCACGAATATGAATGGCATGATGAGCTTCAGACTTGGAATAGATTAGAATATCATCAATGAATACGATGACTGATTTATCGAGCATTGGGCGGCATACCCGATTCATCATATCCATGAATACAACCGGAGCGTTTGTTAAACCAAACGACATAACAAGGAATTCATAATGCCCATATCGAGTACGAAAAGCAGTCTTCGGTACATCCTGCTCGTGAACTTTCAACTGTTGATAGCCAGATCTTAAATCAATTTTTGAGAAATAGCTAACACCCTGAAGTTGATCGAACAAATCGTCGATAGGAGGTAGTGGGTACTTGTTCTTGATAGTCACCTTATTCAATTCACGATAATCAATGCACATCCGCATCGATCCATCTTTCTTCTTGACAAACAGTACCGGAGCACCCCAGGGAGAGGTACTCCGTCGAATGAAACCCTTGTCAAGTAGTTCTTATAGTTGGATCATCATTTCTTTCATCTCAGCTGGCGCAAGACGATAAGGAGTCTTTGCAATTGGAGCAGCACCAGGCACAAGATCAATTCGGAATTCTACTTGCCTATCCAGAGGAAGGCTAGGCAAGTCATCGAGGAAAAACGTCATGATATTCGTTAACAACTAGAACATCATTTACAATTTTCTTCTCCTCTTTTGAGACATCAACTGTGTAGGCCATATAGATAGAACACCCTTTCGATATGAATTTACGAGCTTTAAGGAAAGAGATTATTTTTAAGAGTCTTTGTTCACCAAAGACATAGATAGGATTCTCCCCTTCAATAGGAATGCGTACTATCTTTTCATAGCACAAGAGTTCTGCGTGGTTCTTTGATAACCAATCCATGCCGAGAATAATATCAAAGTTGGGAAAGGAGATAGGGATCAGGTTAGCGAGAAAAGTATAACCTTCAATTTCTATAACACAGTCCCTATAGACTTTATCAGCAAGTAATTATATACTTCCCGCAGTATCTACGTGAAATGGTTGCGCGAGTACAAAGCAAGCAATTTGAAAGGCATGCGCAAATTCGTAAGACACAAAAGAATCTGAGGCACCAGAATCAAATAAGATGTGAGCAGGTCTAGAGTTAACAAGAAATGTACCCGTCACAACATTCGGGTCCTCGCGTGCATCCTCTGAGGTAATCTGGAATGCACGACCCCTAACTTTTGGCACCTCCTCCTTTTTAGTTGGAGTACCCTTTGATTGTTGAACAGGGACTTGGCTTCTCGCCGGTTGTTGAACAGAAGCTTGACTTCCCGTTATCTGACTAGTAAGAGTAGGGCAAAAGCGCTTCTTGTGGCCATTAATACCACATGCATAGCAAGTAACATCCTTTCTTGGGCAAGCTGGCTTTATATGACCCTTTTCTCCGCATCCATAACAGACAATGGATTCCTTGTCTATTTTGCATTGGCCTGGATGATTCCTTCCACAAATACGACATGAAGGCGATTGCATAGAAAAATATTGTGATCTACCGCGTCCACGAGAGACACTTTGAGTTTGAACTTGATTACCAGGTTCAGTCCGAACGGATTGAGCTGGTATAAAAGAAGGAACAGGAACAGTTCTTTCAGTACGTGGATGCTCCGGAGCAGTAACAGTGGCACCACGTATTTCAAAGTCATGCTCACGTCTTCGAGCATATTCAACGGCTTTATCGAATGACAGAACTTCTCGATTGGCAACGAAATCGTGGATCTCATGTCGTAGTCCCTCCATGAATAACTGAATTTTCTCGTCTTCAGTTGGAATATACTTTGTAGCAAACCTTGCTCTTTGATTCAACTGAGTTTCATACTCATTCACAGTCATTCCTCCTTGTTTAAGCTCGAGGAATTCCTTCTCTAATCTCCTCCTCATGTCTAGAGGACAATACTTCTATAGAAAACGAGTTTTTAACATTTACCAGGCTAAATTCTCCTGGTCAAACCCGTTGAGAGCTTCATATGTTGCTTCCCACCAGACCAAGGCTTCTCCGATGAGCATTGCGAAAGCATAGTTAGCCTTGTCTTCATTATCCACATGAGAAATACGAAACACCTTCTCTGTGTTCTGGATCCAAGTAAGAACAATAATGGGATTGAGAGCACCGGAAAACTCTGTAGCACCACTACTCTTGAAATCTTTGAACGAGGGACGCTTCATCTCTCCTTTTGAAGATTCTCCAGTGGCTTTCTCTTTTCCCTTATCACCATTCTTTTTGTGTTCTTCGAGAGTCTGTCGAATAACACCGGTAAGTTTACCCAAGAGTCGCTCCTCACAATGAGATACTGGAGTATTCACTTCCTCGGGTTGAGGACCTCCACCAACCTCAGGGGTATGGCTACTAACCTGTTCAACCATTGCTCTGCAATACGGAGTAACATTGTATTTTAGAATATTAGGGTCTATTATTACCTAATACTTTTACTTATATATTTCTTATGGTTTGTATCCATATACTTACAATGATTTAGTTCATATATTGAACTTCCAATAGTTTAAGTCTAAATACCAATCCGTGGAATTTAGTTCACTCAAACTACTGCTCTGATACCATGATTGAAAGACCCTAACTTTCGTATTTATGAAAGACCCAAACTTTCATACTCGACAATATAGTTACTCCAAAACATGCTACTTGCATATTTATAAAAACAATAGTTTACATTGATAAAGAGATTACAAACTACTGGATTCAAACCGACTATTTTAAAGTGTTATATATTACATAACTTCCCAGGATTCTATAGTTTTATACATATGGGAGTGCAAAATACAATAGTTTCAAACTATTCATAAGCTTCTATCGATACAATAGTTTCAAACTATTCAAAAATCTTCTACCAGTATATAACTATACTGGATGCTTATCTCCTGCAATTTGTTAAACATTGAGAGGGCAAGCGGTAACGCTTAGTGAGTTCAATAATAGATACAATATAACGTTATGCCATATATATACTTTCAATATGGCTGAAGAAAAGAGAAACAGGGAACAACAAGGGCATATGTGAATCATGTGACCAACATTCTGTTGGATTAGTGTCTAAGTTCATAACTATTTGGGTATGTACTTGACCCGATGGTGCATGGTCCTTTTGGGTTGCCTTCACCAAAGCAACTTGATAGGATTAATTATGGAGAGAAAGGATTAAATATGATTTATATATTATGAGAATAATATATTAAAGGAGAAATCATATTGTTTAATTAATATTAGTCAAGAATTAATTAGTAATTAGTTTTCTGACTAAAAGAGATTAATTAAACTTAAGGGACCGGAATTGTAATTATAAGATAATTGCAATTTGGGCTATGGATTTCCTTATATTAAGGAGTGGACGAATTCTATGGGGAAGCCCATAAGAAATCGTCCAAAGCCTTAAGGAAAGGGATCCATGGGTTGCTTAGGCCTTAAGCATCCAAATTAGGGTTTCCTTGTTAGATAACCCTAATACCCTAACTATATATACATCCCTTATGACCCAAAAACGTGGACAATACTTCTCTAGGGTTTATAGACGGTTTTGGGCAGCCTCCTTCCTCTTTCCTCCTCATCCTCTTGCTCTTGGTGTTTGTGAACCATTAGAGGAGTGACATTTGTGACTCTAAGCTTTCTAAAGTCAATACAAGGAGGATTTGGGATTGTTATTGCTATATAACAATCAAGGTAATATCTTAAACCCATTCTCATGTTAATATGATTACTTGTATGCTAGAATTAGGGTTTATAGTCTTGGATAACTTGCATGTACAATAGAGAAACCTAGATCCAAGCATTAGGGTTTGTATGAGCACATAGGATGTTCTTAGGACCAAAACCCATCAGTGGTATCAGAGAGTAGATTGGTTTCTATTGTATTGATGTTTTGTATGTTGAAAAAATTCAATTTTGTGTTTCTGGGGGCTGAACTCGCCGAGTTTTTTAGATGAACTCACCGAGTTCATGCTAACTCGACGAGTCCATGCCTGACTCGACGAGTCGGCTGGTCAGAATGAGGGAAAACCGGGATTTCTTGCTGTTTTTGCTTGAGGATACTTGCCTTATCATATTAGATCAATATAAATCCGATTTTTAGATATATATGAGTATATTCTTGATCTAATTGAAGATATTTATCAATTAATAAAATATTTGTTTCCTTATGTGATAATTGATTAATTATTTTGATTAAATTGGTAAATTGTTTTGCAAGAAATCATTAAATAAATCAAATATGAATAATTATGTGATTAAATGTTAATTTAAATTATTTGTTATTTGATCCTTGTGGTTATGAAAAGTTTCATATTTTCCCCTTTAGGTTTTATAATTTAAATTTGACCTCAAAAGTTTTGTTGTTTTGAAATTTAAATAGTTGAAACCCTATTGTTTTGAAAAAGGTTTCAAAACTTGCCCTCAAGTTTTGGAATTGAAATTTTGATTAATAGTTTAATTTTGATGTATATTTAAATTCTAAACCCTAATGTTTTGAAATGTTTCAAAACTTGCCCTCAAGTTTTGGAATTTAAAAGTTGATTAAAAGTTTAATTAGGAATGTTAAATTCTAAAACCCTAGTATTGTTTTGAAAAAGTTCAAATCACACCCTTATGGTTTTATTAATTAATTAAGGTGTATAATAAAAAGAGGTTTAATAAATCCATAAAAGTTTTGGTTTACAATTTAATTGAATTAAAAGTATAATTGTTAAATTTGACCACCTAATATTTTAAAAGTGTAAAATACACCCTATACTATATATAACATTAAAAGTCTAACATTATATATATGTATGAGTAAAAGTCAGTCTTACCGTTAGTAGGCCTCATTCACGAAGCTAGTCTATAAGGGGTGTTTAAGGAAATTGCCTATAAAATGGCGATTGAATGGGTATCCACTCTTACCCACCGCACTCTTGACTAGTGGAGGGTCGTTAGCCGAACGGGTAGGATAGGACGAAACCTTCCATTATAATGAATTACTAAAGTAAATAAATGTTTTTCAAATTCCCAATCTTAGTTACTTAGGCAAAGTGAATTGATGCAATTCCATGAAATTACACTTTGTACCCTTGCGAATACGTTAGTGGAGCGTGTGTGGTTTACCGGCACACTAAATGGTTCTAAGCAAAGGTAGCAAAGGGTGACTCAATGTTTGTCATAGTTCGGTGGAGCGTGTGTGGTTTACCGGCACATCGAATGGGTGACTGTAACATGTGAGGGCACCATGTAAGTTTGCATGGTTATTCACACCCGTTTTGTGATCCTCGGCATCCCAGTCACAAAAAAGAGGGGCATATCAAGATTTAAACATGCCATTGAAAGTTAAATGAGTCTCAAAGGATCTAGGAGTTTTCATAGATTTAAAACTTAAATTTCTTTTTCATTTTTCCTGGTGGAAATTAGTGAATCGTCATTCACTTACCTTCAAATATTCTGCAACTAGATTACGGCATCCCTTTTCTAGGTTGTAGCATATTGTGTTGGGTCCTAGCCCTAATATCTCATTTGGGTGATTTATTAAGGATTCAATCAATCAACTAACTTGAATTTGTTTTCTCCCGTTTTGTAGATGTCAAAGTATGACAACTATGGTCTTCCCAAATCCCGTGGAACAAGCATTCCACATGAAGATGATATTCCACGATTCGATCGAGGAACAAGAAATCATGCTTCACTTCCTCCACCTCCTCCAATTATTCTCCCTAACCCACAAGTTCAAAGGCTTTAAAAGTTCAAGATCACTCAAGCCCTTTTGGCAAGTAAACAAAAGAAGGAAAGCCAGTGTGTGCACACGTCCTAGGGATGAAGTCACACATTGATAGGTTAAGAATGTTGGGATCCTTTGTCTGTGAGGAAATGGCTGTTGATTGGGTTCTTCAGTCACTTCCTAACTTATATAGTGAGTTCGTAAGAGAGTACTATATTATGAACCGCGGCGTGAACCTTATAGATCTCACCTATATGCTTATTGCTGCTGAATCAGAAATGGTTTGGCGCAATAGAAAAGCAAAGTTGATTGGTGAATCTGCCTTCAAGACCTCTATGGATATAGACAATGGCAACAAAAGACATGCTGTGATCGAAAAGTTTGATCATAAGACAAAGGCAATGTCTGAAGTAGTTCCATGTCAAGTTCCAAAATAGTCAATTTGCTTTTATTGCCAAGAGAAAAAGGTATTGGAGACGAAGCTGCCCCATTCACCTAAGAGATCTAAGAGATGGGAGAGTCAAAACGTATGGCTCTAATATAGGTAAAATCCATTAACTAACTCTTTTAAGCTTCTATTCTAGATTCTTAATACATAATGTGATAAGATTACAATTGATGTTTTGTAGGATCGAAGAAAAGAAAGGAAGCTTAAGGGAAGAAGTGAGCAGAATCTAACCATGAAGGAATGGATTTCGATCGCATTTCTCGAAGATTAGATTCTTGAGCTACTACTTAGAGTTAGAATTAGATTGCTAAGAAAGATGTATTAGCATAGCTTTTCAATGAATTGCATTGTAAGGACAAATTTTTTCCGCAATAAAATAAATTTTGATTATTTATTTATCCTTGCAATGGCATGCATGAAAATTGATGTTTGAAGGTTTCTAATATTAGCAATAATGGATTGGATTCTTAATTATGTTGTTTATGGAATTGTCAAGAATTTACCAAATAGGAAGAGTTTCTCATCGCCCAAGTTTCAATTGGACAGAAACTTGGAATCATGCAACTTGGTTGCACGATGAATGAGAAATTTCATATTTGGAAATTAGACTAATTCATTGACAAAGTTTCAAGTGAAGGACTAGTAGATCGAATACACAAGTTGCGTGTTGATCAAGTCCACCATAAGAGTAACAAAGATATTCGTCATGATTTACTAAAGGTTTAGTAAATATGATTATACTTATAAGATTAAGTGTAATTCTGAATTGATTAAAAAAGGTTTAAATCAATAGCAAAACGAATAAGAAGAATCAAGTAGGCAGAAAGATAAAAGTTTCTCCATTCTAAGAAGAAGGGAGAGTAGCTTTTATGCTTTATGATAGGTCTTAATGATTAAGAACCATATCTCAATTGATCCTCTAAGAGAGTCTTAGTACAATTGTATGTCTAAGAAGAGAAATCAAGAATTGAAGAAATGGTTAAATCAAGAAGTCAATCATACTTCGTTCCAATAACAAGTCTTAAAGTTAAGATTGTGACAGTGAGTGACAAGTATTAAGAAGATTTATAACATTCATCAAATGTAGAATATGGAAAAGGGTTTTCTTATTCTTGCACATTTGAAATTGGTAAGTTGTGATGTCTTGGATAAGACAAAGACCAACTAGGACCAATTTATGAAGTGTTTTGATAAAAGCTACACTAACTCTTGAATAATTGTTTGTCAAGAAATGGTTATTGACAAGAGAATCTTATATGTCAAGGAGTCAGTGGGAGTCTTAAATGTCTTGAAAGGTTTCAAGAACAAATCAAAATACACCTTATCGATCATCACTAGCACACGAGTTGAGGTTTACGACCTATCGTGTTGACATTATTTTGTTTCTGTGTTGTTCCAATTGAGTTAATTATGCATGTGAGTTCTATGAGTTCTCGTTTTGAATGCATAAAAGGCAAGGCACCTTAATCAATGAAAGGTACATTGATAGGAAAGGGTGAGCTGCTTAACTACTTGGAAGACGTGGTGGGCAGCTGTGCTACCATAAGGCAAGAAATCGAGATTAAGAAAGTTCGATCCATATGAGTTTTAATTTGTCGTAAACTTTGGTTTTGACAAATTCACATGGATAGGAACAAATACACCGTTTAAATCTAAGTGTCATAAGATTTGCTCCTTCATGAAAATGATTGTGAGGAAATACTTTCACTAAGAAAGATTTTAAGAAGATAGTGATTGTAAAATTGCATTCTCGAATTCGATTATGGTTACGGTATCCCTTTCCATAATTTGAATTGTGAGGTTTGGCAATTGTTTAGACACACATATGAACTATCTAAGGCAAAGGTGTATAAGTTCAAGAAGCCTTGATAAAAGATTATCAAAGCACTAAGTATTAGAAACAAGGACTTAAGAAATTCAATAGGTATTAATTTTCTGAAAGTTAAGTTGTTTCTGAATACATGTTAAAGCTAGTGGGAGCATAAGTGTTATGTTTATAATAATCATCATGATAGTGGGAGCATAAATGTTATGATTGTATGATTATTAAGGCACGTATTGCAAGTTGGCAATATTAATTATAGAAAACAAGAGTTATACCTTGCAAAGTCGTAAGGGGTGTAAAGTTGTTTTGCTATAATTAAGGGAGAGAATATTATGCTTCATTTCAAATCTAAAGGCTTAGGTTGTGGAATGTTAATAAATTTAGTCAAAGGTAAATAGTGTGTTCTTAAAATTTCGATTATGATTACGACATTCCTCTTCACAATTCGAATTTTGAGAACATAGCAAATAAAATATTATGACAGAAGAGTGATAAAGTATCAAATCTTTATGTAAGACATTATGTATCGTGTCCCATACGCTTCGGGTATAGGATTGATTGCAAATGTTTGGATTGATTGCAAATCTTCGGGTATAAGACATTATGTATCGTGTCTCATACGTATTCAGATTTTGCCGTTCCTTATATGAAAGTTGATTATTTTCACGAGTTCTACAACTTTCATTTACATCACTAAGGCTAAAAATTAGTTTATCGAAAACTAAATTTTTACGCGACAAAATATTTTTCGGATTTATCACGGATCTTCGTTTGGTCATAACTTCTTCGTTATAACTCGGACTTCGATGAGGTTTTCGCCTAAATGTTTCTAATGAGATTATCTACAACTTTCAATAATAAAATTTTACTTATTCCAAATTTTATATTTTCGCTAAATTTCACTATTTGGCTTTTAATTGGAATCTCATAAGACTTCCAACATTTTATGAGTGATTCTAAACATAGTTTTACTTCATTTCTAGTAAAAACTATCTGTTAGAACTCAAAATTCAATTTCACTTAATATTTCATAATATTATTTACTTAAAACACGATTTCAAAACGTGTATGTTACATCCCTACAGTCGCCTTGTGCACAAGATCTCTTGCTAACCCTTTGGTTAGATGACCGGCTAAATTCAACTGAGTTCTTACAAACTCCATAGATATCACAACAGTCATGATGAGCTCACGAATCATGCTATGTCTAACACCTAAATGTCTAGACTTTCCATTATACACTTAACTATAAGCCTTAGCCAATGTTGCAGTACTATCACATCTGATAGAAATGGTAGATATCGGTTTGGGCCATAATGGAATTTCATAAATCAAATTCCTTAGCCACTCAGCTTCTTTACCAGCAGCAGACAATGCAACAAACTCAGACTCCATGGTTGAGTTAGTAATACAAGTCTGTTTCTTAGATGCCCAAGAAATGACACCTCCTCAAAGAAGAAACACCCAACCACTTGTAGAGGAGTGATCCTCTAAGTTGTTAATCCAGCTGGCATCTGAATAACCTTCCAAAACAGAAGGATATCCACTATAAGTTAAACCATAATTAATGGTCCCTTTCAAGTACTTGAATACTCTACTCACAGCTTGCCAATGATGTGAACTAGGATTACTAGTATATCTACTAAGCCTTCCCACAACATATGCTATATCAGGCCTAGTACTAATCATGGCATACATTAGACAACCAATAGCCCTTGAGTATTCAAGTTGAGACACTGGAGATCCATTATTAGGTAGAAGCTTAAGACTAGGATCTATAGGAGTGCTAACAGGAGAATAATTCTCAAAGTTAAACTTTTTCAAGATCTTCTCAATATAATGAGATTGAGAAATTGAAATCTCATTGTTTCCTTTTCTAATTCTTATACCAAGAATTACCTCGGCCTCCCCCATGTCTTTCATATCAAAACTAGATGATAAGAATTTCTTGGTTTTATCAACTTCTTCTAAATCAGTACCAAAAATCAACATATCATCTACATATAAGCAAATCATGAATCCTTTACCCGAAGTATCAAATTTTCTATATACACACTTGTCAACTTGGTTTAATGCAAAAACATTAGACAAGACAACATCATCAAACTTTTGATGCCATTGTTTTGGTGCTTGTTTCAAACCATATAATGATTTCTTCAACTTGCACACTTTGTGTTCATTTCCAGGCATCACAAACCCTTCAAGTTGTTTCATGTATATTTCCTCATCCAAGTCACCATTCAAGAATGCAGTTTTCACATCCATTTGGTGAATCACAAGATTATGTATAACTGCAAGAGCTAATAATAATCTAATAGTAGAAATTCTGGCAACAGGAGCATAAGTATCAAAGAAATCAATGCCTTCCTTTTGTCTAAAGCCTTGGATAACCAATTTGGCTTTATACTTATCAATAGTGCCATCCACCTTCATTTTTCTTTTAAGGATCCATTTACATCCTAATGCCTTGCAACCAGGAGGTAAATCAGCCAATACCCAAGTATTGTTATGCATGATAGAATCAATCTCATCATGAATTGCCTCTTTCCAGAAATGAACATCCCTAGAAGCCATAGCTTCACTGAAAGTCTTTGGATCCTCTTTAATATTAAAACAATATTGATGTTGAGAAATAGTCTCATTCCTTGTTCCTTCAACTAAATATAGTTGAAAATCAGCTCCAAAAGACTTAGCTTTTCTAGCTCTGGTGCTTTTCCTAGGTTCAAAACTTGCACCACCAGAAACATCTTCACCTTGAGTAGTACTCTTGTTAGAAGATTGATGAACCATGTTCCTTGTTCTAGGTATAGATGTAAATCTTTCTTCATCAAAGATAGCATCTCTTGACTCTATCACTGTGTTTACAGACACAGAGTCATTAGATTCTAAAACATAGAATCTATATGCTTTGGAATGCTCAGCATATCCAATAAAGATACAATCTATACCTCTCTCACCCAATGTTTTCCTTTTGGGTTCAGTGAGCCTTACAACTGCTCTACAACCCCAAACTTTGAGATAACTTAAATTTGGTACCTTTTTACACCAAAGTTCATAAGGAGTATTCTTACTCCTTTTATTTGGAGTTCTATTTAAGATGTAACATGCAGTTAACATTTCCTCACCCCAAAACCCTTCACTTAAACCAGAATATGACAACTTGGAATTAACCATTTTTTTCAAAGTGTTATTCTTCCTTTCAGCTACACCATTTTGTTGTGGTGTATATGGAGCTGTGGTTTGATGTATTATTCCAGTTGATTTAAAATAAACTGGATCATAATACTCACCACCTCTATCACTACGCAATACTTTTATTAATTCATTTTTATGAAGCTCAACTTGTTGTTTATAAATTTTAAATTTATCAAGTGCTTCATCCTTAGAATGTAGCAAATAGATATAACAATATCTAGATGCATCATCAATAAAAGTAATAACATACTTCTTGTTTCCAAGGGAAGGTGTTGCATGGAAATCACATAAATCACTATGTATAAGATCCAACACTTTGCTTTCCCTAACAACATCTTTGAAAGGTTGTCTAGTGGTTTTAGTTAGCATTCATGCTTTACATTTTTCATTATTTTGCATATCAAAACCAGGAATTAAACTCATTTTAGACATGTCTTTTAATCTCTTGTAATGAATGTGTCCTAGTCTAGCATGCCATAATTCAGATTTATGAAAATTATTGCTAGTACTACTAGAAGTCATGCAAACAGAATTATCACTAGAAGGATAATTAATATTAAGCCTAATCATTTCATTATATACATATCCAAATCCCATAAAAGAACCATGTCTTGACAAGATATACTTGTGACTTTCTAATACTTGTTTGTAACCACAATTATTTAATACAATTTCAGACACGAGATTCATACGAATCCCTGGAACATATAAACATTGTTCAAACACAAACATTTCCCAGAAGTAAAAGTAATTAAAACATATCCTACGCCCTTGATTGGTTCAGTTGCAACATTTCCCATTTTCACAACAGGTCCATCATCAATTGGTTGAAAGTCCTTGAACCAATATTGATCTTTGCAAACATGACTTGTTGCTCCCGAATCAACCCACCATGCAACATTATCATCCTGCACATAAAATGCTTCATAAATCACAGAAATATAATTCTGAATATAGTTAGACTTCTGCATGAAAACAGAATTCTGACCTTGTTGCTTTTCAGGATCCTTGGATCCACTTGGCCCTGCACCATCCTTGTTCACTTTACGCAAACGACAATCTTTCTTGAAGTGACCCGATTTGTTAAAATTCCAACACACCACTTTAGCCTTCTTGTTGGAAGACTTGTCATCCTTTCCTTTAAACTTCGTTTTTCCATTAGACTTCTTTTGATTCTTTGATCCTTCTCCATCCACCATGTTCACAGAAGATGAACCAACTTGGTTCTTGCCTTTGGGATTGTTATCAAGTTCTTGAGTCCTTAAGGACTCTTCAATCCGTAAATGGCTTCCAAGTTGAGTCAAAGTCAATTCTGATGGGTTTTGGTCATAAGACATCCTATGTGCTCATACAAACCCTAATGCTTGGATCTAGGTTTCTCTATTGTACATGCTTTGAATCCAAGACTATAAACCCTAATTCTAGCATATGGAAATCAATATTAACATATAATTAGGTTTATGATATTACCTTGATTGTTATGTAGTAATAACAATCCCAATTCCTCCTTGAATTGACTTTGGAAGGCTTAGAGTCACAAATGTCACTCCTCTAATGGCTTACAAACACCATAAGCAAGAGGATGAAGAGGAGAAAGGATGGAGGCTGCCCAAAAACGTGTGAAACCCTAGAACAAAGCTTAGCTACGTTTTTAGGTCATAAGGGGTCTATTTATAATGAGGCTTATTAGGGTTATCTAACAAGGAAACCCTAATTTGGATGCTTAAGCCCTAAGCAACCCATGGGTCCCTTTCCTTAAGGCCTTTGACGATTTCTTATGGGCTTCCCCATAGAATTCATCCACTCCTTAATACAAGGCAATCCATGGCCCAATTGCAATTATCTTATATTTACAATTCTAGTCCCTTAAGTTTAATTAATCTCTTTTAGTCACAAAACTAATTACTAATTAATTCTTGACTAATATTAATTAAACAATATGATTTCTCCTTTAATATATTATTCTCATAATATATTAATAAATCATATTTAATCATTTCTCTCCATAATTCATCCTATCAAGTTGCTTTGGTGAAGGCAACCCAAAAGGACCATGCACCATCGGGTCAAGTACATACCAAAATAGTTATGGACTTAGACACTAATCCAACAGTCTCCCACTTGGATAAGTCCAATAACTATTATGCGTATGACTTCAGATCCTGATCTGCAATCGTAGCTTTCCAAAGCCGTTGTCAACTCTGATCCTATCAGATACGCGTGTCCTTAGATAAGAGATCATATATTCCTCCATTCAAGATATCGTATAAGAAATGATTTCAAATCATTCTCTTTGTACTATATCTCGATTCCCGATTTATCACGACTGACTAATTGAACAAATCAAATTAGCCCTAGCCCGGCCGAGCATTTACGTTTGTCATTACTAAATCATCGAGGGGCCCAAAGATATCGCTTTTATCCTACCTTGGATAAAAGGAAAGAATAAACTTTGATACAATGCTTGCTTGCACTCACTCACCGAATCACACACAACAATATGTTTTATAACACCAAGTTACTAGTGTGTTTACATATTATCAATGTGCAACTGATTTGCAAGATACAACTCACACATCTCGGTTTCAAGAATATAAGATGTTATCGTCTCACTAATCACTCGTGATAGAATTTCATGGAGTGATCCAAGTGAGCGTGGGTTTAATCCAATGCTCAAATCACATTCATAAGCACTCATGAACGTTGCAGCAAACATTTGCTTATGTCGAATGCTCTTTAGACAATCCACACACCAATTCACGACAGTCTTCATTCATATCTACTTCCAACATACGAACGACTGTGGCCCGTTTGAATAATTCGATTATTCTTAATAAACTCAATTATTCTGGAAGTCAAAACATACAAATGTGAAACACAAGAATAATACTAATCCCATATGGCCTCAAACCTTTGAGTATAAATAAAACGCCTTTTATTTATCACCATATTGATTACTCATTATTTGTCGTTTCGGTTAATCAACTTCTTACTTGAATTACAACACTTGTCCCATGCTCCTAGCATGCACACAATGTTTACCTATGGTTCTTACTTTGTGAAATAGATCAAATTGAACACATTTCCAATTTTTCTCATTTCACAACTCCAAATCCTTTCCCATAAGTGAAAGAATATCAAATTCTTGCTACTTATAGAATATGCTAGATTCTAACATTCTATGCAACTATCCTTTCGTAATGTCACTGCACCAAAGTCACAAAGACTATTGCCAATGATATTACAAAGTCCTCTATCGGAGATTGTTACAAGACAATTCCTTAGATATGATGTCTCTCACTCAAAGTACATTTCTTTGAACATCCTTTTGCATAAAGGTTTCTAATCTAGACATAGTTATTTCAATATTCAATTCCCCATATGGACACGTTTCCATATTTTCCATATGACAACTCATTCTTAATAGAATCTTTTCTATTCATGATAATGTCGATATTGTCCATCCAATATGGAAACATTTCCATATTTTCCAATACTATACTTCCAACTACTCACAAGCTACCAATCCTCGTCGAACTTTGGATTGTCCTTTGATAGTTGTTTAATTATTTCAGTCAAAACCGATTCTTGTCCTTTTTCCCTCTAAATGCGCTAGACATTTGGAAAATTTTAGAATGGTCAAACATTAAAGCATTTGCAATCGATCCTATACCCGAAGCGTATGGGACACGACGCATAATGTTTTATTTGCTATGTTCTCAAAATTCGAATTGTGAAGAGGAATGCCGTAATCATAATCGAAATTTTAAGAACAGACTATGTACCCTTGACTAAATTTATTAACATTTCTCAACCTAAACCTTTAGATTTGAAATGAAGCATAATATTCTCTCCCTTAATTATAGCAAAACAACTATTCCATCCTTACAACTTTTCAAAGAATGACTCTTGTTTTCTATAATTAATATTGCCAACTTGCAATACTTTCCTTAATAATCATACAATCATAACATTTATGCTCCCACTATCATGATGATTATTATAAAACATAACAATTATGCTCCCACTAGCTTCGAGATGTATTCATAAACATCTTAACTTTCAGAAAAACAATACCTATTGAATTTCTTAAGTCCATGTTTCTAATACTTAATGCTTTGATAATCTTTTGTCAAGGCCTCTTAAACTTATACACCTTTGCCTTAGATAGCTCATATGTTTGTCTAAACAATTAAGACTAATTGCCAAACTTCACAATTCAAATCATGGAAAGGGATACCGTAACCATAATCGAATTCGAGAATGCAATTTTACAATCACTATCTTCTTAAAATATTTCTTAGTGAAAGCATTTCCTCACAATCATTTTCATGAAGGAGGAAATCTTATGACACTTAGATTTAAACGGTGTATGTGTTCATATCCATGTGAATTTGTCAAAACCAAAGTTTACGACGAATTCAACCTCATATGGATCGAACTTTCTTAATCTTGATTTCTTGCCTTATGGTAGTACAACTGCCCACCATGTCTTCCAAGTAGTTAAGCAACTCACTTTTTCTTATCAATGTACTTTCCATTGATCAAGGTCCTTGCCTTTTATGCATTCAAATGAGAACTCATAGGACTCACATGCATAATTAACTCAATTGGATTGGCACAGAAACAAAATAATGTCAACACGTTAGGTTGCAAACCTCAACTCATGTGCTAGTGATGATCGATAAGGTTTATTTGATTTGTTCTTGAAACCTTTCAAGACCATTAAGACTCCCACTGACTCCTTGACATATAAGATTCTCTTGTCAAAACATTTCTTGACAAATAAATATTCAAGAGTTAGTGTAGCTTTTATCAAGACAAAACACTTCATAACTTTGGTCCTAGTTGGTCTTTGTCTTATCCAAGACATTACAACTTTCCACAATTGATGAATGTTATAAACCTTCTTAATACTTTTCACTCATTGTCACAGTCTTAACTTTAAGACTTGTTATTGGAACAAAGTATGATTGACTTATTTATTTAACCATTTCTTCAATTCTTGATTCCTCTTCTTAGACATACAATTGTACTAAGACTCATTTAGAGGATCAATTGAGATATGGTTCTTAATCATTAAGACCTATCATAAAGCATAAAAGGTACTCTCCCTTCTTCTTAGAATGGAGAAACTTTTATCTTTCTGCCTACTTGATTCTTCTTATTCGTTCTGCTATTGATATAAACCCTTTAATCAATTCATAATTACACTTAATCTTGTAAGTATAATCATATTTACTAAACCTTTAGTAAATCATGACGAATATCTTTGTTACTCTTATGGTGGACTTTGATCAACACACAACATTGTGTGCTCGATCTCTTAGCCCTTCACTTGACACTTTGTCAATGAATTTGTCTAATTTCCAAATATGAAATTTCTCATTCATCGTGCAACCAAGTTGCGTGATTCCAAATTTCTGTCCAATTGAAACTTTGGGCGATGAGAAACTCTCCCTATTTGGTAAATTCTCAATTTTCCATAAATAACACAATAAGAACCAAATCCATTATTGCTAATAATAGAAACATTTTAACATCAATTTTTTCATACACGCCATTGCAAGGATAAATAAATAAAATTTAAAATCAAAATTTATTTTATTGTGGAAAAATTTGTCCTTACAATGCAATTCATTGAAAAACTTATCCTAATACATCTTTCTTAGCAATCTTACTCTAACTCTAAGTAGTAGCTTAAGAATCTAATCTTCGAGAAATACGATTGAAATCCATTCCTTCATGGTTTGATTCTACTCACTTCTTCCTTTAAGCTCCCTTTCTTTTCTTCGATTCTACAAAACATCAATTGTAATCTTATCACATTATGTATTAAGAATCTAGAATGAAGTTTAAAAGAGTTATTCAATGGATTTTACCTATATTAGAGCCATGCGTTTCGACTCTCCCATCTCTTAGATCTCTTAGGTAAATGGGGCTGCTTCGTCTCAAATGCCCTTTCTCTTGGCAATAAAAGCAAATTGACTCTTTTGGAGCATGACATGGAACTACTTTAGACATTGCCTCTCTCTTATGATCAAACTTTTCGATCATAGCACGTCTTTCGTTGCCATTGTCTATATCCATAGAGGTCTTGAAGGCAGATTCACCAATCAACTTTGCTTTTCCATTGCGCTAAACCATTGCTGATTCAGCAACAATAAGCATATAGGTGAGATCTATAAGGGTCACGTCGCGGTTCATCATATAGTACTCTCTTACGAACTCACCATATGAGTTAGGAAGTGACTGAAGAACCCAATCAACAGCCATTTCCTCATAGACAACGGATCCCAACATTCTTAACTTATCAATGTGTGACTTCATCCCTAGGACGTGTGCACACACCGACTTTCCTTCTTTATGTTTACTTACCAAAAGGGCTTGAGTGATCTTGAACTTTTCAAGCCTTTGAACTTGTGGGTTAGGGAGAATAATTGGAGGAGGTGGAGGAAGTGAAGCATGATTTCTTGTTCCTTGATCTAATCGTGGAATATCATCTTCATGTGGAATGCTTGTTCCACGGGATTTGAGAAGACCATAGTTGTTAAACTTTGACATCTACAAAATGGGAGAAAACGAATTCAAGTTAGTTGATTGATTGAGTCCTTAGTAAATCACCCAAATGAGATACTAAGGCTAGGACCCAACACAATATTCTACAACTCGGGAGAGGGATGCCGTAACCCAAATTGTAGAGCATTTGAAGGTAAGTGAATGACGATTCACTAATTTCCACCACGAAAAACGAAAAAGAAATTTAAGTTTTAAATCTATGAAAACTCCTAGATCCTTTGAGACTCATTGAACTTTCAATGGCATGTTTAAATCTCGATATGCCCCTCTTGTTTGTGACTGGGATGCTGAGGATCACAAAGCGGGTGTGAATAACCATGCAAACTTACATGGTGCCCTCACATGTTACAGTCATCTATTCGATGTGCCGGTAAACCACACACGCTCCACCGAACTATGACAAACATTGAGTCACCCTTTGCTACCTTTGCTTAGAACCATTTAGTGTGCCGGTAAACCACACACGCTCCACTAACGTCTTCGCAAGGGCATAAAGTGTAATTTCATGGAATTGCATCAATTCACTTTGCCTAAGTAACTAAGATTGGGAATTTGAAAAACATTTATTTACTTTAGTAATTCATTATAATGGAAGGTTTCGTCCTATCCTACCCGTTCGGCTAACGACCCTCCACTAGTCAAGAGTGCGGTGGGTAAGAGTGGATACCCATTCAATCGCCATTTTATAGGCAATTTCCTTAAACACCCCTTATAGACTAGCTTCGTGAATGAGGCCTACTAACGGTAAGACTGACTTTTACTCATACATATATATAATGTTAGACTTTTAATGTTATATATATAGTATAGGGTGTATTTTACACTTTTAAAAATACTAGGTGGTCAAATTTAACAATTATACTTTTAATTCAATTAAATTGTAAACCATAACTTTTATGGATTTATTAAACCTCTTTTAATTATACACTTTAATTAATTAATAAAACCATAAGGGTGTGATTTGAACTTTTTCAAAACTATACTAGAGTTTTAGAATTTAACATTCCTAATTAAACTTTTAATCAACTTTTAAATTCCAAAACTTGAGGGCAAGTTTTGAAACATTTCAACACATTAGGGTTTTGAATTTAAATATACATCAAAATTAAACCATTTAATCAAAATTTAAATTTCAAAACTTGAGCGCAAGTTTTGAAACCTTTTTTTTCAAAACATAAGGGTTTCAACTATTTAAATTTCAAAACTTTTGGGTTCAAATTTAAACTATAAAACCTAAAGGGCAAAATATGAAACTTTTCATAACAACAAGGATCAAATAACAAATAATTTAAATTAACATTTAATCACATAATTATCCATATTTGATTTGTTTAATGATTTCTTGCAAAACAATTTATCAATTTCGTCAATTAATCAATTATCTTATAAGGAAACAATTATCTTATTAATTGATATATATCTTCAATTAGATCAAAATTATAGTCAAATATATCATATAATCGGATTAATATTGATCTAACATGATAAGGTAACTTTCCCAATGCAAAAACAACAAGAAATCCCGAGATAACCTCCATCTGACGAGTTGACTCGTCGAGTCACCTTGGACTCGGCGAGTCCAGCCTCCAGAAACCCAAAAAACGAATTTTTCAGATATGCAATGCATCAATACAATTGAAACCAAGCTAGGCTCTGATACCACTGATGAGTTTTGGTCATAAGACATCCTATGTGCTCATACAAACCCTAATGTTTGGATCTAGGTTTCTCTATTGTACATGTTTTGAATCCAAGACTATAAACCCTAATTCTTGCATATGGAAATCAATATTAACATATAATTAGGTTTATGATATTACCTTGATTGTTATGTAGTAATAACAATCCCAATTCCTCCTTGAATTGACTTTGGAAGGCTTAGAGTCACAAGTGTCACTCCTCTAATGGCTTACAAACCCATAAGCAAGAGGATGAAGAGGAGAGAGGATGGAGGCTGCCCAAAAACGTGTGAAACCCTAGAACAAAGCTTAGCCACGTTTTTAGGTCATAAGTGGTCTACTTATAATGAGGCTTATTAGGGTTATCTAACAAGGAAACCCTAATTTGGATGCTTAAGCCCTAAGCAACCCATGAGTCCCTTTCCTTAAGGCCTTGGACGATTTCTTATGGGCTTCCCCATAGAATTCGTCCACTCCTTAATACAAGGCAATCCATGGCCCAATTGCAATTATCTTATAATTACAATTCTAGTCCCTTAAGTTTAATTAATCTCTTTTAGTCACAAAACATATTACTAATTAATTCTTGACTAATATTAATTAAACAATATGATTTCTCCTTTAATATATTATTCTCATAATATATTAATAAATCATATTTAATCCTTTCTCTCCATAATTCATCCTATCAAGTTGCTTTGGTGAAGGCAACCCAAAAGGACCATGCACCATCGGGTCAAGTACACACCAAAATAGTTATGGACTTAGACACTAATCCAACAAATTCCTCTTTGTTATGTTTCAGATTGTGTTTAAAATCCTTCCAGGAAGGGGGCAGTTTGTCAATGATCACAGCCACAGCAATGGCTTCATCCATTTTCAGATTGTGTTGAGCAAACTGTCCCAGGATCCTTAACATTTCATGGTATTGTTCCATAACAGGCCTGGAGTCAATCATCTTGTAACCCATAAAGTTACTGATAAGAAACTTCTTGCTAGAAGCATCTTCAGCAATATACTTGGATTCAAGAGAATCCCATAGTTCTTTTGCAGATTCGAAATTTTGATAGATATCAAAAATAGAGTCAGACATACCATTGAGAATATGACCATGACATATGTAATCATCATTTTCCCACTTTGATCTTCTTCTTGTTGCCTCCGAAGGTTCATCTTCAATAGATTCTGGTAAGACTGACATAGGTGTACTCAGAACATACACCACTTTCGGAGTGGTAAGGAGAAACTTCATCTTCTTCTACCATCTACGAAAATCTTGCCCTTCAAACTTGTTCAAATTTTCAAACTTACTAGTCATTTCCTTAACAGAATCACCACTTGTCATGATCACAGAAACACTTTAATCTTTGTTAGAATTGGGGTATAGAAAACTTGGAAATTCTGAGAATTGTGGCTTTCACTTTCAGATTAAAGTATTTGGGTGGTACTCCCAATCTTTAATCGGATAAGACTCAGAATTAAGAGAAAACAGAAGAGAGAATGTTTTGATGTTATGAAGAAGAAGTGTACCAACCATAGATTCGGATATGATCATATAACAGAAAAAACTTTCTGTCTTAAATGCCACATGACAGTTTTATGTCCTAAAACTGTCCACAAACTGTCATAAACAACCTTAAATCCGGGTCTAGAATATGGATCACAAAACTGGGTACATTTATCAAAAATCTGGATTTCTGATGCAATTTTAATATAGTAACATAACATATATAAAAAAAAAATCGCGGATCCCAGCCAGGGGCTCTGCCCCTTGGACCCCACTCCCAAGGGCGCTGCCCCCGGACCGCCGTCGGTTTAGGGGCTTCGCCCCTAAATAGCAGTATACTTTCAACAAAGACAAAATTAAAAAAATGTGCACTCCACATCATACCGATTTGTTCAATAATTGTCAAAGTGACATTGATCAACAAATTAACCCTATTACACTTAAATAACATTAGTGATATAAAATCACCAACATACTGATCAGTGGTCATGGTGGCGTGTACAACTTCGGTCGATGGTGGTTATGGTGGTATATTTTTATGTGAAAATTATATGAAGATAGGTACGAGAGAGAGAGAGAGAGAGATTCTTTTTTATTCTTTTTTTCTTTTAATCGTGAAAATATTAAAATAAATAAAAGAATAGAAAAAGAAAATACTAAGGGAAAATCTAACATTTTAAATATTTTCTAAACAAATTGAACCAAACTCGCAACAAAATGAAACATTTTGACCAAGAGTGATAGTCAAAACTTTTTTGACCCAAAGTCACAAATTCCACCTAAATACAATGACCATTCTTGCAATTTTTTCTACTTTTTAAAGCATGGAATAGGTAATGAAAATGTCATAGAATATAATGATGGAAATATGATGGATATTTGGTTATGTTACACTTCTAGATTAGATATTCGTGGATTACAAGAATTAATTAAAAAAATATGAATGAATAATATTAATAATTTATAAAATGGTATCTTCGAATAGGATCTTATAAAGTGCAATTTTATAAAAAGTTTGTTTATGAAATTACAAAGTTTTATTTATAGCTTATTTTCTAATTTATCAGATAATGGACAAAAATAAAATTTGTAAGTATGATGTTATAAAATGATTGTTTTTGAAAGTACAATGTTGTTATATTTGATGGTTTATTTTCTCAATTATCCACAAAACTTTCCAAATTATCAAAAACCATATTATAAAGTACAATGCTACAAAATGATTGTTTCTAAAAATACAATGTTATATTTGATATTTTTTGAATCTAAAGTTTTTAGAAAACCTTAAAAAATATATTAAATAAAACATTTACAATAAAATCTTACATAAAAATTGTAATCTATCGTTTAGATTGAGAATAAAAAATATATTAAATAAAACCTTTAGAAAATGATTCAACTTCCTTCCAAAAACCCATCAAAACATTTCCATTGTTTAGATCGAGACAATGCAATCTAGACCGAAAGTTTCTTGCTTATATGTATAGGTTCTTGATGTAAACTAATGAACGGTATAGAGAAAGATTGTTAGGTTTTTATTGTTAAGTAAAAGTGTAACAACCCAGATCTTCTAGCATCTAATCTATAGGGATTATCGGAGTTTCAATCTATAGTTGTGGAATTTTACTCTAATTAAAACACTTTACTTCCCAGGACAATTCACGGGTTTACAATACAATCTTACATACAAATTGTAACAACAAGGAAAATACATAAATATCAATCTACTATCTAAATCTTCTTTATGCTCATGTCTTATCTTCTGGTACCACGACTGCTACTACTTGAATCTACAAAACATAATTGTTTCTGGTAAATTATTCTTTCTACTTTTCTTATCTTTCTTTCATTCTCTTTCTCCTACTCTATCATATGTTCTTTCTTTCATAGCATACACTGCTATCATTTATTTTCTTTCATCTATCTCTTATAATATTTTTTTCTACTCTTCCCAACCCGTCTATTTATTTCTATGTCATCTACTGTGTTTCTCATACTCTTCTCTTTCTTTCTTTGACTCTACTCTTTCATTAATGTACTATTTGTCTTCTATGTTATCTTCTCTAATGCCTCAATGTTATGTTCTCTTTTAAACCCAACGACCGCGTCTCATACTATACTCCTATCATTTAAGGGAAACAAGATCCAATTATTTTTACTGGGCACACTCATCTAGTCTTACTCCTCCCTCTTATGATCCCTCGTGAATCCTTAATCTTTCTTCCTACTCTTAAATCCCTCACGGATTCCTTGCTCTAAGTTCTTACAATCTTTTTCCTCTTAAGTAACATTCTATATCTTCTCTAGCCATGCATAATTTGGATTCATGCATGAATCATCATTCTACACTTCCTAAAGGTAATCATTATCTTTTCCCCACAGGGACATAATCTCTTTCCTAGAAGAATCATAATTTTTATCCCCAAAGGAACCATACTCTTATTCCTGAAGGGATCATACTCTTGTCCTCGAAGAAACCATACTCTTGTTCCCGTAGGAACCATACTTTTATCGTTGAAGAAACCATAATTTATTCCCGAAGGAATCATACTTTTGTCCTCGAAGGAACCTCTATCTCTTATTCCTGTAGGAATCTCTATCTCTTGTCCCCAAAGGAACCTTCTTTCTCTACATACATACATACATACATATATATATATATATATATATATATATATATATATATATATATATATATATCTTGGTTATATGACTCATCACATAACATTTTTCCCATGGACAATCTATCTTTTTATTTTATCAAGAGATCTTCTAATTTTTATCGTATAGTACTTAACTCATTAAGTACTAAATATCTATCTATGTCTAATAACATAGAGGTATTCTACATAATACCATGATGTCCAGACATACATACTTATTCTTATGATTATATTGTATATAATCATTTTCTATCATTTTATGTTACCTCTTAGGTATTAGCAAATACCATTCTCATCTGGTTAACATTATTTAGGTATATTTGCATGCTCTACTACATGCTTCTAACATATACCTCTTACAATATACTCTAAATATATGTACATGTTCAAGTACATGTTCTTACGCATATATTCTTCATGTGTCTTCGTCTCATTACTTGGGGATATTCACTTAGTGCCCCAAGGTCCGGCATATATATATATATATATATATATATATATATATATATATATATATATATATATATATATATATATATATATATATATATATAACAAAGCATAAACAAATCGGTCTTTTCTGGCCGTGAAAATTAGGGACGTCACACTGACAAGGTGAGTTATTACTCTCACTATCTCTTTAGATCATATATATATATATATAATGGGGAGGGGTAATTTGGTTGATTGTTTGGTGATTAAATATAATAATTATATTATTGTGGGTTGAAAACCCTATATGTTCACCAGGCTCCCAAGCATGACCCACTCAGTTTTCTTTGTTAAGGGTAAGACCTTAAGAAATAAAGAAGATAATGGGGAGGGGTATATTTATGCTTTGTTTTAAAATCAGAGTAATCGTTTAAAGAAAACTGTTGAGGAATTTGTTCCCAAAACAAAATGTGATAAGAATTTATCAAAGCATTTATTTAAAGAAATGTATTTTCATTAAATAACAAAATCTCGGGATGTCATGTTCCGATACAGACCAAAAGCATAAACAATATAAAATAGACCTTACAACAGTTATTTATAACTACTGATCTATAATCCAAAATCTCTCGTCATGTCAACCAACTTATACTCTTGTGTCACTACCTGTGATACAAAGAAAACTGAGTGGGTCATGCTTGGGAGCCTGGTGAACATATAGGGTTTTCAACCCACAATAATATAATTATTATATTTAATCACCAAACAATCAACCAAATTACCCCTCCCCATTATCTTCTTTATTTCTTAAGGTCTTACCCTAAGAATCAGATATTCCTTGTTCATTTATACCTAAGGAATCTCTTAAGTAATCGACACGAAATCCATTGTTGCCATGGTTTTCTCAACAGGCACTAAATTCATAGTTACCAAGGTTCATCTACACCGTACTAAATCCATAACTACCATTGTATTTATATAAGGCACTAAATCTATAGTTGCTAGGGTTTTTAAAGTACACCGGTGAACATCAAGTCCACAACACCTACAAGTTGCGAGCCTGCTAGTGTTCCACTTGACTGTCTAGAATCGTCTGTGGTTGTCATCCCTACTTTGCTGAATGACGGGGCCATCGTTTAGGTAAAGGTTTCACTCATTTTTCACATGTCACCCTCATCTCATGACCTATATCATCTTTCGTCTCATCCTCAAACTCATTTTTCCTCACATACCAACTATTTCATTTACCAATGTTCTACCTAACATATTTGTAAATATAAATTACATATATAGTTTAAATTATTTAAGAACCTGTATAAAACATTCATTCAACATAATCTCACGTAAACAAACTATATATATATATATATATATATATATATATATATACACACACACACACATAACACGTATTTTATAACAAATAGCTCATATTTACGTGTAAGGTGAAAGTAACTACACACTCACTTGATAAGACGATTATCGGACAACACTACGGCTCTTCAAGTAGTATTCGTTGATGAAACTGGGATATCTTCCAAAAACCAGGCTTCTCGCGGGCAGAGTTTCGAATTAAAACTCTTTTCTTCTCGGGATCTTCGGGGCTTCGGGACTCGCTTCGGGTGTCGAGTTGATATCGGGGCTTCGGGGGTACTTCAAGACAGCCAGAGAGGGTATCGGGAGTGAAAGAGTGAAGGAAATAGTAACCAAAATCGGTTGCCCTTCGATTTCTATTTATAGGGCAATTTTTCTGGATTCACGTCGTGAATCTCAAAATTCACGTCGTGAGTTCAGTCAAGCACAGGTCATTGCGTTCATCATCAGTCCACTTGCTCTGGAAGGCGTCACTTCTGAGTTCACGTTGTGAACACTGTGTTCACGTCGTGAATTCTGACACAGTGTCGGGGTTTGTGCCCCGAACTTCAGAAATTCATATCTTTCGCATACAAGCTCCGTTTTCGACGTTCTTTATATGCACGCGTAAGTGAGATTATGCTCTACAACTCTCGTTTAGACTCCGTCGGCTAATTTTGAATTTAACTTTTATTATATTATTTTTAGTAGGTCGGGACAGTAAAACTCCGTTAGGAATTCACAACTCCTTCATCTGAAGCTCCAAGAACCTTTAAAGTTTCCCAACGATTTAAAGGTTTTTGGAACTTCAGAATGATTCTAAGAATAAATTTTATGTGTAAGTATAGTGAAATCTTAGGAATGGTGAGGAAAATTCACTATTCAAGGAGAATGAACACTTACCAAAGATTCTGGAAATTTTCCTTGAAGAGATGAGACTTAGAGCTTGAAGGAGTTGAGAGTGTTTCTTGAGAGTTTTCTGGAAGAGGAAGTGAGAAGTGGGATAAGGGAGGAAAAAAGATTCACGTATCTGAAGGGGATGATAAAGGAGTGACTTGACACTTGCATGGAAAACAAGTGGGTAAAGCTTCTTTTCTTATGGATAATGTGTGTTTATTTGGGATTTGCATGGGGAATGAGGAATTAGCATCACATCATAAAGTCAAACCCCTTTATCTTCTTAGGATCCCCTTAAAATCTTGGGTTTTTATTTTAAATAAATATATTTAAAAATTTTGATTTTGGCAGAAAATAGGAGTTTCAGGGGTTTAGGACATGAAAAATACGAGTTTTGTGTGATTTTCGGCGTCAAAATGCCTTAAAATGGTGAAAAAGTCCGAAAATGGTGAAAATCCGGAGTGTAGTGTTGTTCCTGCGAGGGTCCGAAGGGCTGAGGGAAGTTCCGGAGGCTCTCTTCAAGGTTCCCGAGTTAGGTTCACAATTTCGGAGCATCTCCTCGGATGCGAAGTCAGGAGTGTCGCCAGCAGTTCCAGACCAAGGATTCCGAAGCAGGTATAGACATTTCCGGAGCAGCCCTATGCGAGATTTTCCGGAGTCATGCGAGAGGGTCCGAAGCACACCTTAAGCTATCCGGAGCATGTGAGATCCGAGGGTAGGGGGAGATTCCGAACTTGCGACTCCTCTTGGTTCCTTATAAGGCATTCCGGACCAAGAGGGTTCTGGACTAAGAGGTTCAGGACCAAGAGGGTTCTAGACCAAGAGCAGTCCGGACCAAGGGGGTCCTTTTGGGTTCTCTCTTCCGGTTTTGGGCTGTTTTCGACTGAGGAAGGTACATAAGGATATTTGGGAGAGATTTCTCGTACTTGGAGAGATTTGGGAGAGATTTCACATACTTGGAGAGATTTGGGAGAGATTTCACATACTGGGAGAGATTTGGGAGAGATTTCTCATACTTTGAGAGATTTAACATGCTGGGAGAGATTTCACATACTAGGAGAGATTCCATATTCTTGGAGAGATTTGATATTCTTGGAGAGATTTGGGGGAGAGAGAGAGATACAGTGGGATAGATTGGGAGAGACTTTGTCGGAAGCCTTTATTAATGTTTTTCTTCATAGTACAAGGTCCTTAGACTTAGATACATTCTATTTTGAGTGTTACACACCCCCGAAGGGTACTCAATAGTGCTTTATAGAGCGGTTACTTCCCTAAATCAAATTAGGGTTTTAAATTTTGAACTTTTGAGACTTTCAAGCGTTACTTTTCATTAGGAATTATAGTTGAACATTAGGAAACATAAAGAATTTCCTAACATATAAGCACTAGTTGAGTTGACCAGATGGTCCGTTGACCTTGACTTTGACCATAAGTTTGCCGGTTGTCACAGATAAGGAGTGGTTTCAAGGGCGAAATCCAATTTAAGTGGGGGAGAGTTGTAACACCTTGTCCCGAATTGTTTCCTAATTCAGGTATGTGGCCCGAAGACCGGTTATCATAAGGCTTAGGGCCTTAGAGAAACGAAGATTTAGACCCATTCGGGTGTGGGTAAGGTAGGATAAATGATCACGAAAGTTTGGTTTGTAAATTTGTAGCCCAAGGGTATAACCGTAAAGTGGCAGTCGGGCCTCTTATGGATTTTGGATTTTTGTACGGAAAATTTTAATGAAAGTATGATTTGATAGAAGTGTAGAGCTTCTTGTTACCTTTTCGTGGATATAAGGATCATTAGAAACGGGTTTATAACGAATAAGTTATGGCCTTTAGAAGTTTAGGTGATTTTAGGGTTTATCCGGGTACACGGGGCGTACACACGTGTACGCATGGCATAATAGTAAGAAGGCCGGTACATGCGGCGTACATTGGTAATAATAAGGGAGATGGTCGCGGAAGCCTATGGAGTACGCAGGGCGTACTCCAGTCAGTCCCAGACCCTAATTTAGGGTCTTAGACCCTATTTAAGTACCTTAACTCATCACCAAACCCTAATATCTTCTTTTTCCACCCCCTTTAGCCGTATAAATGAAGTTTTAGCCTTCATTGATGTGGTTTTTGAGTTCTTTGTGCTATTTCATGCATCTTGGTGCTCCTAGAAGGATAAAGAGCTTCTTGGAGAAGTGTGGGATTGCTTAGAGCTTGTGGATCCAAGCTTAGTGCATCATGATCTATCTTCTAAAGGTATAAAGCTTTAAACTTTATGACTCTATTATTAGATCTTGTCATGGCATATTTTTATGAGCTTTGGTCCCAAAGTTTGGATCTTTGTGAGTATGGAGTACTCCAAAACATTTTAGCTGTCCTTTCTGAGGTCTTGAAGTGTAATGAGTCATAAAAATGCTTGCTTGATTGTTTCCCTAGCACCATGCAAATGGTGAATGGTTTTGAGTGTTGTAAAAGAAATGATTTTGGAGATTTAGCCCTCTTTAGCCATGCAAAGGCTTAAAGATTTCGACTTTATGGGCTAAGACATCATTTAGGGCTAAGAGAAATGGTTAGATGCCTTTGACTTAACCCAATAAGAGCTTAATGTGAAAAATTTGGCCCCTGAAGAGTACGTTGGGCGTACTCAGAAGTACGTTTATCGTAAATGGGATATCATGCCTTAAGGACTTTGTACATTGCGCCGGGAGGGTGAGTACGCAGGGCGTACTCCCCATAAGGTTGAATTTTGGGGCTTTTGGTTTGGGACTTGTTGGACCATTGGACATATAGCTTTGGGCCTTGGATTGAGTATGGACTTTGTTTTTTGGGCCCAATTGGGAAATTGGTCCATATCGGGCCTTGGTTTTGGGCCAAGTAAGAAAAATGGTAAAATGGTCTTTTACCTTGGTCAATAGGCAAGTAATTTAGATTCTTGAGTATGGGTCGAGATTTAATTATTAATTGGATGATATTTGATGGTGGTAGCATGCGGGGATTTCCAGATCAGCGGTCTGAGCATTTTTCTGAGATATTTAGCCGCTTTAGGTAAGTTTTCCTCACTATGCTTATGGGTCGAAGGCACCAAGGCCGGCCTATTGGATCGATGTCCTACTATACACTGATATGTCGAGTATGGAATAGATCAACATGATTATATGTTAGTTGTCGATATGCTAGTCTGGTAGATCTGTAGGATTACCTATGATTCTGTTTGCATGATTATTTGTATACGGTTTTTATCTGTCGAAATATTGTGTTGGGTTGACGTTGTACTGCTTTGTGTTGTAGCTAACAAACCCTCAAGCATTCCATATATGAGCTGAGGATTAGGTGGTATTCCAGACTCATACTGAGGGATTAGGTGCATTCCAGATATGAGTTGAGGACCTGATGGTATGCCAGGCTCGTACTGAGGATTTTATGGTATTGGAGCATTTCTAGATATAAGCTGAGGATCGGGTAGGGCATGCCAAACTCATACTGAGGGCTCAAAAGCATTCCAGATACAAGTTGAGGACCGATTGGTAGGCCAGACTCGTATTAAGGGCTGAACATTTGTATGCCAGTTCGATGACCGATTAGACTAGGAGCAAGCCAAACATAACTTGTGGGCCCCAAGGGCAAGCCGGACTTATGTTGTGGGTTTGAGAGCAAGCCATATATGAGCTGTGGGCCCGATAGGCAAGCCAGACTCATATTATGGGCTCAGGGGTAATCCAGTCTTTTAGTTGTGGACCCAATACATGTTGTTATTTGTACATGTTATATGTTTGTGTGTTGGTACTTTGGGGGAACTCACTAAGCTTCGTGCTTATAGTGGGGTTTATGGTTTCAGGTTCTTCAGAGGGTCGTAACAAGGCGAAGGCATGGCCGTACACATCCTTGGTTTTGCAACTGATTGGATCTTGGGAGACTCTAATTTTAAATCATGTTTTGGAAACAATGTTTTTGTAAACACTTTTATTAGTAAATGGGCTATTTTGAAAATTTTAAATTTGTTGAAATTTTTGGGATGTCACAATTAAAGAAGCATTGGTTGCATTGGAGCTTATAGATCCATACCTTTTCACTTTGATCTTTTCTTCTGGAGGTATAAAGTTTAAATGTTGATGATGAAATGGTTAGATATAGCTAGTTTTGGGTGTTTTGAGCTTTTGGTAACTTTAAGTGCATAAAGTTTACATCTTGGACGTTTGTGACCTTATTATGGATAAAGTTGGAAACTTTATCCATCTAAACATCATATTGATTCAGATCTGAAGGTTAGAGAGTTGGACTTAATGGATTAAGTTGAAAAATAAGCATGTTTGGTCCCTTTTATGACTTAAAGACTAGATATTGTTTGTTGGGACCATTCTAATGGATAAAGTTGTAAACTTTATCCATTATGGAGCTATTAGGAACCATAAAAATGTGATACTAGTCCTTCTATCTCTTCCATGCAAGAGCTGTGATATCCTAATGGACTAATAAGTTAAGATTTTAGCTTTTGGACCTTCCCTAGCCATGTAAAGTCATAAAGGTGGATACTTTATGACTTAAGATAATGTTTTGAGGCTAGATCTGAGTTTGGGTGAAAAGTCCTTAAGGGATTAAGTGCTTAATGGAAACGATGGAATCAACTCGAGTACGTTGGGCGTAATTTTCGTATGTTGGGTGTACTAAGCCATCCTATGTACACGGGGCTTAAGTTGAGTACGTAAGGTGCACTCAACCAACCTTGGACTTTGACTTTTGTTGACTCTATTGACCGTTGATTTTTGACCAAGTTTGACTTTAGGTTAAACCTGAGAGTTTTGATTGGTGATTAAGATTTTATATGGTTCTGATGTTAGTGGATCCACAGGAGCAAGCAATATAGCAGGGAGTGTATTCATGGTGTTCTCAGGTTTCTTCATTTCAGGTGAGTTTCGCCTCATTGTATCGTGGGTCGAAGGCACCAATGTCGGCCCACTAGTTGTGGTTATCTGTTAGTAGAAGGATGCCTTAGGGATTATATATAGTCATGTAGGATGGACTGAGGACTCTAGGTCTAGACTCTTTTACTTGTTCTTTGTTTGGTTGAGGTTCTAGAGTAGGATCACCTGTCCGGGTGGCTATCTCACCTATTAATATATACGATTATGCATTCCTGGTATGTCGATACTTAGTATGTTGCTATGTTGCAGTGATCTGTCAGATTTGCATCCTGGTATCGAGTATGTTACTGTGCCATATTGGTAAATTAGATTTGTATCCTGGTATATAGAACGTTGTTATGCGGCAGTGATGTGTAGAATTGTATGTCTATTTGTACTTGTTGGTTATCATCTTGTGGAGTGCCTAGGGACTGTATGTAGTCATGTAGGATAACCTGAGAATCTTGATCTAGGCTTTATTGCATGTTCCTTGTTTGGTTGTGGATTTAGAGTAGGATCATCTATTCGAGTGGCCATCTCACCTCTGGGTACTTATGGTTATGCATTTCATGGAGGTTAGTTGGTAGCGGATTGTGTGATGTGATATGACTAGTAGGCGGTAGTGAGTTATATGATTGTTGTTGTCTGTATTATGTGCCTACTTGATCCTTGTTTGTTTATATGTCGACATATGGTAGTAGTGGGTTGAGGTGGTCCTGCTGTGTGCTATAGGCCAAGATACCCGGTGCGGGTCGGCTGTAAGCCGTAGGCACGGAGGCTCTGGAAGAGCGATTAGGTGAGGTGGTAAGCCAACAGACCCTGGGTATTCCAACCTGATGGCTGAGTGGACCCGATGCATGCTTGTATGTTTATCGTATGAGGTATTTTAGGGGAAACTCACTAAGCTTTATGCTTAACCAGTTGTTTATTGTTTCAGGTATCATCGGTGACTATGGGAAGGCAAAAGCGGGACTGTACACACTCATCAACAACATTGAGGATCCCCCGTTTTCTATGATATTCTGATTTTTAATAAATGTAATTGGAATAAACAATTTTCTTAATAACTGATTTATAAATTGGAAAGTTTTACCTTAATAAAAATGAAAAATTAAGGTTGTGAAAAATGGGTTGTTATATGCTACTTCTTTTTGATTGTACTAACATAAAACAAGAAAAATAATCCAACCGATAATTAGAAAGAACTTGAACAACATTGCTTCCTTGGATTTGTAGGGTTTCTTCAAGCTTTCTTTTTATCGTAACCGGCGTAGAATCACAACAAGTAACCTACAACACTTAACCAATCAATGAATATGCATTGTGATCGAGTTTTAAAGCATGACCAGAACCTTCTTCCAAGGTTTAGGTTTGTCTACGAGGTTAGGAAAATCGCAAGGCTTCCACAATAACACAAAAATCAATTTTTCTAAGCGTGAGAGAGTTAGGGGACAAGAGAATGTATGAAATCGTTCGATTTAGGGAGGAGGAAAGGTTTAAAACTAACCATGTGAATATTGGCAAGATGAAACGGTGAATATATCATTATTTAATGAACATATGAGCTTAAATAACGTCTTAAAATTAGATGGATTTAAACAAAAGGATTGGACATATTTTTTTTTTCTAACCACAAGAACCAAAACATAAAAGATTCCATAGTTTCCTCAACCAGCTATTATGACAAATCACATTAACCAAACATATTTTTGTCAAGATAATATTATGCTTGGAAATAAATTTGTTGGATGATTGTTATGTATTAGGCTAAGAGAGTGTTGCCATACTTGTCATGGTACACGTAAACGCCATGTAGGATTTGTCATGATGCTATAAAAGTTTGTCATACACGTAAACGCCATGTAGGATTTGTCATGATGCTATAAAAGTTTGTCATACACGTAAACGCCATGTAGGATTTGTCATGATGCTATAAAAGTTTGTCAACGTGAGATGGTATATCATGCAACAATTAAAAATAAAATAAAATAAGGGATTGGTGGTTAAAGAAGTCAATGCCAAATTGAATAAGAGAAAAACTCCACAAATATATGCCGAGTAAAGCTTGCTGAGTTACCTTGTTAAGGTTGTAGGATTTGCCGAATTCCTTACCTAACCACTCCAAGCAAGCCTAGCGGTGGATTTGGATTTGATATAATGCATAGGGACGACCTAATGCATATGTAAAATGGCATGAATGCTTTGTGGAATATGGACCCGGTCTGCCTTTAACGAGTATGGACTTTAGTTTGACTTGTTGGACCCACACGTCTATCAGCCCCCAAATAAAAATAAAATAATAAAGGGCAAAATAGTAAGATCACAAATGGCGGAAAGATAACAATTATTACAGAACCCAATAAAATTTCGGACTGATAAGAATTATCACGAAGGGATAAACTCATAAAACCCATCGAATATACAACGAACAACAATTTGGACCTTGCGACTGCTATATTGAAGGGTTTCTCTCTCTTTATCCCTACTCGGTGGTGGGGTTTCGGGAAGCGTATCTCTCCCTGCCATGGCTACCAATAATTCGCAACAATCAGGTTTTCTTTCGCTAGATCTTGATATAATCCTATAATTTTTTCTGTAGTTTATTATCGATCCGTAATCTGGTGCTTTATGCTAGGGTTTTTAACCGTTTTGAATTGATTGATCCGGGATTTATCATCACTTTCCGTTGAATTCGTGAGGAATTTTAACTTGTCGAGGGTTTTGTATGGCGAGTTTAATCAATCCCAAAGTTGATGCTTCTTTCTAGGGTTTTATTAGTTTAAACCGATTGATTCGATACTGTTAGAGCTAATATTTTGATTTGTTGTTACTATCTGTTGAATTCGTATTGTTCAAGCAGAATTCACTTCTTCCTTTTGATTAAAAACTGTGGTCATCTAGTTATTGACGCAACTTCATAAACAAATTTCATTGATCATTGAGAATTTCTCTTTCGAATTCAGGCAGTGGTCCACCTCCTAAACCATGGGAACGAGCCGGATCATCATCATCTGGTCCAGCTCCTTTTAAACCTGCAACTCCAGGTAGCACAAGTGATGTAGTCGAAGCTTCTGGAACAGCAAGACCAGGTGAAATCGTTCAATCAAACAATACAACTTCAGCAGTCAATACACTCGGAAGACCTGTTCCCCCTAGACCATGGGAACAACAACAAACCTATGGAGGTACATTCATAACCAAATTGATAACAAATTTTCATCTAGAGAGCAAGATTGACATTTCCCATTTCTAATATCTCAGGTGCGGGTTATGGGTCAAGTTTGGGTTACAATTCCGGGTTAGGGGCTGGAGGTTATGGTTCATATGGTGGAATGGGTTCTTCTTATAATAGTGGTGGTTTATATGGAAACAGCATGTATAGAGGAGGAGGGTATGGTGGTCTTTATGGTGGTAGCAGCAGCATGTATGGTGGAGGAATGTATGGTAGTAGTTATGGTGGAGGAATGGGTGGCATGGGTATGGGTATGGGAATGGGTGGCATGGGTATGGGTATGGGTATGGGCATGGGTGGTCCAGGTGGCCCATATGATGACCAGGATCCAAATAATCCATTTGGTGCTCCTTCACAACCTCCTGGATTTTGGATTTCTTTAATGCGTGTGGTAAGTTGGATAATAACACTATTTTGATAAATTAGAATGTGTTAGTTTAATCATCTTAGGATATAAATCTTTTTATGTTTTAATTATGTTTCTAGATGCAAGGATTTGTAACTTTCTTTGGTAGAGTTGCGATGTTGATTGACCAAAATGCCCAGGCGTTCCATATGTTCATGTCGGCCCTTCTTCAGGTATTATTTTTGTTTCATTGACATCAGTCTCGGTCCAATTACAACCTGTTCTGTCATGTCATGTCATGCTAAATGCAGTACAACCTGTTCTGTCATGGCAGTTGTTTGACAGGTCAGGATTATTATACGGGGAGTTGGCTAGATTTGTATTTCGAATCTTGGGTGTGAAAACAAAGCCGAACAAGATTCAACCACCTGGACCGCATGGTCAACATGGTCAACAAATTGAGGGACCCAAGAGTGCACCTGCTGGTGGTTGGGATGGTGTATGGGGAAACAATGCACCTAATTGATCATTTTGATCAACTAAACAAAACAGAGGAAAGAAGGTGTATGTCTGTATGAGATTAAGGATTACAGATGAAAAGGTGAGAGGATTGAATGTGTATAGATAGGTATTTTCCGTATTTGGAAATGATCTTTTCTTGAAATAATCTTTTTATATATATATATATTTATGTATCTCTTGCTTATGTTGTAATATTGTATTGAAAGATCTTTCCTGATAAAGGAGAATAAGAATGTAACATGAGATGTCAAGCTATTTTCTTGGGATGATTTGATGGTGGTGTTTTTTTTATGCATTGTGGAAGTTTGAGGTTTGCAATTGCATGTTTGAAGACTGAAGTTAATCCTTCTGTTTCAGTATGTTTGTCCTGTTTTATTCAATTGTTATTAATAAAGTCCTTTAGGTGAATGAACACTATTTGAGAAATTAAGTAATCTAGCCCCAATTTAATGTATATTTGAAGAAAATAATCAAAAAAAAAAATTATAGCAAAAATAACCATTTGCTCTAGAATGTGCATTTCTACCCAAGAAAAAAAACATTTTTCTGACAAAAAGATTACATTTTGGACCAACTTTCCAGATTTTAGATTGAAATTCTGGATTTTGAAAAAAAAAAGACTGAGTTTCAAGAACAACCTAGATGAACAATTTCAGAATTTTAAGAAAAAAAATTTCAATTTTTATTTAAATATGACAAAAAGTTAAAAAGATTTGAGCTATGATATTATATTAGTACATAAAATCATATATTTTATTGAAAACAGTGAAATTAAACACTTTATTTCTTTAAAATGAACATTTAAGACATAAATATGAATATTTCTTTAAAAAAATGATTAAAGATAAAATCTGAAATGAAGCATTTAAAATATGAATATAAACAATAGTTCGGAATAAGACATATTGGAAAAAATGATTATTTTTTATAAACTAGAAAAAAAATAATTATTTTCTTTAACAACCTCTAATGGTTAAATTACTAGTTTCCTATACTATTTATTTATCTATGATAGTAAGTTATTGAAAGGGTAAATTGATCAAAATCAAACTTGAACTTTTAATAAAAATAATTACACACCTTTTTTACTGCACAAATAATTACACACCTTTTTTACTGCACATGTCAGTCAGGAAATTATTACTAACTAACTTTTGAAATTTGAAGTGATTGGAAGAACAATTGTATATAATTTATATTGATCGTCTCATATACATTTTAAAAAAAAAATACTCCACATAAAAAAGAGTGATTCTTAGGGAAGAATAGAGAAGATAATACGATTGAAATATGTTTTAGAAAAATAAAATAGAAAGGATTCATGAGTTCTTAATGGATAAATGTACACTTTTCTCATTTAACCCGCTAGGCCTATTTTTATATATTAAACAAAAAAGCATCAGTCAACTTCAATTACTCTTCTCATTAACTTCATCAAGTCAAAAAAGATGCATCTCAAGCAGTAAAATATTCATTGGACATACATAAATATGACTCAAATCAAATCTAACAAATTACACTTCAAAATAACATAAATTAACAAAAAATGATATACGTCCTATCCACATTTCGATTTAAAATCATCATCTAAAGAAATGCTTCGGCATGATACACATAACTTCTTCAACCTTAATTTCCACATCCCACCTCGCAACCTTAAACAACTCAATCGCCAACTCACTAACTTGTCGACATCTAGAAACATACAAAATCAACAACCTTTTACACCCATTCCTTAAACCCAACAATCCTCGATCACAAAACCCCCGACACCCATTCACATGAAGCTTCTCCAAATTACCACAATACCCTCCAATCGCTTCCCACCCCAAAACCCCAATCTCACTACACAAAGACAAATTCCACTCTTGCAACATCGGACACCCTTTTGCAATCTCAATCACAGTCTCATCACCAACACTTCTACAAACCCTAAAATCAAGAACCCTAATATTCTTCCCAAAACCACCACCAATTGATCTTAACCCATCCCCCTGAATACACCAACTAAGACAAGATACGTTTAGATACTCTAGCCCACCACCACTCAAAATACCTAAAATGCCCTCGGGCTCAATCTTGCAAGAATCTGCTTCCAAACAAGCTAGGGTTTTAGAACACCCGTTGAATCCGACTCCTTTAATTTTGTCACAATGGGAAATCTTGACTGCCCGAAGGTGGCGGCAGTTGGTGGTGATGGCGGAGATCCCACCATCGGTTATTTGAGAACACCATTCAAGATTTATGTCTTTTAGAGATAAACAAGATTTGGATAAGTGTTGTAATCCAATATCGGTTATAGGGCAACGATAAAGACTAATAAAGGATAAAGATTGACAACCGAGGGCAATATGGGAAAGTCCTGAATCGGTGATTTTGAAGCAGCAATCGAGATAGAGAGTGTGTAGTTTTGATCCGTGGTTTATGAGTTGGATTAGACCGGAATCTTGAAGATTTACACACCCACATAAGTTTAATGAGTTTAATTGTGTAAAACGTTTGATTAACTTATCAAGAATGAAGGAATCAATGTTGATTGTAGTTTCAGAAAGGTTAGATCGAGAGAATGAACATCCGAATTCCAATGACTTACGGTTTGGGTTTTGAATTTGAAGAAATCGATGACAAGTTAGACCGAAAGATTCTCGATCTATACTTGAATCAAGTTTTTCAAAAATGAAAGTCAAACAATCATCAGGAAGACTAATCTCCATTTCTACACAGGATCTGAAGGTTGTAAAGCTCGGATTTTGATTACAATCTGTTTGTAATATGAGTTGGATATGGGGGATGATTCGGTATCATGAAGAACATGTGCATCTACATATCCGTATCCTATATGAACACCACATTGGCGACATAATAGCTTTGTTTTTGAACCATGGCGATTTAAACAGATGGGAAAGCAAGATACCTCGTCAAATTGAGTGAATCTACTAAGATCAATGGATGCAAAAGATATAGAACCTTTTCTGATGGATTTGCGATACTTGGAGCCTATTTCAGATGTTATGCGATTTGAGGATGCTAGATTCAAAGGGTATCCACATGAACCACAACTGTTCCAAAGAAATAAAAGAAATAATTAGCTCATTAGCTCTTGGTCAATGATCATCAGCTAAATTTTCAGTCAATAAATAGGAATTTAGGAAAATACAGAGCTTAAGCTGATTGTGTGTAATAGAAATGAAAGTAATTTGAAGTTACTGATTGATTTTGAATCATCCTAGTTGTGTGTTCCAGATTAGTAAAAGCAGGAAGAGAATAACAAAAATGACAAGAATACACCTTTGAATCACATGATTTTACCTAAAATAAACTTGGCCAAATCAGATACAGAAATGAATGAACAAAACCTAAGAAACTCTGGTGTAAACTAATACGGATACACAAAGATCAGTCAATTATGTGTGATCAAATGAAAATCAAGTCAATCGACACAGGAGTTTGTGTAGAAACAATTGAAATGAGAACTGATCGAATAAGATTCGAATCATGATCGATGTAGATACCTGTAAGAGACATCGGCTTGGGACATGATAGGGTGATCGAACAATAAAGGTTGCTAAATTCCCCTTTCATGTGAGCTGACTTCTGATATAGGGTTAGGGTTAGGGTTCTTGACAACTGGAGGGGGTCAGAGGCTGGGAGATTGGGATAACCGCCTGCTGTTACGACTGGGTCGCTCGCCTGTGATCCGGATATTCTAATCTCACGGGGAGTTTTGTTTTGTGTAATGGAAAATGTGTGTAAAAATCTCTATATTGTAATGGTTTTCTTTTTCAAGAAAATCTCCATCTTTATATTTGGTTCTTTTATATATATATATATATATATATATATATATATATATATATATATATATATATATATATATATATATATATATATATATATATATATATATATATATATATACACGCTAGCCGTTTACCCACGCTAAGCGACGGGTGCGAATAATTTCTTTCAAAATTTTGTTTCTAGAGGCGATTAATTTTTCGTGCTTATATCTTAGTACATCTAAAAAATTATCAGGAAGAATCATTCTAGCAAATAAGAAATCAGTAAGAATAAAAAATAAGATTGTTTTACAAATGTATACGAACACATGATTAATTGTACATTATTAATCGTGTAACATTTTCTTTATAGACGAGACACTTTATCATTAAATATCATCTATCAATAAAATATATTTATATTGTACATTGTTATTTTGTATAAAAAATAGTATTTTGTTGGTTAAATAAAAAAGATTATGTCGATGTTTTACATTTAACATGTTCTTTGTATTTGGTGATGAATCTGAAAGAAGAAAAAAAAAAGTGGTCGGTTGGTGGTGAAGATGGTTTGGATAAATGTTACGTTAAGTTGCTTTATTGGGTTAAAAATACATGTATCGCTGATTTTTTGGTTTAAAAATGTAAGTATGTTTCTTATTAGGGTAAATGGAAAGTACGTCATAATTCAGTAAAAAATAAAAAACATGTTGCTTTTTTAGGTTAAAAACATAAATACGTTGATCTTTTAGTTTAAAAATATAAGTATGTTATTATTTTCAATTAAATATAAATATACTTTGCTTGTTTGGATTAAAATTAAATATGTTATGTTTTGTTAAATATACAAGTATATGTGTAACGACGTAAATTTTCGGACTATTTTTTTCATTTTAAAATCATATAAATTTCATAACGCAATTCACAAAATCTCATTTGTTTAGTTTACAAAACATATCCCCATAATTGTTTGATTAGTAATCCAGGACCCTCAAAACATAACTCCTTCTCTGGTGTGTACAATCGAGCCGGTGTCTTCCCGCGATTCTGAGAAAACCTGAAACACATAACACATAACACGGTAAGCACGAAGTTTAGTGAGTTCCCCAAAATATCACACATATCTCATAGCCTCTCATGGTTGTAGTCAGATAAGACCCTCCAGTCAATGTGTCTCAGTGGGACCTTCTGATCCCACAACTCAGTTGGACCCTCCGGTCCATCAACTCGACAACTCAATATAATACACATCATATAAATCACAAAGACAACTAGCATGATATATCAATACACCGTATATGCACATAAGACCCTCCGGTCACACATAGGATACCAATCAAGGTAAGTATAGTGAGAAGACTCACCTCGGATAATAAACAACCCCTATAACGCTGTTGCTACGCACCGACCTTTAGCTTTGTGCCAAACCCACAATTAACTCAATTAGGAACTAAGTCCAAACTCTCACTCATTAGGTAAAAAGGCAATCCACTAACTAGCCCATTAACACCCTGAAACTCATTTGGCCCAACAAGTCCCAATAATGAATGGGCTCTCCCGAGGCCCAACTCTCAAGTCCAAGTGACCAGCCCTACTCAAGGGCCCAATACATAATTATAACATTTTCCTTACTCATAGTCTCCAACTCCCAAGCCCAAAGATTCAGTCCCGCCCTTAAGGCCCAACATAAGCTTTGGCCTAAACGCCCACAGAGGAGTTACGCGGGGCATACCTCTCTTGGTACGCTCAGCATACTCACGCATACGTGAAACTGATTGGGACATCAACCCAGTATGCGGGGCGTACTGGATCTTACATCGGGCGTACGCTCGGTTTGCTTTAGACCATTCCCCTTGTCTTAACCCGTTAAGTCCTTAGCTCATTGCTCAGATCTGGACTCCCTAATATCTCTTAATCCATAAAGTTAGTGACTTTAAGCCTTTGCATGGATGATTATGTCACAAACACTCAAAACACCCATCCTCTTTCCTCATGAAACTCATAACTCATGCATGGCCTACTCCTAATGTCCAAGATTGGATTTGTATGACTCTACTCCACAAAATACACTGAAAAAGGGGTAGATCAAGGCCTCTGGAGTTCCTTGTCTCATAAAGTCTCCGTCTTTTGGGACAAAACCCTAAAATACTCCATATAAATGCACAAATCAAAAGGGGTGAGAAAGCTTGAAGCTTTATACCTTTATGTGAAGCTTTCCACACCCAAACTTTTGGGCTCTCTGTAGCACCCGGTTCTTGGTACGTAAATCTTATTTGAGTATTTCCCTTCTTTTAGCCTTGGACTCGGCGATTCATAGGTCCGACTCGCCGAGTGGATGCGGGACCCGGGACAAGTTTAAGTTGGCGACTCGGCGAGCCCATATCCTGGACTCGGCGAGTCACAGCTGTTGGATGAAACCCTAAGTTTCAGGGGTTTGCACCCTATTTAAAGGACTTATCCGCCCCAGGCCAGCCCCCATTCTCTCCCCAGAGCTCCCAACCCTCGTTTATGCTCGTTCTTTGAAGTATTGAAGCTTTGTTGTGTGCTTTTGGAAGGTTTTGAAGGAGGAAGGAAGTAGATCCAGAAGAAGGGAAGCCATCCAGGCATTATTGTGTTCTTCCAGCAGTTCCTTTGAGGTAAAACCCGTTTTCCCCATGATTCTTTGCTTAGTACTTCATTTAGGTCTTTCTTGGACAAATCCCCAAGCTTGTATGTGCATTATATGTCGTAATAAGATGTTTGGCCTCTGGATCTAGGCAAGATTGAGCTCCAGGAGCTCAGATCTGTTAGCTTTATAGCCCCATGTGCTTGTTCACCCTAGATCTACCCCTTTTGAGACATTTTGAGCCCTAAAATCCATATTGGTGAATATCCACACGTAAAGTTGGAAACTTTACGTGTGATTCGTGTCCTAGAAGTTCGGATCTGTGAATGGCATGGACTGGAATCGAGCAAATCTGTGTATTTAGTGGGTGCATGGCAACGACTCGGCGAGTCGTTCATATGACTCGGCGAGTCGTTCATATGACTCGGCGAGTCTGTTCGTGAGTCTCCGAGTTTGTCCCCTTTTCGTAGTGTCGAGTGAGCAGTGAGTCACGGGGTGTGAATCAGTGAGTCGGAAGCTAAACTCGTCTATGGAGGGTAGATCCATAAGAAGGGAAGCCATCCAGGCATTATTGTGTTCTTCCAGCAGTTCCTTTGAGGTAAAACCCGTTTTCCCCATGATTCTTTGCTTAGTACTTCATTTAGGTCTTTCTTGGACAAATCCCCAAGCTTGTATGTGCATTATATGTCGTAATAAGATGTTTGGCCTCTGGATCTAGGCAAGATTGAGCTCCAGGAGCTCAGATCTGTTAGCTTTATAGCCCCATGTGCTTGTTCACCCTAGATCTACCCCTTTTGAGACATTTTGAGCCCTAAAATCCATATTGGTGAATATCCACACGTAAAGTTGGAAACTTTACGTGTGATTCGTGTCCTAGAAGTCCGGATCTGTGAATGGCATGGACTGGAATCGAGCAAATCTGTGTATTTAGTGGGTGCATGGCAACGACTCGGCGAGTCGTTCATATGACTCGGCGAGTCGTTCATATGACTCGGCGAGTCTGTTCGTGAGTCTCCGAGTTTGTCCCCTTTTCGTAGTGTCGAGTGAGCAGTGAGTCACGGGGTGTGAATCAGTGAGTCGGAAGCTAAACTCGTCTATGGAGGGTAGATCCATAAGAAGGGAAGCCATCCATGCATTATTGTGTTCTTCCAGCAGTTCCTTTGAGGTAAAACCCGTTTTCCCCATGATTCTTTGCTTAGTACTTCATTTAGGTCTTTCTTGGACAAATCCCCAAGCTTGTATGTGCATTATATGTCGTAATAAGATGTTTGGCCTCTGGATCTAGGCAAGATTGAGCTCCAGGAGCTCAGATCTGTTAGCTTTATAGCCCCATGTGCTTGTTCACCCTAGATCTACCCCTTTTGAGACATTTTGAGCCCTAAAATCCATATTGGTGAATATCCACACGTAAAGTTGGAAACTTTACGTGTGATTCGTGTCCTAGAAGTCCGGATCTGTGAATGGCATGGACTGGAATCGAGCAAATCTGTGTATTTAGTGGGTGCATGGCAACGACTCGGCGAGTCGTTCATATGACTCGGCGAGTCGTTCATATGACTCGGCGAGTCTGTTCGCGAGTCTCCGAGTTTGTCCCCTTTTCGTAGTGTCGAGTGAGCAGTGAGTCACGGGGTGTGAATCAGTGAGTCGGAAGCTAAACTCGTCTATGGAGGTACTCAGCGAGTCAATGCCCTGACTCGGCGAGTTCAAGGCAATCTCCTTAGATCAAGAACAGACTCGGCGAGTTGTTCATACAACCCGGCGAGTCTCAGCATAAGTGTTCATCGGATGAAGATGAACTCGACGAGTTGTTCATACAACTCGGCGAGTAGGATGAAGGACTTGAATATTGGTTAAGAAAGGTGAACCCGTCGAGTCGTCGCCTAACTCGACAGGTAGGATCGGGATTCAGGGAAGTCGTTTGGATAGGGACTCGGCGAGTTGGAAAGCCAACTCGGCGAGTCGGGTCAACTGAAAGTTGACTCTGACTTTGACTTAGGGCATGGTCAGGGGTAAAATGGTCATTTTACCCAAAGGTCAGTGAGCAGTGTTTGATTGGGTATATTGTGGGAATTGCAGCCGGAGGATTTCCGGAGCAGCAGCAGCAGCAGTAGGCAGTCAGTTCCCGATCAGATCAGCAACTACTTCGAGGTGAGTTACCTTCCAGTAGCGGTGGGTCTAAGGCCACAACGCCGACCCACCAGTAGGAGGCGTATGGTAGATGATTGTCTCTGTGATATCATCTAGGTTTACTACTACCTGATATGTTATATGCTAGCATGATATGTTGTATGTGATAGTAGTCGAGTTCGGTTGTTAGGACCGAAGGGTAGTCAGATACCCCAGATACGTCTGACAGTATATGATGATATGTTTGCATGCTGGTTTGTTATGTTATATGCGATAGAGGTAGTATGAGGGGACCAGTCCCTGTGGTCGGTTGTTAGGACCGACGGGTAGTCAGCACCCCATAATGGCTTGACATGGGTAGTCAGCACCCCAGAATGGCTTGACATGGGTAGTCAGCACCCCAGAATGGCTTGACACGGGTAGGACGGCACCCCAGAACGGCCGTACCGGGTAGTCAGGCACCCCAGAATAGCCTGGCAGTATGTATGTTATGTGTTTGTATGGTATGTGGTACGACGGGGGAACTCACTAAGCTTTGTGCTTACAGTCTTCAGTTTTGGTTTCAGGTACCTCCTCAGCTAGGGGAAAGGAGTCGGCGCGGTAGCAGCATGTCACACACACACTCTCCGGTTTCCGCATTTATGAGCTTCACTGGGATTTGTACTCTGATATTTTGATTGAATGTATGAATTGGCTTTTAGACATGGTTCACCTTGTGTTATGATTTGATCAGACAATGTTTTTAGTTATTAATATTTTCTAAAGTAATGTTTTTAAAACAAAATTTTTGGTCATGAAAATTGGGTCGTTACACTCTCACTCCTCTTCCAAAGCTTCTTCTTTACTTCAAGAACCCAAGATTACACTCACAAGCTCTCAAATGCACTCTCCTGCTATAAGAACGAAGATTTAGGGTTAAGAGGGTTTGGTGTCTGGAAATGGAAGCCAAGAACGAGGCCATCTCATTCTTTATATAGGGATACTCCTCAATTAGGGTTTTTCCTTCTATGCCTAGTACGCCCAACGTACTAGGTGGCTCTGCTTAAAAGTCACGCGCATGAGTACGCTAAGCGTACACACACGTACGCCCAGCGTACTTTGCTGCCATCATTTTCAACTAAAGGACTTATCTTGCCACAAAATCAAACTTCCATCTCTTCCTCGAAATAACCATGATTCCCATGAACCTCAAACCCACGAAAAGGTGACAAGATGCCCTAAGCTTCTAGCAACTCGTCGCAACCCCGAGACCTCCTCATGCCCGGTTTGCAACCCACGAACCCTAATCACGGACAATCTGAAACAGGATGTTACAATATTGTTGTCTTGGTTTGTCTTTAATCAGAAAATACTAAAAATGACAAATTTTATGTCAAATGCCAAATACCCCGGATGTGACATCCCCAATTTCACGGTCAGAAAAGACCGATTTGTTTATGCTTTGTTTTTAAAATCAGAGTAATCTTTTAAAGAAAACAGTTGCAGAATTTGTTCCCAAAACAAAATATGATAAAAATTATCAAAGCATTTCTTTAAAGAAATGTATCTTCATTATATAACAAAATCTCGGAATGTCATGTTCAATACAAACCAAAAGCATAAAAATCGCTCGATCTTTTTATCGTTTCACTACAATTGACGAGATCTTCGATTCTCGTTTAGATTGTTTCGGCTAAAAATCGCTCGATCTCAAATCGAGTATTCGGGCTGCATACTGCTAAGCTGAAACTTAGAAAATTTATAACTTTCTCATCCGAAGTCAGATTTGGACGTTTTTTTATGCACGTTCACGGTTTAACGAACTCTACGACTTTCGTTTAGATTGCTAAGGCTAAATATCGCTCTAACGTAAATTCACTATTTACGTCGCATTATGTTGTTCTTTATATGCACGGAAACCTTGTAACATATACTATAACTCAGTTAAGATTATTCAGTCTAAATAATCTTTCATCAAAAATTCATTTTTGACGCCTATTGTCTCTAAATTGACTAGCCCGGATCTACGGGCGTTACACTGGATACATGAGTAATGAACTTTTCAATCAACTAACAACATACTTTTTTACAATTAACAAATACTCAAAGCACACAATTTTATCAGTCATTTATTCTCTTCTGAAAATGATGTTCTCACGTTGATGAAACTGTAGACTTACCTCATTGTTTTAGAGCATAATGTAAAATGTTTTGTGGAAGTTTTAGTTAAAAACTTAATTTATTTTAAAGCTAACAGCTTTTTAATAGAATAGTAAGTATTGTTAAAAGATGTTAACGAAGATGGTATCAAAAGATGCAATTTGAAGTTAAAGATGTAATCTATTAAACTTATTTTTTATTTCTTGTTACATACTTTTAATAAAATGTAACTATAACAAAAAATTTAAGGTAAAAATTACATAAGTAACAAAAGTTTAAAAACAAAAATAATCAAATTTAAAACAAAAATCATGTGGAGAAAAATGAGAATCTTGTTTGTGTTTTACTATGGGCCACAGTAAAAATTCATGACTAAATTGGGCAACTTTTAAAAAGTAAAAAACCTTTTGATTCAAAAAAAATTTATCAGAACAAACCACTATTTTACATTAGCCAAACTATAAGCATTTCAAAACTATAAGTAACATAGGTACTGATGTAACGCCCCGTTCCTGGTACGTGATTTTAATTATTTTATTTTCCTTTTTATAAGGGCTACTCGACGAGTCAATAGCCCTAACTCGTTGAGTATATACGGGTCAGCACGTGGAGATTAGTGGGGCGACTCGGCGAGTCGCCCAGGCTGGATGAAACCCTAATCTTTAGGGTTTGTACCATATTTAAACACCATTATAGCCCCCACCCCAGCCTCCATCACCTCCAGAGTGCCTCCCTCAAAACCCTAACCCTCCATTAGTGAGATTAAGTGATTCTTTTTGCCAGTTTGATATAAATTTGTGCATTTTAGAGCTTGTAGAAGAAGAAGGAAGGAAGAAGGTTCAAAGGAGAAGAAGTAGATCCAGGAGCTACACCCCATTTACTATACTTTCTGGTAATCAAGTCTCAAACTTGAGCATTCTCCTAGTAGATCTTCAACCATGCTAATTTTTGCCACTTTTGGGTCATTTCAAGGCTAACCCTGAGATTGGAGCTCTCATAGGGTTATGGACTTCAGAGCTGGACACCCTTGAGCTCTAGGAGCTCAAGGCACCCACCTTTATTCAACCAAGGCCCTATTCCCAACCTTAGGTCTCCATTTCTAGCCTAGTTTGATGTTTTAGCTTCATATCACTATGCATGCACGTAAAGTTGGCAACTTTACGTGTTATGCAAGCCCTAGAAGTCCAGATCTATGAATTGGATGCACTGAAATCGTTTAGGATCAACTGTATGGTGATGGCATTCGAAGGACTCGACGAGTCGCTCATCTGACTCGGCGAGTCGGGTCGCGAACCCTAATTTCGTTGTTAGTGAGTTGAGAGTTGAATCAGTGAGTAGAGGAGGTGACTCGGACCGATTCAACTAGATATACCAAACTACATAACGTTTTTTTCTATTGAAACCCGGTTTGTATATATTTTGTATTTTTTAATCGAATTTATTTGTCAAACAATTATAATTTTATGTTTAGATAACTTATTTATAACATTATTAGAAACAATTTGAAAAATCACAGGAGTTTCAAATGTATGTGCTGAAAGGAAATGCTTAATTTATCGGTCCAAATTGATCAAACTCATATCGATTCAACTCAGTACACCAAACTACATAACGGGTTTTCAACTGAAACTCTGTTTGAACCTAAAAAAATATTGTTCAAAACCATTTTTGGGATTCTAAAACTTAAATGGATAGTTACCAATCAAGACAATCTCACCAAAGAATACCCTCAACATCCTAAAAAAGGTAGGCATAAGGAAGTTTTCATAGTTTGTTCCCTTTGAAACATTTCACAATCTTTCCTATTTATAGAAGAGGAAACGTTCTCTTGTTTACTCTCTTCATCGATGTGGGAGGAAGACATTGTAATAAAACACGCTTTCTTGTTAATATAACATTATTCAGCTTATTTAGTAAAACACTTTTCTCTTGTTTACCCTTTCTTTATTGTTCAATAGTTCCATTTTTCTATAATCTCGTAAGTTGTTATCCAAAAAAGTAAGTTTTGATTGAATAACTTTTTGTTCAATTCTAAAATCATAAATTCATTTAAGTACTTAATATAGAAAGTTTGTTTATATGTATTTTCGAGATTCAAAAGTTCATTATAAAAAGAATTCATTTATAAAATATAATCTGCGTATATATTTCGTGCTTTTGATCAAATCGAATTTTCAAACAACTATATTTTTATGTTTAGGTAGATGGTTTTTTTATATTTATATAACATTATGTAACTTTTTTTAAAATATCATTGGAAACAATTTGAAAAATCATGGGAGTTTCAAATGTATGTAGTGAAAGACAAATACTTCTTTTATGGTCCAAATATATCAAACTCGGACCGATTCAACTAAATATATCAAACTACATATTTTTTTCTAGTGAAACCCGGTTTGTATATATTTTGTGCTTTTGAATCAAAGTGATTTTTCAAACAGTTACAATTTTAGGTTTAAGTAGATGCTTTTTTATATTTATATAAAATTATGTAACTTATTTATAATATTATTAGAAATAATTTGAAAAATCATAGGAGTTTCAAATATTTGTCGCGAAAGGAAAATGATTCCTTTATCAGTCCAAATTGATCCAACTCCGGTTCAACTCAATATACCCAACTACATATTTTTTTTTTCTAACAGAAACACGATTTAAACTGGAAAAAATTCGGTTTAAAACCATTTTTGGAATTCTAAAAGTTAACTGGACACTTGCCAATATAGACAGTCTCACCAAATAATACCTTCAAAATCCTACAAAGGTAGGCATGAGGAAGTTCTCATGGTTTGGTCCCTTTGAAACATTTCACAACCTTTCCTATTTATATAAGAGGAACCATTCTCTTGTTTACTCTCACTATCGATGTGGGATGAAGACATTGTAATAAAACACCATTTTTTGTTTATAAAACATTATTTAACTTATTTATAATATTATTGTAAAGAAATTGAAAAGTCATGAGAGTTTCAAATGAATGTGGTGAAATGAAGTTAAAAAAAGGGGTTTCAAATACATGAGATTCAAGAAAAAATGTTGGCTTTATAAGTATGTATGATACGATGGTGACGTATCTTAACTAAGTATAAAAAATCATATTCTTAATATAGATAAAGATAGTGACATATTTTAACTAAATATAAAAAAAATCATATTCTAGAACTAATGAAAAAGAAAAAACCGAGCAAAAAACTTGAACTATAATAAGCTTGATTCAAATTACCAACCGTTCAATCCAAAATAATATCATTCAGCAAACATCATAAAATATTATGCTATATCCAAATCACGAACATTATTTTTGTAAGAGTCATTCAAAATATATCATACTATAAGTGTTTTTTCAAATATAATGTTTTTAAATCCAAAATAATATCATTCAGCAAACATCATAAAATATTATGCTATATCCAAATCACGAACATTATTTTTGTAAGAGTCATTCAAAATATATCATACTATAATGTTTAATACAACAACCTAATAACCAAATGACCATAATTTATTTTAAATGACATATAATTCTAGTATAATATCTATATAATTAAATTTCAAGATGCATAGGGTTCGCCTAATATATTATACTAAAAACATTATATTTGAAAAAACACTTATGAGTTATATTATATTTGAAAAAACACTTATGAGTTATATTGTAGTTTATACATTACATTTTTTGTCAGGGGCTGTATTTGACACATAATAACACTTTACGGGGTCTATATGAAACTTTATTTGGTATAGAAAACCCTAAGACGATAGGTGAAACAATATACAATCCTAGCCGTCGATCTACACTTTCTCTTAGGGTTTTTGGTATTTGAACGCCTTCATATTCAATCTTCACTCGTTGCCGCTGTAATCTCTCTTTCCTCCCCAACACATTCTCCCCGGAGGCAATCATGGTAACGATCTTCAACCTATTTCTGTAAATTTTGTCAATTCGATTTATCCATTATATACACAGTGAAAAAGAAACGAGATTGTTCTGTTTAGGGGATTCGCATGTTAAAACAGCGCAAATTGCTATATGTTTTTTTGTTGAATTTTCGATTACATTCCAATGTAAATGATCAAGTCAATTGTGTGTATAATCAATCTTCAATGAAATGTGGAGTTTTCTATATTTCAATTCGCGCCGTCGTAGCTCAACTGACTATACACAGTTGCACCGTACCACATTGAGTTATTTTGCTGATTAACTAGTCTTCGATCCTATTTATGTTCATTCGAGAGTTGCAAATTGATGCGAAGTGGATTTTTTTTATCATAATTCACGCGATAGTACTTTCTGGCGTACTCTGATCGTTTGGATCTACATTCTTCTTTTTGTGTATCTCCAGCTTTCTTGCCACATTTCTTTGTAATTTGAGGAAGTGATTTCAATATGGATTACTACATGCCCACTATGTCTACCATGTTTCACAAATCTGTGTTGAATTCTGCACTTGGGATTTCTGTTAATCTATATCGATTTGAAGTTCTTGATTAGTAGAAATTTCTTAGGATCATCAGTTTTGAAGTTCAATTTGTTACTCTTTTCTGGTTTATACTTATCTTTATGAACATTGCCCGCATATGTTATGCTGTTTGCTGATGATTGTTTTATTTCTGAAGGTTTTTGTCAAATCACAAAAGTCACGATCCTACTTCAAACGGTTTCAAGTCAAGTTTAAGAGAAGGAGACGTATGTATATCTTTGTTATCTTTTATATATTGTATTTGGTATCCCATTGTTCTTTTTCCTAATTACATCAGTAATCCTCATGCTTCTTCTTGTTTATTAATGCAGAGGGTAAGACTGATTATCGAGCAAGAATCCGTCTTATTAATCAAGACAAAAACAAGTACAACACACCAAAATATCGTTATGTTGTGCGATTCGTATCCTTTCCATTCACCCTTTTTTCTTTCCATCATTTCTCTATTGGCTTTTATATGCTTTTAACATTTTCTCCATTGTATACATTAAAAAGTTACCCTTAATGATTGCTATTAGACCAACAAAGATATAATTGCACAAGTTATATCTGCAAGCATTGCTGGTGATATGATCCTTGCATCAGCATATGCTCATGAGCTACCTCACTATGGTCTCAAAGTAGGGCTCACAAATTATGCTGCAGGTATTTTGTATTTCTGTGTCTTATTTTATTTCACATAATCTTATTTCACATTTATAAAAATATTTGAAACTTAAAACTCTTCTCAAACATAGCCTACTGCACTGGACTTTTATTGGCTCGCCGTGTCTTGAAAAAGCTTGAAATGGATGAGGAGTATGAGGGAAATGTTGAGGTACATTTCAAAATCAAATCCCCAGTTTTTTTTCATTAATATAATGGAATAAATACAAAAAAGACCAATATGCCCCCATTATGTTTTTCAGGCAACTGGTGAGGATTACTCTGTTGAGCCAGCAGAAAGCAGGAGGCCTTTCAGGGCTCTTTTGGATGTTGGGCTTCTCAGAACCACCACTGGAAACCGTGTTTTTGGTGCCCTTAAGGTATTATATTTACACCATTACAATAAAGGGGTTTGACCGTAATTTTGTCATGGTTTGACTTTATTTTATTTTGGTGATGAATAATCAATCAGGGAGCTTTGGATGGTGGACTTGATATCCCTCACAGTGAGAAGAGGTTTGCTGGATTTAGCAAAGATGGTAAGCAACTTGATGCTGATGTTCATCGCAAGTATATTTATGGTGGACATGTTGCTTCCTACATGAGGGTCAGTATTGTAATTTCATATTATTTGTTTATTTATTATAATAGTATCTTAAGTAATTTGGTGTTTTTTTGTAGACTTTAATGGAGGATGAGCCAGAGAAGTATCAGACTCACTTTTCTGATTACATTAAAGCTGGAATTGATCCGGATAACATTGAAGAGATATACAAGAAAGTGCATGCAGCTATTCGTGCGGACCCCACACCAAAGAAAACTCAGAAGCAACCTCCTAAGGAACACAAGAGGTATGTATAAACTGATGCTTATGGTTTGAAATTATTTAAAAACAAGAAGGATTTATATATGTTTTTATGTTTATTGTTTTTTTTAGGTATAACTTGAAGAAGTTGACATATGATGAGAGGAAGCAAAAGCTTATTGAGAGATTGAATGCTTTGAATGCTGCTGCTGGAGCAAATGATGATGATGATGATGAGGAAGATGATGAGTGAAGATGATAATGAGATGTTTGGTTTTAAAATTATAATTTTTGGAAAGGAGAGAGTAGTACTTTTGGTTGACTTTTATATGATAATGATTATCGTATTTTTGGTTTTAAATGAGTTCTTAAAGTATATTAATTTTTTACTGCTATGTCCTTATAAATCTACTTGCCTTCTGGTTTTTGAAGTTAATTACTGGTTGCAACTTATATAAAAATCATAGTTATGACAGAAAGTAATAGTACCAAGTATTTTTTTAAGGTATTTTTCTGATGAATTTTTTTTCAGCTTCCAACTTTAGCAGCTTTAAATGTAGCAATCTTATATAATATTTTTATAAAGTTAAAGAAAACTAAGTGTGTTGAGGTGTCTATTAATTAAAGGTGCAAATGCATAGATTGGGAAAAAAAAGACTTGTTCTCTTTGAACTGAATGTAATACATATGCTGTAAACTGAGAGCCATACAAGTATTTATGGACTAAAACACTAAATGTAATAAAGCCCATGAACAAACAGGGCCTTAGCTAAATAAATAAGGTTTAATAATTTAAACTTTACTCCATCTCTACATATTTAGTATGAATACAAGTATTTATGGACTAAAAGATTAAATTTCTTCTTTCAGATGTCTTCCAACACTAATGCTTCAGGCTCTAACCCAACTGGTTCTTTCTCTCTCATGAATCTTTGTGGGAGAGTCATCTTTGATGGTTCAAACTTCATGGACTGGATAAGGAACATCTGGATGGTAACTCGTTATGAGGACAAGGAATATGTCCTCGATAAGGAGTTAAAAGAGCTTGATGAGTCTACTGCTACTCCTGAGGAGATCACTGAATTCAGGACACATGAGAGAGATGCTACTAAGGTGGAATGCATCATGATGGCCACGATGACAGCCGAGCTCCAAAAGTCCTATGAGGACTTCTACCCTTTTGAGATGCACCAAGACCTGATGGAAAGGTACCATCAGAGTGCTCGTCAAGAGCGGTATGAAATAATCTCCTCCATAATAACAACCCGCATGAAGGACGGTGAATCCTTCACGGCCCACATGCAAAAGATGCAAAGGTATGTGGACCGTTTGCTGAAGCTGAATGTAAACTTCCCTGAGGAGTTGGCAATTGACATCATTTTGCACTCCTTACTTTCTTGTTATGACCATTTTCGTATGACATATCATATGAATAAGGAGGAAGTTACCCTTAGCAAGCTTCAAGGACTCTTGAAGACCGCTGAAACCGGTCTTAAGGGCAAGTCGGTTGTTACCTCTACTACTCCTACTCCAACATCTACCCCTGTTTTGGATATCGGGCAAGGCAAAGGGAAAAAGAGGAAGCACCCTTCGAAGGGTACCAAGGGAATGTCTCTTGAAGGCTCCTCATCAAGGACCAAGAGAGGTTCTGCCACTCCTTTCAAAAACCCTAAATTGTTTCCAGCACACAAAATTATGATGGAATCCAGATTTAACGAGCACAAACCCACCAAAATCGAAATTCACACAAGCCGAAAAACCCTAAATAGAAATTCGAGCACACACACACAAAACAAACCCGATGAACAAGAACAAAAAACCTGTTTGTGTATTCATGTGTGTGTTCATAGAAGTGAGAACAAGACACAAAGAGATGTGTTTGCAATGAACTTAACCTCGTGTGTATGTGTATGTGTTATGAGTTATAGAATCAAGAATTAGAAACCCAAATTTATGGATTCTTTAAAACAAAAACTTTTGTGTTCATGTGTGTTTCATCTTTGAATCTAACCCCTAATTTTTGGGTTTGTTTCATAGGAGAGAGTAAAAAGAAATTTGGAAAATATGTGTTAGAACTCAAATCCTCAGGAAAATCATGTTTGGCGGGAAAAGATGACTAGAGTAGTCTCGCCGAAGCTGACCGGCTAAACTTACACTAGCTAGTGATAATGATATTTGTGAACATGATAAATAAATTTAATGCTCATATGTATGCAAAAAAACCATAAGTAACTAAATGTATACTCAAGATAAAGTTTATGACCCTTATAAGTCATTAACCTAAATATAATATATACATTTTAACACTAAAAAATAAAAATGTTAATAGTGCCCAACTTGTACATATATTAAAAATCCGAGAACTAGGTAATACTTTGGTAAAAAAAACATCAACTAGTTGACTTCCGGTTCTGATATGAGGAGTTGAGATTGTTCCATCTTTAAGATTTTCATGAATGAAATGACAATCTATTCGATTGTGTTTAGTTCTTTCACGGAAAACATGATTGCAACATGAATAGCTACCTCTAACACCATAAATTTATCGGTTTAAGGAACCAACCATGATCAAATCTTTTATGCCACAAGTTTATAATAATGTGAGAAGTAGTCGATGACATATAAGAAATGATATGTTTGACTTTTTATGAACAAAAAGAACTACTAAATTTAAGTCAACATAATCATCTTAATCAATTGCATCTTATAGACCCTAGGTTTTCAAATCATAGTCAATGCCTTCTAAAAACTACAACGCACAAATAGAAACTGTCAAGAATATCATCTTTTATTATATATATTATGTCTAGACAAAACACTTTGTTCAAGCCAACAATGACTAGGTTTTTAAAACCACTTGAACCAAATCAAAACTCAATGAATAAATTCCTCAAAAGATCCTTGAAAAAAAGTGAATCCCACATACGACACATCTCTCACACACCAAAACTCATACCAAAAGAACAAAAAACACTCTCAACAAATCCTTTTGGTCTAAATCTTTTCTCTTCAATGTCCATTTGTGTAAAACCATGCCATATACATCCACCTGATACACAATCAAATTCACTCAAAATCACAAAAAGATCAAAAGGAAAATGTTTCATAAAGAAAAAAAAAATCACCTTTTTCATTATTCCTTGATCTTTTTATTGCCCTTTTGCCCCTTCTACCCCTTCAAAGTACTTTATCGATTGAAAATAGATGAACCAATAAAAGTCGAGACTTGAAATAATCCAATAATTGCAACAAGAGCATATGAAGCAATCCAAACAACAACCGCATAAATTGATTTTAGGACACCAGGGTAGGCCATATAAAGAGCTTAAAGCATAACACCAAACCTAAATCAATAATAAACACTTTTCTAAGATTTATTTCAAAAAAATTTGAAAAGAAAATGGCTAAATACAAGATATAGTAATGCACATTGCTATGATATAAGAATTTGGAAGGTACATTGCTATATCTTGCATTTAGCATAAACGAAAAAAAAAGATGACAAGAATGCCATAAGATTCATTGATCATAAAGAAGATTAAACATCACTCATCACTCTTTTATACAAATTTCTTGAACGAAAATAAACTTTGATCCCTCAAAAAACTTCATTTAAAGTAAAGTTTTATTCAAGAAACTTCTCATTCTGAAAAATACCCAATTGCAGATACATAAAAAAACCTAATCAAACACTAATCAAAGTATAACAAAAAAATTAGTTCATTTAAGGGGGTTATTTGGATTGGATTATAAAAACTTCAGTTTGGAGTGATTAACATGTTAATCGATTCAGATTCAGATCGACTAATTATTTAAACATGATTAACTGAATACCCAATTTTGAAAATGCACATCCAAAGTCCACACACCACCTAATTTTTGTACAAAGTAATTACTTCGATTCCCAGAGAACACCCACTTTCAATCTATAACTCCTTTGATATTATCAAAAACAGTTCCAATCGCATTAGCGTAATGTCTCGCGATCGTTTCTTATGAAGCTTAAACCGATCATATTCAAGTGCAAGAAACGTGTAATCTTCAAATTTCAAAATACCCAACGCAATATCATCAAAACCCCCAAAAAACCCTTATCATAAACATCAAAACAAGACTAAAATACAACTATACAGACCTACAATATACTCAAACCATTCAGAGAGAGAAAGAAAGGCTCACCCTATGATAACGTGACGATTGAAGACGAAAAATGGGATCAGAGAATAGGGGTTTTATTGTTTTTGATTGCAATAGAGATTTCTTCTGATTGAGGGAAAATAGATTCCCCTGTGGTGTTGATGTCGTCCAAGGGCCAGGCTACTCACCTTTCGGAAGTCTCTTCCCCGTGAAATGTGAAATGTATCTTTCTGGTTGTCAACTGATCAAAGATAATTAATGACAAGTAAGTCTCTAGACTTTTACATATACGCGTTTAGTCCCTAAACATTTACAATATACACGTTTAGTCCATTGAGAAACTAACTGATGGAAATAACTAGCCATTCATCATGTAAAATGAGAATATCAGTGTATTTACTTATTTAGCAGTGGCAGATCAAGACAAAAGTCCACTGTGCTCTAACCCAAATATTTAGTAAGGGTGAATAATTTTGGATAAAATTATCTTCTGGTTATTTTTATTCATGTTTTCATCGTTTTTCTTATAAAAAAGAAATTACTTTTCAAACTATAGTCTATTACTGATGTTTTTGAAAAAAACTATGATCTAAATATCGTGGTTGAGATCTCATATCCTCAATGTCAATTGGTCTTACAAAATAATATTGTGATGTTTAAATGGAGATTTTATTTTGATCAATTTCATAATGTGAAGTGTTAATAGTGTCGTTTGAAAATCAGTATATGTGATAAATAGAAGGGGTAAAATGGGTATATAAGTTGTTATTATTTGTAGGTAAGTTTAAAAACAAAAGCCAAAATAGTGTGATTGACGTTTTGTTCCCTTCCTTTCCCATCACGATTGTCCAATGTAGAAACTAGAAAGACCATGAAAATGAACATGCCACACAAATACGTGCTAGCAACTCCTAATTCTAAACAAGTTTTTATTCGAATCAATTATTTTGGTGTTGGGCCTAATGATAATCGCTAAAAATGGGTTCCACTACAAATTTCACATTTTACCTTCTAGGTATTGTAATGTTAATCGGGACATCACACTTTAGTTCAAGACATTAGTCAGTTAGCTTGATCACTTGATACCTTTTATTATGTATCATACTTTGAATTATAACAACATATTTTCGATTATATCATCATATTTTTCGGTATGTATAATCTTTACATATTAAAGTCTTATAAGTTTGATAAGCAAATATAATCCAGTAATTATTCAATATTATCAACTTTCCTTAAATAAAACGCAAAAGGAAGGAATTTATCCAAGACATTTGACATCACCCGGGTAAAGAAAGGGTTACATTAAGTATGCTAAAAGTTGGTGGGGGCAATGACTTACCCTAACCCATTAACCTTATGCTAGTTTTTTTTAGGACGAAATGATTATATTAAAACAAACTATTAGCAAGGAGCTAAAAAAGTGGCCAAAGTAGCAAAAGAAAGATAACCCAATTTAGATTACACTAAACAATATTGTCAAAAACCAAAGATTTTTAATTAGATTTTACAACTCCAAGATAGAATTATTCTGAAACTTTTAAACAACCAAAAAGATAGCAATAATCACCGCATCGAAATATTTCATTTGATCCACATTAAGGGGCGCATTATCCACCGACTTGATCAAAGCATGAACCAACTATCCCACCACTTCCCGATAAGCTTCCAAATGCTCGTGATCGAGGAACTGGTAATGAACAAATGATTCTTGTTTTTCTTATCATGCTCAACAAAGCAATAAATCAAAACAAATACCTTTATTCAGAGAAGATTGACATGAGTTAGAATCCGATCAACAACTCTCTAAAGCAAAATATTCAATTTGATAGGAACATAATTGTCCCATCTGGTTAAAATGTCACTAGTAGTCAAAGTACAACCATCCAAAAAACTTCTCACAAACACCACATGATAATCACCAGAAGTATACTCGATATTTTCTATGATGTTTAATACTTTATATTTATACCTTTAAATTTCTAAAAAATTACATTAGATAATAGCAAAAAGCAACATACCACACAAATATCATCCAACTATAAAAAATAAATATAACTTTATAGATAGAGACATACAAAAAACATTTATCACTCCTAATCGGTATAAAATGTTGATCCTATAAAGAATTTGTAACACAAGACCAACTTTTATCGCATATTATCACTATTAGTATAACACCATTTGTCATACTTTACATATATATATAATTTTAAAGTTGTATGTGGTTGGTTAGCTCTACATATATTAAAATTTCATTTGATAACGATATAATATATGGTACACAACCATTTATTAGCTATTATGATTATGGTTATTGATTAGATTAAAATCAAAAACCAAGAATGTGTCATAAGTCGTAACTATGATTTATGATTATGCATGTTTCTTCACTATTTGTTTGTCATATTAAACGCCGAACAATAAAACTATAGATAATTATGTGATAAAATTAGACCCGATCTTTTAATTATTTATTTAATTGAACTCCGTTTTTGTTGTAACTTCTAAATTACCTAAAAACCCCTTTCCAAATTCGATTGATGGAAAAGAGAGACTAGAGAATGGAAATGGATCAAGGGCAATAATGTCCATAACATTTTATATATATACTAAGTTGCTGTAATAACACACACACAGGTCCATTCTCGTTAGTAGATGCGCGAAGCGAAGGCAATAATTTTCAACACCTGAGTCTCTCTTTTACAGGTATTAGGGTTTATTTCAGTTAAAGGGGAAAACGACGACGAAGACAAAGACTAAAAGTTACCTATTTGTTTAACTATTTCGGTAGTTATTCACTCGATTTTGCCTAATTGTGGGAGGAATTAGATGCGAATTGGTCCAATTTTAGCTCTACGGATCTCTTCTGTATTAAGCAAGGTAAGTTCTTCGCCTTACAAGATTTTCCAACACTTTGAAGAGAAACCATTGCTATTTAGCTTTTAGTTTTATTTGTTAGACATTAATACGCTTCTAGAAAAGATCGAGTTCAGTCTTGCGCTAAACTAAGGAAAAACAGTTGGATATTAGCAATTCAGTGCAGCCAAGTGCGGAATTTAGGGTTTAAATTAGGTGGTGTGGTTTCTTGACGTTGGATGTAATTCGCAAAATAAGGTATTTAGTGTGTAATTAGGGTTAAGTTGATTGGAGTAAGATTTTTTACGGAATCGCTTCTATTTGGGTTGAATGCATTCAAGAAGTACATATTTACATTTATAGCGGTGAGTTACATACCCATACCTATACCTAGAGTAAGAATAGACATTTGACTTATTGGGTTTCTATTTTCTGATATGTTGCCCCTCTACTTGAAGATCTAAATCCATAAAGGGCACTAATTTTGTTACATGTAGTGTTTATGTATACTATTTCTAGTTGTCTTCATACAAAGGAGACTTAGGGTTTTACCAGACTTGAAGAATGAATTTTTCTGGAAATTTTGGTTCTTGACATGATTAGATTGACTTTTGCTTCTAGATTCAATCTTGTGCCTCGATGAAACACTCCCCATAACTTACTGTATGGTCTAGGTTATAATCTTCATCCTCTATGATCACACTTACATGTATTGATTGCATCCTTTTTCTGATTTCAAGATTGTTGATCTTTTCTTCATGCACATCTGATGCCTATTCTACTCCTCAAGTCTTTTGGTGTACAATAACACATATTTAGGAGTCTTTCAGTTTTTTCTTGAAACCTTTTTGCTTTTCAAAACAGTATATCTCTCTCTGTACATGATCCTGGCAAAATTGCCACATGTGAAAGAAATTAAGCCCATTTTTGCAAATAAATAGCCCCCTTCTTAATAATATATACAGTCACCATTAAGTTTCAGATTATGTTATGATGGTATTTCTGATTGAAGAAAATTAATCATCCTTCTTAGGTGATGATGGTATAAATGGATCCTGAAAGCAAGAAGTTTGGGAAAGGTGAGTTTTCTTTTTCCTAGATTTTCTGTTTTTTTTTTTATCTCATTATGTATCAAGAAACTAACTGTCTGCTTTATATTAGGGCCTAGGGAACTTACGGGTGCTGTTGATCTTATAAGCTACTACAAATTGTTACCTCACCATGAGTTCTTCTGCAAAAAGCCACTTCCTTTATCAATTTCAGATACACATTACCTTCATAATGTTGTTGGAGACTCAGAAATTAGGAAAGGTGAAGGAATGCAATTAGATCAACTCATTCAGAACAATAATAATAGTACATCAAGAGAGACAAATACACGCATACAGCCCTTTGACCTTGACACCTTAAGAGAAGCCTTTCAGTTGCGCGAGACTTCTTCTCCTGTTGACCTTCCATCTGTAAGCATTTTCCAAAATTTCAAAACAAAAATACCGAAACTGCCCTTTGTTTACTAATTTGCATTGTAGTCAGAGAAAGGGACTCCTACTGTAGCAGGAAAATCTAGAAGTGAATCAAAGGAGAAGGAAAAGAAGCATAAGAAACACAAGGATAAAGACAGGGAAAAAGATAAAGAACATAAGAAACATAAACATCGCCATAAAGATCGAAGTAAAGATAAAGATAAGGAAAAAAAGAAGGATAAAAGTAGTCATCATGAAAAGGTTAGCTAATGCTACTAAGTACTAATATTATATAGCTTTTTGATTTAGGATTTAGGGTTTAGGGTTTAGTAATGTTGGTGTTTTGAAATGGTTTCAGAAAAGGAAGCATGATGGAGATGAAGATATCAATGACATTCACAGACACAAGAAAAGTAAGGTAACTTGGATTGGATGTACTTAAAATGCTTTGAGTAGATTATTTATTAGATCATAATATCAAATATATATTATATAGAATAGTGTTTTATATATTAATTTTGCAGCATAAGAGCAGTTCAAAGATGGATGAAATGGGTGCAATAAAGGTAGCAGGTTGAATGTGGCATTATTATTTGTCCACAAATGATGTTGCAAATGGAAGATTCACAGAGGTCCTTTACTTACTGCAGTCAAAATTAATTCAGGTCCTTTTTTAACCTACAAATACAATGCTATAATCACCTTTGAATTAGATTAGTTTTGTATTTTATAATAATTAGTTTTGTATTTTTTGCAGAGGAGTTGGGGGATTAACTAAAGAGATGATTATGAAGAAGGTGAATTCACCTTTGAAGTAGATTTAATTGGAGGTACAAAATTAATGGAAAAAAAAAACTTGTTTGTATCATAGAGATGGGATTTAGTTTCATATATTCAAAACTTTGATCTTTTATTTTGGTTTTAGAAATGTACACGTAGACTTTGGGTGGTTTGGTCAACATAAAACAAAATGTGAGTGTATCATTATATCAATTTTGTGAACTTTTTTTTTTTTCATCTTCTAGAAGCTTTAAGGATATGTTGTTTATGACTTTATGTATTCTTTTTATCAGTAGAAATTGTTTAGAATTTTGTAAATTCTAGTTGCTATGAAGGGAAAAGAAATAGTGATTGAGGATTTTTCTTGTAAAACTTATGAGCCTAGGCGGTGTTAAAATGGAATTTTAAAACACATTGTTTTGATATTTGCTTCTTTTTTACTTTCGTTTTTTTATGACTTTTGATAGATATATCATTTGACATATAAATCAGGTAGATATTAACCTGTAGATTTCGTAGTGTTGGGACAAATATCGGTTATTATGTGCTGTGTTGTAAAACAATTGGGCTTTGGAAAGGATAAGGAATCTCTTTTTGTGCAAAGAAGCAAGTGATAGGAGATATCATAAAACAATGTCGGGATGCCAAAACACATGCGGTGTGGATGTGCGACCATATGGACCACGTTGCACACACGAGCTTCCTGTAGTCTCTTTTAATAACTTTTTTTCTTTTCCATCAAAGTGTGATGAGTTTTCTCACTTTTTCGACATGGTTGTGTTTGGGCCTTTGGGGTGCACTATAATCTTTTTGGAGATGCCGACAAAACAAATACAATATCCTACACATCGTGAGGCGATGTGGCACTTGCTTCATATCATTTTTTGAACTTGTTAATTGAATTAATCTTGGAGAATGGGAAACCATAAAAAATTATGTGTTTGTTGATATATGTATGTATGTATGTACGTACCCCACCTTCCGGATCTTTATCGTCTGAGTGTGATCCAAAAGTCTGGATACTGATTTGAATTCGTGGATTTACCAGAACGGTACCCTAGATACATAAAGTACCAAACAATCCCTCAAAGATCATCTATGTTAAACACTAAACTCAAGTTGTAGTTGGTAAGTTGATGTAAACAATATTATGTAAGATACTTCCACCATCATCGCTCCTTATGAGCATCTTGTTTATAAACCAAGAGCAACTAACACTATATTTATGTATCTCTTATACTCTCTTACTGGTATTCTCGGAATACATTATCTCATTTGTCATAACTTAGACATCAAAGAGTATTACCGATAACTTCTTTATAATGCTTATGGTCCTCTTTGTCTACATATCTCATGTACTATGTTAATTCTTGTTGGGTCATGATGGCTTTCAAAACAATAGAGGCATTATAAAAGTCGACTATCATATGCAACCAATGATTTATGTTTAATGGATACTTGCAACAAAAATAATTTACAAGAAGGTTTGCGAATTGTGTACATTGAATCGATTATCTTGTGATGATTTTGGATGAAATTGAAAACCCAAAATGGAGTTTCTCTATTAGTTCCCACCCCAAATATTCATTCAACGAAAATAACTTGGAACCCTTCTCCGATGGTTGAAATCGATCGCTTGAAGACCAAGTAAACACCAGGAATGTGTGTGTGTGTGTGTTTCTACTATCGAAAGCAAGGGGAGAAAGGATAGATATTAAGTGAAAGGGAATGGGAGAGAGGTGAACCAAGGGCTGTTTTTTATAGGTAAACCCTAACGCTTAACTCTCCCACCAAGCAACGATTTGAATTAATTAGATCATTATATATAAATAAGTATATAATTATTAAATCATAATTAAAATATGCTTAATTTGAAGTAAAGCCCACCTCTTTTATAGTTTTTGGTTAAACCACCATATTAATGATGAATAACAAACTAGCACCTTTATTTATATTTCTCATTATAAATTATACTTTGTGTGCAACCCAATAGGCTGATGTAATATTACAACATTTTGTGTCGATTTACATATCTCCATGTAGCACCTAGTTCCTGGTACGTATGACCTATCTAAGTAATTTACATTTTTAGCCTTGAACTCGGCGAGTTGTAGACCCAACTCGCCGAGTAGAGCCGGGTTATTGAGCACGTTTAAGTTGGCGACTCGGCGAGTCCATATTCTGGACTCGGCAAATCCCCGCTGTCTGGATGAAACCTTAATTTCAAGAGTTTGCACCCTATTTAAACCAACCTTATGCGCCCCAAGCCCGACTCCTTCACCCTCAGAGCTCCTTATATCGTCCTAACCCCGTTTCTTGTGAGATTGAAGTGTTTTGGTGTGATTTCTTGAAGATCTTGAGAGAAAAAGGAGGGTAGATCAAGAGGAGAAGAAGGAGGCCAGATATCTTGGTGTTATTTCAGAGATTCCTTGAGGTATAACTCATTTTCCTTCTGTTTTTATGCTAAGAGTCCCTTAGAGCACCATTAAAGTCCTTCTTGAGCCATTTCCAAGCTTGTTTATGGATTAGGGATGGTAATGAGTTGATTAACCTCTAGATCTAGGCATGTTTGAGCTCTAGAAGCTCAGATCCATGGCCTTCATGGAAGTAAATTTCTTGAATGTCCTAGATCTACCATTTTATTCTTTATTAAGCCTTAAATCCCCATCATATGCATGTATACACGTAAAGTTGGAAACTTTATGTGTAAAACCTACCCTAAGAGCCTATATCTATGTATGGCATGAGCTGGATTCAAGCAAAATCGAGTATGTAGTAATTGCATGTGAACGACTCGGCGATTCGAGTCGCGAGTCCCCGAGTTTTCCTCCTTTTCGTGTTTGTTGAGTGGAGTCGTGAGTCAGGGGGGGGGGGACTCAGTGAGTCGGAAGCCAGACTCACCCATGGAGGGACTCGGCGAGTCAATGCCCTGACTCGGCGAGTCCAAGGCCATCTTCTTACCTCAAGAACAGACTCGGCGAGTTGTTCATACAACTCGGCGAGTCTCAGCATGGGGTGTTCATCGGATGAAGATGAACTCGACGAGTTGTTCATGCAACTCGGCGAGTAGGATGAAGGACCTTTGGACCTCAATTTAGAAGGAGAACTCGTCGAGTCAATGCCTAACTCGACGAGTAGATGCGGGATTAAGGACAATCGAATGGGTAGGGACTCGACGAGTTGGAAAGCCAACTTGGCGAGTCGGGTCAACTGGAAGTTGACTTTGACTTGGACTTTGACCTGGTCAAGGGTAAAATGGTCATTTTACCCTAGGTTCAGCTAACAGTGTTTGACTTAGCGTTTTGTGGGAATTATAGCCGGAGGACTTCCAGAACAATAGCAACAGCAGTAGACAGTCAGTTCACGCTCAAATCAACAGCTACTTTGAGGTGAGTTACCTTCCAGTATCGGTGGGTCTACGGACACAATGCCGGCCCACCAGTAGGAGTTATATGTCAGATGATTGTCTTTGTGATATCATCTATGTTTGCTACGACCTGATATGTTATGTGCTGGCATGATATGTTATATGTGATAGTAGTAGAGTTCGGTCGTTAGGACCGAAGGGTAGGTCAGACACCCCAGCTATGTCTGACAGTATGTGATGATATGTTTATATGCTGGCCTGATATGATATATGTGGTAGTAGCAGTAGGGGGTGAAATAGTCCCCGAGGATCGGTTGTTAGGACCGATGGGTAGCTAGCACCCCAGAATGGCTTGACACGGGTAGGACGACACCCCAGAATGGCCGCATCGGGTAGTCAGGCACCCCAAAATAGCCTGGCAGTATGTATGTAACGTGATCGCATGGTATGTGGTACGATGGGGGAACTCACTAAGCTTCGTGCTTACAATTTACAGTTTTGGTTTCAGGTACCTCTTCGTCGAAGGGGAAGGAGCTGGCGCGGTAGTAACACATCATACACACACGCACACACACTGTTTTCCGCATTCATGGGATTGTTCTGGGATTTATACTCTGACATTTTGATGGATCACATGTTTTGGTTTTCAGACTTAGTAAATGTTTATGAAATGGTTTGATCAGACTATGTTTATTTGCAAATGATTTTACTACATATTGATTGAAAAATGAAATTTTTGGACGTGAAAAATGGGTCGTTACAAGTTGGTCTCAGAGCCCTGGTTTGAGGGATTTGGACACACCTTCGGGGGTGTCTGAACTCAAATTGAGGGATTAAAAGATTTTAAAGAAGAAAATGTTTTCTAAAAGGCTAAGTAAAGAGTTTCAAGAAGGAACAAAGTGTGTGATGTGCGCGACCGGCCGAGCTCAAGTAAGTATTCCCCAAAGTACCCATACAAGCTTATGTTATGTATATCAGTTTCAGTAGAACAATATGTTAGAATAGGACTAAGGATCTAGGAGTGATGCCTTATGTGCCTGCTTTATGTGCTTCAGTGTATGAAAATTGCATGCTAGAATTGAGTAGACAGCAGTAGGATAGCCTGTTTAGGTTATGCCTGATAACATAAGTTTAGCATTGTATGTTAGTTCAGTTTCTCTCTATGAGGACAGATTTGCTTGAGATTGTTCCCTTTTGTCTGAATGTTGCTTGCTTTGTGCCTCGTGGGACTCTGAGTGATGGGAGTTAGTCATTAGGTGAATACGTCACGTCACATGTGATCAGGGTTGAATAATCTTAGAGTGCTGGATTTGGCCCTATTGCGCATCTCTTGTCTGAGTCTAACCATTGTAGGGCCGAGTCTGTTACTCGAAGGATTATCTGAGCCTCATCACATGTGATGGTATTCAGGTAATGGCTAATTAGCATTACAAGGAGGCCTTCAGCAGCTGAGGACTGGGTAGGGTGGAGTCGGAGATTTCCCTAGGGAAAGCCTAGGATGAGTATAGCAGTGATCAGCAGTAGTGAAAGGGACCTCGTGGAGTCAAGGCAGTCCTCGAAGAAGGTACAGATAGATGTGGAAGGTAGTATGGGCCCGTACTACTGAAAGCAGAGGATCCGTACTTGAATCGAGGAAGGCCAAGATAAGACCAGGGAACTTGTAGTAGATGTGATCCCTCAAGAGGTATCAGTATCGCTAATGGTTGTTATTTATGTATTTCATAATGGTGGTACTACGCTCGAGGCCAGCAGTTGGCAGTTCAGGAGAAGGATCGGGTTTGGGACCAAGTTCCGAGCCAGTAGATGAGGGCTACACGAGTTCATCGCGTCAGAGATCACCAGAGGCATCCTTGAGTCGACCCCCATTATCTTCGGGTCGATCAAGGAAAGGATAATTGAGTTGATGGAGGATCGCCTCAGGGCATTCAGGAGCGACATGACATCTGGCCAGTCGGGATCTCGCACACTGTCCTTCAAGGACTTCAGGGGAAGTGGTGCGCCGGACTTTCACGGGGCGAAGGACCCCATAGCTGCCAAGCGATGGATTGCAGACATTGAGTCTGCACAGTTGATTAGCTTCTGCCCTGAGGGGTCGAAGGTGAGGTTTGCAGCAGGGTGTTTACGAGATCGAGCTAGGGATTGGTGGGAATCCGTTGGTGACTCGTTGGGAGCCTCGGCTATGACCTGGTTGGACTTCGTGACCAGGTTCAGGGAAGAGTTTGTGCCGGCTGTCGAGCTTCAGCAGCTGGCCAGGGAGTTCTTAGATATGGGACAGACGACGGAGACTGTGGCGGAGATCACCGCCAAGTTCCGGGAGAGGGCATTGTTGGTGCCCCAGTATGCGGATGATGAGGACATGAGGAGGACCTGCTACCATGACATGCTCCAAGCTGATATTCGAGAGCATGTCAGTTTTTCAGCTTGCCCTACCTTGGACTCTATGATTGCCAGGGCGAGGGAGAGTGAGATAGATCTGGAGCACATCCGGAAGAGGAAGACAGAGGAGGGACAGGCAGGAGGGGCTTCGGGGAAGAAGCCCAAGGGACCAGATGGTAGGCCGAAAGGCCAGTCAGGACCGAGCCGCTGCAGGAAATACGGCAGGCCTCATGAGGGAGCATGTAGACTAGGATCGTCGGGCTGCTATAAGTGCGGCAAGACGGGGCATTTCAGCAGGGATTGTACCGCCCCTGCACCTGTGATACAGACGTTTGAGTTGCTGTGTTTCCACTGCAACCAGAGGGGCCACAACCCCTAGTTGACAGCAGCAGCATCGCCAGTGAAGGCACCAGCTCCAGCGACCCTGCGGATCACGGATGGCCGGCAGGGCAAGGTAGAGGCTCCAATAGTGAGGAGCCGGGCAATTCAGCTGACTACCGAGGAGGCACGTGCCGCACCCAATGTGGTGACGCGTATGATTCTTTCCCTCTATTTTATTTATATGATGTTATGTTATTGATATGTGCTCTGTGTTTATGCGTTAGGATCGTTCCATGTGAACGGTATCCCTGTTCAGGTGTTGTTTGACTCGGGTGCCACCCGATCGTTTGTTTCTCTTGCGCTTAGCAAGAAGTTTATTGAGTCTTCAGGCATGTTGGATTGCCCTTTAGAGGTAGAGATTGCCGATGATCGATCGGTGCGGGCATCAGCGGTGTTCAGAGATTGTGTTCTGAGGTTATTCGAGGAGCACTACTTGGTGGATTTGGTTCCCATTCCATTGCGCGGGAACAATGTGATTATCGGCATGGATTGGTTGAGCTCTAATGGGGCGGTGATAGATTGCGCACAACAACTAGTGCGGATCAGGACCCCAAGTGGGGGAGAGTTGGTGATCCACGGAGAGAGGCCACCGCGTGGACCCACAGTATGTTCCGCAGCGAGGGCTAGGCGCTACCTTCAGCAGGGTTGCGCAAGATATGTCGCGTATGTTATGGATACTCGGGAGGCGGGTAAGGCGGCGGTGAGCGAGGTCCCGGTGGTGCGAGACTACACGGATGTGTTCCCAGAGGAGCTTCCTGGGATACCTCCGGAGCGACAGGTAGAGTTCAGGATTGACCTAGTTATTGGTGCGGCTTCGATAGCCAAGGCACCGTATCGGTTGGCTCCTCCTGAGATGCAGGAGTTGTCTACACAGCTACAAGAGTTGTTAGACAAGGGATTCATTCGACCGAGCAGTTCACCCTGGGGAGCCCCGATCCTGTTTGTGAAGAAGAAGGACGGGTCGCATCGGATGTGTATAGATTACCGGGAGCTGAAGGTAACGGTGAAGAACCGTTATCTACTCCCGAGGATTGATGACCTCTTTGATCAGTTGCAGGGAGCATCTTGGTTCTCCAAGATCGATTTGCGTTCAGGTTATTATCAGATGAGGGTCAGAGAGGAGGATGTGTAGAAGAACGCGTTTCGGACGCGTTATGGCCATTATGAGTTTGTGGTGATGCCGTTTGGGCTCACCAATGCTCCTGCCGCATTCATGGACCTCATGAACTGCGTGTACAGACCGATGCTGGATCGGTCTGTGATAGTTTTCATTGATGACATCTTGGTTTATTCCAAGATGCAGGAGGAGCACGAGGAGCATCTGAGAGAGGTTTTGGAGACCTTGAGGAGGGAGAGCTTGTACGCCAAGTTCTCCAAATATGAGTTTTGGTCGCGCGAGCTGCAGTTTCTTTGGCACCTTGTCAACCAGAACGGGATTTCAGTAGACCCGACCAATGTGGAGGCCGTGATGAGATGGGAGGTTCCGAAGTCTCCATCCGAGATTCGAAGTTTCCTGGGATTAGCGGGCTACTATCGGAGGTTTATTCAGGACTTCTCCAAGATAGTCGTACCCCTGACATGGTTGACCAAGAAAGCTGTGGTCTTTCGATGGGGGCCTGAGCAGCAGGCAGCGTTTGAGGTTCTGAGGCAGAGATTGTGTGAGGCGCCAATCTTAGCCCTGACGGAGGGCGTAGAGGATTTTGTGGTATACTGTGATGCGTCTATCTCAGGTTTAGGCGCGGTATTGATGTAGAGGGGGCATGTCATTGCTTATGCCTCGAGGCAGCTGAAGTCTCACGAGGCGAACTACCCGACACATGACTTAGAGTTGGGGGCGGTGGTCTTTTCCCTCAAGATTTGGCAACATTACCTCTATGGATTTCGATGTACCATTTACACGGACCACAAGAGTTTGAGGTACCTCATGGATCAGCCAAATCTAAACATGAGACAGCGTCGGTGGTTGGACGTGGTGAAGGATTATGATTGCGAGATCCTTTATCACCCGGGGAAGGCCAATGTGGTGGCCGATGCGCTTAGCCGTAAGGCGGCGTCGACCAGGGATGTGTGTATGAGGATGACGGTGGTGACTCCACTGTTAGAGCAGTTTCGGGAAGCTCAACAGGAGGCTATGAAGGAGGAGCATCGGAAGAGCGAGCAGATAGTGGGTCAAGTCACCTCCTTCGATTATGATAGCCGAGGATTATTGACACTACACCATAGGGTGTGGGTGCCGTATCTCGGGGGTGTGCACCAGATCTTGATGGAGGAGGCACACAAATCTTGGTTCTCCATTCATCCAGGGGCGACGAAGATGTATAGGGATCTTCGTCTAGACTATTGGTGGCCCTGCGTGAAGCGGGATGTGGCTTGGTACGTCGAGCGGTGCTTGACCTGCAGGAAGGTCAAGGCCGAGCATCAGAGACCGCACGACAAGATGCAGCCGTTGGATATCCCGTTGTGGAAATGGGAAGATATTACGATGAATTTTATCACAAAGCTTCCCAGGACTGCGCGGGGAGTAGATTCGATTTGGGTCATCGTGGATCGATTGACCAAGAGCGCCCATTTTATTCCGATCCAGGAGAGTATCTCGGCCGAAAGGTTGGCCGATATCTATATCAGGGAGATAGTGGCGCGGCACGGGGTGCCAGTATCAGTGATTTCAGATAGGGATGTGCGTTTCACTTCCAGATTTTGGAAGAAGTTTCATGACGAGTTGGGCACTCGTCTGCATTTTAGCACCGCCTTTCACCCACAGACGGATGGTCAGAGCGAGCGGACCATCCAGACTTTGGAGGATATGCTGCGGGTGTGCGTGCTAGACTTTGGTGGTAGTTGGGATACCTATCTTCCCTTGGTTGAGTTCTCGTACAACAACAACTACCACGCGAGTATTGACTGTCCTCCATTCGAGATGTTGTACGGACGAAGGTGCAGGACCCCGATATGTTGGGGTGAAGTTGGCCAGAGGGTAATGGGGAGCACAGAGGTGGTGCTCAAGACGACTGAGAGGATTCAGCAGGTTCGGAGCAGGCTTCAGACTGCGCAGAGTCGACAGAAAAGTTACGCCGACAAGCGCCGATCAGACCTGGAGTTCCAGGTCGGGGATATGGTTCTCCTGAAGGTGTCGCCTTGGAAGGGCGTCATTCGATTCAGGAAGCGGGGCAAGTTGGGCCCGAGATACATTGGACCGTTCAGGTTGTAGCCCGGGTGAGAACGGTGGCATATAGGCTGGATCTGCCAGCCGAACTCAGTCAGATCCACAACACCTTCCATGTCTCCCAATTGCGGAAGTGCCTAGTGGATGACTCAGTGATGGTGCCGTTAGAAGATATTCAGGTTGATGACAGCCTAAATTACATTGAGCGCCCAATCGCAATCCTCGACCGGAAGTCGAAGGATATGAGGAACAAGAAGGTGGAATTAGTGAAGGTGCAATGGCAGCACCTAGTTCCTGATACGTATGACCTATCTAAGTAATTTACATTTTTAGCCTTGAACTCGGCGAGTTGTAGGCCCAACTCGCCAAGTAGAGCCGGGTTATTGAGCACGTTTAAGTTGGCGACTCGGCGAGTCCCCGCTGTCTGGATGAAACCCTAATTTCAAGGGTTTTCACCCTATTTAAACCAACCTTATGCGCCCCAAGCCTGAATCCTTCACCCTTAGAGCTCCCTATATTGTCCTAACCCCGTTTCTTGTGAGATTAAAGTGTTTTGGGGTGATTTCTTGAAGATTTTGAGAGAAAAAGGAGGGTAGATCAAGAGGAGAAGAAGGAGGCCATATATCTTGGTGTTATTTCAGAGATTCCTTGAGGTATAACTCAGTTTCCTTCTGTTTTTATGCTAAGAGTCCCTTAGAGTACCATTAAAGTCCTTCTTGAGCCATTTCCAAGCTTATTTGTGGATTAGGGATGGTAATGAGTTGATTAACCTCTAGATCTAGGCATGTTTGAGCTCTAGAAGCTCAGATCCATGGCCTTCATGGAAGTAAATTTCTTGAATGTCCTAGATCTACCATTTTATTCTTTATTAAGCCTTAAATCCCCATCCTATGCATGTATACACGTAAAGTTGGAAACTTTACGTGTAAAACCTACCCTAAGAGCCCATATCTATGTATGGCATGAGCTGGATTCAAGCAAAATCGAGTATGTAGTAATTGCATGTGAACGAATCGACGAGTCGTTCATTGGACTCGGCGAGTTGAGTCGCGAGTCCCCGAGTTTTCCCCCTTTTCGTGTTTGCTGAGTGGAGTCGTGAGTCATGGGTGGGGGACTCAGTGAGTCGGAAGCCAGACTCACCCATGGACGGACTTGGCGAGTCAATGCCCTGACTCGGCGAGTCCAAGGCCATCTTCTTACCTCAAGAACAGACTGGGCGAGTTGTTCATACAACTCGGCAAGTCTCAGCATGGGGTGTTCATCGGATGAAGATGAACTCGACGAGTTGTTCATGCAACTCGGCGAGTAGGATGAAGGACCTTTGGACCTCATTTTAGAAGGAGAACTCGTCGAGTCAATGCCTAACTCGACGAGTAGAGGCGGGATTAAGGACAATCGAATGGGTAGGGACTCGACGAGTTGGAAAGCCAACTCGGCGAGTCGGGTCAACTGGAAGTTAACTTTGACTTGGACTTTGACCTGGTCAAGGGTAAAATGGTCATTTTACCCTAGGTTCAGCTAACAGTGTTTGACTGAGCGTTTTGTGGGAATTATAGCCAGAGGACTTCCGGAACAGCAGCAGCAGTAGACAGTCAGTTCCCGCTCAAATCAACAGCTACTTTGAGGTGAGTTACCTTCCAGTAGCGGTGGGTCTACGGCCACAATGCCGGCCCACCAGTAGGAGTTGTATGTCAGATGATTGTCTTTGTGATATCATCTAGGTTTGCTACGACCTGATATGTTATGTGCTGGCATGATATGTTATATGTGATAGTAGTAGAGTTCGGTCGTTAGGACCGAAGGGTAGGTCAGACACCCCAGCTATGTCTGACAGTATGTGATGATATGTTTATATGCTGGCCTGATATGATATATGTGGTAGTAGCAGTAGGGGGTGAAATAGTCCCCGAGGATCGGTTGTTAGGACCGATGGGTAGTCAGCACCCTAGAATGGCCGCACCGGGTAGGACGGCACCCCAGAATAGCCTGGCAGTATGTATGTTACGTGATCGCATGGTATGTTGTACGATGGGGGAACTCACTAAGCTTTGTGCTTACAGTTTACAGTTTTTGTTTCAGGTACCTCTTCGTCGAAGGGGAAGGAGCTGGCGCGGTAGTGGCACATCATACACACACACTGTTTTCCGCATTCATGGGATTGTTCAGGGATTTATACTCTGACATTTTGATGGATCACATGTTTTGGTTTTCAGACTTAGTAAATGTTTATGAAATGGTTTGATCAGACTATGTTTATTTGCAAATGATTTTACTACATATTGATTGAAAAATGAAATTTTTGGACATGAAAAATGGGTCGTTACACTCCAATAGACTCCCTCTTACACATGACACAACAACTGTAAGGTAACATTAATAATGGTTTACACCGATGTCACAAAGTTAGCATAAGGTATGCCATCTAGAACAAGTACTAATATGAAAATGCGAAGGTATGAATCAATCCTACAAGTAAGTAATCAAACATCCATTTGTTTTTGACATTCGTATGAACATGAGATATGAAATGACGTCAATCTCAAGACGTTAAACATTCTGTTTTTCGATAGAGATTTGTGTTGACCAACAAAATAGAGTGCATAATTAATCAACAATTCAAACTGTTCATCGAGCGTCCTAATGATATTGATTGTACCATAGGCCAAAAGGAACGTATAAGTATTGTTTACATCGACCTCACCCAATCATCATGCCACACAAGGACATTTCTTGTGTGTATGCCAGTTAGAAAAAATGGAGAATCTCAAAGCATATGTAATGCTCAGTTCTGAATTGTTTCCTAATGTGGGGTGGTGACCCCGAAGACCGAGTATCATCAGGCTTAGGGCCTTTGAGGAAAAGAGATTTAGACCCATTTGTGTGTGGGTAATGTAATTTGGATGATGTGGGAGTTCGGTTTGTGTTTTTGAGCCAAGGGGTATTTCGGTAAAGTGTTAGTTCGGGCTTTTATGGAAATTGAATTTTTGTTCGGAAAGTTTTAAGGATCGTAGGAAACAGACTTATAACGAAGAAGTTATGACATTCGGAAGTTTGGTGATCGCGGGTAAGTAGGGAGTACGTTGGGCATACTCCAGTCCGACCCAAACCCTAATTTAGGGTCTCAGACCCTATTTAAGCTCCTTAACTCACCACCAAACCCTATTATCTTCAAGCTTCACCCCTCTAAAATGTGACAACCTGAAAGATCTGGATCAAGCAAGGTCTAAATTCTAACCCTATTACAATAAAACCTTGAAAACCAAAAGGGCATAAGTATATGTATATAGGTATATATACTTTGGAAATCATATTTACGATAACCTCTTGAAAGTAAACAAGTTTTAACAAAGCAAGAATAGTCAAATAGTTGGAATAGAAATCATGGATTTAAAACATTGTTTATTAGTATTTAGACTTAGTACCCCACCCACCCTAGAACACCCAAAACCGAAATTAACAACCTAGAACCCACTAAGGCCGAAAACACTACCTTAGAGCACCATTTGGACCGAAATCAACACCACCTAACGCCTCGTTCCCGAGTTTAACAAAAGGAAAGAAAAGAAGAGAAAAGAAAGTCACGAGAGAAAAGAAGAGAAAGGAAAGGAAAACAAAATTTTCTTTCGTGTTCCCGAGTTGGAGAGAAGTGGAAGGAAAATGAATCATTTTGTTCTTTCTTTCCAAATCCTCCCAAATCGGAAGGAAAGTTAGGAGGGAAAGTGATCCTCCCATTTCCCTCCACTTCCTTCTAATGGAACTATTTTACACATCTAGATTATTCCATTTAGAGGATCACGTATTGTTTACTTTATTCCTATGTTTATCTTTAGCCTACTTTCTAGCTAGTTTATCTGATCCTGTTTATAAGGATCTCTTTAATGCTTGTACGTAGTGGGATCAATAATTAATTAATGGAATAGAATGTTTTCTCAGTTTCTTTATGGTATTAGAGAACTGATCCGTTGAAGAAAACCTAGATTGGAGGCCATCATGACAGAAGAGAAAGACAATGATCCGAGGGCAATCAAGAAGACTGAGGAACCCATCGATGCTAACTCCATCCATGTCAATTCCCCATACTATATTCATCCGTCAGATTACCCTAAACAGATGCAGGTTAATGATGTGTTGAATGATAACAACTTCAACGAATGGAGGCAGGAGATGATCAATTTTCTGTTTGCCAAGAATAAAAAGGGGTTTGTCGATGGGTCAATAAACAAACCAGATTCTGCATCCCCCATGCATATGGCATGGATGTGTGCAGATGCCATGGTCAAGGGCTGGCTGACAGCAGCCATGGAGAGGGACATCCGGACCAGTGTGAGATACGCTAATACATCAGCCGAGATTTGGAAAGACTTGGAAGGTGCTCCACGGGTTTACGAGCTAAAATAGTCGTTGAACACTACAAGGTAGGACGGGACTTCGGTTTCATCCTACTACATGAAATTAAAAACTCTAAGGGATGAACTGCAACTCGTTCTTCCAACACCAAGATGTACCTGTGATGGGTGTAACTGCTCTCTAGGAAGAATATTGAATGAAGTGAAGGAGAAAGAAAGAATTTATGAGTTTCTTATGGGGCTCGATGAGGAGTTCTCCATCATCCGAACCCAAATCCTTGCCATGAAGCCACCACCTTCCTTAGGGGCCACAAATCACCTGTTTGCTGAAGATGAACAACAACGTGCAATCACAGATGGATCCAGAAAATCAGTAGGCGAAACAATAGCCTTCCAGGTGAACGTGATGAACAGGAAGGCAACACGCACTACACAAGGGGTTCAAAGCACACATACAGCTAACAAAGGCGCACAACGAATCATGAAACAGAGTAGCGACAAGGAAGAAAAATGCACTTTTTATGGAAAAGAAGGACACAAAAGCGATGGGTGCTTCAAGAAGATAGGTTACCCTGATTGGTGGCCAGGAAAGAAAGACAAACCAAAGGCAAAAGCAGCTTGTGTAGAAGTTGGACCCAACCCCATACCAGGGTTAACGGATGAACATTATCGTCTTTTTGTTGCACACTTCCGAGAAGATGAGGCTCCTAAAGCTAATCTGGCAGGTAGAACTAACACGTATGATGGATGGGTGGTTGAATCAGGTGCAACCGAACACATCACCCATCGAAGTGACTTTTTTGATAACAGAGTCACAAACACCAAAGAAACACATGTCATCATCCCTAATGGTGATAAGGTGCCTGTCATGGGTGAGGGTGAACACACGCTACCAGGAGGTCTCAAAATTGATAGCGTCTTACATGTTTCTAATTTCAATTACAACTTGTTATCTGTTAACAAACTTGCAAGGAACCTTAATTGTGTTGTAACTTTCTTTCCTGACTTCTTTGTTGTGCAAAAAATTAGTGACGAGGGACTTGATTGGTGCCGGTAACTGCATTAGAGGATTGTATCGAATGGGGGCAATGGAAAAGAAGGCTCTCGTGACAACTTTCGAGGTTTGGCACAAAAGACTTGGTCATCCATCACCCAAGAAGATTTCGAATTTAAATTTTGTTAGAGATGTTTCTAGGAATAACCAAACTAAAATGTGTGATGCTTGTTTTAAAGCTAAGCACACTAGGTTGCCATTTGCCATTAGTGAAATAAAGATTGTTTCTTGTTTTGAGCTTATACATTGTGATGTTTGGGGAAAATATAGAATCCCGTCCCTATCAAAGGCTCTCTACTTTTAACAATAGTTGATGACTATAGCCGAGCAGTGTGGACTTTTCTTATCAAACACAAACATGAAGTTGGTTTTCATCTTATAAATTTTCACAAAATGGTCAAAACACAATTTGGGAAAGACATAAAACGGATACGATGTGACAACCGGGGATAATTTATCTCTAAAAATATGTTCGACTTCTATGCCAAGAAAGACATTGTTTTAGAAACCACTTGTCCATACACCCCACAACAAAATGGGGGTGGTAGAACGCAAGCATCGACACTTGCTTGAAACGGCCCGTGCCCTTTTATTTCAAGCAAACCTGCTGAAAACCTTTTGGGGTGAGTGCATATTGACTGCCACCTATGTCATAAATCGACTCCCCTCCAAGGTACTTCGTGGTCTCACTCCTTATGAGCTACTTTTCAATGAGTCACCATATTATGATCATATGCGCGTCTTTGGATGCTTGGCATACTATCGCAACACCGACACTGGGGGAGATAAATTTGAACCACGAGGCGAACCAGGAATATTCCTTGGGTACCCTCAAGGGATAAAAGGTTATAAAATTTATGACATGAAAACCAAGAAGTTAGTGATATCAAGGGACGTGAGATTCCTTGAAAACGAGTTTCCCATGAAACATATGCATGGAAACATGCAACCACTAGCCGACAGTGAGGATCTTTTTCGCTTTGCTGATAAGATCATCACACCCCCTGATCCAAACTCATCATCCGATACTGGCATGCATGATAGTTTTATCGATGGCAATAGCCCCACAAGTCATTGTGACCACAACCAACATATGATGAGTGTTGTAAATGATGTATTTGGAGAAGCTGAAGATAATTCTGTACCAACGAACCATCACGCCGTCAGTGAAACCAACAGCACCGATCAGCAAACTAACAGCATCGATCAGCAAAGAGAAACTCGAAACATGTCACAACCCACCCGTTACAAACACTATGAAGTGCACCTCCCCCCTTCGATAAATCATCCGCAACCCGTCATTGATCGAGTCGCCTCTACGTTACATCCTCTTACCAATTATGTCCTCGACAACCACCACAATACATCAATAAATATTTTTAAACAAATCTATTATATATTTAAATTTGTTTCGTTTACCCTTTTCATCCCAAAATCACGGCTCTAATCCTCTAATTTCGGCTTCTTTTTGGAAACTAAATAACATATAATCCTCCCACTTTGTAATTCAAAACCATCACCAAACATACGTCACTGCCACTTTTTCTCTCTGCCACCAATATCGTCACCCTTCCTGTCCATTGTCGTCTCATTGCGACTATTTTTTACACCTTCATCTATCTCCAATATTATTATGATCCTCAATAATATCGATACAAGGAACCAGTAACATCGTCTCTCTCTAAAACCATATTATATTGTTTTAGTTCTTAGTTCATTACTCTATATGAAATTAACATGGGGCTATGGTTTTTTTTTGCTAATTGGAACCTTTGATTATGTGCAGATCTTGAATTTTTTTTTCTTTGAATTAGGCTAAAAAGTTACTGAATTTATGGTAAGTTGATAATTTTTCATTCTATTTCCTTCATGATCCCTTTACGTTTATGAGATTATATACGCCTCATCACAAAACATAGCCGGATGTTTTACATTTTCCCTTTCAAACATCTATATTTTTTCGGTTATATCAAGCTAAATCCACCATTCATCTCTAGAGAAGTTTAGTAAGTCAAATAAGTCAATGAAATTATTCTCTCTTGATTATTTGTTTTTTTTATTTTTTAAATGACTCTAAAGACCCAACTGATGTGTGTTTATTAATAAACTTTGTTCATCGTATAGATTATTTACAATTTTATGTGTTGTGTGTGTGTTTTGTGCATGTTTGGGTGTTCTTTTTGTTTGTATTAATTCAAATGGTATCAGTGTATTATATAATAAAATAGCAATGCAGTTTCAATTCTAAGCCAAATATATCATCACACTTTAATTTTTTCGTCATGTTCTATTTGTGTTTTTTCTTTACCTTTTGGTTAATTTTGATTAGATAAGTGCTTAATATAATGCAAAATTTTAAAAATCAAACGTAAATTGATATTATGGTAGTAAAATTACAAGTTCATTGGTTATATCTATTCATTAGTTATTTCATGTATTGTTTTTGTTAAATTTTGTAAACAGGGACCTCACAAACGCACACACATTTTAAAAAAAAAGTTGTTATATTAACCCTGATAGTTTCAAAATGTTACTCAATTTTAACACTCTAAAAGTTTTTTTTAGGGCAATGTACTTTAAATAAGATGATATTATAAAGACATAGTTTAAAGTAAATTATTACATTGTTACGAAATTATAAGCAGCGAAAGTCATGTGTACCATATTAAATGGTGAAAACAAAGATTTATTTCTTTATATATATAGTAACATTTCACTTAAAAAAATGTACAGTCTATTGCATTGTGATTTTCAAAGGTGGAAGAAAACAAAGATTTAGTTTGTAATGATGAGTTAGGATTAAGATTTCTCTATAAATATATCCAATGGGTAAGTAAGATGCATCCTGATACTTTTTTGTGAGATTATTCATTTATTTACTTAAATTTTCTATTAACATCTTTATTATGCTCATAATACGTTTTGATTTAATATCAATGCTAAACCTTTTTTCATTCAATTTATCTGTATATTAAATTGGTTCATATTCCAACAGAGAAACCAAGTTTTGCCCTTCTGATTTAAAGCATTGCTGCTCAATTTTAGATAGATGGTTTTTAATATTCTTTCTTTGAATAATATTTTAGTTTAAAATAACAATTTTGAATCAATTTCTTTTAGTTAATATATAAAATAAAATTGATAAATTGACATTATAATCTTTGCTAACGTCATTTTCTATTAAAAAAAACTCTTTGTAGTTAAATGGATGTGCTATAGTATTTGTAGTAAAACAAGGATAATAGATAGGTATGTTAGATGTTTTTATATAACAATGTACTTTCAAAGTACATTTCTATTTTTAGTTTTTAATTTCATTAATTTGACTCTTTTTTTTTATTTTTTTTATTTTTTATCAAATTATGCTATATAAAAAAATATGTTGCTATTTCTTTAGTTTCTATTTATAAAATCTACGTTATTTTAAACAGAACTTATGTCTTATTAATTTAATAAAATTTTATAAATTTTTTATCCGTGGTTTCCACGGGTTGTAACACAGTAACAACTAAAATAAATAATAATTAATAGTCATTTAGCATGTATTGATAAAAAACAAAATAAATAAATATATAACTTTTATTAGATTAAATAGAAACAATTTATTTAATAAATCCATTTAAATAATTAAGAAGTGTATTAATTAATGATTTCGAATATTAAAACTTGTTGTTTAGAAAAGACATAGAAAAGTGTAAAAGGAGTTTTTTTGGCATTTAAGGAAATAAGCAAAACACATTTGAAACCCTAACAATTCACTCTCTAAACCCCAAAATCGACACTCTTTCCTCTCCTTATGGTCGATAGCCACCCAAAAAAAAGCAAGATGAACTTTTTGTGAGTTGGATTGTCCATGGCCAATATCATTTGTTCTGAACTTTATGTTGACACCAATAAAGATAATCTATTCACGATTATAAACACTTAATTGTTGTAATTCTTGAAAATTATAATTCTATTTGGATATGTTCTTGGGGATTAACATTCTAAATTATAGTTTTATTTTGTATAATTGTATGCTGATTGATATATTGTTTTGGGATTACCCAATCCCCAAACCCCGAACAGTGGTATCAAAACCATTTTTAGACTATTTATCATATTATTTAGATTATTTTTATTATTCTTGATCGTATTGTTTGTGTTCTTGGTGATATTCAAGATAAGTTTAAATTGAAATTTCATTTTTCTTAATTATAATGATTTAGATACTTTTACTTTTTAGAAAAGCTATTATAGCTATTATTTCACATGCACTATTTAATAACAAAATTGTTAAAGTTTATTTGGAGATGATGTTTTTATGTATTGTTCTTATCAAATTGTGGAAGTTTTGGTTGTTTAAATTACTTATTGTTGTTATTGGTTTGAGTTGTATGTAATGATTGATAGATTTGCACCTAACATGTAATAGGCATTTTTATTTCATTGTAATTTTGTTTTAGTATTGCAACTAGAAAGGGGGACATTGCGTAACTATGAAAGTGTAGGAAGGAAACATGCAAATACACAAAAGTCATATGGCGAAAGCCATGAACCGTTTCTATAAATATAAAAAAAATACACAATGATATTTACTATAAATTACAGGGACAATTTTTGTATTAGTTTTCTACATAGGGTTCAAACCTGCCAAAAACAAAAATCTTAGACATATGGACTGTTTTTGTAAAACTTTGTAGGGAAATTTTCTATAAATTAAAAAATTATAGAGACTAAATCCGCCAAAAGATTTTGTAGGGACTAAATCTATCAAAATATAAAACTATTGTTATAGGGACTAAATAAGCTAAAATGTAAAACTTTTGTGTCAAAACTCTAAAAAGAAAAACTTACTGTTTCATAAGGAGTAAGAAGTTTCTAATACATGGTATAATTGTAAAATTAACGAAACGAGAAAAACTAAAACAAACAGAATCTTTAGTTAGGCCATCCGTTATACTCTCCACGACAACGGTCGTGGAGAGCTTCCAGATTGATCACCACCACCCACCACAAAGCCATGGAATACCATCCACGAAGAACAAAGAGAGAGAGATAGAGGTAGAAGAAGAAGAGCTCAAGAGAAGAAGAAGCCCTGATTGAGCGTTGTCGTTCGTCTTCCCCACCATAGACCACCACGAAAACGCCCAACCACGGTAGGCCGGGGCGGTGTGCACGAACAACGCTCGTGGCCACGTAGACCACGAGCCTCTTCGTCGTTGGTATACCCGAATGTCTTATGTAGATTGAACAACAAAACGGACTGACAACCATGTCTTATCAATCCTTGGCATCTTTACTGACAAAAAAAAAAAACAATAACCATAGTCAAAACACAATAAACTTTAAATACTTTGAACAATTTGTAATGATTACTTTGCAATAAAATTTCCACATGATTTTTAGTTATATTTTGTTTTACAAATTACAATATTTAAGTAGCATTTCAAAATCTTCATAAATTACGAATTAAACAAATATCACATTGTCATCAATTCTAAGGAAATTGTTACTTTTAGTATTTGTTATAACTTTTCCAATTATATAGTTATATAGCAACGTTGCCTTGTCTTACTTAAACTTATAAAATCCCTTTCCATTTTCCATTTGACAAATACAATCTATATATATATATATATATATATATATATATATATATATATATATATATATATATATATATATATATATATATATATATATATATATATATATATATATATATATATATATATATATATATATATATATAAATAAAGTATGTTTAGTAAAACTATTTCATTTTTGAACTGCATCTAGAGATTAGCCGGTAGCAGTGGCGGACTTTAGTGGGGCATTTGGGGTCCTGGGCCACTACTCAATTTCCGGCACGCAGTGTAATTTTTTTTTTTTTGATTTTTTTTATTAGGTGCATCCGCTTGAAGGACGATGGACACCCATACTAAAGCAGTCTACGTCCGCCACTGACCGGTAGTTGAAACCTATAGTTTTATAGCTGAAAATTATAATTTTTATTTGTATAAAAATATTCAATAAAAGTAATCGAAAGATTTAGAAGAAACTTACTGTTGAAGATGCGGGTAACCTTTTATATAATGTGAAATCGGTCATCTCATCTTGATGTATTAACGAAAAAACACATGTTGTAAGAAGGAATCATGAACAATGTTACGAAAAGAGGTCCCAACAAATTGACAAATGTATCACACTTTCGAAAAAAATGAGAGCTTTATTTGATTACGTAGAAAGGATGATTTGCAATTTGCATAAACCCTATCACGTTTATGGTATTTTTATTGTCAATCTTAGAAGATGAGTCTTGCCGAAGCCTAAATAGCAATATAAATTACTATAAAAAGGGAGGAAAGAGAGTCTTTGTGTGTCCCAAGCCGCCTTGTTGGGTAGTCTTCCTTATTTCAACTCTTTCACTTTCCCCTTTCTCTTTCTCTTTATCCGATTGTTTATGCACCCGCGAAACCCTCATCTCAAACACCCAAAATGGCTTGACTGCACTCCACGATTCGCCGCCGTTGGTCGCCGTCGCCTGTGAGTTTACCCATTGCCTTCTCTTTTCTTACGTCACTCGTACTTTAATTCTCAGATCCAGTTACTTTTCTTTTTACCAATTTGCTCGATGGTAGCTGATAACATGGCTTTGATTTTTCAATTTCTGTTCAAATTAGCTTCTGAATTTTGGTTTCTTGTATGTTTCATCGGTTATTAATGGTAATTTGTGCTGGGTTGGGTTGGATTGATTTGATCTAGCAGCTGTCGCATACCCCACAAAGTTAATAACTCATCTACTAGTTTCAATAATGTTCTATAACATTTTAATTGGGTTGTTGATAACGATTGAAGAGTTATTTGTTTGGTTAGTAAAGTGATTGAGTTGCATGGTTAACATCATTTTGATTTTGGGTTATTGTTGGTGTTAATTAGGGTTTAATTAAGTGCTTCTATTTCTAACAAATGCCTCATAAGTTCATGATCAGAAGACTCTGACTGTTTGTCTTTGTTTTGGCACTATAAAATATAACATATGAGAGACATAGACCAAAAGTTTGTTCTTTGCTTTGAATTCTGATGCTTAAATTAGGGTTTGTTAAATAGTGGCTCAATAGTTAGGGATAACTGAATGAATGAAAGAAATTTAGGGTATCTTATCCTTTTTAAAACTCTCTCTGTTAGAAAAATACTTAATATCATGTATAACTCCTTGATATATGATGTTTTAAAGTATATTTGAGAAAATGATGACACACTTTTTTTGTGGTTTAATGAAGAGTTTTTAGGGCTAAATTCTACCATGGAAGACACACAATCCGTTGCTTCACTCTTACAATCAACAACCTCCAAAATCCAACAACTTCAAAAAGCATTTGCTGAGCTTGAAAGTCATAGAGCAATAACCCTAAACCTAAAATGGAAACAAATTGAAGACCATTTTCATGGGCTTGAAAAATCCCTAAAAAGACGTTTCACAGAACTCGAAGATCAAGAAAACGAATTCAAAATCAAAACAACTCAATCCCAAAAACTTCTAGAAACTCGCCAATCAGCCGTCATAGCCAAAGAAGAAGCTTCCTTACAAAAACTCCAAGAAAAAAGAGACCTTGCAGTCGCCGCCATAACCGGCGGCACTCCCATGGTGGAAGAGAAACCACCACCACCACCACCACCGCCACCGCCACTAGAGTTAACCCTAACAAACCCTCAACTCGCTAAACTATGCAAAGAGAATGACGTGGCGGGGCTTCATAAGTTCATTTCAGACAACCGGAAAAATCTTGCCACCATAAAAGAGGAGATTCCGGTGGCTTTACAAGTCGCGGATGATCCTGGTGGCTTTGTTTTGGATTCGGTTAGTGGGTTTTACAATTTGGTTGATGGGAAAAAAGATGCGAATCTTTTAGGGCAACGAAGAACGTGTATTATGTTGATGGAGTGTTTGAGTGTTTTGTTGGAGAATGTTGATGGGGTTTATGTTAAAAGGGTAATTTCGGAAAATGTGAAGGAAAGGGCGAAGGGTATTGCTGATGAATGGAAACCGAAATTGGATGATCTTGATTTGGATGCAAGTAATGGGAATTCATTGGAAGCTCATGCTTTTTTGCAACTTGTTGCTACTTTTGGTATTGATTCTTGTTTTGTTAAAGAAGATTTGATAAAATTGGTGCCAATGGTGGCTCGCCGCCACCAAACCGCTGATCTTTGCCGCTTCCTTGGGTTATCAGAGAAGATGCCAGGTTGGATTTTCTAAATTTTTTTTATTTTTGGTTAATATATTTTGCTTTTTTTATCCCATAATTTGCAAAATTTCTCTTTTTGGCAGTTTTTTAAAGTTAGAACTTAGAATTAGAATGTCATTTGGTGGTGTTGTTAAAGTTTGAGTAAATTACAATTTTGGTCCCTAAGTATAGCTGATTTTTTTCAATTTTGGTATGTAAATGTTTTCTATTGCAATTTTGGTCTTTATTTGAGGGTTTTGTTTTTGTAACGTTTTCAGTCTCTATTCAAAGTAAAATGATAATATTTTTGCGACCAAAATTGCAAAAATCGTATCTATTTAGAATGAAGAGTTTATAGTAATTAAGTCATTTTCTTTTATTATCTTCAGGTGTAATTGATGTGTTGGTGAATAGTGGAAGGCATATTGATGCTGTTAACTTAGCATTTGCTTTTGAGCTTACAGAGAAATTCTCTCCAGTTTCATTATTGAAATCATACTTAACAGAAGCAAGGAGAGTCCCTTCACTCATCAAATCCGGAAATTTATCTCCTGCACAGGTTCCTTACTACATAATTTGCTACTGTCATTAACTTACATTTTTGGTCCTTGAGTATGATTTTTTCATTTTTGGTCCCAAACTTCATTTGAGGGTCTTCTAATGTTTTTGGTCCCCATTCCAGGAAAATGATTATATTTTTTGGGACAAAAGTTGTAAAAATCAACTATACTCAAATGAGGACCAAAATTGCAAGAGGAAACTTTTGGGGACCAAAATTGTAGTTATCATCTATACTCATAACTCAGGGACCAAAAATGTTATTTATCACTGTTAAACTAATTAACATTTACATTTTTGGTCCTTGGATATTGTTGTTCTTTTTCATTCTTGGTCTCAAAAAGTTCTTTTACAATTTTGGTCCTTGTTTGAGCTGTTTCTAAAGTTTTTGGCCCCTGATGCAAGTAAAATGACTATTTTTGGGACCAAAATTGAAAAAATAAGCCATATTCAGGGACCAAAAGTAGTCATTTTACTTGGAACAAGAACAAAAAACGTTACAAAAACCTCAAACAAGGACCAAAATTGCAATTATCAGCTATAACGATGATCCAAAAAGTAATTCACTCTACTACTGTCAAACTAATCATTTAGAGTAAATTACATTTTTCCCCGAGTATAACTTATTTTGTGAACTTGGTTCAATTTTGTAATGTTTTTGCAAAAATGAGCTATGTCAGCATATGAGAAAGACGAAATTTGACAAATTCAGGGACCAAAAATGAAAATGTATCTCTACTGAACTCTTAAGTCTTAACATCCATATGAAAATTTGAAATTGTAGAATGATGTAAGCGAGCGAGAACTATCTGCCCTAAAAACCGTAATCAAATGCATCGAAGAACACAAGCTCGAAGACCAGTACCCAGTGGGCCCGCTTCAAAAACGAATACTCCAACTCGAGAAAGCCAAGGCCGACAAAAAACGCGCTACAGAAGTCGCCAAACCACAACCCAAAAGACCCCGAGCCAACGGGATATCTCCAGTATACGCGCCCCCTCCTCGAAACACAAACACAGACAAAAACTTTTATCCTAGAATGTCCGAAAGGTATGCACCCGCACCCACACCACAGTCACAGTATGTGTATGACAACAGACCATATGGGTATGCGGTTCAACCCGATACCCACATGGGTGCATATATGGGTACCCCGGCTTACAACATGGGTCCCAACCATGCTCACTATTTTGCAACCGGGTATCAGTATCAGGCTGCTTATATGCACTAAGGTTGTAGGGAAGGGAGACTTTGATTTTAACTTGTAGGAGGAGGAAGAGTTAACCTTGTTGAATTAATCACATGTTTTACTTTTACTGTATTAATTAAATTAAGCTTACTATGTTTAGTTCTAAACTTTCTTGTGTTAGGTGACAGACGCTATAAGTGTAATCCTCTAATATATTATGCACTACTTCTGTTGTTTACTTACTTATGTCTGTGTATCTAATTTTTGGTTACCAGGAGTAGTTTGCTTAGGTATAGCTAGCTCACTACATTGTAACGTATTTGACTTGTATTGGAGTGAGAATCTGAAATTGATGTTAACACGATTGAAGTTTTATTTGTCCCAAATTAATACGATACATTGTAGGATTCAAGTAATTCCTATCGGTCTAACTAATTCCTTGAGTAATGAAGTTTTTTCATTTTTTATACTAGTGTAATATTAATTTTGTCCTTATAATTATTTAATTATTTAGTTATATAGTTAATCGTTAAAAAATGTATATTGCATCTTCGTTCATAAAAAAAGTGTTCATACTTCATACATATTGGCTTATTTTCCAACGATATCTGGATATGATATACATCAGTCCAAATAGTTGAATGTTCAAGTTGTATGTGACAGTGTTGACATTTAGGAGTATACTAGAAAATTTATGTGTGGCAATTCTTAAAAAAAACAGATACACATTTTTTGGTATAAGTAGAGTTTGTCCGGTAACGAAACGCCAGAAGCCATACACTTTTAAGAATGTTTTAGCAAAAAATGCTTATACATATAATCATGTAAATTGACAAAAAAAAAGTATGGTGATGTATGAGGAGATTGTGTTTGATATTGGGTTAACGAGGGAAACAACTAAGAAGTTAATAAACACCTTCAAAAGTTCCATACCAATGTCTTTTCTTTGTGTTTGATATTGGGTTAATGTTTCATCCATGATACATGGGTTTACCCACTTTTCAATTACTAATTTAATCCGAATCACAATTTAAAATAAGAGTTCCATAATTAATTGTCGTATTGTAATTAGGATTAACTTATTCTAAATTTACTCTTAAATATAAGATATTCTGTAACAATCTTTTATCTGTTTTTCAAAATCTTATTATTATGGATTTATGATATAAATCCAAATTATACATATATATTAAAGCGTATCGACTATTTCAACATAATCTTTTTGGTTTTGGAGTTTGGCCACATAATTTTCAAACTTTAATAATTTTAGTCCCCATTGTTTAATTTTTCTCAATTTCGTCACACAATTTTCACCGCATTTTTTAAAATAGGCCACAAAATTTTCAAACTTTAATAATTTTAGTCCTCATTGTTTATTTTTTCTTAATTTCGTCATACAACTTTCACTGTCTTTTTTTTAAAGAACTCTTTCAACATGAATGTTTTTGCTTTTAGAGTTTGGCCATATAATTTTCTAAGTTTTGATAATTTTAGTCCCATTGTTTATTGTTTCTCAATTTCGTCACACAACTTTCGCCGTCTTTTTTTTTTTTAAAAAGAATGACCCGTGCAACGCACAGACCTTTTCCTAGTATATCTTAAAGTGCATTGACTATTTCAACATAATTTTAGTCCCCATTGTTAATTTTTCTCAATTTCGTCTCACAACTTTTACCGTCTTTTTTAAAAAAAGCCACGAAAATTTCAAGCTTTGATAATTTTAGTCCCCATTGTTTATTTTTTCTCAATTTCGTCATACAACTTTCACCGTCTTTTTTTTTTTTAAGAATTCTTTCAACAAGAATGCTTTTGCTTTTAGAGTTTGGCCATATAATTTTCAAGTTTTGATAATTTTAGTCCCTATTGTTTATTGTTTCTCAATTTCATCACACAACTTTCGTGGTCTTTTTCTAAAAAGAATGACCCGTACAATGCATAGATCTTTTCCTAGTTGGAATCATATATTATCCCTTCATAACATAAGGGCCACTAGTGCAAACAAAGAATCTAAAGGAGTCTTTTATGCATGTGCACAAAAATATAGAGGCTATTTTCGTACTTTAGTTGCATTTGAAAAACGACTTCATGAACTACTATTTCTCTCCGCTCAAACTCGGAAGTAATATTGCCGCCAATAATGAGAATCACCGAGATCTCTTCGCCGGATCTCCGGCAGACGCAGTCGCAGTCGCAGGATCCGATATCTGATTTACTCTGCAAACTAGAAGCATTAACAACTGAAATTGAACGTCACTCGCCGGAATCTCCTTTGCCGGAGTCCGTCTCCGCTGCTCTTCGCCACGGACTGACTCAACTAACTTCACTCGCACCATTCCAGAACTCCGTGAAGCTGCAGATATGGAAGTTGAGTTACCGTTTATGGAACGCATGCGTGGATCTCTTCAACTTTGTCCGATCATCGTCGTCTAAAATTACAGAGGAGCACGCCAAACTCCGGCAAGTGTCCGTAGATCTTCTCTTCCTCGTCATTGACGTTTCCGGTGTCCCTTCACCTTATTTCAAGTGCGCTTCGTTCTTCTACAAAACAGGTATAATCTGGCATGAGCTCCATAAGTACGATCTCGCTAGCAATTGCTTCGAGAAAGCGACCGATCTGACGTCAAACGTCGAGATTACGAATGTATCCGATCGTGATGAGCGTAGGCTGATTCTAGATTTAAATATTGCAAGATCAAAAACGGCTTGGGAGGTTTCTGATAGAAATTTGGCGATAAATCTACTAAATAGATCAAAGAGAGCACTGTTCGGAACTGCAGAGAACTACATGGCTTTAGCGAACCAATATACGAATTTCGGAAAATTACTTTTGTCAAAAAACGAAGTCTCCGCCGTAAACGAGGCCCTGAAGTTGATGAGTGAAGCTTTGGAATTGTGTGAGAAAGGGCTACGAAACGTGAAAAAGCCAGACGAAACCCTAGCTTTGAAGGAATTAAGGCTGAAGACACTGAGATTCATGGCAGCATCACATCTGCAGAGAGATGAATTTGAAAACGTTTTGAAGTGTGTGAGAGTTTTGAGAGACGGTGAGAAAGGGGGAGATCATCCGAGCTCAAGCGTCTTAGCAATGAAGGCTTGGTTAGGATTAGGAAGATACGGAGAAGCAGAGAAGGAGCTAAAAGGCATGGTGGTAAATAAGGGGATTCCAGAGGGTGTTTGGGTATCAGCAATGGAGTCATACTTACAAGCAATAGGCACTTCTGGGGCAGAGACAGCAATGGGTGTGTTTCTTGGATTTCTAGGGAGGTCACACGTCAGTGCTGCCGCAGCAATTAGGGTGGTTCAGAGAGTGGTCGGTGATTGTGTAAACGGAGAAGGAGCTAGGGTTAGGACCAAAGTGGTTGCTGAGTTTGTATCCAATGACAAACTTGTCGCTCTTTTTGCTGGAGATTTGGCTGCAAATCAGAGGTCTGCCATGCATGCTCTTCTATGGAACTGGTAACTCACTATATATTTACTTTTACAGTTTCATAGTTGAAATGACACAAATATAACTGAAAAGTTACAATTCCCCTTCAGTGCAGCAGATTATTTCAGGTCTAAGGATTATGAGGTGAGTGCTGAAATGTTTGAGAAGTCTCTGCTTTATGTCCCTCATGACATAGAGAACAGATCTCTTCGGGCAAAAGGCTACAGAGTACTATGTCTATGTCACCTAGGCCTCTCCCATCTGGATAGAGCTCAAGAATACATTGATGAGGCTGCTAAGGTACACTTAATTCACTTCAAGAACTTTCTTCTCTTATAAAATCAAGTTTTTGTGATATCCTTTTTGTTTTTCACAACTGCAGTTGGAACCCAATGTTGCTTCTGCTTTCCTGAAGGTAACTTATTTGTCATCTACAGAACAATGATTGATAGTTTTATAAACAAAATACTGTCTTAATATTTCAGTTCAAGATCTATCTACAAAATAATGATCATAATGGAGCAATTACTCAAATTCAAACAATGCCAACATGCATTGACTTCACTCCAGAATTCCTTTCACTATCTGCCCATGAAGCCATTGCTTGTCGTGCTCTTCCTGTTGCAGTCAACTCTTTATCCCATCTTCTAACCTTCTTTCCCAATGGGAAACCAATGCCAACAACTGAAGTCATAGCTTTTAGAACCCTAATCACAATTCTCATTCAAGAACCTGGAAACGAGCCTGAAATCCTCAAATACATGAAAAAAGCCCATACCCGTTTCTCTGAACTTGGACCCGAATGTTTTTTTGGGACAGGTGAGGTTGGAAAAAGGGAACAAAATTGGTTTGCTTTAAATTTATGGAATCTTGGGTTGAAAAGTGGACAAGAAAAGAAGTATGAACTTTGTGGGGAGCTTTTTACGATGTGTGCAGAATATTATGGGGTTAAAATTGATGGACAAATGGAGGGAAATAATTCAATGGTATGTAAGTCGATGATTTTAGCAGTGTCTGCAATGTTAGCTGGTGAGAAGGAAAGTAAGAACACGTTATCAGACAATGAAGTCAAACATGCGATTGAATTGCTGGAAAGAGCTGGAAAGGTACTAATTATGTTCTTAAATCTTTGACTAATTTGGTTTAGTAATTAAGGTTTAATTTGGGGGTTTCTTGAAAAAGGAATTGAAGAAGATATGGGTAAAATAGTCATTTTAGAAGTTAAACAAGACACTTGTTTAATTGTTTCTTTACTTTGATGCAGATACTAATGTCTGGATCAACAAAAACTCATCTAGATGATGATCAAAACACCACAATCGAACCACATTTCTACTTTATATATACATTAAGTGCATATGATCTTTACACAAGACTCAACAACACAGAATCAAAGCAACTTGTTTGTATAAAAAACTACACAAACTCCAAACACTTCAACCCAAATTACCTCCTTCAAATTGCTCTAAATGCATCAGAAGGACCACGATCGAACCCTAAAATAGCCACATTTTGTCTCAAAACTTGTATCTCTTCCCTCCTCTCCTCTTTATCACCCGATTATCAAACAATTTCTCTCATTATCAGAAAACTAATCACCATCATCAGTGTTCATAAAGGCAATGTAGATTATGATGATGATGATGGTGATGATGATGATGATGGGGTATATGGGATGTATAAGAAAGCATTGAGGATTATGGTGGGGTTAAAGGCGGGTGAATATCCGGTGGAGGAGGGGAAGTGGCTGGCGATGACGGCATGGAATCGGGCAGCTTTGCCGGTGAGGTTGGGGCAGGCGGTGGAAGCGAAAAAGTGGATGGAAATGGGGTTGGAATTGGCGGGCAGGGTTGCGGGCATGGATACTTACAAAGCTTGTATGGAGGATTTTGTTTCTGGGGTTGAAAAGAAAGTTCAGAGTCAAGGGCATCTTTAGAGTAAAAAAAAAATATTTTTAATAAGATTTTATTTCAAATGAATTTAGTTCTCTACAACAGTCGTTATAAACATTAATGAAGTTCTGTTTTTGTTTAAAAGAAATTTTGGATACTAGTATTACTGAAATTTTTTTATTAAAATATTATGAAGAAATAAACAAATATAATTTAAACAAATAAGATTATCCAAGATCAGTTATTATGGATAAGGAAAGAATCTATCCGGAGACATGTGAGCCAATAAAAAGTGTACATGTGTATGGAAGCATATTTCAGGGAACCACAACTTTACGATAAAAAGATTTTCAGCTTGCCAAGTCACTGTGTGTGTGTCTCTCCCCTACTATAACCATTCGATCTGTGGCCTCTGAATTATAGATTCAAAATAGAGAGAGAGAGTGTTAAGTGAATTGACAAAAATGGCCACAGCAGCCTCCACCATGGCTAGCCACCTCAAGGGCAGTTTCACAACTTCTTTTACAAGAGACCTTGTTACCCCAAAGGGCATTTCTGGTACACCATTCAGAATCTTGCCTTCCTCTCGCAAATCTTCATTCACCATCAAGGCTGTTAAAACCGATAAGGTTTTCTTCTGTCATTCAATTCATGGATTTTCCTTTTTTTTAAACTTCATATTAGAATTTGTGTTGTTTGATCATTAGTAAAATATTCTAAATGTCACCTTAATTGATTAAACAATAAAATCTTATGATGTAAAATCAATAAGGATTTTAAAAGGTTATTTTGATTTGATGTACTATGCAGCCCAATTACCAAGTGATCCAGCCCATCAACGGCGACCCATTCATCGGAAGCCTCGAGACACCCGTCACATCAAGCCCATTGATTGCATGGTACCTTTCAAACCTTCCGGGATACCGCACAGCTGTCAACCCACTACTACGTGGTATCGAGGTCGGGCTAGCCCATGGGTTCTTTCTAGTGGGCCCATTTGTGAAAGCAGGCCCACTAAGGAACACAGAGTATGCTGGTGCGGCTGGCTCACTAGCTGCTGGTGGGCTAGTGGTGATCTTAAGCATCTGCTTGACGATGTACGGGATCGCTTCGTTTAAAGAGGGTGAGCCATCGATTGCCCCGTCATTGACTTTGACCGGGAGGAAGAAGGAGCCGGATCAACTTCAAACAGCTGACGGTTGGGCCAAATTTACCGGCGGGTTCTTCTTTGGTGGGATCTCGGGGGTCATATGGGCTTTTTATCTTCTTTATGTACTTGACCTTCCTTATTATGTTAAGTAAGTGAAAGGTTAATTTGTGTTTTTTTGGATGGCTAAATATGGGAAGTTGTATATTAATGGATGTGATGATATTTTGAAGGATATTGTTTTATGATGTTTTGTATATTTGAATTTTGTTTGAAAATGTTGCATTAACTCATTGTGTAAAAAACGGTTAAGACAATACTATCGTATTAAAATGAAATGCACCTTCTCCATACATGTTCGTACTTTGTATTGTGATCCTAATTTGATTAATTTAACACTTGAAAAGTTAAAATAACATCTAAGAAAAGATAAATGTTATCTTTCATCATTTTCTCGACCAACCTAAGGAAATTAAATCATAATATATTTAAAAAAAGGAGTGATTTCTTGAACTGAACATGCGAAATCATATTAAGCCTAAAGAGCAAAACAGTCTATAAAACAACTGATAACATCATTAGATAAAGAGTTTAAAATGTCACATTTATTAATATGCCATCATGCATCGAAATGTACAACACCCAAACCTGAAGTCACCACTCCAAAGCTCTCATCAAAGATGAGAATTTTTGACCAACTGATTAGTAATATAGAATATAGAACGAAAGACATCAATAAATATAGAAACAACATTGTCATTAAATAGCTTGATTACAACATCATGTACAAGAAATTTGAACAATAACGTAATCAATCTGACTATTATGAAATGCTAATCGTAAATTTCTAGATGATATTGTTAGTATATCCCGCATCAGTATGGTTCAATAAACGTCTATATATGTTGGAGTCTCTTTTGTCTCCATAGTCTCCATAGTCTCCATAAGGGTTATTTTGGAGAGACAAGTTTGGACTTTACATATATCTTACATGATATTGAGACCACATCCCAAATTCTTGTGGCTCGACGCATCATTGTCTATCCTCATCGAGCCTCAAACTTTGATGGGGAGTGTTAGGTGTTGTTTGTTTTTTCCGAGACAAAATGTCTGCAGTCTGCGGACAATATTTGTAGACCTCTGCAGTAGAAGAGGTGGACAAAACGTCTACAGTCTGAAAAAAAAAACTGTTTGTTTTTTTAACATCTGCGAGTTACTAAAATAAACTGAAATCTAAATAAACTAATTTTTTTAAACTTCAAAGTGATTTTTTAATATTTTTTATGACTTTGTTATAAATAATTAACGAATCTATATCAACTTTTATGTATTATTGTATAAAAAATAAAAATAAAAATGGTATGAATTAACGTATATATTTGATAAAAACCAACAACTTTGGTTGCAAAGTTATAACTAAACATTATAATTAGTGATTAAAGAATTTGATACATAAATGGATGAAAATAAACTTCGATTTTTTCAATTAAATCTATTAAAAACATACCATAAATATTTTCTCGAGAAATTGACGATACTGTATTAAATAATGTTATAAAAATTTGGCAAAAAAATATAAGAATATATTATGATTTTTTTTCATATTTATATAAACAACTTCAACGACTATTATTGTAATAAATCTTTATTTATAAATTTGTCAAAAATATTATGTTTGTATCGTCGAACGTTTTTTTTTTTTTTTTTTTTTTTATTTATTTATGTTTTGTAATTTTTTTTCAAATTGTTATCATTAATAAAGTTGGAAAAATATAAATTAAAAAAAAAACTAAAAAAAATAAAGATATATATGTTTTTTAGGCTAGAAGATGTTAAAAGACTCTGGTCCATATCTGTGCCAAGAAGAGGAAGCACAAACATTTTTAGGTCTGCAGTCTTCACAAAAACAAACAGTCTGCGAAAGCTAATATCTGCGCCGCACAGACAAAAAAGACCACGCAGATCTGCAGACAAAAACCTTAATGTATAATAAATTGTGATTTCATTTCCAACTATAGGTATCATGGTTTAGGATTGAAAGAAATTGTGATTTCAATTCCAGCCGTAGGATATATAATCAAGGTTTTCAAATAAATTGTTTGCTAAACCTAAATTTACTTTTTCTTATGTTATAGCAAAGAAAAGAAAAAGAAGGGTAAAGAAAATATAGAGAGAAAAGAAGAAAAAGAAAAAAAAAATTTTATTTTGTGTTTCTAAATTAGAGAAAAATAAAAGTCTAATTAAACAATTTTTTTCAACTTTCTCCAAATCCTTTCTAGCCGAGAAAATTTCCCTTTTACTTTCTTCTACTTATTTCTATTTTCTTTTATTAAAAAAACCTCACAAACACCATTTTTTTTAAAATTTTCTTTTCACTTCTATTTTTTTTTCCTTTGTTAAGTTGAACTCGAGGATATTGTATAAATAACAAAAAATATTCAAGATTCACATATGGTCAAAAAAGAATTTTGGCTCAATATTAAAAGAAATAATGATTTCATTTCATAAAACTAGGATATATAACCAAAAATTTCATTTTCTTTAAACTTAAAGTTACATTATATAATAAAAAATAGTACAGATTTTTCACATATAATAAGAAAAGGAATTTAAAAAAAAAATAGCATTTAATGATCATATATATGTTAAATCATAAGATTGTAAAGAATGAGAACCAATGAGGCTCTATCTTTATTTAATGATTCAAAAATGAACACAACGGCCACCTTTTATTCCCTTTGGATGCTATCATCTTGCTCACTCGCGCCAAACCCATCGAAGAAAATGGCTGCCATTCTTCACATCACATCTCTTCAATCCAACACTCCCTCGTTCCTCCTCCATTCCCTCACACCATCTACGCCCTCCCTCCGCCACAGCTCCCTCAAATCGAAGGGTCACATCCTCTTCCAAAGAAGAAAGAGATCGATCGCCTTCACCTGCCAATCCATTAGCGATGACAGCGATGATGTAAGTTTCGTTTTTCTCAATCATGAAACTGTTTGATTTTATTTTTACTGTTTTTTTGATTCAATGAATATGTTCAATTAGGGTTATTTGTTGGACGCTCCTGTTTCCGCTGGAGATGGCTTCTCTTTTAGCGGAGGTTCGAATTTGCTTCTCTATGTGTAAAATTTTGTAATAGTTTCTCAATTATAGTGTTGAGTAGTATTTGTTTTGAACAGGGAAGTATTCTGATGGACCTAATCCAGCTGATGAGTGGTTTAAGACAGGAAAATATGTGAGTTTCTACTGTATGAAAATCATTTGCTTACATTGATCTTCAAGTATCAAATTGAAACCCTAACTTAACAGTTTTTATCTTCAGATGAAAGCACATCCTGTTTATGGCACCGGTGAAAAGGCCAAGGATCCAATTTTTGGTTTGACAATGGGTGGCAATTCACAAACCTCAACAGATCTCTTCAGGTACTCCTTAAAGTATTGTTCTATAACAGCAATCCCTCCATCCAATGAGAATTTCAACAATTTCCATTTTTTTTGTATGATCAATTCCTACATCTCATTGAACTCAACATTCTTTTTATTAAACTTCAATTCAAGTCAAACATCACAATCTTCATTAAACATCACAATCTTCATTGGATGGAGGATTGAAAGTGATAGTAGGGTAGGTGATTGTAGTGCAGTAATTGAAGGTGGACTATTTGCAGGGCTTACCGATTGAAAAATGCTCTCTATATATAATTTTTGCACTAGATGGTTTTGCGTTGAAAGTGGAAATGCTGATAAACCTTCAGTTGTACTAATTCATGGATTTCCTTCACAGGTGAGTTCTATTTGCCCTTTTAATTTATCAAGAAAACCATATTAATCTTGTTTGATCAAATTTCAAATTTCAAATATATTTCATCTGGTGTCTTTTAGGCTTATTCATATCGCAAGGTACTGCCATTGCTATCCAAGGATTATCATACCATAGCTTTTGACTGGTTGGGTGAGGCATTACATATTTACATCTTATTTTGCTTAAATTACTTATTTGCCCCTACACTTGAAGTTATCTTTTTTGCTCTTACAGGCTTCGGATATTCAGATAAGCCTCAACCCAAATATGGATTTGATTACACCTTAGATGGTAATTTACTGTTAAACCCCATTTTCATTCCTATTTGCAGTTTTAATTTAAATACATAAAAGGGTATACAACATTTCAAATCACACTGTATTTTGTGGTATGCAGAATTCGTATCAGCTTTGGGATCTGTTATTGATGAACTTGGAGTCAACAAGGTTTCACTCGTTGTTCAGGTATATTTCTTTTGTACCCATTTTAACTTCTGCATCTATCAGACAAGAGATTTAAGTGGTGACAACTGAAAACCATCATTTTAAACTTTTCAGGGGTATTTTGCGCCAATTGTTGTTAAATATGCAAGCAAACATCAAGAGAAGTTGAATGATCTCATACTGCTTAATCCTCCTGTAAGCACTTTTCCAACTTTCCCCACAGAATTTATGTGTTTTTTTACATATAGTTTTACTGAATAAAATAGATATAAGTTAAAATCTAATGCTGTATAGTTCAATGACTAAAGCTTACAGCCAAGCATGCAAACCTGCCATCAACATTGTCAATTTTCAGCAACTTTTTGTTGGGTGAAATATTCTCACAGGTATATTAAAAATTGCATTTTTTTTTGTCCCACCCAAAAAGTTGAAAAAAGACGTAAATACCCTCATCATAGCAAATGGTTCTAGAAACACAATCTGAATGATTATATATGAATTTGATCAGGATCCTCTTAGGGCAAGTGATAAAACATTAACAAGCTGTGGGCCCTACAAAATGAAAGAAGATGATGCTATGGTGTATAGGAGACCATATCTTACATCTGGTTCATCTGGATTTGCTCTTAATGCAATAAGTCGCTCAATGAAAAAGGAACTTAAGGTAACTTATTCATTCATGTTGTCATTTGTTACAAAGAACATAACAGATTGTACTGCGTTTGACATGCACTGTCCATGAGACAATAATTCAATTTTTTTGTCTAGCTCAAAGACTTTCTCTTGATCTTTTGTCGTGAAAAAGACATGAATGCCCTTCTCAGTCTCATTGAAAATAACCCTAGAAAGTTTGTTTATGTGTAGAACTATGTTGAAGAAATGAGAAAAATCCTTATGGATGATGACTGGAAAGTTAAAACTTCGATATGCTGGGGACAAAGAGACCGTTGGCTAGACTTTGATGGAGTTGAAGATTTTTGCACCGCTTCAAAACATCGACTAGTTGAACTTCCCACGGTACCAACAATTATACTGTCTGTTGTTCTGCTGTCTGCTGTCTGCTGTCTACTGTCTACTGAATAACTTGTGGTGGCGTTTTCCTTGTAGGCAGGGCATCATGTACAGGAGGACTTGGGTGAAGAATTAGCAACGGTTATTGCTGGCCTCGTTAGTAGAAAGGTTCGTATATGATGTCATTGTGACATTAATTCATAATATAAAACAAAAAATGGTATATATATGTGATTAATTATTGTTATTTGTTACACGTATATGAATTTGAAAAGAACATTTATATTCGTTAAATAATTGTAAAACTTAAAAATAATGGAAGGGGATTTTGTGTTATTCAATGTTGGTTGTATGGATCAACCCAACATTCATCTTCTTGAACTGCTTTTCTCCATCTTCTTTTGAATGTTTCCAATTCGTTAAACGACTGTTTTCGGACCTACAAAATAATACAAAAAAAATTATATTTCTAGTTTTCATGGTTTATTTATAATATTATGAAGATGCAAATTAAAGTTACCTCAGCTCTAATATCAGTGTGATTGGATTCCAATGGGACTGATTCCTTTGAAGAAGATTCTTTCGATGAGTCACTATTTGTCTGCATAAAATAATCATAAGAAATAAATCAAGGCACATGATCACATGTCCAATCATTCCTTTCGTCATACTCATGCACAAAAAGCAACCCATGTGCATATTAGTCAACCATGCATCGTGTTACAAACGTCTAATTGACTTTTCCACACATGTTAAGTTGCTTAATGTCAAACCAAATACACTATAAAATGTATATATACGAACCTTATTCTGTGATGAATCCCCAAGTGTAGGAATACCGTAGTGAACAACATATTCTGAGTCAACAATACCAATATATTGTGTTCGATTACCCTGTGCACAATACCCTAGTTGCATGTCCAATCCCCATGCATGAATCAAGTCATTCTGTCACAAATCAAGTACAAAATGGCCTTTGTCATAGTAAGTTTTCAGAAATGGTCAATGATTCAAGTCTCAATAGTATAAATTTATTGTAGTTACCTGAATCATATACCACACACAACGCCATGCTTCTTTTGAGAAAACAGGAGCCATCATTTCCACCCACCTAAGTTAACACATCGATTAAAATGAAAATAAAAAACGAAAATTAAAATGATGAATCTTTTAAGGTCTTGCGTACCCTGTACACGGTGGATCTGTGCTGTTTCTATAGCATTGTTTTCTTGAGCGGCTCATTCTTTCGATCCTTCTGTTACCATAATATCAACAACAACAGAAACATAAATAGGTAAGTCAACAATTTGACTTTCTACGTCAAACATAACACTTTTGCCCTTCAAAAGTCGATAGAAGTCCTTTAAACAAAAATTATGAATCCAAAAGCTCATTCAATTGGCTTTAAGATTTTATGTAGTTTTACACATTTCAAAAGCTTACAACTATTTTTTCTAAACAATTTTGCACAAATAAAAGCTACACTTTCCGGCTAGTTTTTGTCAAACTCACCGTTAAAGTTAAATGTGATAAGATTAACATTTCTACCTGTGTACGGTTGATCCACTTTCTCGCGATGTCATTTCATGATGCACCTCTGATTTTTCAGGATCGAGTGCTGGCTGAGATATATGAAGCCCTTCATTTTTTATTATCGATAAGTATCTGCATCATTAGAATCACTATAAATCACCTTCATTTGCTTACTATTGTTCATTTTAGGGTTTAGGGTTTAGGGACAAATGAAGAACCTTCCCGCGTCAAAATTTTGTACACCAAGATCTTCATCCCAAAGGAAAATGTAAGCGTATTCTGAGACAACATCCGGGTGCAAGAACCTCTTAGCAAACCACCTAAGCCATCCATAGGCAAGAATCAATTACCACATTTGAATATATAATAATTTTGGAAGCTGATTCGTACACAACAGTATAATCACAAAATCATCCAGTGGGAAAATTCTTACCATTTTGTTTGGCTAATAGCTGAAATATGTATGACACGACTACTCCATTCTAGATCCTTCCATTCATCCACAATCCCATCATAATGGAATAGCATAATCACAAAATCATCCGATGGGAACTAATTTTGAACACAAATGATTTGTCTCAAAGCAAGTTATGAATCTGTTCACGACTATATATATATATAGCGCTTAATTATTACTAAATCAATCACCTTCTTAATCATTTCATTGACATTTTCTTTTTGCTTCATCCCAACCGCCATAGCCAACAAGCTCATTGGTGACTTCACGTTCTTCTGGTAAATAATATAGAACTAGTTATAACTTATAAGGGAGAGATGAAGTGGTACATATTGGTTAAAAATAAGATTTTAGCGACAGTGAATTAGTTGGAAATTTGTTACTGAGGCCTTATTTTCTAGTAGAGTTATACATACCCTCTTCTTACGAGGGCCCCATAATGGCCGCATCTCTAGATCAGATGTTTTTGACACGATTCCTTTAGGCAACGCTTCACTTCCATCACGACTGCATTGATTCTTGAAAAAAATAAAAATAAAGATCAACTTTTATATCTTTACATGTGATATTGTCAAGAAAGTTAAAGAGTAATCATACATATTTATACAAAAGTGTCAAACCTCGCATATGTTTATTGGTGTAACTTGTAGAGCCTCAGGCTTTCGTAGTTCTGGAGATCTCTGAACCAAGATTGCCCGTAAGTTTGGGAACTTATCAAATCAAAGGATACCATATGAGTAATTAATATGAAGATTCATCAATGATAATTAATCAAAAAGTCGCTATTAGAATATTTTTCCTGGTTCTTTCTACATTAAGTAAAAAACAATCCATACATACATTTCTTTATTACGTCGTAGAGACAAAAGGGTAAACTTATCATCTATTGACGTATCACATCACATATATATCCAAGCATCATTTTAAAAGATACATCACCAAAGCTATTATGTGAACTCAAACCCATAAGTTTTTTAGTTAGTAGTCTAGACTAGATGAAAGATTTGAAAACGATGTCTACCTGTTTATGATCTATGACAATTAGTGCACTTGCTATAAAGAAAGCCATGGAGACTAATATAGCACCAAGAAGAGGGCTGCATAGTAATGATTTTTGCCTCTTGATCATAGGCATTGCTACCTGATACATTACATAAAGGGATTAATAGATTAGGATGAAGTTTTACAAGAACATTTTGAGTATTATATCTAACAAAAAGAAACAACTCCATTAAGACATCTTATGTTCTAATACAAAATCTTCAGTTTTTCCAAATATTTTGAGTATGTAGCGTAAAAAATGTGCAAAGAGATTAAGATGTAATAAGCAATTGGTGGAATGATCTGCTTCAGATTTAATCAAAGATTAGCAACTTACAGAAGTGTTCTTCATAATCAGCTTATATATGGAGCTCCAAAGAAGATGAAACTTTGAGTTGAATAATGGGATCAAAGATCAAAAAGTATATGCAGAAACATATGTATATACTATATACATAGAAAGAGAGAATGGAATGAATGAATGAATCTTGACTTTTAAAGTCAAAAAAGGAGAAGTGGAAGTTGAACAGAAGAGAGCACCTTTGCTTAGAATTGGGGAAAATAAGTGCGATTTTACCGGCAAAATTTAATAGGTAGTCTTTTCCTTATTTTTTTTAATAAAATATTCTAATGTTTTATTAATTTCAGCTAAATCATTTTTTAATTAATCAAATTTCTTACCAGAAATTATTAGTATGGGTTCTTATAAGTCTTTTTTTTTTCTCCATGTCCTTTTGTCTCCAGTTGATTTGTACATGGTACTATGGTAGTTAATCTGATTGACTGATATTGTTAGATTATATAAATGAAGAATGTGAAAAAGTATAAAAAAGTTCAATTTTATACTCTAAGAAAAAAATCTGGTTTCCTTGTGTAAAAATAAATACAGTTTTGGATGTTAACATAAAACAAAATGTTTGATTTTTAATGTATTAAAATGACATAATATTGTAAATGCATGATATATTTTTTTAAAGTATGAATAAAAATTGTTATGTATAAATTATTTTCCTTATATAAGGCATGGCTTCCGATCCCACCTTTTATTTGTTGTTTAGTGCATCAGATGTGTTAAACAAAATTTTCCAATTTAATTTATTCGATAGACCTTTTACAAAATCTAGTCTAGAAAAAATATAATATACGACTTAATATTTAATCAAATATTTAAAGCATCATTTAGTAAAAATAAATAAAATACTTTCAAACCAAGACTGAAGTTATTAAATTAGTTTCCATAAAAAGAAAATTATAATTATGGATATCATTAAATATACATATAATTATGAAAATCATTTAATATCTATATTTATTTAATTAAATAATAATTTAATTTTACTAAATTTTTATTAGTGCATTCTAGCACGATAAATATAAGAAACAAATTAACATATATATATATATATATATATATATATATATATATATATATATATATATATATATATATATATATATATATATATATATATATATATATATATATATATATATATATATATATATATATATATATATATATATATATATATATATATATATATATATATATATAGGGTTAGGTTCATGTGAGACGGCCTAATTTTGTGAGACCGTGAGACGCATTTATTTATTTATTTTTTATTTTTTTTTAGTTAAATCAAGTTCCGAAAAATAATATTTAAAAAAAGAAATTTTGGATTTTTCCATTTATTTTGCATTTTAAAATTATTTTTTAGAATATGTACAATGTAATATTCTATTAAAATATTTCACGTATTTAAAAAAAAAACGGGATTTTTTTTATTTATTTTATTTAGTTAATTCAAGTTGCGAAAATAATATTTAAAAAAAGAATTTTTAGATTTTTTCATTTATTTTGCATTTTAAAATTGTTTTTTAGAATATGTACAGTGTAATATTCTATTAGAATATTTCACGTATTTTTCAAAAAAAAAAAACGGGATTTTTTTTGTTTTATTTTATTTTTTGTTTTATTTTTATTTTTTTTAGTTAATTCAAGTTCCGAAAATAATATTTAAAAAAAGAATTTTTGGATTTTTCTATTTCTTTTGCATTTTAAAATTATTTTTAGATTTAATCTCACGGTCTCTCAAAAATAGAATGGTTTCAAATGAACCTAAACCTATATATATATATATATATATATATATATATATATATATATATATATATATATATATATATATATATATATATATATATATATATATATATATATATATATATATATATATATATATGGAAAAATGAATATACCCTTAAGGGTATATGATCTTTAGATACCCAATCCATAAAAACTACGTAGTTTTGATTAGTTGTTTAATTTTCTGGAAAAAAGTATTCCTTAAACACTACATCTTTCCTTATTCACGATAACAACACAACTCAATTCCTCTTTGATTTCCTGCTTCAATTATCGCCTGGTTGTGAAAGAAAATAAAATTGTCATACAATCATTAACAGGAAGCCGTCATTCTTATATCAAAGGATCAATTTCTACTTTCCACTTCATCCATTTTCTTTTTCTCTGTTAATTACTTATTTAAGTTATAAATTTGAGTTTTTACCTTCGAACTTAACCTAAAATTCCATGGCATGACATTTCATTTGCAGTTTTTTATTCCTTTATTAGTTACATATATCTTTATTAGAATACTGAGATTCAAATGGATTTAATCATAAATTATGTAATCTAGAGTAATGTTCTTTAAAATTTAACGAAGTTTCTCGTACCCCTTTATATCTTTAATTAGATGATATATATATTTTTCATACTTTTATTGCAATAATGATATTTAACAATTAAATGTAAAAGTTCGATTCTTAAAAAAGATTTCAAAGAAATTACAAAATTAAAAAGTGATCAAAACTACATAGTTTTGTAGATTGAGTATTTAAACTTATATACCCTTAAGGGTATATTCACTTTTCTTAAATATATATATATATATATATATATATATATATATATATATATATATATAGGCTTAGGTTATTCTATTTAAACTAATTATTGTGTTATTGTACACATAAATGTGGGCCAATCATTTTACTTAATTTAAGAAAGTGATTAATATATATTATTAAATTAAAGATAATTTAAAAATACCATCTAATTTTATTCTAAGGGCATTTTAGACAATTGAGATAAATTTAAAAAAGGAAAATTCCATATTTTTTGGGATAATTAACTCTCTTGATTTTAAAATTCTAATTTTTTAAATTACTTTAATTTTAATCATAACGTAATTTTTATAATTAAACACGATTTTATTCTGTTAGAATCATATTCTTTACGAATTTCAGGATACATATTTCTATTAGATTGATATTCTATAAGAATGCCAACAACGACTAATAACACATTTTTGGATACAACTTCAAATTTTTCATTACATTCTTAAAAAAGTAAAAACTTAATATAATAGTCTATGACAATGAAATACTCACTAATAACAAATAAAAAAAAATATATTATTAGACCTAAATATTCTAGCAGAATATATTATTACATATACTCCTATCATTCTATTGTAGATTATTCTATAAGAAGGATAGCTCTTTCCTTGATCATCCATGAAAATAGATATTTAACGAAAATAACTGCCATGAATCAAATCATGTAAGAATAATATTCTCTGAGAATGCTTAGAATCACTTTCAAATTTGCGGTCCGTTCTTCAAGCATCAACTTCTGTCAAAACAAAACCAAATTGTAGTTTAGATTCCAATAGAATTGGAATTCATGATTCTTTTTATCTTTTTCATGTGAATCTCAAGAATTGTACCACACGTTTATGTTTTCTTTCCCTTAAATCACAATGTACTTCATATCTATCAAAATTCACAACTATACAATAAGATCATCAAGATATTTGATTTTTTTTATCTATTTAACTTGTAAAACCCAATCAAAAGAAACATACCCAATCAAAATGAAACACCACCATCCCCTTGGCTTTTGTTGTTTCATCCACGCGTCAATAGGTGCTGTGTGTTTTACTAAGTACGATGCAAAAATTATGAACATAAAAAGGTTTAATGAAGTAAAAAAGAAAAGGCTTCAAAAGCTCGAATGTGGGATAAATGTCGTCTCACCATTTCTTGTCGAATTTTGTTGCTTTGTTGAACAACAACATTCTTCTCATCAGTCAACTGTGAGATGAGAGATGTTGCCTGCAAATAATTCACCAATGTTTATATATTACCATAGTTTAAAGAAAATGATTACGAACATGAGATTGTGAAAACTCACCTCTGAGGAGTTATCATCAGAATCCACATATTGTCTTGAAACTTGCAAGCATGAACAAGAATCATTATGTGATGTTACAGATGGATGAAAATAAGTACGTATTTGAAAAAGAAATTAATTAATTAAGGTGTAATCAACCTGATCAGAAGTTTTTGTATTAATATTAATCCCACCATCTGTGAAGGACACCTTTGGTGAAAGCGCCCCTTCACCAGGTTCCTCAGGAACAGGTGAAGGTGGTTGGGGGGGGGGGATGAAAATATATCACTTTCAATTTGCACTCTTCCACAACACGTCCTGCCTGCTTACTAAACTGTAAACTCAAACCGTCATCATCAGCTAAAAATACAAATTCATTTTACTACTATCATCTAGTTCCAAGGCACGTCAAAAGAAATTGAAAAGGTCTCGAAATCGTAACTCATACCTATAATCAGAACGAGCATGTGTTTAGAAGTGTGATGTTCAGGGCACTGGAATTGTGATTGGGATTCTGGGCACTTCAAATGGTTAATTTGGGTTGGGTCGGAATGATTGAGCAGTTGTTCTTGCATGTCAAAAGAAAAGTCAAAATTGATGAATTATTGATGCCAAACTGCGAACGAACGAAACCAGGCTCGCACTCTGACCTATGAACATTCGTTGACTGTGATTCACAAGCGAACCTATGCTTGGGTTTGGGGTATAATCGACGGCCTTGGAACGAACCTGGAAATGACGGTGGTGGCGATATTCTGTTTAGGAGCTAGGGTTAGGGAGGATCGAAGGGGATAAAATACAATATTGTTAGATTGTTTTAAAAAGGGATAACGGTAGGTCAAAGTAATTACCATAATTATAGGAGTGTATTTGTAGAAATTATTTATCAAATTACTAAATTACCCTTATTTATTTGTTTGATTATTTATTTATTTTTTAAATTTTGATTGGCCCACATTTATGCATACAATAACACAATAATTACTTTAAACACCTGAACCTCTCTCTCTCTCTCTCTCTCTATATATATATATATATATATATATATATATATATATATATATATATATTGTTGGGTCGTGTTTTGTGTTATGTATTGCGTCTATTGGGCTCGTTAGATAGTCCATTATGTATCTCCGGTATGGGCCTGTCCATCCGTGAGTTTAGTAGGGTTTAGTATATATATAGGTGCTTGCATGCTTCTAGAAAGTAACGATAGAATAGAACGATCAGAGAGTTATTATTCAGCAAGTTTATTGTTATCGTTCTTGTAACCCTAGAATCCTCTACAGCGGAAGTTCTTAGTCGAGCTCTGCTGAGGATTGTTTGGTCTAATCATTCGACACATCTTGATCTATACTTGTGTTATTTACTGTTTTTGCTTCATCACATTACCTGTTAAGAAGATCTAATCGATCATTAAGTTTGTTTTTAACTTGTCAATTGGTATCAGAGCGGGAGGCTGTGTAATTCATACACATCTTTTCTGTGAAAAAGGTTGCGATTAGGGTTATTCCGCATTAACTAATATTTATTGAGCCGTCATCCCATAATTGACGTAACTCAACATTTATTTGTTTTGCCCTAATCTTATATATTACAAGTCTGATCTTTCAAACAGGTTATACGATCAAGCATGGACGAGTCACAATCAAATCCCATAAACATCTCAAACAACATTGGATCAACGACGAAGATTCCCATCCTTTACACCCAGGATTATGAAGTCTGGGCACATCACTTTGAAGATTATGTCATTGGATCTGAAGACAATGGATATCTTATTTGGGAAGCAATCGTGTCTGGACCATTCGCTCATTCAGCAACGTCTAAAATCATTAAAACTCAGAAAGATTATAATGATCTGTTGAAGGACGTAAAAGATATTGCTCAAGACGAAAAGGATAAGTTTCAGTACAATATTAAAGCATTGAGACTAATCAGATTCGCTCTTCAATCAGATACTTTCAGGCTAGTAAGTTCATGCAGCACTGCCAAAGAAATATGGGATAGGCTGCGAGAGTTATATTCCACAGATGAAGATCTGGAGCATTCCATTCAGACCTTACTTTTATCTGAGTTTGGCGAATTTAAGCAGAATCCCGAGGAAACTGTTACTCAGACATTCGATCGCTTCAATCATCTTCTCAGTAAGATGATTAAACACGATATTGAAAGGAAGTTGATTGAACAAAAAGTTACGTTTTTGAATGGTCTTAGATCTGAGTGGAGAGCGGTTGTGTCCACTGTTAAAGCTCATGTGTAACACCGTAATTTCCAAAACAAAATTTTTCATTTAAATAATCAATTTAATATTAAAACACTTCTTTAAAATCTTATTCACATTCGAATTACAAAATATAGTTTCATTTTCATTTGAATAGACAACCAGGATCCTCCAAAGCACAACTCTTTCTTCGGTGTGTACAATCGAACCGTTGCCATCCCGCGTTACTGTAAGAACCTGAAACAACATAACATAAACAACGTAAGCACGAAGCTTAGTGAGTTCCCCAATATACCTTACGCACATACGCCTTCCGGCCCGACCTTCCGGTCCATGTGTCTCAGGGGACTTCCGTCCCTGCTGGGTAAACCTTCCGGCCTTACCCACGCCGACCTTCCGGTCCATCACACATCATATCGCCTTCCGGCCCATAACATAATGCCTTCCGGCCCATAATATAATCGCCTTCCGGCCCATAACATACATAGCACATATAACATATAACATACCACATATAGCATACATATCACATATCATATCCGACCTTCCGGTCACACAGTCAAACCCTTCCGGGTACAGTATAGTGAGAAGACTCACCTCGTGGACACTGGAAGATAGCAACTCCTGAAATCTCTTGCACTTGATCCTCCGAGCTACAAGCTCCCTGTCTCATCATATATCTCTTTTTAATACTTCTATCTTCCACGTTAACTGACCCTAAGAAATCACACCAGTCAACTCTGGTCAACAGTCCATTGTCAGCTCGACTGGACTCGGCGAGTTCCCTGGCGACTCGGCGAGTCTGGTCGTCCTTCAATCCTCTAAGATTCCCCTTCTACTCGTCGAGTATCCTCTTTGACTCGACGAGTCACTCCTGGAAGAATCGCGGGGCCACCCCGACTCCACTCGCCGAGTCTGAAGAACAACTCAGCGAGTCCCAGTGAATCTTCAAGCTACTCGCCGAGTCTGATCATCCGACTCGGCGAGTCCACGCCATGCAGTCGATCGAACTGCTTCCTGAGATACATATATTCCCGAATAAACAAACATGGGACCTTCTGGACCTCTAAGGGTCCTAATACAAGGTTATAAACATTGGGTAACGACACAACAATCCGTCTAATCTCCAAATGGGTTTCATAAACCCTAAATTCGTGCACACTTCAATATAGCAGAAATGATCCGAAATATTACCTGAATAACACCCTCTCTGTGTCTCCAAACCTCAGAACTCGATCCCCTTGATATTCCTTTGGCCAAAACTCTTCTTCTTCTTGCCTAACCAATTCTTCAAGGTTCCAAAAGCTTCCTCTCCTGCTCTAGACGTCCACAACGATTAGGGTTCTTCTCAATCGGCCAAAAGACGGACAATGACGGCCTAAGAGGCATTATATACGATCCAAAACCAAACGGCTAGGGTTTCTGCTGAACAGCGTCGACTCGCCGAGTCCATATCTGGACTCGTCGAGTCCAGTCGCAAACCCGCGACCAAGTCTGCGGTCCTACTCGGCGAGTCTGGCTCCAACTCGTCGAGTCTCCCCTTTAAAACACCCCCAAAATGCAACTTAACAATACTTGAGATTTTGGGCTGTTACAATTCTCCCCCACTAGAATTAGACTTCGCCCTCGAAGTCTCACTCTGAAAATAGTTCTGGATGCTGCTCCCGCATCACACGTTTCGGCTTCCCTAGACACTACCGATCTCTCTCGAGGCCGCTACTGAACCAATACCCGAGGTACCTCCTTGTTCCTCAGAACCCTGATCTTCCGATCTCCGACGGTCCCTGGCCCCTCGACGCAACACAGGCTCGCATCCACCTAATCGTTCTCTAGTAGAACCACTGCTGACTCATCCGCTATACACCTCTTCAACTGCGACACATACCAGTGTCATGGATCCGTCCCAATTCCGTTGACAGCTCCAAACGATAGGCCACCCTTCCTACCTTCGCACCTTCACGAAAAGACCCGACATACCGGGGCCCCCCATTTACCCCTCTTCCTACATCGAAGCACCCCATCAGAAATACGAAGTCGCTGACCTGAATCACATGCTCGTCACTCTCTGTAATCGGAAGTTACCCACGATGCACTCCGCTCCAAATCTCAACGATCACTCAACCCATAAGGGTTAGGAAACCCTGAACCACCGGATCCCCGATTCAAAGCCCACTTTGCCCATTCTGGACCGACTGAGAGATCCGTTCTCCCTCTCAGATCAACTCTCACAAGTTCCCTCTTGCCATCACATACACATACTGAACTAGTCCCAACACTCGCAGGTGGAAAGACCCGATACACTGATGATATCCTCGAACATCTCCCAAGATGAACCACCACATCCACCCTACACTCTGATCAGATTCACACTGAGAATTTAAAATTTTCTCTCTCCATGCATCCCTTCTGAGCCTCAACAGACATCCCAACCGGATGGGTTCCTACTCCACTGCCGCGAACACGATGCTCAAAACCATACTCGAAATACTCTAACCATAACTCTGCTCTGCAGCTTTCACTTTCGTGAACTTGCACCCCTTCGGAGTTACATACCCTCCTCTTTTCCTTTTCCACGGAACTCTCTTGAACATAATGCCACTCCAACCGGTGCCACGGTGCTCGCCCCAAGCGACACCACCCTTTTTGCGTAACTGCTATTCACATACTCTGGTTCTCATTGCAGGGGCTCTCAATCCCACGCACTCTCTCCACTCATCAAAATCACTGCCTCCGCTAAACAAGATCAATAACCCGGGGCCAGACCTTCCAATGCAATCACACTGCAACATACGCGATCCGCAAATCCCGAGCTAATCCAACAATACCAACAGAGTCTCCAGTATGACTGGACCGACTCTCATAACACATACTAGCCACTCGAGGCTATATCTCTGTGGGTCCGTACACCCAAACTCTGCGAACCCTCAGGTTCTAACTCTGGGAACCTTCCGGTTCCCGCTCTAGAAACATGCACAACATAATCCCGTGGGATTAATGCAGTACAACCCATCACGTACCTCAAACGTACCGATACTCTGATCGCAAAATTTCGATTACTTACTCAAGCTTGATCCCGACCTCCTCTCAGGCCTCCACAATCAAATGCCCTAGGTCTGTATCTCGCCCCGCACACTCAGCACTCGCTCTCGTCGGCCTATACTTTGCGCTGACAAACACTGCTGAATCCCAACAGCTAAGCACCCTTACATACTCATCGATCTCCCGGAGAATTTTACAATTCTCCCCCACTAAAGCACTGACTAACTACCACCGGTCGTCATTAACGACCTTACAGAACAATCCTGTACAAAGAGAACAATTACACACTGACTGCTTCCCACAAGCACAAGCAACCCTCAGCAAAACACACCTCCTCCCTGATCAACCCACTCACAAGAATCTAGCCCTTCAATCATCCACTCCCCGACTGTAGATGCTACCCGACAATCAACCCAGTGCCGCGTCTCCACTATCAACCCTCACGAACGATGCCCAACGGAATTCCCAAGCAATAACCCATAACCAAACCCACAACCTGCCAAAGGTTGAATATCGCATCGAAAACCGCACAAGGCTACCGGTACCAAAACACCAAACTATAATCATACTAAACCATCAGGGAACAACGAATGCCAAGCGAAAACCTGAAGCACCAATTCATAACCATGCCAAACCCGCGAAACAACGAATACCGCATCGAAATCCACACCAGACACCAGCACAAACAATACGCCACAATCAATGCAAGCTACTCAAGACATCAAGAGAGCATCATACCCGCAGCTGCCTCCGGCACTGCTCCGTCTCCCTCTGCTGCAAGCCGATAAGCACGACCCTGAGCCCTTGGGCTCTGCTCCATCCTGTCCTCCTCCTGAACTCCTCAAGGTGGCCGATGCTAGAGCCTGCACCGGTCCTGCAGGAAACTGAGGACGGTTGACCCTCAAATGTCCAACCTACCGACACTGATAACAAATCCTGAAATCCCGAATTGGCACTGACTGCCGACAATCCCGTGCACCATGCCCCTCCTTTCCGCACTTGCGGCATGCACCACTGGGCCAACAAGCTCCGGTGCCATCTCTCTCACACTTCCCACAAGTGTGACCGCTCCGATCCCCCATTCTAACGTCTACGGTCATGGACCGTTTCGGCGCCGACTGCGACTGCATCGGGGCCTGCCTCATCTCACGCTACTGCAACTCAACCTCTAACTCACGCCACATGGCGGCCTCCTGCGATACCAACACGGCCTCGCGTCTCTGCGCAGACACGAACTGTCTGATACCCCCCCCCCCTCTTGAGCATGCTCGGATTTCGGGACATCTGAGCCTGCTCCGAAGCGAACTCAGGGCAAAACATCGCCCTCTCAATAAACATCCCGGTGCTCTCAGTCACCGACTCCAAATCCTGCCTCAGCTTAAAGAACTTCCGAGCCAATTTCTCCTTTTCATCCCGCGGAACATAGCGAGTACTGAACATCCCTCTGAATTGATCCCATGAAACCGCAGCCCTCTGCGCATCGGAAAATGACCTCGTGGTCAATCTCCACCAATCCTTCGCCCGAGCCTCAACAGGTTCAGAGCACACCCCACCCTCTGATCAGCAGGGCATAAACTCGTGGAGAAACACCCCTCCATGTCTGATAACCATCTCATAGCAACAATCGAGTCCTGAACTCCATCGAATGTGGGAGGCTTCGCATAATAGAAGTCCCGATACTGAAAACCCCGACTAGCCCCTTTCTTTGCCGTTGCTACGGCCGCTGTAACCGCCGCGGCAGCCGTCTCTGCGAAAGCCGCGTATCGCTCATCCAACTACTTCAATCATAGTGGTCCTGATCGACCCAACAATTCTGGCGACTCAGCCCGCAACAATGCAGCGACCTCATCACGCAGGGTCTCGCGAACCCTCGCATCCCGCTCGCTCGTGCTCGTCCGATCGATAACCGGATAACAAGATAGCCACAAGCATCATCCACTACGAACCATGGTACTCATCCCATGACATCCCTCCTCAACATGCCTCGGTGTATGGTACCTGAACCATAGCACCACTCCTCAATCTGCTCCAATGTATGGTGCCCGGACCATAACATCACTCTGTATCCGCTCCGATGTATGGTATCCGAACCATAACATCACCCCTCAATCTGTTCCTTAGGACCTTTAGAATGCCCCCTGTATCAAGTATGGGTCCTCTGCTTTCAGTAGTACGGGCCCATACTACCTGCCACATCTACCCATACTTTCCACACGGACCATCCCAGAGTTCCTAAGTAGCTGATAAACCTGCTCTTTCACCCATCTCATCGCGCGTGCTCGCTTTCCAGCGAAATCCTCTACTCTACCAGCGCACTCATTTGGCTAGGTTTACTCCCTAGTCCCTTCCGCCGTCCTCCCACTTCTTTGCTATCAGCTGCTGAAGAGTTCCTAATGATGCCAGCCCTCTACCTCCTGAGTATCGTCATACTCACTTAGTAGCTGACTCCCATCATCGACAACTCCACAAAGCACAAAGCAAGCAGCATTCGAGCATTGAAGCATACATAGGACTCCCCATCTGTGGTAGCTCCACCTTCTCGGCTCATCCTCGGAAGTACCTCTGTACCCCGTAGCTTTACCCCTTGTGCGTTCCAACTAGATACTCTCACTCATCACATATACACAAAAGCATAACGCACATATAACAGCAAACCCTACACTAAGGCATCACAAATCAGGCCACTCTAGTCCTAAGATATGAAATACCTGGTCTGTCTCTAGCATGCAATAATGTCTCATAAAGTGCATAATAGATATTTCATAATACAAAAGTAAGAGTATTTTGGGAAATCACCGTTTGGCTCTGGCTGATTGTACACACTGCTCTTTCTTGCTTTCTCTTTGAACTCTTATTCACTTTTAGAAAACCATTTATTTGGAAAACTTTTTCTTACTTCCTCAGTTTGAGTCCAGATTTACCCGTAGGCGCGTCCGAATCCCTCAAACCAAGGCTCTGATACCAATTTGTAACACCGTAATTTCCAAAACAAAATTTTTCATTTAAATAATCAATTTAATATTAAAACACTTCTTTAAAATCTTATTCACATTCGAATTACAAAATATAGTTTCATTTTCATTTGAATAGACAACCAGGATCCTCCAAAGCACAACTCTTTCTTCGGTGTGTACAATCGAACCGTTGCCATCCCGCGTTACTGTAAGAACCTGAAACAACATAACATAAACAACGTAAGCACGAAGCTTAGTGAGTTCCCCAATATACCTTACGCACATACGCCTTCCGGCCCGACCTTCCGGTCCATGTGTCTCAGGGGACTTCCGTCCCTGCTGGGTAAACCTTCCGGCCTTACCCACGCCGACCTTCCGGTCCATCACACATCATATCGCCTTCCGGCCCATAACATAATGCCTTCCGGCCCATAATATAATCGCCTTCCGGCCCATAACATACATAGCACATATAACATATAACATACCACATATAGCATACATATCACATATCATATCCGACCTTCCGGTCACACAGTCAAACCCTTCCGGGTACAGTATAGTGAGAAGACTCACCTCGCGGACACTGGAAGATAGCAACTCCTGAAATCTCTTGCACTTGATCCTCCGAGCTACAAGCTCCCTGTCTCATCATATATCTCTTTTTAATACTTCTATCTTCCACGTTAACTGACCCTAAGAAATCACACCAGTCAACTCTGGTCAACAGTCCATTGTCAGCTCGACTGGACTCGGCGAGTTCCCTGGCGACTCGGCGAGTCTGGTCGTCCTTCAATCCTCTAAGATTCCCCTTCTACTCGTCGAGTATCCTCTTTGACTCGACGAGTCACTCCTGGAAGAATCGCGGGGCCACCCCGACTCCACTCGCCGAGTCTGAAGAACAACTCAGCGAGTCCCAGTGAATCTTCAAGCTACTCGCCGAGTCTGATCATCCGACTCGGCGAGTCCACGCCATGCAGTCGATCGAACTGCTTCCTGAGATACATATATTCCCGAATAAACAAACATGGGACCTTCTGGACCTCTAAGGGTCCTAATACAAGGTTATAAACATTGGGTAACGACACAACAATCCGTCTAATCTCCAAATGGGTTTCATAAACCCTAAATTCGTGCACACTTCAATATAGCAGAAATGATCCGAAATATTACCTGAATAACACCCTCTCTGTGTCTCCAAACCTCAGAACTCGATCCCCTTGATATTCCTTTGGCCAAAACTCTTCTTCTTCTTGCCTAACCAATTCTTCAAGGTTCCAAAAGCTTCCTCTCCTGCTCTAGACGTCCACAACGATTAGGGTTCTTCTCAATCGGCCAAAAGACGGACAATGACGGCCTAAGAGGCATTATATACGATCCAAAACCAAACGGCTAGGGTTTCTGCTGAACAGCGTCGACTCGCCGAGTCCATATCTGGACTCGTCGAGTCCAGTCGCAAACCCGCGACCAAGTCTGCGGTCCTACTCGGCGAGTCTGGCTCCAACTCGTCGAGTCTCCCCTTTAAAACACCCCCCAAATGCAACTTAACAATACTTGAGATTTTGGGCTGTTACATCATGAGCAATTCAAATCATATTCATTGGCTAAACTGGTAGGGATTTTGAAATCCCAAGAAAAGATTGTCTTGCAGGAGAAAAATGTGGTTTCAAGCTTGGGTTCCTTGGCCCTTCTGTCTAAAAGCAAAAGTGTGGTAGAAGATGAAGATCTTAACTTAGAAGACTATGACCTTACCTCTGAAGATTATGCAATGATGGTGTCAAATCCAAAGAGGTTTATTAAGAAAAGGTTTCCTACCAATAAGAACAGAAATTGGCAGGGAAGCTATAGTTTTGAAAAAGTGAGGGAGGAACCGAAGGTAGAAGAACCAAAGAAAGAGCCGAAAGCTGAAGGAGATCCAGGTGTGAACTGCTACTACTGTGGAGGAAAGAACCACTATGCCAAAGACTGTGTCCTAAAGAAAATGGCAGAAAAGGATGAAGAAAAAGATGAAGAAGCTGTGTTGATGAAAAAGCTGGAAGAGATCAAGAGAAAGAAAACTACTGCTAACCCTTCTATGAATGCTTTAATTGTGCAGGGTTCGGTAGCGGATGATGAGTTTGGTGGCGTGGAGGTATGGTCAACCGACTCTGAGGATGATGAAGTCAGAAAGCCATCTCATGGAAAGGCTTATGTTGCGAAAGGTGAAGGAAGCGGTGGAAAGTGTTTGATGGTGTTGGATGTATCTCAAATGAGGGGATACAACACAGACGGTGGGAATGAAGACACGAAGGAGCGAAAGGACTTGTGCTTCACAACAAAACCTCTCAGCGTGCAGTTTAATGAGCTTGATGAATTAATCAAGAAGGTACAATCCATTTTTGTTTCATTCAAAGTCCCACAAAATTCATATGAAAAAGAATTAAAAAATGTAAACTCAAGAATCTCTCATCTAGACAGCAGTTTAACTCAAACACGGGTCACCAATTCTAACCTAACTGACCAAATAAGCAAGGTGTCTTCAAAGAGTGAGGAACAGAGGATGTGGATAGAGCTGAAGGAGTCGGAGTTGATCAAATCCAAAGACGAAAACATTTATTTACAAAGAGACAATTTAAAACTTTTGAAACAAAGAAATGTGTTTTGTTTGATTGCTAAGCGTCTTTATTCTAACATCACTCAACTTCATCTTAACTGTGAAATAGGACAGAAAATTCATCGCATGATTTTGCCCTTCCTTGAGTTTAAGGAAGATGAAATCGACGCTGAAGCATATAATTGCGAAAGTGTAGTTTCGTCTGAGGATGTAAATCCGATTTATATGTATGGTCTAGACAAAATCGAATCTTTCATAAAGTCCAAGGACCATAAGGACATGCTGAAAAATCTTTTGGATGAAAATGATAAACTGAAACTAAGGACCGAAACCATACAAAAGTTTGACTCATTGAATGCCAACTTGAGCTCAGAAAATAAAATTGATGTTGAAAATGCATCTGAGCTTAATGAGGATGATGATATGAGTGAAATTTCTGTAGATGATGAAGTTGACTGTTCTAAGTTTGTCAAGAGCGAACCCAAAAACCACAAAAATCTTATTTCAGAAAATTCTGTGGAGTTTGCTTGTCTGTCCCAACAAAAGTCCTCGATCCTTGAAGAAAAGGCTGTTGTATACCAAAAGGTAAGGACGACTCCAAATCAGGTATATAAGGTCACAGGAGTAACCGAACATCAGACAGCCGAACTCACAGCCATTGTAAATGAAGATAATGCTGATGGTTGTGATGAGTTCTTTTAGTCCGCCCCTATCGATATTGCTGACGAAACCGTTGGTCTGTCGGAGCGGACGTCCTGGAAAACCAAAGGCAGATATGTGCCAGAGCCACTAAACAAGCCTGACAACTTCGACGTGCCAAGTACTAGTGGTACAAAAGAAGTTCCTGAAGAAAAAGGAGTTCCTGTAGAAGAAGTCACTCCTTCAAGCGAAACATCATCAGTTCAAAGTGAACCGGCTGACAAGAAGCAAAAGCAAAAGGCCAATATCCATCGACAGCCGAAGCAAGTGAAGGATCAAAAACAACAAATGAATCAGAGATACAAGAAAAATCTCTGTGAACGAAAACATTTTTGGCGATCTCAAAACGCCCATTTCTCTTATCATGACAGAAATTCAAAGTCAGAGAAAAGTGCTGTTAGGCAGCAAGAAAGTAATAATAACTGAAAGGAAAGGTTCGGTTATGAGGATCATAACAACCGAATGGACAGGTTCTGTTCGGAAAAATATAACAACTGAAGGGAAAGGTTCGGTTCAGAGAACACCAGCTACCGAAAGCATAAGTTCGGTTCCAAGAGCAAAAGCGACCAAAGTTCGAGGTTCGGTCCCACAAATGACCAAAAACAAAAGTGTCACTCAGGACCTCAAGTCAATAAAACTTCTCAGTCTAACTTCTCTCGTTCTAATTCTTCTAATTCCTCTCAACCTCATTCTAAATCCAATTCTGTTCATACTCAAAATCCAAAATCTTCAACAGATTTGAAAGGAAAATCGAAGGTTTCCTCAGTCAAGACTGATCAAAATCATTCCAAAGTCCGAATGCCTAAATCTGAATCCAAACCGACTGTAACAAATCCCAACAAAATTAAAGTTTTCACCATTAAAAAAAAAGATGAAACAACTTTAATAAAAAGAACATATCTTGTTGACATCTCTCTTACTATTCCTGTTCCTGTGAAAGGCTCACGTGGATCCAAGAAACTTTGGGTTCCTAAATCTGCTTAATTTTTCCACGTTATCAGTGACGAGCAGTTTGACGAAGAATGGTATATTGACAGTGGCTGCTCACGTCACATGACAGGAAGGAAGGAAGAGCTGAGGGAATTTCGGTCTCTTTCAAACGGGGGAAATGTCATGTTCGGGAACAACTCATTCGGCACGATAAAAGGTTATGGAATGATAACAAATGGAGATTTCACGATTAGAAAGGTTGCATACGTTGAAGGGCTACAACACAACCTCATCAGTGTATCTCAGCTTGTTGGAGGTACCGGTCTCAAGGTCTCATTCGACGATGAGGGTTCGGAAATAATAGAGAAGAAAACAAAAAGAGTGATTCTCAAATCGGAGCGCAAAGGCGAAATGTTTCCTCTTAATCTCAAACCTATCAAAGGAAATCCAGCTATCTGCCTTTTGTCCAAAGCACAATCTGACGAAAGCTGGCTGTGGCACCGAAGGCTCTCTCATCTCAAGTTCAAGGATATCAACAAACTTGTCACAGGAGGTCATGTTAGAGGTCTTCCGTTGCTCAAGTTTGATCGCGAACATTTATGTGCTACGTGTGAAATGGGGAAGCAGAGTCGTCAAAGTCACCCATCGATTGTAAACACTAAAGTTGTTGAACCACTAGAGTTAATTCACATTGACTTGTGTGGTCCATATCTATCGAAAGCATCGGCGGCAACAAGTATATTCTTGTCATTGTTGATGACTTTTCACGTTTTACATGGGTGTTCTTTCTGAAGCACAAATCTGAAGCAACTCTCAAGCTAAAGATGTTTATCAAGCAGGTTGAAGTGCAGCTGAGGAAAGTTGTTCGCAACATCAGGAGCGACAATGGGCTGGAGTTCAAAAATAAAGAATTCGAAGACTTCTTGGCAGAAAAAGGAACCAGTCACAACTTCTCAGCTCCCTATACCCCTCAACAAAACGGGATTGTCGAAAGACGAAACCGATCTTTGTGTGAGGCGGCCCGAACCATGCTAAGTTTTGCTTCTTTACCTTTATACTTTTGGGCTGATGCTATTGCTGCAACATGTTTTACGCAGAACAGGTCCTATCTCAATAAACGCTTTAATCTCACTCCTTATGAGATCATCAACAACAGGAAGCCAAATGTCAAATTCTTCCACGTATTCGGCTCACGGTGTTTCATCTTCAACTCTAAAGAACATCGTAACAAGTTCGATGTCAAAGCCAATGAAGGGATTTTCCTGGGATATTCTCTCACTTTGAAAGCCTATCGAGTATTAAACAAGCGTTCGAGGAAGATAGAAGAAACTTATTATGTGACTTTTGATGATAGCTATGTCAAAAAGCTGAAGGCCAGTGAAGACATAGTTGGAGAAATTTTTTCTCAAACAGGCCAAGTCACAGCCTCGATTGCAAATCTGTTTGAGAAGTTTGTTGAGTTATTCGATGAACCAGAGAAGGCTACTCTCTCGGAAGCTAGTGCAGCAGACAACAAAGTAGATCATCTGAAGCAACTCATCGAAGATGCTGCCAAGCAAATGAATGAAGGAGGATCAAGTCCAAACGACCCGCCACAACACGGTGCTTCAGTTGAGGGGGAGGATCCACCTTCTTCAACACAGCCGAGCTCACATGTTGAGGGGGAGAACTGTTCTCCAGCTACACCCGTAAGCTCAGCTGCTCCCGAAAGCCAATCTGCACCTGAAAGTCCTGTGGTACCCGAAAGCTCAAAAACACTCAAAGGTACTGCAACACCCAAAAGCTCAACACCACCCGAAACTCCTGTAGCTCCGGAATGTCAAGATACACCTGAAAGCTTATCTATCGAGGGGGAGAATGCCGATATGTCTTATGACGATGATAGTCAATCTGAACTAGAAGAGATGGTAAATGCTGAATTGGATCCATCCTATGATCCAAATTACCCTCCTCTTGTCAAATGGACCAGAGATCATCCTGTTTCACAGGTTGTTGGTAATGTCTCTGAAAAGGTCTTGACCCGATCTCAACTAAAGGCAAAGCAAACTTCCTTATTTTCAAAAGTAGAGTTCTATATGTTTAACTCCTTCGTCTCAAAAGTTGAACCAACGACAGTTAACACTGCTCTTGATCACTCCGATTGGGTTCAAGCTATGCAAGACGAACTTAATGAATTCGAAAGAAATAAAGTTTGGCGCCTCATTCCAACTCCTCAAGATGCCTCGGTTGTTGGTCTCAAATGGGTCTTTAGAAATAAGATGGAAAAGGAAGGCAATGTGATAAGAAACAAAGCTCGTCTAGTGGTGAAAGGATACTGCCAGGAGGAAGGAATCGACTATGAGGAAACTTTTGCTCCTGTGGCTAGGCTGGAATCTGTTCGAATATTTCTTGCCTATACTGCACACAATAACTTTGAGGTCTACCAAATGGACGTAAAGTGTGCATTTCTAAATGGAGAACTCGAAGAAACGGTGTACGTGGAGCAACCTCCTGGATTCGTCAATGAAAAATATCCCAATCACTGTTATATTTTAGACAAAGCGGTATATGGACTGAAACAAGCACCGAGGGCCTGGTATGAAACGCTAACCAAGTTTTTAAAGATGTCCAAATTCAAACAAGGTTAGGTTGACCCAACCTTCTTTCGTAAGAAGGAAGGTAACCACCTTATGATTGTTCAAATCTATGTCGATGATATCATCTTTGGCTCAACGAATCCTAGCTTAATGGTTGAATTCAGAAAGCTGATGGAGACTAAATTTGAAATGAGCTCAATGGGTCCTATTAACTTTTTTCTTGGTTTAAATATTAGACAGGGACCCGAAGGCATCTTTATTAACCAGGAAGCTTTCACCAAGACTCTCCTTGCGAAATTTGGCATGATGGGAGACTCAAAGGTTAAAGTTCCAATGGCGTTTGGCACCAAGCTCACTCCATCCTTGGATAAGCCAGCAGTCGATATTACGCTATATCGCCAAATGATCGGTTCTTTAATGTACCTTACTGCTAGCAGGCCTGATATAATGTTTTCTGTTTGTTACTGTGCTAGATTTCAGGCAAATCCTCGTGAACCTCACATGCTTGCAGTGAAGAACATACTTCGGTATCTCAAGCGAACTACCTCTCTCGACTTATGGTATCCATCCAACTTAGGTTTCTTTGTTCAAGCCTATTCAGATGCAGACCTTGGAGGTTGTGGACTAGACAGGAAAAGCACCACTGGAGGCTGCCAATTCCTTGATGGGAAGTTGGTTAGTTGGCAATCAAAGAAACAGACCTGTGTATCTCTGTCTACCGCTGAAGCAGAATACATCGCAGTTGCCTCCTGTACATCTCAAGTGATTTGGATCCAAAGCCAGCTCCGAGACTATGGACTCAATATGAAAAAGATCCCACTATATTGCGACTCTGAAAGTGCAATTAGGATCTGTCAAAACCCAGTGCAACACTCCAAGACTAAGCACATAGCACTGAGGTATCACTTCATTAAGGATCATGTGGAAGATGGGAATGTCGAAATTCACTTTGTTCGAACCACTGATCAACTAGCTGACATCTTCACCAAAGCTCTTCCTGAAGCATCTTTTAACAAAATAATACAAGGGCTAGGTATGATGGAATCGGAGTCAGTACCAAAAATTACCTCTCAAGATCAAAAGTAAGAAGCGAAATAGACCGAACGTTCGGGTTCGGGTGTAACAGCCCGGATTTCCAGGTATATTATTGTTTTGATTTTTTTGGTGTTTTGAGAGGGGACTCGGCGAGTTGGAGCTCAGACTCGCCGAGTAGGGTCGCGATTCTGGACGCGGGATTCGTCTGGACTCGGCGAGTCCAGGATATGGACTCGGCGAGTCCATGCTGTTTAATGAAACCCTAAATTTCTCGGGTTTGGGACCTATTTAAAGGGCCTTATGGCCGTCATTTGCACCCAACAGTCCATAGAGAGAAACCCTAGAGTGCTTTAGCGATTTGAGATAGAGAGGAAGCATTTCTTGACATTTGTGTGTTGTTTAGCAAAGAAGAGGGAGGTTCTAGCCAAGAGGAGGCAAAGGAGACTGCTATTCGGTGGATTTGAAGCTTATCCTTTCAATCTAAAGGTATGGTTTCGGCTCATCTCCTGTTTTGTGAAGTATAATTGATTTTAGGGTTTCTTGTGACTTTGTTGAGTTGATTGGATGGCCAAATAGTCCCTTGCTAGTGATGAGACTTCGGATCTGGATCCATAGAGGTCCAGAGAGCCTCATTCATCAAGCTTTATAGAGAACAATGGAGGTTATGACCTTGAGTAGTGAGATTTGTTGATAATTCTTCATATATGGTCATATAGAGGTTGTTTATGCACCAAGTCTGGGGCTTTACGTGGTGAATCAGTCTAGGAAGGCCAGATCTATGAATTGTTGGAATAGATCTGACCTTAGAAGCAAGTTTGAGTGATTGCATGGCATGGACTCGCCGAGTCCGATGAGCAGACTCGGTGAGTAGCTTGAAGATTGCCTTGGACCGGCCAGTGAGTGGTCCAGTCGAGTCATGGGTTGACTCAGTGAGTCAGGGCGAGTTAGAGAGGGTTGTCAAGTGGACTGAGTCGAGCTGGGACTCGCCGAGTCGTTCTTGAGACTCGGCGAGTTGAGTCGGGGTGGCCCCGCGATTTCTGCCAGGTGAAACTTGTCGAGTCTGGGGGGGGGGGTACTCGACGTGTAGAAAGGGAATCCTAGAGAGTTGGTGAGAACGTCTAGACTCGCCGAGTCCGTTCAAAGTTGACCGTTGACCGTTGACCGTTGACCTGTGTTGACTTCTTAGGGATAGTCAACCTTAGAGATAAAAAGTGTTAATTAGAGTCATGTGATGTTATAGGAGGATTAGAGGTCGGAGGATCGAGCACGAGGGATTTCCAGGATTCGTGAGATACCGAGACACGCGAGGTGAGTCTTCTCACTATACTTTACCTTGAGTAGGTAATCAGAGCTATGTGTTAGTGTATGTATGTTACGTGTATGCTATGTGTTGTACTGCATTATTTCTATGTGATTTATGCTGTGCATGATTTCAGAGTTGGAACCGGAAGGTTCCTAGAGTTAGAACATGAGGGTTCACATAGTTGGGTGCACGGACCCATAGAGTTATAGCCTTGAGTGGCTAATATGTGTTCTATGTATGGTATTTTGGGGAACTCAGTAAGCTTCGTGCTCACAGTGTTAGTGTTGTTGTTTCAGGTACTAGCGATGACCGTGGGAAGGCGCCGGCTTGATCTGTACACACACAGGGGACTTTGATATATTTATGTGATCTTGGGATTTGTATGATACATATTGGAATTTGAAACTTAATGTTTTATGAAATTAAATGAGAAATGTTTTTTTATATTGCGAAAAATTATTTTGAAATCGGCGGTGTTACAAGTTGGTATCAGAGCCTTGGTTTGAGGGATTCGAGTACACCTTCGGGCGTATTTGAACTCAAACTGAGGATTTGAGATGTATTTTCAAAAAGAGTAAAAGATTTTTGCAAAACGCAGAGCAAGAGATGTGTGTACGATCAGTCAGCGCCCGAACGGTGATTTCCCAAAATACCTTTATATATTATGTGATATTGATATTGATATGATGTATCCGCATGCTAGAGTAGGCTAGGTATTGCTATTAGGACTAGAGTGGCCTGATTTGTGATGCCTTAGCCTAGGGAGAGGTGAGCTGCTATGAGATGCTTGAGAGTGAGTAGGTAGCAGCGAGGGACTTATGAGAGATCTGTTAGAGAGAGTGGTCTATGCATGATAGAGTACTTGAGACCTGGGATCCAAAGAGAAGGACTTGGAGTGTATTCTGGTGCGGTGCGGACAGTAATATTGGGCCCGTACTACTAGAAGCACCGGAGCGGTGTGCAGCCCAAGTCAGAATCTTTGGAATGCCAAGAATCAAGGAGGAAAGAGTTGACGACTGTGAGCATACTCGTGTGGATTCTAATTTATCGTATGTTGTATTTCAGAGGTAGATCATGGTGAGGACACGTTTGATGCCCGAGAGCAGTGGTTCCAGTGAGGAGGAGATCCGCCGGATCATTCAGGAGGAGGTGGCTGCGGCCATCAGGGCAGAGATACCGGAGATGTTTGGGTCTATAAAGACCACATTGATTGAGACGTTTGATGAGCGTTATGCCGCTCTTTCTGAGGCTGCTGCTGCAGCGGCTACCGCAGCGATTGCTGCTGCGAGGCCGCAGGGTGGGGATGCGTTGCTGTTCCGTGAGTTCAGCAACACAAAACCACCAGAGTTTGATGGTACTCAGGATCCGGTGGCAGCTATGAGGTGGATATCTGATATTGAGGGGTGTTTCTTCACTTGCTCGTCTCCTGAGCATTTGAAGGTCCGGTTCGCGCTGAACCAGCTTCGCTTGGGAGCGAAGGACTGGTGGAAGTTTGTGACGGCGCATTATACGCCTGCTGAGCTTTCTGCGGTGACCTGGGAGAGGTTCACCACCATGTTTCAGGATGAGTACGTTCCCCAGGTGGAGAGGGAGCGTTTGGCACATGAGTTTCTGACCCTCAAGCAGGGTACTGAGTCTGTTACAGCGATCACGAGGATGTTCCACGAGAGGGCGATGTTCTGCCCTGAGCACGTGTCCACTGAGCAGGCACGTATGAGCCGCTACTTGAGCATCTTGAGGCGGGATATTCGGGAGTTCGCTGCGAACTCCTCGTACCGGACATTTGCCGAGCTTCAGGCAAATGCCCGGAAGAGGGAGATTGAGCTTGAGACTCAGGCCAGGGAGGAGGCGGAGTCTCAGGGGAGGGATCGGCGACCGGCACAGTCGCAGCCGGCCGCCAAGCAGGCCAAGCCTGATGATCCCCGACCAGGGAGCCAGAAGGGCCGCACTTGCGGAAAGTGCGGCAAGGGTCATGACGGAGTTTGCCGAGCGGGGTCTTGCTACAAATGTGGCAAGGAGGGGCACATGGCCAAGGACTGCCCCAAGGGGTTTGCAGTGTGTTTTCACTGCAACCAGACCGGACACCGGAAGGCCGAGTGTCCGCAGTTGCACGGAGCATCTCAGGGGTCTGCTCCTGCCGCCATCAGAGCTATAGAGAGTCGGCCTGTGAAGGCCGAGACGCCGAGAGCTCGAGGGAGAGCCTTCCAGCTGACTGCGGAGGAGGTCCGCGCTGCGCCCGATGTTGTGGCTAGTATGTTTCCTTTCGTGTATTTATTTTGATATTGAGATGTTATGCTTATATTATGTTATGCGTAGGTACCTTTCTTGTGAATTCCGTACCTGCTTTAGTGTTATTTGACTCGGGTGCGAGTCGGTCTTTTGTATCTTTGGCCTTTGGTCAGCATATCAGTGTTAGTCGTGAGGCATTGAGTCGGCCTCTGAGAGTTTCCATAGCTGATGATAGAGTGATTTGTGCCACGGAGGTTTTCTGGGGATGTGTGTTAGAGATTTTCGGGGTTGAGTTTCCGATTGATCTGATTCCTATTGCGATGGGTGATGTTTGTGTCATTGTGGGCATGGACTGGTTGAGCCGATTCGGCGCGGTTATCGACTGTGAGCGTCAGCTGGTGACTATACGAGACCCTAGTGGGGGAGTTCTTTCGGTGTACGGCGAGGGTACCCGTTCGGAATCAGCCTTTTGTTCAGCCGCTAGGGCGAGGCAGTGTCTACAGCAGGGCTGTAAGGGTTTTGTGGCGTATGTGTTGGATACGCGGGCGACTTCCGAGAGACCGAGTTCAGTTGAGGAGGTACCGGTGGTGCGTGAGTTTCCAGATGTCTTTCCCGAGGAGCTGCCGGGAGTACCTCCTGTGAGGCAAGTGGAGTTTGGTATTGATTTGGTTCCGGGGGCCGCGCCTATAGCTAAGGTGCCTTATCGTCTTGCACCTCCAGAGATGCAAGAGTTATCCTCGCAGCTTCAGGAGTTGCTGGGAAAGGGATTCATTCGGCCGAGCAGCTCGCCGTGGGGAGCACCTATTCTGTTCGTCAAGAAGAAGGATGGTTCACACCGGATGTGTATTGATTACCGGGAGTTGAACAAGCTGACGGTCAAGAACCGTTACCCGTTGCCGAGGATCGACGATTTATTTGATCAGTTGCAGGGAGCATCTTGGTTTTCCAAAATCGACTTGAGGTCGGGATATCATCAGGTGAGAGTGCGGGATGAGGACGTCCAGAAGACAACATTCAGGACGCGATATGGGCATTATGAGTTTGTGGTGATGCCTTTTGGGCTCACCAATGCCCCGGCGGTGTTCATGGATCTCATGAACAGGGTATGCAGGCCGATGTTGGATCGGTCGGTGATTGTATTTATCGATGATATTCTGGTGTATTCGAGATCGAGAGAGCAGCATGAGGAGCATTTGAGGGAGGTCCTTGGGGTACTGAGATCGGAGAAGCTTTATGCAAAGTTCTCCAAGTGTGATTTCTGGTTACGGGAGGTCCAGTTCCTAGGACATCTCGTTAACCAGGAAGGGATTATGGTCGATCCGGCCAAGGTTGAGGCAGTGATGAGTTGGGAGGTGCCAAAGTCACCCTCGGAGATCAGGAGCTTCCTTGGATTAGCAGGGTATTATCGGAGATTTATCAAGGATTTCTCCAAGATCGCAGTGCCGCTCACCAGATTGACCCGGAAGGGTGTTGCATTCTCATGGGGTTCCGAGCAGCAGACCTCCTTTGAGACACTTCGCCAGAGGTTGTGTGAAGCCCCGATATTAGCTCTCCCGGAAGGGATGGAGGATTTTGTAGTATATTGTGATGCATCGATTTTGGGGTTGGGTGCGGTGTTGATGCAGAGGGGTCATGTGATAGCATATGCATCGAGACAGCTGAAGCCTCATGAGACGAGATATCCCACCATGATCTAGAGTTGGGAGTAGTAGTGTTCGCCCTCAAGATTTGGCGTCACTACTTATATGGGGTTCGGTGTACGATATACACGGACCATAAGAGCTTGAAGTACTTGATGGATCAGCCCAATCTAAATATGCGTCAGAGGAGGTGGTTAGATGTGGTCAAGGATTATGATTGTGAGATCCTGTACCACCCGGGCAAGGCCAATGTGGTGGCCGATGCGTTGAGCCGCAGGGCGGAGAGCACCCCATTGCGAAATGTATGTTTGAGATTGACCATGATAGCTCCGGTATTGGATGCCATTCGTGGGGCACAGGCCGAGGCTGTGCAGCCGGAGATGCAGAAGAGAGAACGGGTCGTTGGTTTGGTTTCAGAGTTCGTTACGGATGGTCGAGGGCTTATGACTTTTCAGGGTCGGATTTGGGTACCGTTTGTGGGTGGTACGCGCACTTCCTTGATGGAGGAGGCTCATCGGTCGAAATTTTTGATCCATCCGGGGGCTACGAAGATGTATTTGGATTTGAGGAAAGAGTATTGGTGGCCCTGTATGAAGAGGGACGTCGCATGGTTCGTTGAGAGGTGCTTGACCTGCCGTAGGGTTAAGGCCGAGCACCAGAGACCGCATGGCAAATTGCAGCCATTGGAGGTTCCCGAATGGAAGTGGGAACATATCACTATGGATTTCATCACCAAATTGCCGAGGACTGCCAGAGGAGTTGATGCAATTTGGGTGATTTTGGATAGGTTGACGAAGAGCGCTCACTTTCTTGCCATCAGCGAGAGTTCTTCAGCGGAGAAGTTGGCAGAATTATATGTGAGAGAAGTGGTATCTCGGCATGGGGTGCCGATCTCGATTGTTTCAGAACGTGATGTGCGCTTCACTTCCAGATTCTGGAAGAAATTTCATGAGGAGTTGGGTACTAGATTGCATTTTAGTACTGCATATCATCCCCAGACAGACGGTCAGAGTGAGCGGACGATTCAGACGCTTGAGGACATGCTTCGAGCATGTGTGTTGGATTTCGGGGGTAGCTGGGATGCGTATTTACCCTTGGCAGAGTTTTCCTACAACAACAGCCATCATTCGAGCATTGGTATGCCACCCTTTGAGCTGTTGTATGGTAGGAGGTGTCGGACCCCCATTTGCTGGGGAGAGGTTGGGCAGAGAGTGATGGGCAGTACAGAGATCGTGCTTCAGACGACAGAGCAGATTCAGCAGGTCAGACAGAGGTTATTGACCGCCCAGAGCCGACAGAAGAGTTATGCAGACAGACGCCGGTCCGAGCTTGAGTTTCACGTCGGCGACTTCGTTCTCCTGAAGGTCTCTCCTTGGAAAGGAGTGATTCGATTCAGGAAGAGGGGCAAGTTGGGGCCCCGGTATATTGGGCCATTTCGCGTGATTGCGAGGGTAGGCCGGGTAGCCTATCGTTTGGAATTGCCAGCAGAGTTGGGGCAAATCCACGACACTTTTCATGTGTCACAATTGAGGAAATGTATTGCCGATGAGTCGGCAGTAGTTCCATTAGAGGATATTCAGGTGGATGTGAGCCTGAATTATGCCGAGAGACCATTAGCCATCAGAGATCGGAAGATCAAGGTTCTGAGGAACAAGGAGGTACCTCTGGTGTTGGTTCAGTGGCAACACCGGAAGGGATCAGAGATGACCTGGGAGCCGGAGCGCGAGATGCGGGAGCAGCATCCGGAGCTATTTTCAGAGCGAGACTTCGAGGGCGAAGTCTATTTCTAGTGGGGGAGAGTTGTAACAGCCCGGATTTCCAGGTATATTATTGTTTTGATTTTTTTGGTGTTTTGAGAGGGGACTCGGCGAGTTGGAGCTCAGACTCGCCGAGTAGGGTCGCGATTCTGGACGCGGGATTCGTCTGGACTCGGCGAGTCCAGGATATGGACTCGGCGAGTCCACGCTGTTTAATGAAACCCTAAATTTCTCGGGTTTGGGACCTATTTAAAGGGCCTTATGGCCATCATTTGCACCCAACAGTCCATAGAGAGAAACCCTAGAGTGCTTTAGCGATTTGAGATAGAGAGGAAGCATTTCTTGACATTGGTGTGTTGTTTAGCAAAGAAGAGGGAGGTTCTAGCCAAGAGGAGGCAAAGGAGACTGCTATTCGGTGGATTTGAAGCTTATCCCTTCAATCTAAAGGTATGGTTTTGGCTCATCTCCTGTTTTGTGAAGTATAATTGATTTTAGGGTTTCTTGTGATTTTGTTGAGTTGATTGGATGGCCAAATAGTCCCTTGCTAGTGATGAGACTTCGGATCTGGATCCATAGAGGTCCAGAGAGCCTCATTCATCAAGCTTTATAGAGAACAATGGAGGTTATGACCTTGAGTAGTGAGATTTGTTGATAATTCTTCATATATGGTCATATAGAGGTTGTTTATGCACCAAGTCTGGGGCTTTACGTGGTGAATCAGTCTAGGAAGGCCAGATCTATGAATTGTTGGAATAGATCTGACCTTAGAAGCAAGTTTGAGTGATTGCATGGCATGGACTCGCCGAGTCCGATGAGCAGACTCGGCGAGTAGCTTGAAGATTGCCTTGGACCGGCCAGTGAGTGGTCCAGTCGAGTCATGGGTTGACTCAGTGAGTCAGGGCGAGTTAGAGAGGGTTGTCAAGTGGACTGAGTCGAGCTGGGACTCGCCGAGTCGTTCTTGAGACTCGGCGAGTTGAGTCGGGGTGGCCCCGCGATTTCTGCCAGGTGAAACTTGTCGAGTCTGGGGGGGGGGGGGTACTCGACGTGTAGAAAGGGAATCCTAGAGAGTTGGTGAGAACGTCTAGACTCGCCGAGTCCGTTCAAAGTTGACCGTTGACCCTTGACCGTTGACCTGTGTTGACTTCTTAGGGATAGTCAACCTTAGAGATAAAAAGTGTTAATTAGAGTCATGTTATGTTATAGGAGGATTAGAGGTCGGAGGATCGAGCACGAGGGATTTCCAGGATTCGTGAGATACCGAGACACGCGAGGTGAGTCTTCTCACTATACTTTACCTTGAGTAGGTAATCAGAGCTATGTGTTAGTGTATGTATGTTACGTGTATGCTATGTGTTGTACTGCATTATTTCTATGTGATTTATGCTGTGCATGATTTTAAGAGTTGGAACCGGAAGGTTCCTAGAGTTAGAACCTGAGGGTTTACATAGTTGGGTGCACGGACCCATAGAGTTATAGCCTTGAGTGGCTAATATGTGTTCTATGTATGGTATTTTGGGGAATTCACTAAGCTTCGTGCTTACAGTGTTAGTGTTGTTGTTTCAGGTACTAGCGATGACCGTGGGAAGGCGCCGGCTTGATCTGTACACACACAGGGGACTTTGATATATTTATGTGATCTTGGGATTTGTATGATACATATTGGAATTTGAAACTTAATGTTTTATGAAATTAAATGAGAAATGTTTTTTTATATTGCGAAAAATTATTTTGAAATCGGCGGTGTTACATCGGGTCTTGTGCTCATGTACCGAAATGAACCGAACGCTCGGGTTCGGTTGTATCATCTGATCTTCGCTTATCACTCAAAGGTAATTTTTTTGGTTGTAGATCTTATGTATATTTTTTCCAAATTCATTTATCTTATTGTCAAAGTTATTTTCTTTTTCAAACCTATTTTCTTTGGCAACCGAAATAAACCGAACGTTCGGGTTTGGTTCCAAATTTTTTCTCACCCGAAATAGACCGAACGCTCGGGTTCGGTTCCAAAGTTTTTCTCAACTGAAATAGACCGAACGCTTGGGTTCGGTTCTAACATTTTTTTTATTCTTTTTTTTATGTCTTATTTTTTTTATTATCAAAAATTCCAAAAATATTTTTTCTCGTAAATTTAAAAACTCCAAAAATATTTTAATTGTTTATTATTTATTTTTTTATTTTTTATTTTGGCTTTTATTTTTTATTTTTTTTTCTACTTGTGGGTAAATCATTTCACTAGCTAAATGTCCCTAGAAGCATGCTGCTGTATGTGTCCAAAGCCTCACCTGATTCTGAATAATAGCCTTACTGACCTGGTATAAACAAACCTTGTCTTCCCAATTAGGCTATCATATTTATTCTAATCATGAGCTACCTAACTCTCTTCTCACATGAGATAAGAGTTTTCTGATTGGTCCTATATTTACAGCTGAGGTACTTTCGTTTCTTTACACCATCTACATTGCATTTCTCCATCACATTCGATTCACAAATGTACCCCTTGAGACTATCAGAAATTACCACTGAGGTTTATGGTTACACAATTTCTGCGTTTATGATCTTAGTGTCGTGCCAGTACGCGCTAAGTGAAACCCAAAATTCAATACCCAATACGAATTGATGGTGAACAATTAATTTGCTTAAGCTTTCACTAATGAATTGACGAACGTACAACATGAAATCTCTAATTTTCTTTTGAGTGATTCCTATGAAATTGTTAACACCAATAACATTTCTTCCCTTGGGATCCAGTTTTAATTTTTGTTGAGATTTTATACATTTCCTAGCCAAATTAAATTATCTACAACCTACTTGTTCAACAGACTACCCCGGTCTCACAAGTACTTCGTTCGATTTCTGTCTTATATCAAGATTAGGAATTTTGAATCGAAGCGAAAGCCACCCTCATAAGCCTAACTTAAAAGAAGCCTTTCAACACTTCTTAATAAGTGTCTGATCGTTATTCAACGGGAAACCACACAAACACTTTAAAGTCTCTCTTGACTTTGAAGGAAGAGATTCGTGCCCGGGATCTTTTGTTTCGTGACATTATTGACATCACAAAATCCCTCAAAAAGTGTTGTTTTATTTCTTTTTATTTTTTACACACTCAGCACGAAAATCTTTTTAATTTTCCAAATTTCTGGTTTCATTCATTTCAAGGAGTTTTAATTGGCTTGGTTGTTATAAAAGATTGTGCTGAATTTTAATGACGACATGATGACTCAGGCGGGAGTCCAATCGATTTGATTTCAAACGGCGCTAGAGGGAAAGCGTGTGAATAGGAACCGTTTCATCTCCAAACGACGCCTGATGGGAAGGCGTATAATTAGGGACTGACACTCTCTCTCATGCGTGATCATCGCCAGCGCCAACTGTAACGCGTCAGTCACTTCCGAAAAACTCTTCGTTTTTCAATCGAAGATTTGGAAAGATTTTTCTCTCTCCTTTAACCTCACTATAAAAGGTAGTGTAAACCACCATTTACCTCTTTATGGTGCCTATATTTCCAGAGAGCCAGAAATCCTTCAAGCTTCATTGTTCATCATCTCTTCCACTTTCTTCAAAACAATGGCATATTCTTCTTCAGTTCACGCAACATCCCACATCTTGCCCATTCGCCCATAGCAAAGCTTGATCATCGATTTAACCCTTCATTCGTATGACGCATTCATGTTCCCCATCATCGAATGCCTGAAGTTTTCTCCAATCGCTCCTGCACTTACCAGGGCTGAAACAGTTCCAATGGAATTCCTGTCACAAATCTTTGCCACCGCTAACTACGAGAAGGTCGTCGACAAAATCTTCTTCGATGTCTTTCAGCACAAGGCGTCGATTTCAAAGCAGCGGTTTTGCTCGTTGTTAGGGTTTGACGCGGATTCTTCCAGGGTCAATCCGGAATTAATCCCCATGGGACATCTGTTCAACATGTTCTACAACATGCGATACACGGAGGTGATTACTACGGTGACGAAATTCAAGAAGTCGTGCCTACCTCCACAGTGGAATGGGATGTTCACTGTTTTGTTCAAGGGTTTATCTGAACGAAGTGCCGAGTCTGATGGAGCCAGTCGTTTATTTCTCTCCATCATGTATGGGATCTACAATGGCATCAACATGGACTACGGGTCAGTTCTGTGGCAACAACTCATTTAGAGTCTCTCCTCCACTTCCAGACACTCAGAGATCTCGTATGCTCGGTTCTGGACCATTATCACGAAATGGGTGATGGACAAGTACCACGTCCCCATTGTCGCTGGTGCTCCAATGTCTTCGATTGGTACCTTCCATACCACGAAGATCATTGTGTCGGATGCTTCCAAGTTTCCCTTCAACGGGTCTATCCCAGAAACCATGTATGGAGATGTTCCTACTGATAGCCAGATTATCAGGACGTACAAGGAGTTCAAGCGTTCTGGTCTGAGGGATCTTACTCCGGAGATGCTGAAATCAATTCATGACGCCGACAAGCCTGCTCCAAGAGGCAAGAAGGCTGATAAGGGAAAACAGGTGGCCAAGGGGGCAAACAGACCGTCTCCAAGAAGAGGAAACCCACCAGGGCTGCTCAGTCTCCACAGCAGAAGAGGAGAAAAACCCAACCAAGGCGAAAGTTGGTTATCGCTTCCTCCTCAAGCGAGTCTGAGGGTGAGAGTTCTGATTCCGAAGGCTCTCAACGTGGTAACACTCCACCACGATCTCCAACCCATGAAGTTCATGTCTCTACTTCTCCTATTTCCTCTCCACCTAAAACCATTCCTATTTCTATTCCCCCCATAACTTCCACTACTCCAATACCACCCACTTACATCCCAATACCTCCACCAATATTCACCGAAGCAACCACACCCACCACTGCTGATGTTAGAACCAACGTATCTGATACGGGGGTTCATACTGACGTACCAAAATCCACCCCATCACCCGAAACCACTCCAGCACCCGAACCCACACCTACACCCGAACAAACAACCCAACCCGAACCTACCCATACTACTGAACCACCAGCTTCACCACCACCATCTTCTCCTGGTCACGCATCAGAGGAAGAAGAACCACTCCTTGGCGAGGAGAATATGACTTTTGACTCGGTCTACTATAGCCCGTTTCCAGTGCAAAGTGATGACGATGATGACGCTCCTGTCACCAAAAGGCATCTCCAGGAGCTCCATGACAAAATTGACTCACTCATCGCCTCCTCTTCCACTTCTCAGTCATCCCTATCTGAAGCTGCAGTTCAGAAAATTGTTGACGCTTTCTCCAAAGCTCAGCAAGCTTCACTTGATTCAGCCACCACCGCCATATATGCCTCCACTAAAGCCTGTCAGGCTGCGACCGAAAAAGTCGATAAACTATTTACTGATGCTTCTTCCCTGTTGAAGTCTTTACAGGAGAGTGCCAACACCGCCAAGACTATGCTGGAACCTATTGTCCACCAGCTGGCAACATCAGTTGCAACTGAGTTGAAGTCCTTCGCTTCTCTTCATCAAACAATTTCTGACGACAACTCAGCTTTCGGAACAACCATCGAAGAGCATCTCTCCAAGCTTCAAGAAGATTTGGCTGCCGATAACACTCTCATGGATGTTCTTGCAAGGAAGACTACCACTCTGAAGGTCAAGAGCATTCAACTCTCCAACTCTCAACAGGAGATTGAATCTCTTCGATCTAAAAGAGAGGCGATAAAATCGTGTGTTTCGGATGTCCACTCTGCTATCTCAAACATCCTAGAAGCACATGATCCAATTCTCAACTATACTGTGAGGCGTGACCTTGCAGAGAAGCTCGCTCCCGCCCTCGCCCTACTCAGCAAAATCGAAGGGCTCCTTGATCTCGTGTCCATTTCGAAACAAGGGGGAGAGAAGGAAAAAATGTCTCAACCACCTCCTACTTCCACAGCAACACACACAACCGAACCTCCTCCAGTAGGCCAAGCCTCCGGTTCCGGTGTGAAAGACAAAGGCAAAAAGATTGCTGAGGAGAGTGAAGATGATGATAAAGAAACAATTGCCGACATTCTGAAGCGGCAAAGTCGAAACAATGAGGATGACATCAGTGCTCGTGTGGCAAGAGAGGCTGAAGAAGCCGAACGTAAACAGAAGGAAGCCCACGACCTTCTTGAGAGCAGGAAAACTCTATTTCCTTCCTGGACTCTTGAGAGTATGATTAAAGAAGCCATCGACACACCAGTATCTTGTGGCTGGAACCTGTGATCTCTTTAGATCGTTCCAACACTGTCGACTCACAGTTCGACATGCCACTGACCCGAAAGGCGTTTATCTTTCATGCCTTTTCCAATGTTGCAGAGTTCCCTCATCCTCATCCACAGGTTGATCGGGACTTAATCAATTTCTATCTGAAGGCTGCTCAACCCCAATATCAGACTTGGAGCGCTCAGAAAATTGTCAACGTTTGGGTCTTGAAGCCGTACAGTGAAGGTAACTTCATCAACGTTCGGTTCAAGGTACTTCGGGGATCTGCCAAAACCAAACATGCTATTTCCCTTGCAGATCTTCCCAACCTTAATCCCCATGATTGAATTATCTTGCACAACATTCTCCTCACCAACGAAGCTGAATACGGTCCGATCATCGACCATTTCAAGAGGATGCTCGTGTGCTACATCATGGAAGTTGCATTGATGGATCAGGAGATTGCGAGCGTATTTAAGAAGAAACCTACAATATCTCTTGTTGGCTCTGCCAGTGATCTCAACCTGATGCAGATGGGGAAGATTGAACCGAAGAGGAACTCGGTCATGTTTACCAGGAACGAAGGACAGAAATGTCTTTTCGCCTTGGCAGACAAACATCTATACACCACTGCCTGTTTGGAGCACGTTTTGGGGACCATCCATAGATGCAAGCAGAACACAGCGGATGATGTCAAGTACTTTGATGATATGATTCAATGGTACATTCGGTTCAAACAGACTATCCTGGCACTAATCTCACGTCTGTTTGATACTACGAAGAAAGTTCCCGCTGCTGGCCCAAGCAAGAAGAAAAAGTAGTCTCGCTCCAATTTGACGCAAAGGGGGAGATTGTTGGGTCGTGTTTTGTGTTATGTATTGCGTCTATTGGGCTCGTTAGCTAGTCCATTATGTATCTCCGGTATGGGCCTGTCCATCCGTGAGTTTAGTAGGGTTTAGTATATATATATATATATATATATATATATATATATATATATATATATATATATAGGTGCTTGCATGCTCCTAGAGGTGCTTGCATGCTCCTAGAAAGTAACGATAGAATAGAATGATCAGAGAGTTATTATTCAGCAAGTTTATTGTTATCGTTCTTGTATGTCACACCCCAAAACCAAGAACGGCGGAAACGTTCTGGGGCGAAGGACGTCATGTAAGGTAATCATAACACAGTAAATGTAAATATACAAACAACATCATCCATTGCATTAAATATATATAATTTTAATACATGCGTGTTCTGTACAATTTTAGACACCAAAAATATAACGTAAATCAAAATAACAAAATGATGAGTCTTGAGTACGCTCCATCATCTCAAAAGCTGGCATCAATACCTGTCTACTGATGACCTGAGAATACAAGTTATTTTGAAAGAGTAGATCAGCATTAAGCTGGTGAGTTCATAAGTATTTTAGTGTCAATGTTCGTTGTCAAAAACGTTTGAACCTGTCTCAATGTATAAGTTTGTAAAAGTTTGAATCTCTCAGAAAATCCTATATTTTCTATAAAAGTAACCTTCTACCAAGGCTAAACTGTTTTGTAAACTCGTCTGTTGTAAAAGTGTGTAATTACCCAAGTATAACTATCATTTGTTAAAATATAGTTTGTACATTTATGCTTAAGTGAGATTATCACCAAAATATGTAATGGGTAAATCATTGTAGTACTGTAGCTTTGTTTAATAAGAACTACTGTTGTACTAATTACTACTACCTTAAACCGGATTTATATTAAGGTATAATGTGATAATTGCACCATACTATCGAGTGATAACAACGACATAAAGAACGGTCGTAATAACGGAATGACGTTTGGCACCCGCAGACCTGCAGGTCCGGCTGTAGCTAGCAGCAAGGTGTAGGATAGTCAATCCAGTATAGATCTATACGCAAACTCAACGCTCTCCCTCCAAGAGAATTCTGGCTACAACTCGGGCCATGACATTTAAGGCATGCTCCGATACAGTGGATCACATTTGTTATCGTATTCTTGCATATGTGATGAAATGTTTCTTGTTCTAGTATAGTTGTATATGCTCTCATAGTATAGTTGTATATATTCTCATAGTATAGTTGTATATATCCTCTTCCTAGTATAGACTCATGAATGAACTGACTCATTGATCTAGCAGTTGTAATAGTATGGTTCTGTGTTACCCCGATGGTAACTTGTTAACGGTGCGTCTAGTACGTATGATTATGGAAGTACTTTTATGTCTATATATGTATATTTGATATATAATTAACATGGAAACGACCTTCGGATGGTCACCCAAAATCCCACCAGACCACATCCAAATCGAGGAAAAGGAAATAGGGTGGATGGCCTTCCTAAGCCCTTTAAACATTATTTATACGTCTATACATATATGGGCATGCAATTTATAATATAAAAGCATAAATAAGTATTTATAAGACATTTGAAACATAAGTATTATTTTTAAAGAAAGATTGACTTGATGTCAATCTATAAAACAATTTTGAAGGCGTAGATTTGATTAAAACAAATTAAGTATAAGGAACATTTGTTTAAATCACAGTTGCAGTGTAAATTCGAAAAGTAAATGGGTTTGGAAAACATTTAGAGGTAAAACAGTTTGATAGATAGTTTGAATAGTGGTAAAATCACTGGTTTCCCTAGTTATTAATCACATGTGATTAATGCAATCACATGTGATTGAAACAATAACTATAAGTATTTAACTTGTATTCCCCCCCTTTGAAAGCATATAAAAGCATTTAGAATATTTAAAAGGTTGATTAAGGGGTATGAAACTCACTTGATTGATTGAAGAAAGCGAGATGGAAAACCGGGCAGAGTTTCGTCTCGGAAAACGGATTTTTCTCGGGATTCTCGGGAATCTTGGGAGTAAAATCGACCCTCGGGACTTGAGCAAAAAGACCAGAGCTTCGGGTTATAATGGGCACGGAAAACGAGGCAAGGTTGTGAGAGAGAGGAGAGAAATGAGCAACATTTTCGAAAAGCCTCGCATCCTATTTATAGGAAGGCTGAACCGCCTCCGAACGCGGGGCGTACGCTCGTATGCAGCGCGTACGCGTACGTCATGCATGACCGAAGCCTCGACTGCCTCGGTTCGGATGGGACGGGTTGCTGGGTACGCGGGTCGGATGGGACGGCGGGTCGGACGGGACAGCGGGTCGGACGGGTCGGAGCTTCGGACGAGTCGGACGGTTTAGAATTCTTCGGATAGTGCGACGTGGACGATCCGAGACCCTCGATCTCAGTACGCGGGGCGTACGAAGGTACGCAGGGCGTACTTCGGTGCAATCCGATGACTCCCCTTCGGATATTACCGGGAATTTATAATTAAATTTATATTTATTATAAATAAACTTCAAAAATTCATATCTCCATCATACGAACTCCGTTTTTGACGTTCTTTATATCCACGCGAAGGTGAGACCATGATCTACAACTTTCGTTTAGATTCCGTTGGCAAATTCCGAAATTATTTTTATTATTTATTTATTAAAATGACGTGATTAAGGAATTTCTTCAAAAACTCATAACTTCCTCAACCGAAGTCAGATTTGGACGTTTTTTTTATGTACGCAATCCTTGATATGATTCCTACTACTTTATTTAATCCGAACAAGATTTTAGGAAGGTTACATTTTGACCTAAATTTGGTAGGTTTTACATTACATTGACTCGAAATATCGGGTTGTCACATTGTAACCCTAGAATCCTCTACAACGGAAGTTCTTAGTCGAGCTCTGCTGAGGATTGTTTGGTCTAATCATTCGACACATCTTGATCTATACTTGTGTTATTTGCTGTTTTTGCTTCATCGCATTACCTGTTAAGAAGATCTAATCGATCATTAAGTTTGTTTTTAACTTGTCATATATATATATATATATATATATATATATATATATATATATATATATATATATATATATATATATATATATGGTTCAGGTTCATTTGAGACCATTCTAATTTTGTGAGACCGTGAGACCAAATCTAAAAATAATTTTAAAATGTAAAATAAATGGAAAAATCCAAAAATTCTTTTTTTAAATGTTATTTTTGGAACTTGAATTAACTAAAAAAAATATAAAAAAAATATAAAAAAAATAAAAAAAAAATAAAAATAAATCCGTTTTTTTTTTGAAAAATACGTGAAATATTCTAAATAGAATATTTCACTGACATATTCTAAAAATTCTTTTTTTAAATATTATTTTCGGAACTTGAATTAACTAAAAAAAATAAAAAAAATAAAAAAAAAATTCTATTTTTTTTGAAAAATACGTGAAATATTCTAAATAGAATATTACACTGTACATATTCTAAAAATAATTTTAAAATGCAAAATAAATGGAAAAATCAAAAAATCTTTTTTTTAAATATTATTTTCGGAACATGAATTAACCAAAAAAAAATAAAAAAAAATAAAAAAAAAAAATAAACAAATGCGTCTCACGGTCTCACAAAATATAAGTGGTCTCAAATTAACCTAACCCTATATATATATATATATATATATATATATATATATATATATATATATATATATATATATATATGTGTGTGTGTGTGTGTGTGTGTGTGTTTTTAGAAGCATGGATACATTTTTAGAAGCATAACCATATTTTTTTCCCACATAAACACACTTTTGATTGATAACTACATTTTTTCCATATAAACACGGTTTTGGTTGATATACTTTTAGATATATAAAAACATGTATCTATACTTCTAACAAATATATTAATATTTCAAATATATATATATATATATATATATATATATATATATATATATATATATATATATATATATATATATATATATATATTTCTGAAAAACATAAAAATACTTATTTATATTTATAAAAAATGTAATTATATGATGTTTAATTGAGTTTTTTTCATGTATAATTATGTTTTTCCACATGAATACATATAATATGAAAATATAGTTAGGGTAAGAACATAAAAGATTTGAAAACTTAAAACCCTTTTTTGAAATTTAATTTCATGGCAATCTAAAAATCTGCTATTACATGTAATAAGGGCAAGAATGAAAAAAGTTTGGATAACTTTGAACATTAACAAACAAAAAATCATCACATGAATAAAACCAATGGATTTTTAAAACTTATTTAATGTAATGATTCTTACTTATTTGATAGTTTAATGAATCTTGCACGAATAGGTTAGTTAAGAGATTTTTTTACAAAGACATTCCAACAAATAGTTGTTGTTAACGATTTAAAAGTAGTTACCATATGAACCAATGTATTGCTTGTTGCTTCGTTAAAGCTAACATGCTTAAATTGCACATGAATTATTAAACAATGCTCTAAGAGAAATTAAATTGCCTCATACCTTTTGTTCTTACAAAATTTCGATCCATTAATATCAAGACATTTGTCATCATTTTTCCATGTCATTCAATTTAATTTGATATCCCAAAACTACCCTTAATGAGAGAATTAAAAAAACATAAAAAAAACATCACATAAGATGATGAACGTGTGCGACTTGTACTATCGCTTCCATCTCAATCCCGATTCCTTCTCAAATCTTTCTTCTTGTATACTGTTGCACACCGGAAATCGTTACCTCCAACGCCAACAACAACAACCATCATCAGAGGTAATTAATTTATGTTTAAATCAACAACTTTCTTAATAATCAAGAACTTTCTCATTACTGATCATACATGTAACGACCCAATTTTCACGTCCAAAAATTTCGTTTTAAAAACAATACTTTAGAAAACATTAATAATTAAAAACATTATTTGATCAAACCATAACACAACGTAAACCATGTCTAAAAGCCAAATCATACAACCAATCGAAATATCAGAGTATAAATCCCAGAGAAATCTCGTAAATGCGGAAACCAGTGTGTGTGCATGATGTGCCGCTACCGCGCCAGCACCTTCCCCTTTGATGAAGAGGTACCTGAAACCAAAACTGTAAACTGTAAGCACAAAGCTTAGTGAGTTCCCCCACTTACCACATACCATATAATCACATAACATACACATATTGTCAGGCATATCTGGGTGCCCGTCCTACCCCTTCGGCCCTCTCGACCGGACATTGCCTAGCATATCTGGGTGTTGGCCTCCCCTTCGGTCCTCTCGACCGGATACTGCCTAGCATATCTGGGTGCTGGTCTCCCCTTCGGTCCTCTCGACCGGATACTGGGGAACTATTTCTCCCCTCTACTATTACTACATAACATGTATCGCAATATCAGTATCTATCTAACATGGCTAGGTATGACTACCCCTTCGACCCTACCGACCGGATATCTCGGGGACTATCTCCCCCTACTGTCACTAGCACGTAGCATCATATCATACTAGCACATAAACACAACACATGTAGTAGTAATCCCTAGATGAATATCATAGAGACAATCATCTACATACAACCCCTATTGGTGGGCCGGCATTGTGGCCGTAGACCCACCGCTACTGGAAGGTAACTCACCTCAAAGTAGCTGCTGATCTGATCGGGAACTGACTGTTTACTGCTGCTGCTGCTGCTCCGGAAATCCTCCGGCTGAAATTCCCACAACATACTCAATCAAACACTGCTAACTGCCCTTTAGGTAAAATGACCATTTTACCCCTGATCATGCCCTAAGCCAAAGTCAGAGTCAACTTTCAGTTGACCCGACTCGCCGAGTTGGCTCTCCAACTCGCCGAGTCCCTACCCAAACGATTGTCCTGAATCCTGTTTCTAATCGTCGAGTTAGGCGATGACTCGACGAGTTCTCCTTCTAAGCTGATATTCAAACCCTTCATCCTACTCGCCAAGTTGTATGAACAACTCGTCGAGTTCATCTTCATCCGATGAACACTTATGCTGCGACTCGCCGATTTGTATGAACAGCTCGTCGAGTCCGTTCTTGATCTAAGGAGATTGCCTTGAACTCGCCGAGTCAGGGCATTGACTCGCCGAGTTCCTCCATAGATGAGTTCAGCTTCCGACACACAGAGTCACACCCCGTGACTCACTGCTCACTCGACACTACGAAAAGGGGACAAACTCGGAGACTTGCGAACCAACTCGCCGAGTCAGATGAACGACTCGCCGATTCGTTACCATGCAATTACTATATGGTCGATTCTGCTTGAATCCAGCTCATGCCATACATAGATCTGGGCTCCTAGGGCCTGGTTATCACGTAAAGTTTCCAACTTTACGTGTAAATAGACAACCATGAGGGTTTTAAGGTCCAAAATGCACCAAAAGGGGATAGATCTAGGGCTTTCATGCAATATGGTTCCAAAAATACAGTAGATCTGAGCTCCTGGAGCTCAACCATGCCTAGATCTAAAGGTCAATCAGCTTATTACAAACCCTCAAACATACACAATATTGGAAATGGCTCAAAGAGGACTTTAATGGAGCTATAAGGGACAATAAGCTTAAAAACAGAGGGGAAACGAGCTATACCTCAAGGGAAACGTTGGAATGACACAGAGATGCTTGGCCTCCTTCTCCTCTTCTTGATTCACTCTTTTTTCTCCTCAAAAACTTCAAGAACACCACAAAAACACTTCAAACTCACAAGGAAGCAAGGCTAGAGAGAGATACAGGGATCTGAGGGTGAATGGGGGCGAGATTGGGGCGGAAAGAGAGTTTAAATAGGGTGCAAACCCCTGAAACTTAGGGTTTCATCCAACAACGGTGAATCGTTGAGTCCGGAATATGGACTCGCCGAGTCACCAACTTAAACGTGTCCCGGGTCCCGTATCTACTCGGCGAGTCGGACCTATGACTCGCCGAGTCCAAGGCTAAAAGAAGAGAAATACTCGAATAAGATTTACGTATCAGGAACCAGGTGCTACAAATCTCCCCCACTTATTTTAGACTTCGTCCTCGAAGTCTGCTGCTCGATCCTGAAACAGCTCGTGGTAATGCTCCATCATCTCGTCCACCGGCTCCCAAGTCCATTCCGAACCCTTGCGGTGCTGCCATTGCACCTTCACTAGCTCTACCCTCTTGTTCCTCAAATCCTTCGACTTCCTGTTGAGGTTTGCGACTGGGCGCTCAATGTAATTCAGGCTGTCATCAACCTGAATATCCTCTAACGGCACAACCGCTGAATCGTCCACTAGGCACTTCCGCAGCTGAGAAACATGGAAAGTGCTGTGGATCTGGCTGAGCTCGGCTGGCAGATCCAGCCTATACGCCACCTTGCCCACCCGGGCTACAACCCTGAACGGTCCGATGAATCTCGGGCCCAACTTACCCCGCTTCCTGAATTGAATGACGCCTTTCCAAGGCGACACCTTCAGGAGAACCATATCCCCGACTTGAAACTCCAAGTCGGATCGACGCTTGTCGGCGTAACTCTTCTGTCGACTCTGAGTAGTCTGAAGCCTACTGGATTCTCTCGGTCGTCTTGAGCACCACTTCGGTGCTCCCCATGACCCTCTGGCCAACTTCACCCCAACATATCGGGGTCCTGCACCTCCGTCCGTACAACATCTCGAAGGGAGGGCAGTCGATACTCGCGTGATAACTGTTGTTGTAGGAGAACTCGGCCACGGGAAGATAGGTATCCCAACTACCACCGAAGTCTAGCACGCACGCCCGCAACATATCCTCCAGAATCTGGATGGTCCGCTCACTCTGACCATCCGTCTACGGGTGAAAGGCGGTGCTAAAATGCAAACGAGTGCCCAACTCGTCATGAAATCTCTTCCAAAATCTGGAAGTAAAACGCACATCCCTGTCCGAGATAACCGATACTGGCACCCCGTGCCGCGCCACAATCTCCCTGATATAGATGTCAGCCAATTTCTCGGCCGATATGCTCTCCTGAATCGGGATGAAGTGAGTACTCTTGGTCAATCGGTCCACGATGACCCAAATCGAATCCACTCCACGCGCGGTCCGGGGAAGCTTCGTGATAAAATCCATCGTGATATCTTCCCATTTCCACAGTGGAATGTCCAACGGCTGCATCTTGCCATGCGGTCTCTGATGTTCGGTCTTGACCTTCCTGCAAGTCAAGTAGCGCTCATCGTACCATGCCACATCCCGCTTCATGCAGGGCCACCAAAAATCTAGACGAAGATCCCTATACATCTTCGTCGCCCCGGGATGAATAGAGAATCGGGACTTGTGCGCCTCCTCCATCAAAATTTGGCGCACGCCTCCATGATACGGCACCCACACCCTACGGTGTAGTGTCAATAGTCCTCGGCTATCATAATCAAAGGAGGAAACCTGACCCACCACACACTCGCTCTTCCGATGTTCCTCCTTGATAGCCTCCCGTTGGGCCTCCCGAATCTGCTCAAACAAGGGAGTCACTACGGTCATCTTCATGCACATATCCCTGATCTACGCCGCCTTGCGGCTAAGCGCATCGGCTACCACGTTGGCCTTCCCCGGGTGGTAAAGGATCTCACAATCATAATCCTTCACCACGTCCAACCACCGACGCTGCCTCATGTTCAGATTCGGCTGATCCATAAGGTACCTCAAACTCTTGTGGTCCGTGTAGATGGTACATCGAACCCCGTAGAGGTAATGCCGCCAAATCTTGAGGGCAAAAACCACCGCCCCAACTCCAAATCATGCGTCAGGTAGTTCGCCTCGTGAGGCTTGAGCTGCCTCGAAGCGTAGGCAATGACATGCCCCTTCTGCATCAGTACTGCGCCCAACCCAGAAATGGACGCGTCGCAGTATACCACAAAATCCTCTACGCCCTCTGGCAGGGCTAAGATCGGCGCCTCGCATAGTCTCTGTCTCAGTGTCTCAAACGCAACTTGCTGCTCGGGTCCCTACTGAAAGACCACGACTTTCTTTGCTAGCCGCGTCAGGGGTACGACTATCTTGGAGAAATCCTGAATAAATCTCTGATAGTAGCCTACTAATCCCAGGAAACTCCAAATCTCAGATGGAGACTTCGGAACCTCCCATCTCATCACGGCCTCGACCTTGGCCGGATCGACCAGAATCCCGTTCTGGTTGACGAGGTGTCCGAGAAATTGCACCTCGTGCAACCAAAACTCACACTTGGAGAACTTGGCATACAAGCTCTCCCTCCTCAGGGTCTCCAACACCTCTCTCAGATGCTCCTCATGCTCCTCCTGAGTCTTGGAATAACCCAAGATGTCATCGATAAAGATTATCACAGACCGATCCAACATCGGTCTGCGTATGCGGTTCATGAGGTCCATGAACGCGACAGGAGCATTGGTGAGCCCAAACGGCATCACCACAAACTCATAGTGGCCATAGCGTGTCTGAAACGCGGTCTTCTGCGTATCCTCCTCCCTGACCCTCATCTGATGATAACCCGAACGCAAATCAATCTTGGAGAACCAAGATGCTCCCTGAAGCTGATCAAAGAGGTCATCAATCCTCGGGAGTGGGTAACGGTTCTTCACCGTTACCTTGTTCAGCTCCTGGTAATCTATACACATCCGATGCGACCCGTCCTTCTTTTTAAGAAACAGAATCGGGGCTCCCCAAGGTGAACTGCTCGGACGAATAAATCCCTTGTCTAGCAGCTCCTACAGCTGCATAGACAACTCCTGCATCTCGGGAGGAGCCAACCGATACGGTGCCTTGGCTATCGGAGCCGCACCAGGAACAAGGTCAATCCTGAACTCCACCTGTCGCTCCGGAGGTATCCCAGGTAGCTCCTCCGGGAAAACATCTGTAAAATCTCGAACCACCGGAACCTCGCTCACTGTCGCCTTACCCGCCTCCCGGGTATCCATCACATACGCGACATATCTTGCGCATCCCTGCTGAAGATAGCGCCTAGCCCTCGCTGCTGAACATATAGTGGGTCCACACTGCAGCCTCTCGCCATGAATCACTAACTCTCCCCCGCTTGGGGTCCTGACCCGCACTAGCTGCTGCGCGCAATCTATCGCCACCCCATTAGGGCTCAACCAATCCATGCCTATAATCACCTTGTTCCCACGCAACGGAATGGGAACCAAGTCTACCAAGTAGCGCTCCTCAAACAAACGCAACACGCAATCTCGAAACACCATCGATGCTCGCACCGATCGATCATCAGCAATCTCTACCTCTAAATGGCAATCTAACTCGCCCGAAGTCTCATGAAACTTCTTGCCAAGCGCAAGGGAAACAAATGATCGGGATGCACCTGAGTCGAACAACACCTGAACTGGGATGCCGTTCACATGGAACGATCCTAATGTATACATATACATACGGAGCACATATCAATATCATAACATCATAAAAATAAAAGAGAGGGAAAGAATCATACCCGTCACCACATCAGGTGCGGCGCGTGCCTCCTTGGTAGTCAACTGGAATGCTCGGCTCCTCACCATCGGAGCCTCTGCCTTTCCCTGCCGGCCATTCGTGATCCGTAGGTTCGCTGGAGCTGGCGCCTTCACCGACGCTGAAACTGTCAACTGGGGGCAATCGGCCTTCTTGTGGCCCCTCTGGTTGCAGTGGAAACACAGCAAATCCGATGTCTAAATAACTGCTGCCGGAGCAGTGCAATCCCTGCTAAAGTGCCCAAACTTGCCGCACTTGTAGCAGCCTGATGATCCCAACCGGCATGCTCCCTCGTGCGTCTTGCCGCATTTCCTGCAGCGTACCCATCCCTGTTGGCCTTTCGGCCCCGCATCTGATCCCTTGGGCTTCTTCCCCGAAGCCCCTCCTGACTGACCCTCTTCTGCCTTCCGTTTCCGGATGTGCTCCAAATCTATCTCCCTCTCCCTCGCCCTGGAAATCATGGAGTCCAAGGTGGGGCAAGCTGAAAAACTAACGTGCTCCTGGATATCAGCCCGGAGCATGTCGTGATAGCGGGTCCTCCTCATATCCTCGTCACCAGCATACTGGGGCACCAACAAAGCCCTCTCCCAGAACTTGGCGGTGATCTCCGCCACAGTCTCCGTCGTCTGTCTCATGTCCAGAAACTCCCTGGCCAACTGCTGAAGCTCGACAGCCGGTGCAAACTCTGCCCTGAACCTGGTCACAAAGTCCGACCAGGTCATAGCCTCGATAGCTGAGGCTCCCAACGAGTCACCCACTGACTCCCACCAATCCCGGGCTCGGTCCCGTAAACACCCGGCTGCATACCTCACCTTCGACCCCTCGGGGCAGAAGCTAGTCAACTGTGCAGACTCGATGTCTGCAATCCATCGCCTGGCAGCAATGGGGTCTTTCACCCCGTGGAAATCTGGCACACCACTGCCCCTGAAGTCCTTAAAGGACAGTGTGCGAGGACCCGACTGGCCAGATGCCATGTCGCTCCTGAACGCCCTGAGGTGATCCTCCATCAACTCGATGATCCCTTCCTTGATCGACCCGAAGATAATGGGAGTCGACTCAAGGATACCCTTGGTGATCTCTAACGCGATGAACTCACGTAGTCCCTCATCTACCTGCTCGGAACCTGATCCCGAACCTGACCCCTCTCCTGAACCGCCATCTATCGGCCTCGATCCAAGTACCACCATTCTGCAATACATCACAACAATCATTAGTGATACTGATACTCCCTGAGGGATCACAACTACTTACAAGTTCCCTGGTCTTATCTTGGCCTTCCTTGGTTCGGGTACGGATCCTCTGCTTTCAGTAGTACGGGCCCATACTACCTTCCACATCTATTCATACCTTCTTCAAGGACAGCCTCGACTCCACCAGATCCCTTTCACTATGGCTGATCACTACTATACTCATCCTAGGCTCGCCCTAGGGAAATCTCCGACTCTACTCGATCCAGTCCTCAGCTGTTGTAGACCTCCTTGTAATGCCAATTAGCCATTACCCGAATACCATCACACATGACAAGGCTCAGATAATCCTTCGAGTACCCGAATCATCCCTACAACGGTTGGACTCAAACAAGAGCTGCGCAGTAGGATCAAATCCGATACTCTAAGATTATTCAACCCTGATCACATGTGACGTGACGTATTCGCCTAATGGCTAATTCCCATTATTCAGAGCCCCACATAGCACGAGCAAGCAGCATTCAGACAAGGGTAACCATCCCAATCAACTCTATCTGCTTACAGGAACTGCACTAGCATAAAGTGCTAAGCCCATACTATCAGGCATAACCTAATCAGGCTATCCTACTTGCTGTCTACTCAGTAACTAGCATTCAATTCTCATACAACTGAAAACATAAAGCAGGCACATAAGGCATCACTCCTAGATCCTTAGTCCTATTCTAGCATGCTGTTCTGCAAAAGCTGATAAACATAACATAAACTAGTATGGGTACTTAGGGGAATACTTACTTGAGCTCGGCCGGTCGCGCACATCACACACTTCGTTCTTTCTCAAAAGTCTTTTCTCAATTTTTGAAAACATTTTCTTTTAGAAAATCTTTTAATCCCTCGATTTGAGTTCAGACACCCCCGAAGGTGAGTCCGAATCCCTCAAACCAGGGCTCTGATACAAACTTGTAACGACCCAATTTTCACGTCCAAAAATTTCGTTTTAAAAACAATACTTTAGAAAACATTAATAATTAAAAACATTATTTGATCAAACCATAACACAACGTAAACCATGTCTAAAAGCCAAATCATACAACCAATCGAAATATCAGAGTATAAATCCCAGAGAAATCTCGTAAATGCGGAAACCAGTGTGTGTGCATGATGTGCCGCTACTGCGCCAACACCTTCCCCTTTGAAGAAGAGGTACCTGAAACCAAAACTGTAAACTGTAAGCACAAAGCTTAGTGAGTTCCCCCACTTACCACATACCATATAATCACATAACATACACATATTGTCAGGCATATCTGGGTGCCCGACCTACCCCTTCGGCCCTCTCGACCGGACATTGCCTAGCATATCTAGGTGCTGGCCTCCCCTTCGGTCCTCTCGACCGGATACTGCCTAGCATATCTGGGTGCTGGCCTCCCCTTCGGTCCTCTCGACCGGATACTGGGGAACTATTTCTCCCCTCTACTATTACTACATAACATGTATCGCAATATCAATATCTATCTAACATGGCTAGGTATGACTACCCCTTCGGCCCTACCGACCGGATATCTCGGGGACTATATCCCCCTACTGTCACTAGCACGTAGCATCATATCAGACTAGCACATAAACACAACACAGGTAGTAGTAATCCCTAGATGAATATCATAGAGACAATCATCTACATACAACTCCTATTGGTGGGCCGGCATTGTGGCCGTAGACCCACCGCTACTGGAAGGTAACTCACCTCGAAGTAGCTGCTGATCTGATCGGGAACTGACTGTCTACTGCTGCTGCTGCTGCTCCGGAAATCCTCCGGCTGCAATTCCCACAACATACTCAATCAAACACTGCTAACTGCCCTTTGGGTAAAATGACCATTTTACCCCTGATCATGCCCTAAGCCAAAGTCAGAGTCAACTTTCAGTTGACCCGACTCGCCGAGTTGGCTCTCCAACTCGCCGAGTCCCTACCCAAACGATTGTCCTGAATCCCGTTTCTACTCGTCGAGTTAGGTGATGACTCGACGAGTTCTCCTTCTAAGCTGATATTCAAACCCTTCATCCTACTCGCCGAGTTGTATGAACAACTCGTCGAGTTCATCTTCATCCGATGAACACTTATACTGCGACTCGCCGAGTTGTATGAACAGCTCGCTGAGTCCGTTTTTGATCTAAGGAGATTGCCTTGAACTCGCTGAGTCAGGGCATTGACTCGCCGAGTTCCTCCATAGATGAGTTCAGCTTCCGACTCACAGAGTCATACCCGTGACTCACTGCTCACTCGACACTACGAAAAGGGGACAAACTCGGAGACTTGCGAATCGACTCGCTGAGTCAAATGAACGACTCACCGAGTCGTTACCATGCAATTACTATATGGTCGATTCTTCTTGAATCCAGCTCATGCCATACATAGATCTGGGCTCCTAGGGCCTGGTTATCACGTAAAGTTTCCAACTTTACGTGTAAATAGACAACCATGAGGGTTTTAAGGTCCAAAATGCACCAAAAGGGGATAGATCTAGGGCTTTCATGTAATATGGTTCCAAAAAGACAGTAGATCTGAGCTCCTGGAGCTCAACCATGCCTAGATCTAAAGGTCAATCAGCTTATTACAAACCCTCAAACATACACAATCTTGGAAATGGCTCAAAGAGGACTTTAATGGAGCTATAAGGGACAATAAGCTTAAAACCAGAGGGGAAACGAGCTATACCTCAGGGGAAACGTTGGAATGACACAGAGATGCTTGGCCTCCTTCTCCTCTTCTTGATTCACTCTTCTTTCTCCTCAAAAACTTCAAGAACACCACAAAAACACTTCAAACTCACAAGGAAGCAAGGCTAGAGAGAGATACATGGCTTTAAGGGTGAATGGGGGCGAGATTGGGGCAGAAAGAGAGTTTAAATAGGGTGCAAACCCCTGAAACTTAGGGTTTCATCCAACAGCGGTGACTCGTCGAGTCCGGAATATGGACTCGCCGAGTCACCAACTTAAACGTGTCCCGGGTCCCGTATCTACTCGGCGAGTCGGACCTATGACTTGCCGAGTCCAAGGCTAAAAGAAGAGAAATACTCGAATAAGATTTACGTACCAGGAACCAGGTGCTACAATACATATGTTTCCCATTATTGTTTCTGTGTAATTATTTTCTTCGATTTCTATGGAAGAACGACACTGTACCCATGTTTTTCCACTACCACAACAACAAAATCAGTATTAAGATAATGGAAATTATCTATCAAGCTCTAATCATAGAACAAAATCACATATGAAAGTATTAATATATTATACGGTAATAAAAATTACAGTACCTGATCACATTTCTTGTACAGATAACAAGAAAGAATGAGATAAAATCCAGATTTTCTTAACATAAGTAGTTTTCTCATTCTTATCATTAGAATAACAAAGTTTTTCATTATTGTTTCTGTTTCTCATTCTTAACATAATCAGTATGGAGGCTGTAAATTCAGTTGAAGAGGTTGCAATTTTAGTTGAAGAGGCTGCAAATTCAGTAGAACGACATGCAATTCTCAATCCTCAACATCAAAACATTCCTAAAGATGGAATGAAATTTGATTCAGAAGACGACCTTTACGATTACTTTAAAGCATATGCATTCCAGATTGGATTTGGTGTATGTAAAAGCAGTACAAGAACAAAAAATTCTTGTGCTAAAACATACTATTCACGTGGATGTGCCAAATGAGTTTTATATGTGCCTAAGACAAACAAAACATATCAAAAGTCTTCTAAAACAAATTGTAAATCAACAAATAGCGTAATTGCATATGGTGATGGAAGATGCATTATCTCTAGTGTTTTTCTTAAACATAACCATGCTTTAAGTCCCCAAACATCTCGTTTCCAATGACCACATAAGAAAATGGATTCATATGCTAAGAAAAGATTTGAATTGAATGATTATACTGGAATTCCATTAAACAAAAGCTTTCATTCATTAGTTGTTGAAGCGAAAAGGCATGACAATTTGCCGTTTGGCAAGACAGATTGTAGATCTTACATAGCTAAAGTAAGATAACTAAGACTTGGGCTTGGGGATGCTGAGGTACTTCATAATTATTTTATCCATCTACAAAAAAGAAGCTCAATTTTTTTCTATGTGATTGATATGGATAATGAAGGTCATATGCGAAATGTATTTTTGGTAGATGTAAGGTCTAGGGTAACTTACGAGTCATTTAGAGATGTTATTTCATTTGATAACACATATTTGGATAACAAATATAATATACCATTTGCGCCTTTTGTTGAAGTAAATCACCATGGACAATATTTGGATGTGGTTTTCTTTCACGAGAGGATACAGAAACATATGTATGGTTATTCAAGTCATGGTTAGAATGCATGAATGGACAGACACTAAAAGCAATAATAATATATCAATGTCGATCAACACAAGGAGTTATGACACATGTATTCCCCGAATCTCATCATTGTCTTTGTCTTTGGCATATTATGAAAAAGATTCCTGAAAAATTAAGTAGGCTGGCTTAATAAAAAGTAATAAAGAAGACTCCAAAAACCCTTGTGTATGAGTCTATGAACACTCAAGAGTTTGAAGATGGGTGGTGCAAGCTGGTTGAAAATTACGGACTTGAAAAATTGAGTGGTTATGTTCTTTATTTAACGATTGAAGGCAATGGGTGCCGATATATGTAAAAGTAAACTTTCGGGAAGGGATGTCTACTACACAAAGAAGTGAACGCATGTGTTGTTTTTTTGATGCATATGTTATTTCTAAAACCTCATTACGATAATTCGTTGAGCAATAAGATAACGCGTTGAAAAGAAAGATTGAGAGAGAAAATAAGGTTGATTTTGAGTCTCTTAATTTTTTCATATAAATTAGTAACTAGGTTTTATTTTGAGAGGCAGTTTCAGGAAGCATACACAAATGCAACTTTTAAGTTGTTTCAGGATAAGTTATGAGGTGTGTTATTTTGCAATTCCTTATTGGTCAAAGTGGATGGTGCACGATATGTAGTTCATGTCACAGATATTGTGGAAGGGAAACATGGAGATTAAAAAAAGAGTTGTTTATACTGTTAGTTATGGTAAGACTGAATGTGATATACACTGTTCTTGTCATTTGTTTGAGTTTCGAGGAATTATTTGTAGGCATGTGGTGAAAATATTTATTGAGAAGGATGTTACAGAAATCTATCCACGATATATTTTGTCTCGATGGAGGAAAGATGTGAAACATCGACACTACTCAGTGATAAATTGTTATGAAGATTTGATAAGTGGTGAAAACGCTAAACAATTTGACTACTTGTGTTCTAATTTTTACGAGGCTACACATATTTCTCACGAAAAGTATGAATACTTGCTATGTAACATCCCTAAATTTCCGAGTAAAAATTTCAATTTAAATAAGTCAAAACCATTCATTCATTATCCCAAAAGACGATTATAATAAAAGTATTCTCAAAACATCATAGTAAAATCATAAACTGTCAATGCAGAATAAATCTCCAGGGGATGCAATGTGATACGTAATATTACTACACCTATTAGTTTGACCAACTATCTAACTAACTATTATGATTTAAGGCAGTGTACCTTCTCGCAAATAATATAGCACTAACAATCGGGTATCGAACACAGGGAACATATTGAATTAACTACTTTAATTACTAAATATTAACCTAAAACAAGCAAACGTTAAATTGGTTTTTATCTGATTTTTGCAAGTTTAGAAAAACTTAAACTCTTAACTAACGATTTCAATCAATTATTAAAAAAATTTCCGTTTAATCCACTTTTCCTCAATGGTTAGCTACTAATTATGGTTTATTAATGTTGGTTATCAAATATTATGTTATTAGCAATTCAAGTTCAAATTTACTAATGTGTTCACTAATTCATGTAAAACTATGCATGGTCATAAACTAGAAAACACATAATTAGTTATATGATATAGATAAGCTATGTAAGATTGATCTAAATCAACACAATTATTGTCATAATTTATGTTCTCCAGCACAGCTAAATTAGTTACTTTTTATCACTTATCTAAGATTTGGTCGATCCTAGCTCTAGCAATTTAATAGTCACTAAACTACTAGGTAATAAGGTTCATGTAATTTAATGGTCACCAAGCTACAGAACCTGAATTCAAGCAATAAAAGTATCCAATATTAACATGTTAGGTAAAGATAATCAAACACAAGCTCAAAACCAACTATTAAAATCCATAATTTGATAAACTAAACCATTGAGTTAAAGCTTCATGTAGCTAAAAGAAAGCAGCTAAATTCAGCTACTCATGGCTGAAAACATAGACATAAATCCAATTGAAATCGACATAATTAATCTTCTAGAACTTGATACTCACGTCGTGAGATTGACTTTTCAGTTAGAATTTGCTTCTTTTAAGCTCTAATTCTCCAAAGTTCCAATTCTCGTCAATTTTGGTCCTTTATCTTCAAGAGTGTTCCTTTTGGCTGCAAAATTCAATTTAATCTCATAAGTATCATATATCTTTGCTTTTAACAAAAATATTAATAAAAATGTATTAAAATATTGCCTAAAAATGTGTATAAATATGGCAATATCAAATACCCCACACTTATCATTTGTTTGCCCTCAAGAAAAACTGATTTTTTTTTTAAAGTCAAACCTTCATCACCAACATCACATAAGACAATCCATTTTGAACTTGGCCATTATACCAAGACCTCAATGCGTATATTTGTGTCTAAAATCTAAACAACTTCCTAATCCTAAATACTCACAATCCTTGTAAATCTTCACCCATTAGTTTATACGACACTCATCTCTGCAACCCTCCGAATCCATCCTCAGAAATCTTTCTTAACCTCAAGGTATTTTTGGTTAAGCTACCTAAGCATACATAATCTATAAAAATTACAACTTTTGATACCACAATGGAGCTATTGGAATTCTTCATTTTTTTTGAATAATTGATATTTTATTTCTTTGAATTTACCACCTTTATTGTTTGATTTTTTGGTATCTTCAACTTTTTGATTCTTCAAAATTTTGATATTTTGATCTTCATATTTGATAGCTCCAAAATTCTAACAACTTTTTGGTAATTTCTCTCTCTTTTTTATATATATCTCACTTTTTTTTTCCGCTCAAATCCTACATGCTTAAGCAAGAGAGATTAACTTCAACCTTTATTGGTTAGAGATATTAGTCTAAGTGCAATGACTACATAAGCTTTCCTGGATAGATTTCAGGTACACGCTTCAAAACTTATTATGCCATATAAACTACCAGATTACCTTTCATATGTCATGGCTTTTCACTAAGACTGGGAAGCCACAAATATACTATAACATATGTTGTCTTAATTAAACATTTGAGCTCGCATTGGATCTGTTGGATTAGGTGTCTATGCCCATAACTATAATTGGTATGTACTTGACCCGATAGTAGCATGGTCCTTTTGGGTTGCCTTCACCATAACAACTTAACATGATGAATTCTGCGAAAGAGGTTGATAAATGATTTATTAATATATTATAAAAATAATATATTAATTAAGAAATCATATTATTTAATTAATATTGATCAGAAATTAATTTGGAATTAATTTAATGATCAAAAGAGACTAATTAAAAGAACATGGACTGATATTGCAAATCACTGACAGTTGCAATTGGGCTGATGGATCACCTTGGAATAAGGTTGGACGAAATCTATGGGAAGCCCATAGAGAATTCGTCCAAGGAGTATTCTAGAAGGTGTCTATGGGCTACTGAAGGCTTAAGCAATCAAATTAGGGTTTCCACCTAAAACCCTAGCAGCCATAAGTATAAGTAGACCCCATGGCTTACAAAATTTGGCCCCCCTATGCTTTTAAGAGAACCCTAGCTGATTTTAATAAGCCTCTATCCTCTCTCTCTTGTTCATCTTTTTCTTGTGGTGTTTGTGACTCCATTAGAGGTGCAACAATTGAGGCACTAAGCTCTTCAAGGTCAAGATCAACCAATCAACAAGGAAAAGGTATTATTCTAACTTTGGTTTAGTTGTTGATTTCGAAAATATGTATGCTAGATTAGGGTTTTGCTTTGGAAAATTATTATGCATATATAACTTGAGAAAAACCTAGATCCAAAGCAATTAGGGTTGCATGTACACCATAGGAATGTTGTGATTCTCAAAACCCATCAGTGGTATCAGAGCTTATGGTGTTTTTCTGTTATATTTGATGCTATTGTGTTCTTCAAAGCTGGAACAAAAAATCGATTTTTAGCTTCTAACTGCAGAACTCGACAAGTCCTAAGATGGACTTGATGAGTTGGACCAACTCGACGAGTCCATGCCCTGACTCGACGAGTTGGTTCGTCAGATGACAGATTTTTTGGATTTTTGGCCTAAATTAGGTTTTGATAATTACCATAAGTTATTTTTAATGATTAAATTCGAATTTTTTGATATGGTAATGTATATCCTTATCTAATTGAAAGACAATTTTCAAATTTTAAGATAATTATGAGATTTTGTGATAATTAATTGTTTGTAGAAATTTGATTTGAATTTTCTTACTAAGTAAAATAGATAAGGTCAAATTTATAATAAGGATAAATTATATGATTAATTTAATTGTTTTAAAATTTGATCTAGAAGTTTTGAGTAGTTTCAAAACTTGCCCTCAAGTTTTGGAATGTAAAATTTGATTAACAGTTTTATTTTTGAAATATTAAATTCTAAAACCCTAGTGTTTTAAAAGTTTAAAATACAACCCTTATATATATATATATATATATATATATATATATATATATATATATATGTATGTATGCATAAATGAGCCAAACTTACCGTTAGTAGGCCTCATTCACGAAGCCGATCTCTAAGGGAGGTATAAGGAAACTGCCTATAAAATGGCGGTTGAATGGGTGTCCACTCTCACCCACCGCTTCCTTGATTAGTGGAGGGTCGTTATCCAAACGGATAAGATAGGACATTAATTCCTCATTAATAAGTATAATGAATATTATAAAGTAACTAAATGTTTAATAAATTCCCAATCTTAGTTACTTTAGGTAAAATGTGAAAATGATGCTATTCCGTGAAGTAACACTTTGCACCCTGCGAAATCATTAGTGGAGTGTGTGTGGTTAACCGACACACTAACTTGGACTAACAAGGGTGACGAAGGGTAGCTCGAGAATTATCATAGATCAATGGAGTGTGTGTGGTTAACCGACACGTTGATTAGGTGGTAAATGACTCAATAGTACCAAGCTAATTTGCATGGTTATTCACACCTTGTTTGTGATCCTCGGTATCCCAGTCACAAACTTGAAGGGTATAATCTATATTAAACATGCCATTGAAAATTTCAATGAATCTCAAAAGAATCTTGGAATTATAGTGTTGCGGCATCCACCTTCATATAATTTGCACTTGGATTGCGGCATCCCTCTTCCGAATTGTGAATTATAGTGTTGGGTCCTAGCCTTAATATTTCATTTGGGTGTTATATTAAGGATTTCTTATCTAATCTAAACTTTGTTCCTTTTCTTTTTCATATGTCTGGCTCAAACAACGCTTCTAGCTCGAACTCCTCAAGCTCCTTTTCTCTTATGAACATTTGTGGGAGGGTCACCTTCGATGGGTCCAATTTCAATGATTGGATCCGCAACATTCGTAGGTCCCTTCAATACGAGGAGAAAGAATACATGATCGAAAAAAGGTCAAAGAGATAGATGAAACCAAAGCTTCTGCTGAAGAAATAGCTGAGTATAGGGCTCACGAAAAGTTGCGACAAAGGTGTCGTGTATAATGGTAGCCACTATGAGTCCTGAGCTCCAACAGTTCTATAAGGACTACTGGCCTTACGAGATGTGCCAAGATTTGATGGAAAAGTACCATCAAAGTGCGCGTCAATAAAGGTACGAGATTGTCGCCTTGTTGATAACGACCAATATGAAAGATGGAGAGTCCATCACGAGCCACATGAAAAGGATGCAAAGATATGTGGATCGTCTACTCAAGTTGAATGTTAACTTTGATGAAGAGATGGAGATTGATATTATTCTTTACTCTTTACCTCCCTGTTATGATCAGTTCAAGATGACTTATCATATGAACAAGGAGGAAGTCACCTTGAGCAAACTTCAAGGTCTGTTAAGAACAGCTGAAAGTGGACTGAAAGGCAAAGCTGTCGAGTCCACCCCTACTGCTGCTGCCCCATCCTTGCTATAGGACATGGAAAATGGTGAATAGGAAAGCTCCCTCTATGAGCCAATAAGGAAAGTCCCATGATGGATCCTCCTCAAATGGATCCAAAGGTAAAGCTGGTTCTGCCACGCCCTCATCCGATCCTAAAGAAGCATCGTGCTTCTACCGTCACGAGAAGGGGCGTTGGAAACGAAGCTGCCCGAAATACTTGCAGGACATCAAGGATGGGAAGATAAAGCCCTCCTTCGTAGGTATTTGTACTATTCAATCTAATAACTCATCACATGCTAGTTCTTGGGTCCTTGATACAAGATGTGGTTTTCACATTTTTGTTCTAATTTGCAGGGGCTAAGAAGAAGTATATGTCTACAATTAGTGCATGAAACAACTAATTATTGAATTGGGGCCACCTTAGGGACTAGTAAACACTCATATTGAAGTGTTACAACCATATATGATTGTATATAAGGGGTATATGGTTATACAAGGGAGTGTATGGTCAAAATACACCATATTTGAGTGTGTGCGGCTGCACACTCCTTATGAAATGTGCCAAAACGTATTTGAAGGCTTTAGGACTCATCTTGGAAGGTCTCTTACTTCATGCTCTAGCCTTACATGGATTTCATTGCCATTTTTGGACCTAAAAAGGGTGTGTGCAGCCACTATGATGTGTGCGGCCGCACACCCTTTATGAAGATGATAAATTCGTGTTTTTCAAGCATATCATCAAGTGTTCTTAGCATATAACAAGTTATGAAAAGTGTATACACGTTATAGAGGCTTGAAAGGGTGATTAAGGTCCAAAAACTAGTGTGTGTTCTTGGTGTTCTTGACTAAAATGGATGTTTTCATGGATCAAAGCAAAGGGGAAGGCTAGTTAAGGTCATGTATTAACCAATCCAAGGATGAATCACTTACTTGACTGAAGATTGGAGTGAAAAGTTGGATGATACCTGAGAGGATTTCGAGTTCTAGCCTTGAGGAAGTGAACGGGTGTTCAAAAAGGGTAAGTGTTGAATATATAGGTGGGTGTGTGTGGCTGGAATGGGTGTATGGCCGCACACACTTGTTTGTGGCCGTACACTTAAGTGTGCGGCCGCACACTCCATATGTTGGAGTGTTTGGCCCGAGTTTGCTTGATATGCATCTTGTTATCCCATTTCTAGGCTCTTACCTTGATTGTACTAGGTCTAGAACTCTCAAATAGACCCTAAACAGTGCTAAAAGGTAGCAAAACGAGTTTAACTTTGATTGAATTTATCTATTGTACATGATAAAAGTTCCGGGTTGTCACAGTAGAGATGTGGAGCATGGGAAGATGAACCTGATAATGGGGAATAGGAAATCGTTGCCTGTCACCAAGATCGGGATTTCCTCTTTAGTGCTTAGTAGTGGGTTAGGTTTAGAAGTGAATGATTGTTGGTACTTGTCAGAAATGACGAGGGATATTATTTCTTTTCATGGTTTGTACAAATAAGGTTTTAGATTTTCATTTAATAATGAAATTGGTTCTATTAATGCTTTCTATAATGGTACTTTATATTTTGAAGCATTGCCTTGTAATGCTGTATATGAAACTATGATGGTTGTAGACAACTTAGGGAATAATATGTTGCATATCGATTCATCTAATGGTTTATACTAGGCATGCTTGTGGTATTGTCATCTTGGACATGTCAACAAGAAGCGCATAGCCCAACTCCAAAAGGATGGAGTGTTGGAGTTGTTTGACCTAAAGTCGGATGACATGTGTGAATCTTGTTTGCTTGGAAAGATTACTAAATCACCTTTCACTGGTACTTGTGAAAGAGGTGAGGGATTGTTGGAACTCGTCCTTTAGCTAACTGGGTGTCACCCACCTCTGCCCAGCACAGAGGGGATCTGCACTTTCGGCCATAGAGGGCTTCAAATGGAGCAGCCTTTATGCTCGTGTGATAACTATTGTTGTAGGAAAACTCAACAAGGGGTAAATGAGTATCCCATGCCTTCCCAAATTCAATCACACATGCTCGCAACATATCTTCCAAGGTTTGAATAGTTCTCTCACTTTGTCTGTCGGTTTGTGGATGGTAGGTTGTACTCATGTCCAGCCTAGTTCCTAGGTCACTTTGTAGCGACTGCCAAAACCTCGAAGTGAATCTACTATCTCTATCAGAGATAATGAATATGGGAACACCTTGAAGTCGTACAACCTCTCTAATGTATGCTCTAGTGAGCTTCTCCATCTTGTCAGTCTTTTTGATAGGTAGGAAGTGTGCGGACTTGGTTAACCTATCAACGATCACCCATATGTTATCGAGACCACCCGTTGTCTTGGGGAACTTGGTTATGAAGTCCATCGTGATCCGCTCCCATTTCCATTTAGGTATCTCCAGTTGCTGAAGTAAACCTGATGGTTTCTGGTATTCGACCTTAACCTTTGCGCAAGTAAGGCATTTACTCACGAAGGTAGTAATCTCTGCTTTCATGTTAGGCCACCAGTATAACTTTTTAAGATCCAGATACATCTTATTTGCACCAAGGTGGACGGAATATCGAGTGTTGTGCGCCTCGGTCATGACTAAGTCTCTAAAGCCACCGTGTTTTGGTGCCCAGATCCGATCCACGAAATATAAAGCTCTGCCACTTTTGACTTCCAAGTTCTTATCCATCCCTCTCAGGGATTCACTTGCCACAGTTTCAGGTTTCAAAGCGTCGAGCTGAGCCTCCTTAATTTGTGTGGATAAGTGTGAACTGATAGTCATAGTAAATGATTTGACTTTACGACCAGAGTATTCTTTCCGATTTAGGGCGTCAGCTACTACGTTGGCTTTACCCGGATGATAACGAATTTCACATTCGTAATCACTGAGTAGCTCGACCCACCGTCGTTGTCTCATGTTGAGCTCCTTTTGGTCGAATATATGCTGTAGGCTTTTGTGGTCGGTAAAGATAGTGCTTTTCATACCGTACATATAGTGTCTCCAGATCTTCAGTGCAAACACAACTACTCCTAACTCAAGATCATGTGTGGTGTAGTTGACCACGTGTGTCTTCAACTACCTTGAGGCGTAGGCAATGACCTTACCTCTTTGCATTAGAACACAACCAAGCCCTTGATTTGATGCATCGCAGTAGACCACAAAGTCTTCTATTCCTTTTGGGAGGGATAGTATCGGTGCGGTGCATAAGGCTCGTTTCAGCGTTTGGAACGCTGTCTCTTGCTTCTCTTCCCAGTCAAAGGCCACACCCTTCTGGGTCAAAGTCGTAAGAGGTTTCGCCATTCGGGAGAAGTTCTGAATGAACCTACGATAGTAGCCAGCAAGGCCTAAAAATTGGCGAATTTCTGTAGGCGTCTCGGTGCTGACTAGTTCTCAATGGCTTTGATTTTGGAAGGATCCACATGAATTACCTATTCACTAACAACGTGACCCAGGAATTCGACTCTTCGAATCCAAAACTTGCATTTAGAGAACTTCCCGTAGAGCTTCTCTGATCGTAACGTTTCCAAGATTTGACGTAGATGCTTACTATGCTCTTCCTTACTACGAGAGTAGATAAGTATGTCATCTATGAAGACAATGATGAACTGATCCAAGTAAGGACGACATACTTTATTCATTAAGTCCATGAACACTACGGGCGCATTGGTCAATTCGAATGGCATCACTACAAACTCGTAGTGTCCGTAACAAATTCGTAAGGATGTCTTCGGGACATCTTCCTCTAGCACTCGTAACTGGTGATACCTGGATCTCAGATCTATCTTCGAAAAGTAATTCTCCCCTTGACGTTGGTCGAAAAAATCATCTATACGAGGTAGAGGGTAACGATTCTTAATGATTACCTTGTTGAGCTCCTTATAGTCGATGCACATACGAAAAGATCCGTCTTTCTTCTTGACGAACAAGACTGATGCTACCTAGGGCGAGAAGCTGGGTCTAATAAAGCCCTTGCTGAGCAGTTTGTTAAGTTGACCGGACAATTCTTGTATCTCTGCGGGTGCTAGATGGTAGGGCGATTTGGCTACGGGGGTAGCTCTTGGAACTAAGTTGATTATGAACTCGACTTGTCGTTGCGGAGGTAATCCTGGTAGTTCTTCTGGAAAGATGTCAGGAAAATCGCGTACTACCGGAATGTTCTTAATGTCCTTCATCTCTTGGCTCACATCGACAACATGAGCAAGGAATGCGCGACATTCCTTTCGCAAGTATTTTTGGGCTTGAATACTCAAGATGATATGGAGGTTCGTGCCGGGTTTGTCGCCGTAGACTACTAGAGTTTCGCCAAATGGCAGATTAAGGCGAACAACCTTTTCATAACACACGATGTCGGCATGATGCAAACTCAACCAATCCATGCCGATAATGACGTTGAAACTTTTAATTGAGACCGGCATAAGTTCGATTGAAAATGAATGGCTATCTAGAGTTAGGTTACATCCTATGTATATACTGGTAGTGCTCTCAGACTTTCCGTTAGCCATTTCTACATTGAACGGTTCTTTAAGTGTTTGTGACTTTTACTCAATTAATTGAGCAAATTTCTGGTTCACGAAACTCCTCTCCGCTCCACTATCAAACAGAATGCATGCATATGAGTTATCAAGGAAAAACATACCAGTGACCACTGTGGGGTAGACAACTGCTTCCTCGTGGCCTATGGCCAAAACTCTTCTCACTCCACCGACATTCCCCGCCTTCGGGCAGTTCCTCTTGTAGTGGCCCACCTCGCCACAACCGTAGCAAGCCTGGCCCACACCAGTGCCAAGGACTTGGTTGATTGGCCTCGCCGGAGCTTTGTAGAAACAGACAGTGTGCCCCTTCCTGTTGCAGTTAGCACACTGCATTTCCCGATAGGCTCTTGTGTGGTGGAAGTTGCATTTGTTGCACTTAGGCAAACTTCCAGCGTACTGCTTCACCAGAGCAGCAACGGCAGGTGCTATCGCAGCATGAACGGCCACGACCTGCTGCTTTTTGGCACCTTTCTACTTCTTCTTGTCATCCCAGAACTTCCTCTTGTTGGCAGTGGCCTTGGAGGGTTCTGAGATGACTAGGGTTGTTGTTATTGACGACGGGGTAAGGAGCCCATGGTCAATGAGCCGTTGTGCCAATCGTTTGGCACTATCGAATGTAGTGGGGTTTGATGCTAAAACATTCCTCTGAAATGGAGGCACCAGCCCCCAGATGTACCTCTCTATTTTCTTTCCCTCCGTCTGTACCATGTTGGGACATAGGGCCACCAGCTCGCTGAATCTGGCGGTATAGGAAACTATGTCGGAGCCCTTCATGGTTAGGCTCCATAGGTCCTGCTCTAATTTCTGGATTTCGCCCCTCCGGCAGTATTATTCAATCATGAGCTTTCTCAGAGCTTCCCAACCTATAACATTTGCCACCACTAGAGTGAGTGACTTGACATGGCTATTCCACCATGTTAGGGCTTTTTCCTTGAAGGTGCAAGCAACGAACTTGACCTTGCTCCCTTTTGGGCAGGAGCATATTTTGAAAACCGATTCGGTCTTCTCGAACCATTGCGAGAGGGCAATGACTCCGCCAGTCCCTTTAAAGGACTTTGGCTTGAATTGGTGAAGTCCTCTCTATCTTCTTGCTCTCGAGAGCAACCATATCAGGGCATAGGCTTGCCAGATCACAGAACCTATTTGTGTAGGTTGTGATGTCGAATCCAACCATTTGTAGACCCCAGAATTCCTGCTCGAGCTTTTGTACTTCACCTTGAGGACAATACTCTTTCATCAGCATGTCCTTTAATTTTTCCCAGCTGATGGAATACGCCACCACCAAAGTCAGATACTTAACATGGCCGTTCCACCATGTTAGTGCTCTGTCAGAGAAGGTACAAGCTGCAAACTTGACCTTGTTGCCCTCATGGCAAGCATAGATTTCAAAGACGGATTCCATCTTTTCAATCCATTGCCTTAACACCATAACCCCACCCGTACCATTGAAGCAGCGGGGCTTGGCGTTTTTGAAGTCTTTATAGGTGCATTCCCGAGGGTGTCCATGGCTTTTGCGGTGGTTCGAGGGAGGTGCACCTGTTCCCGATCCACTAGGGACAGGGGCGTTGATGGCTGACACAACAGCTGCAACTGCTGCTGTGAAAGCTGTCTGGAACATAGTGGCATCAAAGGGAGGAGGTGGTTGAGGAGGTTGAGGTGGAGGAGGTGGTTGAGGAGGTTGAGGTGGTGGTATCGGTGTTTCGTTGATTGGGTTACGTCTGGGATTTTTGCGTGGCGGCATCTTTAACTATACGTTTAAAAGATGACGACATGGATAAGAATAAATGAATAATGACTGTGTCTCATGGACTAACTCCCCATATTCCAACAACAAAATGAATAGTATGACTAAATGAAGATGACAACATTTGGATAAAAATTTCCATATGATTAGACATCTGTCAATAATACTGGGATTACAGATGTAACAAGTTCGGGAAAATGGCCTAGAAATAGGCTTTACACCAACCAAGATAGGAAAATTTTTGACAGAACTAAGACTAGATCAAGACCTAACAGGTCCAAGATTTATAAAGATAGGAAATTAGACTAAAGTTTTACATAAACTAGGTTATATCCAAAAGATGAGTAGACGAGATTCTATCGGCGACGAGAACTGCTAGCGTGAGTCCTTGATCCCGTTAGTAGACGTTCCAGGTCCCTCATATGCCTGTCAGCTCTCACTTGCTGAGCTTGAAGTTCCCTAACTTCAGCTTGAGTTTCAGCAAGTTCCCTCTGCAGATTTGCATTGCGGACCAGAGTCCTTTCATGAGCCGACTCCAGTTGGCGAATGTGGATAGTGTTAACGCCAGAGTTGGCTTCAATCTCCACGACTTGGTCGATGGTTGCTTGACCCAGTATCGTGTTTCTGGAAATTCTACGAACCATGATGGGTAGGACCCTGTCAGCAGAACCTCCTTCAGTGAGGTTGTAGAAACTTTGGTCTCCATTGTAGGGAATGGGCTGACCTTGTTCTTGACTCCATCTAGTCAAGTTAGTGGCCCACAGAGGTGTGGGTCCTTGAAATGCGGGACGGGGGTTTAGGTTTGGGTTTTGAGCGGCTAAGGGTAGGTTGTTGACTTCAGGCTCCGAGTCAGAACTATCGGAAAAACCCTCAACATGGTGATCATCCAAAGGGATTGGGTGATCATCTTCTAGTTCTGCCTCTAGCCAACCAACATTGCCTTGGTTCGGGAAGTACGGATCGCCGTGGTGAAATCCAACCATTAAAATCTACGCGAGAAAAGGGATATAAGAAATAGGTAAATAGACGAACTGACTAAGATAATTACAGTAAGACCAAATACCCCTATGGTATTTCTTTATGGTTGTGTTGGTAAGTTTTTAGACTTGTTGTCACATCACAACCATTCTTGGGCACATGCTAATCACTCCTCGGACCAGCATAGTTGATCAGGCTATGCTATTCCCAAGACTGACCATATATCCCCAGGCTTACTTGTGATATTCAACAATCGTAATACTTTTGTTCTTGTCATCGTGACACTGATTTTAGTATGAATGCAGGCACGTATACTTACTTAAATATTTTATTATTTAAATGTATAACTCTTAGACAGAGTATTTTAATCCCTATGTATTTATAGTTAGTATATCTTTTATGGGTTGATATACTATATTCACTATAAACAATGCTCTGATACCAATCTGTCACACCCGAAAACCAAGAACGGCGGAAACGTTCTGGGGAGGAGGACGTCATGTACAGTATCACAACAGTGTAAAGTAGTAAACAAGAAACAACATCATTCATTGCATTAAAAGTAAAGTTTTAATACATATGTGTTCTTTCATTGTAATAAGACACCAAAATATACAATCAAAATAAAAGACGAGTCTTGTCTGTGCTCCGTCTTCTCAAAACCTGGCCATCGTACCTGTCTACTGGTGACCTGAGAATACAAGTTATTTTGAAAGTGAGTATCAGCCTAAAGCTGGTGAATTCATAAGTGTTTAGATGCCATTGTCTTGTTTTGGAAATCTATTATGTATGCTATGTAACTCTTTAAATGGAAACGGTTGATATAAGTATGAAAAACTCTAGAAAATCCCTTATTTCCTACTAGTATGAAATGTAGTCTTCTACCAAGACCCGAATGTTTTGTAAGTAAAATGATAGTTTTTCCTTTCTATTGACTAATACTAAAAGTACTTAGTATAACTCGTCGTTTATGTGAATATATCACAAAATAAAGTAAATAGGAAAAAGTATTAATGTAAGTGTTATCCCGAGGTACTAGGGTTAACACGCCATCGCGTAAAGCGAAATGTATAACCTATCACAAAATAAAGTAAATAGGAAAATATACTAAAGTAAGTGTTATCCCGAGGTACTAGGGCTAACACGACATATGTAAATGTTATCCCGAGGTACTAGGGCTAACACGACTTATATAACCTAATGAACATCCGAAGATTGTCCAATTGTCCTCTGTAGCAGCAGCAGGGCGGAGGAAGGGTTAGTGCAGTAATTGACTCCTAATAAAAGTAATAACCTTAGGCATCCGTAGATGTTCATCACCCACTGGTGCTAACAGCTGGGTTCTGGAATGGTTAGTCCCGTCCATATATCCCGAGGTACTAGGGATATGGTCCCATCTAGATATCCCGAGGTACTAGGGATAGGCAGGAAAATTTACACAGAAGGTACTAATAAATCATCCTCGCAATTCGAGATACAAGTATTCATGTAAATATACACAGGTAAATGTATCTACGTAAAGGTACTCATGTAATGTATTCATGTAAGCGTATTCATGTATCATGTAAGCATATGTAAACGTACTCATGTATCAGGTAATGTACTGGTATTGACTCATGAATGAACTGACTCTTGTGTGGTTCCTTGTAATAGGAATAATGTTTTGTTTCTTCTAACTATCCTTATGATAATTAACTGAAAGGTAATTGGTTGTTCAAGAAGGTAAAAGTAATGGTTTTGCAAGATATCTAAGAGTTCTGAATAATAATTAAGAGTGAATTGATGTCATTTTAAATAAACATTTCAAAACTAATACTTTTATTATCAAGGTATTTTAAGATAGAAAACCATTTCATGTATCACATTTTGAAGTATGTGAAATCCACTGGATGAAAACACAGTTATAAAATACATAAGAGTGATTTAATAACATACTATTTTCTACTTGTATTCCCCCTCCCAATTAAAGCATTTAAAATCATTTAAAACATTGATTAAGGGGTATGAACTCACATGTAGATGGTGGTTTGGATGAACTGAACGGTGTAGGATTGTGAGGTGTCAAGTGAGGACTTGTACACACACTATGGTCCTAATGAACATATAATCACACATATATGCACCCAATTAGTTTTAAACTACTAATTGTAAATGTTAAGGCATCCTAGAACAAAATAAACACTTTATATAAGTGTTATAATCCCTAAGGATTGCATCTAAGTAGTTGTGGGACAAGGAAAATGGGTTTAGGGTTCCAAAGGACCCTATACATGAGTTTACTCTTCCATAAACCTCACACAAGGAGTTTACGGTCGTAAACCCTTGTGTTTACGGCCGTGATGTAACGACCATAAAAATTTAACCAATTTTAACTTTTCAAAAACAACCCATTTTCTTACTGTTATTACAAAAAGGTTTTCAGTACAATTATTATCAGAGTCTTCCCAGAATCACATCATAAAACATAATCATGAGGAGCGGTACGATCACGCCTTTGCCTTGCCACGGTCTCCTGAAGAACCTGAAAAACATTAAACCACAACTGTAAGCCCGAAAGCTTAGTGAGATACCCCTAAAATACCAACCACATTTACCATACACGCATAACATTCCATATCATATCTGATCACGGAACAACCATGCACTTCGGGTCTACTGTGTGACTGGTCCGCCGCACTGGCCAACAGTCCACCTGGTCCACCCTCCGAGTCTAGCCATATACATCAAGTCTGCAGTGTGATTGGTCCGCCCGCACCGGGCCTTTAATCCGCCTGGTCCACTCTCTGAGTCTACAGTATGACTGGTCCGCCCGCACCAGGGCTTCAGTCGGCCTGGTCCACTCTCCGAGCCTCGGCACGTCTGGTCCGCCCTCTTGGGGCCTACAGCCTATCCGGACCGCTCGCTGGGCCTTCGGGATAACCGGTCCGCCCTGGGTATCTTGGCTTACGGCACAAAGCAGGACCCGCCTCGACCCAACCCCAGTCCAACAACCATGTGCACATAAACATACAATCATATAACAATTCACAGTCAACAAGCCGATCTAACAGATCACATAACATATCATCATCCTAACTGTAGCGCCTGTGTTTCCGGGCTTGCCACTTTTAGCAATGTAATAGTCTAGGTTAACCTTTGTAACCCGTTTTGAAATAATGAGATTTTATTATTTGAGTATTATGTGTTTTGTGCTTAATTGCTTAATTATGTGGTTTGATTAATTAAGAATAAAAACTAGCATCAAAATTTAAGTGTAAAATAAACATAATATATTTGGTTAATGTTGTAGTAATTGAAACGAGGTTTCCGAATATATATAGTACGCCCAAATCTGACTTCGTATGAGGAAGTTATGATTTATCGAAGTTCCGGCTTAGCGGTATGGAGCCTGAAATACTCGATTTGAGATCGAGCGGTTTTTAGCCGAAGCAATCTAAATGAGAATCGAAGATCTCATTGTTGGTATCGAAGCGATGAAAAGTTAGGCGAGAACGGACGTCAAACGAAGAAGTTATGAATTTATAACGAAAGTTTCTGTCCCGGCATATTAAAAAAATAATTAATAAAAATAAAATCAAAATTAGCCGACGGAGTCTAAACGAAAGTCGTAGAGCGTGGTCTCACCTTTCCGTGGATATAAAGAACGTCGAAAACGGAGTTCGTATGAAGAAGTTATGAATTTCCGAAGTTTATTAATCATTTTGTATTTAAATTTAAATCAAAATTCAGAGGTATTATCCGAAGACGAGTCACCGGTGTGATCCGGAGTACGCCCCGCGTACGAGGGTACGCTACCGCGTACTCAGCATAGTGTCGACACTTCGGATGACGCATGCAGTGACGATTTCGGAAGCAGTACGCGCTGCGTACTGTAGTATGCCCCGCGTACTCCGAGGCTCCAGCCTCTATAAAAGGGATCCGAAGGCAGCCGAGAGTTTTGTTCATTTCTTCTCTTCTCTCTAGTCTTTTGCATCGTTTTGCGTGCCAGAAATACCCCGAAGCCCCGGTATCATACTCTAGCCCCGAGGCAAGTCCCGAGATCCCGAAGATCCCGAGAAGTGCGGTTCCCGAGTCGAAGCTCTGCCCGCGAGAAGTTCGATTTTCGAGGAGATCTTCCAGATCTGCTGAGGAATACTACTTCTATAAGCCGTAGTGCTGTCGGATCATCTTCTGATCAAGTGAGTGTGTAGTTATTTTCTTCTAATACAATAATACGAAGTATTTTATTTGAAATACGTGCTATGTGTATATATTTGGTTGTGTTATGTGTGAATGTGTATTCACCCTCTTCTATCTTATAGATCTGATCATTTCTCTATGAGATATGTGTTATGTGTGTGTGTGCCTCATCTGTTATGTGATATATGTGTTGATTAAAGCATGCTATACGGTTTTTCTTTAAAGCTATGTATACAAATGTATATTTTTATCTACAAATATGTTGGGTAGAACATGGGTAGACAGTTGGTGTGTAATAAACAGATGAGAGGCCTCGTTGTTGTTTGATTGAGTCATCTAGCGGAGTTTAGATGACGACCACTGGCTATTCTGGACAGTCTTGTGGAAACATTAGCAGGTTCGCCACCTGTAGGTGTTAATGAACTTGGGTGTTCATTCGCTGTACTCCATCCCCCTCATGGTTGCCTTATTTGACTTATATTGCTGAGGTACCCCCGAAGCATGTGTTGTCGCCCCGATGAAATATTCTTAGACTAGGTCCCTTATGTTAGTTGTTTTAGGGACATTAAAGTGAGAATAACGGGAATGGGTAATTGGGTTATTGTTGGTTGGTGAAAATTAAATATGATATTTATTGTGGGTTGAAAACCCTATATGCTCACCAGGCTCCCAAGCCTGACCCACTCAGTTTTAAATTGTATTACAGGTAGTGGCGGAAGGGCATGAGATGGATGAACCATCAAGTTGTTTTGTTTACAAGTCTGCCTATGTTTATATTTGTTATATGACTTGTAATGTATTCGTTTATGCTTATTGGTCTGTATCGGAACATGACACCCCGAGTTTTGATTATAATGAAAATACATTTCTTTTATGAAATGCTTCGGTAAACAATGTTTTATCATGTTTTGTTTTTGGGAACAAATTCCGCAACTCTTTCAAATCAAAAGGATTTACTCTGAAAATATTTAAAAGCATAAATGAAAATCGGTCTTTTCTGGCCGAGATTTTGGGGATGTCACACTAACCAGGATACCGACCAAACCGGTCACTAGCATAGCATCACCCTACATAACAAGATACCGACCTTAACCAGGTCTCTAACATATACCATCCTAGCTACCAGTATGCAAACATATCAAAGCAATAACATAACAACAAATACCCGGATCTCAATTCGATAAAGGGCCGACCTTGGTGCCTTAGACCCTGTTGATATAGTGAGGATAACTCACCTCGCAACTGCCGACTGAAAGATAAGACCAAGATGCTCCGACCACTGATACGATCTCCACCACTAGCCAACACCAACACTGAACTCAAACAAAAGCGAATAATTACCAAAATGCCCCTGAAAGTCAACTAGTCAACCCTTGGTCAAAGTCAACCTCCTGACTAACTCTACTCACCGAGTCAACCCGATGACTTGCTGAGTCCTTATGCTCAAAACTTCCCCAATCCACGACTCGACTCGCCGAGTCACCCCGAGACTCGCCGAGTCCCATGACTCTGAGTCCCCTCGCACTCAACTCGTCGAGTCCTCCCTTGATTCACTGATTCATGGCTCAACCAGGAGAAGTTTGGACCTCACGACCAGACTCGCCGAGTCCAAGGCTATCTTCAACCTACTCGCCGAGTTGTTCTTCCAACTCGCCGAGTTCCAGTCCATCTTCAAGCAACTCGCCGAGTACACCTTTGTGACTCGCCGAGTGCCTCTAGATCTTTACACATACAAAAGCCTTCCAAGCCATGCAGTTGATCCAAAACGTAGATCTACCCTTCTACAACCCATCCATCACGTGAAGTGGCAAACTTTACGTGAATCCAAAGAGATCTAGGCATTTTACACTCTAGGGCTAGGGTTTGGGACAAGATGGCTTCACCAAACACTCAAGAACAGGGACTTTAATGCAGTCTAGACCTTCTCCATTCCAGATCTGAGGTAGCAACCTCAGATCTAACCTTCAAACTCGAAATACCACAAGCCAAACTTTCCACACACTCCAAAATGATGATTCTAGATGAATAACAGCCCAAGAAACGAAGTAATACCTCAAAATGAAGCCTCAACATAAGAGAAATCTGAATCTTAGCAAAGCCCCTTGCTCCAAGCCTCCTAACTCTCCAAGATCTCCTTCAAAATCTCTTCTCCAAGCTTTAAATACACTCAAAACCCTCACAATCGCGTCTTAGTGTTTTTTGGACTTCAAGAGAGGGTAAAGAGGTTGGGGAGAGGGTATAATATCCTTTATATAGGGCTCATCCTCCGAAATTAGGGTTTTCTCCACTCAGCGCCTACTCGCCGAGTCCAGCCTCCGACTCGCCGAGTCGGCCACTTAACACGCGACCAGAGTCGCGACCCTACTCGCCGAGTCCACCCATGGACTCGCCGAGTTCCCCTTTCATACTTACACTTGGAACCCTGAATTTGCACTTCTGAACTTGGGATGTTACACATGAACTCCTAAACTTGTTGTTATTTTGTGTTTTGAAGTTCTAAATGACCCCTAGAAGTATTTCAACTTGGTGGTTTAATTCTTGGAAGGGTTTAGGGCACTTATAACCTCCTTTGAGGAGTTTATGGCCCCAAGGCCAATTCCTTTGGAGTTTAATGTCGTAAACTCACATGGAATGGGTGTTTTTGATGCTTTCAAGCCTCATGCACATCTAGGATAGGTTCTAGACATTTACCTAAAGCAAATGAAGGCCTTAGGCACACTTTGGTGCCCTAGTTTGATGTTCACGGCACAAGCACAATCATAGGGCCGTAATCTCTCAAAAGAGGGGGTTTTTGATGTGTTAAAGTCCTTAATTTATGTAGGAGTGAACCTAGGTAATTGTCCAAAACTTTAGGAGTGTTAAAAACACTCTTTGCTCCATGTTTTTGGAGTTCACGGTCCAAGATCCTCTTGGGCTGTGAACACCTAAACTTTGGTGTTTCTTTGATGTTTTCTTGTCTTAATTAAACCTATATACAAGCCTAAGTTCGTTACATATCACGGGGGAAAGGCTAGGGATCGTTTCAGGAGTTTACCGCCCAAGAACACCTTGGGGAGTAAACTCCTAAATCTAGTTGTTTAGCTATGTAATCTATGTTATGAACACATTATAAGCTATATAACACTACTAGAGAGAGGTACTCATGATTTGGGATAAAAACCCGAAGATCCGTGAGAGAGAAAATGGCTTTTCTCTAGTTGTAAATGTAAATAATGAATGAAATTGTTTCAGAATTCTATTTATAGTCTTGAGATTTTTGGCAGAAAATATTTTATTCCCGAAATGATCTCTAATATAATAGAGTGTTGGAATAACAGTGTTGCACAAAACCCTAGTGCATCCACTCTCCTGATATTTCCTGAAGTGTAAACCCTGAATTACTCAAACTTACACGAAAAGTCTGAAAATTTACAGTGACTGTTATAACTTCTATTGAAGTGATATTGTTTGTACAGAATGGAAATTTCGGGTTGTCACACTATTCGAAAAGCCTTCAGCATGGTGATCGTCCAAAGGGATTGGATGATCATCTTCTGGCTCTTCTTCAATCCATCCGGCATTGCCTTCGTTTGGGAAGTATGGGTTGTCGTGGGGATGGAATCAAGCCATGTTATCTACGCGAGAAAAGGGATAAAGAAATAATTAATAGCCATACTAACTAGCTAATTATAAGAGGATCTTTATCAGTTACTTCAATACTTGTTTAGTTCATACCAGTTGTATGGAATCAAAATAGGATAGACCTTCGAATAAGTGACCCTAACTCTAAATCCACAACCAAACAAGGAACATGGAGTAAAGCAAAGATCACAGATTCTCAGTCTATGACATCTTAGCTACATATAACCTCAGCGTATCCACTTAGCAACTATTGACCTACTGATAAAGACCTTTTTAGTTCTCAGATAAGAATTATCATAACACAAAATACTCCTATAGTATTTTAGGATTATGTTTTGTTCTAACGTTTTCATTGTAGTAGTGTTGGTAAGTTTTTAGACTTGTTAACATATCACAACCATTCTCGGGTACATGCTCATCACTTCTTGGACCAACATAGTTGATCAGGCTATGTCACTCTCAGAACTGACCATACATCCCCAAGCCTACTTGTGATATTCAACAATCGTAATACTTTTGTTCTGTCCTAGTGACACTGATTTTAGTAAGAATGCAGGTATGTATACTTGGTTAAATATTTTAATATTTAAAAGTATAAACTCTTCATCAGAGTATTTAATCCTGATGTGTTTATAGTTTGTATATCTTTTATGGGTTGATATACTCGATTCACTATAAATGATGCTCTGATACCAATCTGTCACACCCCAAAACCAGAATGGTGGAAACGTTCGGGGGTGGAGGACGTCATGTACAGTATCACAACAAAGCATAGTAGTTATAAGCAACAACATCATCCATTGCATTAATAATATAATTTAATACAAGTGTGTTCTGTGAAGTTTAAAATACACTAAAAAATGTAAATCAAAATAAGAGATGAGTCTTGAACGAGCTCCATCTTCTCAAAACCTGGCATCGGTACCTATCTACTGATGACCTGAGAATACAAGTTATTTTGAAAGAGTTGATCAGCTTTAAAGCTGGTGAGTTCATAAGCATTTTAGTGTCATTATTTGTATGAAAAAAATTTGTAAGTGTTTGATGTATAAGTTTGTAAATGTTTCTATCTCCTAGAATATCCTATATTTTCTACTAAACGTAGCCTTCTACCAAGGCATCAAATGTTCTGTATGTTTGTTTCTTGTATGAGTGTGTATTTTCCCAAGTGTGACTATCATTAACCCAAAATATAGTTTTTACATTACTCTTTATGTGAGAAGATCACAATTTGAATGTAATGGCGAAATAATAATAGTACTGTAGTGTTGTATTATAGTAACTACTATTGTACTATCTACCTTAATCCGACCGTTAATTAAGGTGTAATGTGAAATGATTACACCATATTATCGACTAATAACACGAAGATGAAAGACGTCAGAAGAAATGACATTTGGCACCCATAGACTTGCAAGTCCCACTGTAGCGAACAGCAAGGTGTAGGATAGTCAATCCAGTATAGATCTATACACAAACTCATGCTCTCCTTCCAGGAGATTCTGGATACAAATCAGGCCATGGCAGTGATGCCAGCCCCGAACAATGGTTCACATTTAGGTTATTGTATACCTGTATATGTAATGTATGTACTAGAGTATTATATGTTCTCTCAGTCTAGTATGTAGTATGTTCTCTTTGTTTCTCATCATAGTATGTTCTCTTGTATAGTGCATAGTATGTATTGTTTCTCATTATAGTATGTTTCCTTAGTTTCTCATAATAGTATGTTCTCTTAGTTTCTCATAATAGTATGTTCTCTTAGTTTCTCATAATAGTATGTTCTCTTAGTTTCTCATAATAGTATGTATTGAATCATGTATGAACTGACTCCTTATATGTATCATTGTACTAGAAGTAATGAGTAGTGTCTTCCTAAACTATACCTATTATAATTTACTAGTAAAGTTGTTTGTATAACTGAGTGTATTGAACTAAGATAAAAGCTTTTATGTCTATACATATATACATAATATATAACTAAGGATCAAACGACACTCGGACAAACAACATGGTACTCTAAGCCCACAACCAAACAAGGAACAGGAAATAAAGTGTGTTATTAGTCCTAAGTCCTTCAAACCTTACTTATATAACTATATATGCATTAGACAAGGTTTGGACAATTTATAAGTGTAAAAGAGTTAAAGGAAAATGTTTGTCATGTAAGAACAAGTTTAATAAAGAATTTAACATGTAAAAGAGTTTGATAATCATTTTGAAGAAGTTTGATTTATAAAACAGCTAACAGTATAGAAAATCCATTGTTTGGTAGTTATTAATCACATTTGGTTGATATAATAACTATAATGTTTCAACTTGTATCCCCCCCATAAAAGCATTTAAAATCATTTAAAAGGTAGATTAAGGGGTATGAACTCACCTGTAGTGAGTAACTCGAATGAAAGATCGATATAGGATTGTTGGGTGTCAATTGGAGACTTGAGCACAAACGAATCCTATTAACCATATAATGACATATATATATATATATATATATATATATATATATATATATATGTATACAATTAGTGCTTGAAACAACTAAATATTGAATTGGGGCCACCTTAGGGACTAGTAAACACTCATATTGAAGTGTTACAACCATATATGATTGTATATAAGGGGTATATGGTTATACAAGGGAGTGTATGGTCAAAATACACCATATTTGAGTGTGTGCGGCCAGGAGGTGTGTGTGGTCGGACACTCCCTATGAAATGTACCAAAATGTATTTTAAGGCTTTAGGACTCATCTTGGAAGGTTTCTTACTTCATGCTATAGCCTTACATGGAGTTCATTGCCATTTTTTGACCTAAAAAGGGTGTGTGCGGCCACTATGATGTGTGCGGCCGCACACCCTTTATGAAGATGATAATTCATATTTTTCAAGAGTATCATCAAGTGTTCTTGGCATATAACAAGTTATGACAAGTGTATACACGTTATAGAGGCTTGAAAGGGTGATTAAGGTCCAAAAACTAGTGTGTGTTCTTGGTGTTCTTGACTAAAATGGATGTTTTCATGGATCAAAGCTAAGGGGAAGGCTAGTTAAGGTCATGTATTAACCAATCCAAGGATGAATCACTTACTTGACTGAAGATTGGAGTGAAAAGTTGGATGATACCTGAGAGGATTTCGAGTTCTAGCCTTGAGGAAGTGAACGGGTGTTCAAAAAGGGTAAGTGTTGAATATATAGGTGGGTGTGTGTGGCTGGAATGGGTGTATGGCCGCACACACTTGTTTGTGGCCGTACACTTAAGTGTGCGGCCGCACACTCCATATGTTGGAGTGTTTGGCCTAAGTTTGCTTGATATGCATCTTGTTATCCCATTTCTAGGCTCCTACCTTGATTGTACTAGGTCTAGAACTCTCAAATAGACCCTAAACAGTGCTAAAAGGTATCAAAACGAGTTTAACTTTGATTGAATTTATCTATTATACATGATAAAAATTTCGGATTGTCATAGTAGGGATGTGGAGCATGGGAAGATGAACCTGATAATGGGGAATAGGAAATCATTGCCTGTCACCAAGATCGGGATTTACTCTTTTGTGCTTAGTAGTGGGTTAGATTTAGAAGTGAATGATTGTTGGTACTCGTAAGAAATGACGAGGGATATTATTTCTTTTCATGGTTTGTACAGACAAGGTTTTAGATTTTCATTTAATAATGAAATTGGTTATATTAATGCTTTCTATAATGCTACTTTATATTTTGAAGCATTGCCTTGTAATGCTGTATATGAAACTGTGATGGTTGTAGACAACTTAGGGAATAATATGTTGCATATCGATTCGTGTAATGGTTTAGACAAGGCATGATAGTGGCATTGTCATCTTGGACATGTCAACAAGAAGCGCACTGCCCAACTCCAAAAGGATTGAGTGTTGGAGTCGTTTTACCTAAAGTCGGATGACATGTGTGAATCTTGTTTGCTCGGAAAGATGACTAAATCACCTTTAACTTGTACTTGTGAAAGAGGTGAGGGATTGTTGGATCTCATACACACCGATGTGTGTGGGCCCTTCAGATCCAGCACAAGGGATGCTAACCGCTTCTATGTTATGTTCATCGATGATTATAGAATATATGGGTATATTTACTTAATCAAGCACAATTCGGAAACATTTGAAAAGTTCAAAGAGTTTAAACAAGAAGTAGAGAATCAATTGGGCAGGAAGATAAAGATGCTTAGATCCGATAGGGGTGGTGAGTATCTTAGTATCGAGTTCCACGACTATCTTAAGGAATGTTGAATTGTTTCACAATTGATGCCGCCTAGGACACCGCAGCTCCATGGTGTTGCTGAGAGGCGCAATCGAACCTTGTTGGACATGGTTCGTTCCATGATGATTCGAGCTTCTCTACCTATCTCATTTTGGGGTATGCCTTAGAGACTGCCGCCCATATCCTTAATCTAGTCCCAACTAAGAAGGTTTCCAAAACACCTCACGAGATGTGGAAAACGAAGGTTCCCTCGTTGGCACATATCAAGGTTTGGGGTTGTGAGGCTTTCATAAGACGAGAGACTCACGACAAGCTTGAAACTCGCAGTGAGCGGTGTATTTTCATCGGCTACCCGCATAAATCCTTTGGATATCTTTTTTACAGACCGAGTGACAACGTGGTCTTTGTAGCAAGGAGAGGGTTTTTCCGAAAGAGAACTCATATGCCAAGAGGATAGTGGGAGGAAAGTTGATCTTGGAATGCTTCAAGAGTCATGCGATAAAGGAACCTCTAACGCTAGCGCCCAACGAACCTTATGTCCATGAAAAGGTATCGAGAAGCCTTATGCTCCTAACAACACCCCCATCTTTAAAACCTCTGAATAAAACCCAAAACCCATAAAATACCAAGATATCAATTTAAAGTTATACCCTTGTCTTCCAAAGACACAATCGAATTCATGAATCAATTTAACCATGGCAACTACACCCGAAATGGGCTAAATCCTTCCTTTCCTGATGTCCTAAACCCCATGACAGCTGATGATTGGGTCACAACCCCAAGCAACAAGGCAAATCTGAAACCGAGTGTTACATATATGTCTTACAAGAATGATATTTTATCATTAAAATGTTATGGGCTTGAAAACCCTATGTATCTCACCAGGTTTCCCAAACCTGGCATACTCATTTTAGTGCATCACAGGTAGTGGAGCCAAAGTTGAAATTGCCTAGTTAGTATGCTGAGTGGAATAAAGGATAAGCTTGCATTAGTTATTTCAGGACCATTTTATTTAGGATGTAACGTATGTTCAGATATAAACAAATGACATTCTAAAGGTTTTAATAAATTAACTTTTGTTCTTTCAAAAATGTTTATTTAAATGGGTACTTCCGCATTTCAATACTTAAAAGCGTAACTTTTTTTTTTTTTTAAATTGGTTATGAAAAATAAGGGATGTCACAGTTGGTATCAGGACATTAGTTTAAGCGAACTAGGAATTTAGGAAAATTGTAAACTTAAACTTGGATACTAAGTATGATCAGTAAGATGTGCGATAGATGCCTTATTTGCTTTAGACACTTGCCTTAGGACACTATAGGAAGATGCCTTAACTATGTGCTAAATATATGTGGTAGATAGTCTATCTTCTTTATCCTAAAATTCTTGCCTTTACAAATTTAGTACTCGAACACCATGACCATCATGAGGAGCGTTAGAGCCATAACGAATGAAGGAGGTCCAACAACTCAAAACGTCGAAGCAACTGTTGTGCAAATCCTAATGAAGGAAGCTTGGGTGATGATGCAAGTAATGCTCAATCAGCAGCACCGTAAGTTTAGGGATTTATTAGCTCGGGAGCTAGCTAATATTAGACGAAGAGCGCCAATAGTCAACGGGCTGGTAGTTGTCGAACAAGTCAACAACGGAACAATTCCTTTACATGCTACGATGGTCCAAGAAGGAAATGATGATGGCTCATAGAGTTATCAGGGACCGGAGCAGCCTGAAGTTCAGAGAAATGATGAACCCAAAGGCTACTGCAAGTATAAGGATTTTATGACTTGCAAGCCATCATAATTTAACTGGAAGGAAGATCCAGAACGAGTCATGGATTGGATATTAGAGATGGAGTTGACTTTCCTGATGTGTAGATGAACAAGAAAGCTACGAACCACCTATATTGTGAGGCAGTTCAAAGGTACGACGATGCGTTGGTGGCACACATTGGGGAAGATTTTGAACACCAATAAGCCATTACAGCTGACTTGGGACGAATTCTTGACCCATTTTCAAGAGGAAGTTATGTTCGGTTGAGAAGATGCTGGAATTGGAGAATCAATTCCTGGCTTTGACAAAAGGAAGCATGTCGGTGGATGAGTACACCAACTCCTTCATTAATAAAATGGAGTTCGCCCTACGACTCCTTCCAGAAGAATTGAACAAGATTGATCGGTATGCCAAGGGGCTACCATGGGAGTACACTGTTCCAGTAAAGCAGACACCTACCTTCGAAGCGGCCATCTGGGTTGGAAAGTCTATCGAAGGAATGATAAAGAAGAGAGCTATCGGTAGAACTGAGGTCGGTGAGAAGAGAAAGGTTGAAGGAAGTAACAAGAAGAAGAAGAAGAAGTTTACACAAACAAACAAAAAATATGGAAGCAACCAAGATGGGAAGTGGTGCGATTAGTGCAAGTAGAAGCATTTCGGCGACTGTGTCCTTTGCTTCAAGTGTAATAAGCCATGATATATTTCCACAAATTGACCTGTGAAAGGAAGCATTTGTTTTAATTATGGAGAGGAGGGGAATATGAAAGCGAAATGACCGAAAGCAGAGAAGGTGATCCCGAGGATCTTGCCACTAAAGCCTAAGGGTCGGAGCCACCAGATGACCCTTAATAAGGATAAGGAAGAAACCAATGTTTCTTTAGGTAGATTCTTAGTTAATCAAATTCCTGCAAAGTTATTATTTGATTTTGGAGCAGATCATTCATTTATATCGCATGAATTTGGTAGGAATCTTAGACTATCACCGCTTAGACTAAGTGCCCCTATCTTAGTAGAGGTAGCTGGTGGTAGGAATATACCTGGTAGCAATAGGTTAGAGGTCGTAACTATAGATTTAGATGGGAATGAATTCCGTCGAGAGCTTTTACCTTTTAAGTTAAGCGAGTTCAACGTCATTCTTGGCATTGATTGGTCGGGAGAGAACGTCGCAGACATCTTGTATGGATGGAAGATGGTGCACATCCTTCCAACTGGAAGAAAGCCATTTGTCGTTTATGAAGATAAGAGTATAGTGAAGTCTGGAATCATCACAATGATGAAGGCCAGAAGATGCTTATTTAAGGGATGTGCGACATTCCTAGCATACGTAATTGAAATGAAGAAGGAGAAAAAGGCAATAATTGATATATCTGTGGTGCGAAACTTTCCGGAGCTATTTCCAGATGAATTATCAGGATTACCACTAGAGAGGCATGTAGAATTCAGAATCGACTTGTTGCCTGGCATGACACCGATTGCAAAGGCGCTGTATCTTTTGGTGCCGATGGAGATGAAGGAGTTAATGACACAACTCCAGGAGTTATTGGACAAAGGTTTTATAAGACCTAATTCATCACCCTGGGGAGCTCCAATACTATTTGTAAAGAAGAAGGACGATACTATGAGAATGTATATTGACTATTAGGAGCTAAATAAAGCTACGATCAAGAATAAATATCCTTTACCTAGGATATATGAGTTGTTCGATCAATTGCTGGGAGGAACCATTTTCTCCAAAATTGATCTCAGGTCAGGTTATCACCAGCTAAGGATTAGGGAGCAAGATATCAAGAAGACAACCTTTAGAACTCGATATGGACACCATGGATTCCTCATTATGTTGTTGGGACTAAAAAATGCTCCAGCGACATTCATGAATCTGATGCATCGAGTTTGTAAACCTTTTCTCGATAAATCGGTAATAGTGTTCATAGAAAAGATCTTGATTTACTCAAAAAACAATCAAGATCATTGCAAACATCTTCGAGAAGTACTGGAAGTCCTTAAGAGGGAGAAACTTTATGCAAATTTCTCCAAGTGTGACTTTTGGATATGGGAGATTCAGTTCTTGGGTCGTGTAGTTAACCAGGAAGGCATAATGGTTGACCTAGAAAAGATATAAGTTGTAATGAAGTGGGAGACACCAAAGAGTCCCATTGAAATCCGTAATTTTCTGGTATTGGTAAGCTACTATCGAAGATTCATCCAAAATTTCTCTTCTATTGCGGATCCATTGACAACCCTGACCAAAAAGGGAGTTGTCTATTCTTGGAGCGAGAAGCAAGAAAGAGATTTTAGTGAATCAAAGAACAAATTGTGCGAGGCACCAATCCTCGTGCTACCAAAAGGAACTGAAGATTTTTGTAGTTTTCAATGATGCTTCTAAGATTGGATTGGGATGTGTCCTTACCCAAAGGGTCAATGTTGTAGCTTACGACTCAAGAAAGCTAAATCCCCATGAGCATATTTATCTAACTCATGATCTAGAGCTTGCATCGGTGGGTTTTTCTCTAAAGATACGAAGGCATCTTTACGGAACTAAATGCAAACTCTATACAGATCATAATATCCTCTAATATCTCTTTTGCTCAGTAGGAGTTGAATATGAGGCAAAGGAGATGGATGGAGCTACTCAAGGACTATGATTGCGAGATACTTTAGTACCTGGGTAAAGCAAATATCGTACCCGATGCCCTGAGTAGAAAGGTGATTCGTGAAGGAAAGAGAGATAGACCGTTGAAGATTGAAGTAATCTCAACGATTATAGAGAAGATCAAAGAAGCTCAGATAAGGGCTTTGGCTAAGAGTGACATGAAGGAGGAACGTTCATGTTTGAAGAAGACAAACAAGGGTTGAAGACGTTTAAGAATCACATTTGGGTGCCAAAGATGGGTGGTATACATGATCTTCTCATGGAAGAATCTCATAAGACTATTGATATTTCCACATTTATACACATTTTAGGCAATATTTTAATACATTTTAAGTAATATTTTGGTTAATTGCAAAGATATTTGGTACTTATTGAATTAAATTGTATTTTGCAGCCATATGGGACACTCTTGAAGAATGTGGACTAGAATTGACAAGAATTGGAACTTTGGAGGATTGAAGTTTAAAAGAAGAACATTTTATTTGAAAAATCCAACTCACGACGTGACAATCAACATCACAACGTGAGAAGGGTATTCTAGAAGATTAGCATGCGGGAAGCCAGAATCCTTGCCCGATATAGATAAACACCTAGCTCACGACGTGAGCCACATCTTTTGCAAAACTATAAATATTCCTTCACTCTTACGATTTGAGGGGCTTTTAGGAGGAGAGGTATTCTGATATATCTGATTTTAGAGTTTAGAGAAGTGCATAAAACAATATTTTGAAGGAGAAATTTCTTGAAGATTAAGAAATTGAAGAACAAGTCATCATATTGGTTTGATTTACTTTAATCATGTTGATTTATGTTGAACTTATGTTATCGTTTTCATTCATGAGTAGCTAAACTTATTTGCTTTCGTTTAGCTAGATGATACTTTGACTCTATGGCTTAATTTATTAATTTGTGGATTTTAATAGTTGGTTTTGTTCTTGTGTTTGATTATCATTACCTTGTATGTTAAAGTTTGTGACTTTGTTGCTTAAATTCAAGTTAAGTGTAGCTTAGTGACCATTAAATTACATGAACTTGATTACCTAGTGATTTATTGACCATTAAATTACTAGAGCTAGGATCGAAAAAATCTTAGATAAGTTATAAAAGTACCAAATTTAGCTATGCAGGAAAACATAATTGTGATTTACCTTATATGTTGGCAAGGTTCATGGGGAAGAAAGCGGCCAATTCTAGGCCCGAGAGCCCGATTACAGGGGGGAATTTGGTTACTTGCCTGGCTAGGTCATATCATATTTTGACCCATGACTTTGTGAGGAATCTTACTCGATTCCCGGACACAGACTTGACCAATCAAGTTTTGGGTGTTATGCGGGTGGTGGTGAATATCGGGGGTCGTTTTGTTATACCGCCGATAGATGACGAGCAAGAGGATGCGCACCCAGGACAACAACCACCAGCCAGACCGCGCCGTCGGAATGTGCGGGCTAGAGGTGAAGTCGAGAGAGAGCGTGCTGCTTCGCAGTATGTGCAGGGGGTACCCACCGACCCTTTTCAGAGTCGGGTGGGAACGTAAATGGATAATCTACGGGGGCATGCCATTTACCATACCTAGCTTACTGAGGGTATTTATTCGCATTTGGGTGTGACCTGACCACCTTCTATGCCACCACAGTATCCTTATTTTCCGACATGGGAGGAGCTATGGTGTCCGCAGAATGACGGGGCAGGGCCAAGTGGAGCACAAGATCAAGATGATGATTGATTTTATTTCTTTTCTTTTCATTTTGTTTTGTTTTTGAGTAGTTTTTAGTTTTTTTTTTTGTTTTTTTTTTATGTTTGAATTTGGTGTCTAGTGTAAACCATTCTTAAACTATGATGTTACTTTTTTATTTCTTTTGGGTTGTTCCATTTTTCAGATTAGCATTGGAATTCTAAGGAGCATAGAAGGTTAACTTTCGAGTCGTGTTTGTCTAGTCAAGGAAGCTTAGAGTCGTGAGTTGGAACCCAAAATTCAAGATAAGTGTGGGGTATATTAGGAGGAGAGAGGTTACAGTTGGGAAATATATTTGCATAGAAGCATCTTAAACCATTTAGCCATTGGTCAAGTTGCTAGAGTAAATGAAACAAATAAGGTGTTTTCTGCTGATGTCCAGTTTCCACGACGTGGAATTCTTACGCCACATCGTGAAGCTCTTGCAATTTGAAGAAATTAAGCACTTTGGTGTTCGCGCTTTCATCCCATATCACGACGTGGCCAGTTACCTGACACGACATGTCCCAGTTTATCATTGCCCACATTTTTACTTACAAACACCCATTTTGAAGAATTGGAGTTTCGAGTCATGTTCGTGGTTTATTTACGTATTCACCCAGTTCTACACCGAGTTTTCTATTTTTGGAAGTCCATATTCAAAATGCACGTTTTCCACACTTTTGGAGATGCTCATGCCACTATCCCAGGGGAGTCTGTTCCTTTTTCTCCCTTTTCTTTAATTTTGATTTATTTTTATGCATACAATGAGGGCATTGTATGAAATAAGTGTGGGGTAGGGGTAGAAAAAGTAAATTGCTAGATAATGATGGAATTTGATAGTAAAATTGAAATTTTTAATAATTAAATCTAGTAGTAATAATTAGAGCTATAATTGCTAGTATTATGTGGGATGATCCAATGAAAGTTCAAATGTTTAGTGGAGCCAATACACGTTATAGTGCATTTGTGGCCTCCCTTATTTTAGTGAAATCATGGAACAAAAACATAACCCCGTTTGGTTTGAGGGATGCAATATGTTTAGCAGCCTAAACCTGAAATGTATCCAGGAAAATTATTATCATTAACCGATAAAGGTTGAGGTTGAGCGCCTCTGCTTAAGCATGTAGGTTTTAAGTGAAAAAAGAGAGGTACATGTTAAAAAAAAAGAGAATTACGAGTAAAGTGTGTTTGGAGCAAATAAAGTGAAGATCAAAAGATCAAAAAATTCCAAGAAATTCCAAAGTTGAAGATACCAGAAATCAAATAAGGTGGTGAATTCAAAGAAATCAAAGATCAAATGTCAAAGAAATGAAGAATTCCAAAAGAGCTCCATAGTGGTATCAATGATTGTAATTCTAGATTATGTATGCTTAGGTTGCTCAACTAAAAATACCTTGAGGATAAGGAGGTTTTCTGCGGATGGATTCGGAGGGTTGCATAAAATGAGCATTGTTCGGAAAAAGTGAGCGAGTGTTTATGAAGATTGTGAGTATTTAAAGTATGGGGGGGGGGGGGGGGGGTACTTTAGGAAAATTTTAGACACATATGCATGCGTTGAGGTCTTGGCATAATGGCTGAACTAGAGTCGGATTTTTCTGTGTGGTGTTAGTAATTAAGAATTAAGTTTAAATTTGCTTGGGGGCAAGCAAAGCCTAAGTGTGGGGTATTTTGATATTGAAATATTTATACTTATTTTTAGGCAATATTTAAGTACATTTTTATTAATAAATTGATAATATGTTTAGAATAATGATACTTATGACTTTAAATTGTTATTTTCAGTCAATATAAAGGATTTTCGAAGAGAGGGACCAAAAGTGACAAAATGTGGAACATGGGAGGCTTGAAAGACAAGAAAAGAATAAATTCACGATAAACACTCAATTCACGACGTGGCAATGAAGCCCACGACGTGGCATGGGGTTTCCAGAAGATAGACATCGCGACGCGGAGGATTTCCTTGGAGGATATAGATTACTTGAAGCCCACGACGTGGCACAGCTGGCCACGACGTGGCACGGGTTTTTGAAGATTATATAAGTTCTCCTGATTATTACGAAAGGGACAAGCTTTTGGTAGAAGGAAAGAGTTCTAGGAGACGATCCAGAGCGAAAGAAGGGTTCTGGAAGAAGGTTTTCAACACAAAAAAAAATAGAGGTTTATATTTTAGTTAAATAAGAACATGTCTTTCATTATTTTTAGCTGTGTTGGTTTAGTTGCTATGATGAGCAGCTGAATCTAGCTACTCTTGTTTAGCTAGATGAAGCTTTAAACTTATGAATAGTTATATGTTTATGGATTAAGTTTAGTTGGTAAAAATTGCTTGTGTTTGACGTGTATAACCTAGCATGTTATTATTTGTTTTTCTAATTGCTTGATTGCATGTTCTGTGTAGCTTAGTGACCATTAAACTGCATGAACCTGTTTACCTAATGATTTAGTGAACATTGAATTGTTAGAGCTAGGATTAACCAATCTTAGTTAGTAATTAGAATAAATAAAGCTTAGCTGTGCTAGAGAACGTGTATTGTGATCATAATTGCGTTTATACAACAAATCTTACATAGCATATTTACATTCATAATTAGTTCTGTGTTTAATTATGTGTGAACATACATGGTTTGACATGAATTAGTTAATTATTGGTAAGTTAGAACTAAATTACTAATACAACTAAAAACCAATTTAATAATCCGTAATCATTAGCTAGCCATAAGGGAGAAGTGGATTCAAACTAAACAAGAGTGTGTTTTTATTTATTGAATTTGATTTAAGTTCATCTGATCTTGTAAAACCAGATAAAACCCCTTTTAAACTTGTTAATAAATTAGGTTAATTTAATAGTAAGTAAATTAATTAGAACACCGTTCCCTGTGATCGACACCCAACTTACTCAAGCTATATTGTAATCTGACTAGGTACACTGCCTATAAATGCATAGTTAGTTAAGTTTGTTAGGTTATAAATATTAAAATTAGTGAGTACTTTTGTGCACATCAGCAGTCGTCGGTAATTTGGTGATAAAATACATGGAAATCTACTCCCACCTCCACTAGGGAATCTCTAGAGGCTGCAACGGGCCATGTGGACGCTGGTGCTCCCCCTTAACCTAATGACAGGTCAAGCATATCTCAACTACCCATGCCACATCTCTCTTCATGAAGGGCCACAAATAATCCCTCTTCAAATCCAAATACATGTTGGTGGCTCTCGGATGGATCGAGAATCTTGACCTATGGGCCTCCTCCATCAAAATATGTCGAGCTCCACCCGTATATGGCACCCATAGAGATAGTGGCGCCAGATCTTGAGGGCAAACACTGTTGGATTAGATGTCTAAGTTGATAACTATTTCTGAAATGTACTTGACCTGATTAGCATGGTCCATTTGGGTTGCATGGTATTGCAACACTTGGATAAACTAAATGAGAGAAGGGACACTTAAGGATTGTTAATATATTATAAGTTCTAATATATTAATAATATTATTTAATTAGTATTGATCAAAGAATTAATTTGAAATTAATTAAGTGATCAAAAAGAGACTAATTAAATATATGAGGTTGATTGTGTAAATAATTTATTCTTATATAGTGGGCTGATGATCCATGGTTTGTATGGATTAGGATAAAATAATGGGTTATGAGCACTACATCAATCCTATGGTGTACATGCAAACCCTAAAGCTTTGGATCTAGTTTGTCTAATGAACATGCAATAATCATCCGAAGCTCATAAACCCTAGATCTAGAATACAACAATCAAATTAACATACGAATAAGGGTTTAGATCTTACCTTGATTGTTATATAACAATAACAATCTCAATCCTTCTTGATCTTGACATTTGAAAGCTTAGTGCCTTAAATGTTGCACCTCTAATGGAGCCACAAACACCATGAGCAACAAGATGAACAAGGAGAGAGGGAGGAGGCACCAAAAAGTCCTAGGGTTTCTCTTAGAAGGTTAGGCACGTTTTTGGCTTGCCAAGGGTTCCTTTTATACTTAGGCTATTAGGGTTTTCAACCAGGAAACCCTAATCTGACTGCTTAGGCCCTAAGCAGCCCATGGACTCCCTCCTTAGAAGCCTTGGACGAATTCTAATGGGTTTCCCCATAGATTTCGTCCACTCCAACTTCTATGGAGTCCATTAGCCCAATATTTAACTATCACACAATTGACAGTTCTAGTCCCCTTTATTTAATTAATGTCTTTTAGCCACAAAATTAATTCTTATTAATTCTTGACTAATATTAATTAAACAATATGATTTCTCTTTTAATATATTATTCATATAACATATTAATAAATCATAATTAATCCTTTTTCTCCTTAATTCATCCTATCAGTTTCTATGGTGAAGGCAACCCAAAAGGAACACGCTCACAATCGGGTCAAGTACATACCAAAATAGTTATGGGCTTAGATACCTAATCCAACAGTCTCCCACTTGGATAAGTCTAATACCTATATTGCGTATGACTTTGGAACCTGATCAGCAATCGTAGCTTTCAAAAGCCGCTGTCGAATTCTGATCTTATCAGAAACATGTCCTTTAGACAAGAGATCATATATTCCTCCATTCTAGATATCGTATAGACATGAGACATGGATTATAATCATTCTCTCAGTCTATGTGTTGTTTCCCGATTTTACGATTTATGATGTCTGACAATAGACTACAATTGAACACTTCAACTTAGTCCCGACTTGGCCAAACACTTAGGGTGTCATCACTAAATCATTGAGGGGCCCACATATATCGCTTTTATCCCACTTTGGGTAAAAGGAACGGATAAACTTTGACTCAATGCTCACTTGTACCTACTCATCAAATCACACACAACAATATGTTTTATAACACGAAGTTAATGGTGCATTTACATATTATCAATGTGCAACCAACTTGCAGAATACAACTCAAACGTCTTGGTTTCAAGAATATAAGATATTATCATCTCACTAATCACCCATGATAAAATCGATGAAGTGATTCAAGTGAGCGTGGGTTTAATCCAATGCTCAAATCTTATTCATAAGCACTCATGAATGTTGTAACAAACTTTTGCTATGTCTAATACACTTTACACAATATACAAACCAATTCATGACAATCTTTTTTCATAACTACTCCCAAAGTATGAGCGACTGTGGAAAGTTCGAATAATCTTATTATTCAGGAAGTCAAAACATGCAAAATGAAACACAACAATAATCAAATCCAATATGGCCACAAACTTCTGAGTATAAATAAAACCCTTTTTATTTAGTCACCATATTGATCATTATTCATTGTATAATGTTTCAGATAATCAACTTATTACCTGAATTATAACAACAGTTGTCCCATGCACCAAGCATGAACACTATGTTTACCTATGGTTCATACTTTGTGAAATAGACCAATTGAACATATTTCCAATGATACTCATTTCAAAACTCCCAATCCTTATCATTAGTGTAAGAATACAAAATTCTCGCCACTACTAGAATATGTTAGATTCAAACATTTTATGCAACGATCCTTTTGTAATCTTACTGCACAAAAGTCACCAAGACTTCGCCAATGAAATTTCAAAGTTCTCTATTGGCGATTGTTACAAGACAATTCCATAGATGTGAAGTCTCACATTCAAAGTACATTCATTTTAACATCCTTCTTGCATAAAAGTTTCTAATCAAGACATAGATTCTCGATATCCAACTCCCAATATGGAAACATTTCCATTGTTGCCATACGACAACTCATGATTAATAGAATCATATCTAATCATAATAATGCCATTATGGTCCATTCGTTACTATATTTCCAAATGCCCACAAGCGACCAATCCTTAGCGAACCTTAGATTGTCGTTGATAGTTGTTTAATTATTTTAGTCAAACCGGTTCTAGTGCCTTTTCCCTCTTAACACCCTAGGCATTTGGAAAATTTTAGAATGGTCGAATATTGCAGCATATGCAATCGATCCTATACCCGAAGCGTATGGGACATGATTCATAATGGAAAAACGTGATAGTTTACCAGTTTCTTTCTATAATATTGCCATATATAAAATGCCCCTATGTTAAACCTTTTCAACATGACATTCACATATGTCTTTTGACTAAATTTAATTAAAATTTCTCGATCTAAGACTTTAGATTTAAAACGAAGTATAATATTCTCTCCCTTAATTATAGCAAAACAACTTTTTCAACCCATGCAACTTTGCAAAGTGAAACTTTTGTTTTCTATAATTAATATTGCTAACATGGAACACTTAAAATAATAATCATGCTCCCACTAAAATGATAATTATATCCATACCAATATAACATTTATGCTCCCACTAGCTTTGACACGTATTTAGAAAAAATTTGGACTTCTAGAAAGCAATACTTATTGACTTCTAAAGTTCATATTTCTAATACGATATGCTTTGATAAGCCTTTATCTAAGCTTCTCGAACTCATACACCTTTCCTTAGATAGATCATATATGTGTCTAAACAATTTCAACACTTATAGCAATAGGTATTAAATGTTTAAACTAATTGCCAAATCTCACAATTCGAACTATAAAGAGGGATGCTGTAATCATAATCGAATTTGAGAATGCAATTTACACAGTCGCTATCTTCTTAAAATCTATCTTAATGAAAGCGTTTCCTCACAATCATTTTCATGAAGGAGAGAAACCTTATGACACTTAGATTTTATGGTGTATGTGTTCCTATCCATGTGAGTTTGTCATAACCATAATCATAAGATAATGTTTGTGACAAATCCAAACTCTTATGGACATAACTTGTTCATTCTTAATTTCTTTCCATCAAGGGTCCCACCATTGCTTCCAAGTTATTTAGCAGCTTACCTATACTAGTCAATGTACTTTCATTGAACAAGGTGCTTGCCTTTATGCAGTGTATTGAGAACCCATAGAACTCACGTGCATAAGTAACTTTATTGGAATAATACAGAAACAAGAATGTGTCAACACGATAGGTTACAAACCTCAAGTCATGTGCTAGTGTCTAATAGTTTTACTCTTAATTAGTTCTTGAACCTTTTCAAGATCATTTAGACTCGCACTGACCTCTTGAGATATAAGATTCTCTTGTCAAGAAACATTTCATGACAAAAAAAATATTCAGATTTAGTGTAAATTCTTATCAAGATAAACACTACACACAATTGGTCTTAGTTGGTCTTTGTCTTATCCAAGACATCACGATTTACCAATTTCAAACGTGCAAGAGTAAGAAAACATTTTCTACTTCACATTTGATTAGTGTGTTAAAACTTATTAAAATGTGTCACTCACGTCACAATCTTGGAGTATGACTCTAAGACTTGATTTTGGAACGAAGTATGACTCATCTTTTTTGATTTAACTATTTCAACAATTTCCGATTCCTCTTCTTAGCCATACTAGTGCACTAAGGTGTCATTTGAGGATCAATTGTGATATGGTTCTTAATCATTAAGACGATCATCAAACACGATACAAAAGTACTCTCCCATCTTTTCAGATTAAAGAAACTTTTATCTTTCTGCCTTATTGATTCTTCTTATTCGTTCTGCTATTATTGAAACTTTTCAATAATTCAGAATTATACTTAATCTTGTAAGCATAACCATATTTACTAGACTTTTAGTAAATCATGACGAATAATCTTATTGTTCTTTGTGTTGGACTTGACCAGTGGACAACATTATGTACCAGATCTCCTAGTCCTTCACTTGACCTTTTGTCAAGGAATTAGTCTTAATTTTCCAAATATGAAGGTTCTCATTCATCATACAATACAAGTTGTATTATTCCAATTTTCTGTCCAATTGAAACTTGGGCGAAAAGAATCTTTCCTTATTTGGTAAATTCTCGACATTACCACAAATAACATAACTAAGAATCACATCCATTTCAACATTGCCAAAATAGAAATAAACATCAATTTTCATACATGCCATTGCAAGGAAATATATATAAGACAAAAAACCAAAATTTATTTTATTTATAAAAGGTGCGGAAAAAATTGTCCCTACAATGCAATTCAAATGAAAACTATGCTATTACATATTCTCAAGCAATCTATCATAACTCTAAAAGTAGCAGCTCCAAAAATCTGATCAATGAATCATGCGATTGAAATCCATTTCTTCGCGATCAGAATCAGCTCACTTCTTCCTTTAAGCTTCCTCTCTTTTTGTCGATCCTACAAAACACCAAATGTAATCTTATCACATCATGTATTTAGAATATCCAAATAGGAACTTAATAGAGTTGGATAGTGGATTTTACCTAAAGAAGAATCATACATCTTGACTCTCCCATATCTTAGATCTCTCAGGTAGTCAGGGCAGCGTTGAAATCAATGCCCCCTCTTTTGGTAGTAGAAACATATGGATTCTTTTGGAATGGTACACGAGACTATCTCAAACTCAGCTTTTCTCTTGCGCAAAGAAAACTTTCCTGGACTTCCAATGTTTCAATTTCCCATAGGAGGATGGGACAATGATTTACCAGACAAATTTTTTTGACAAGTGCGCCAAATCATCGCTGATTCAGCAGCAATAAGCAAATAAGTCAAATCAATGAGGGTTACGTCGTGGTCCATCATATAGTACTCTCTAATGAACTCACTATATGATTTGGGAAGTGACTGAAGAACCAAGTCAACAACCAATTTCCTTGAGACATCGACACCCAACATTCCCAATCTATCAATATGCAACTTCATATCCAAGACATGAGCGCATACTGACTTTCCATCTTCGTGTCTTTTCGCCAATAAGGCTTGAGTGACCTTGAACTTTTCAAGTCTTCGAACACGTGGGTCAGGGAAAATTATCGGAGGAGGTGGAGGAAGTGAAGCATGATTTCCATTTCCACAATCCAATCGTGGAGCATCATCTTCACATGGAAAACTTTTTCCAACGGATTCAGGAAGACCATAGTTGTTAGACTTTGACATCTATAAAACGGGAGAAATTCAAGTTAGTTGATTGAGTCCTTAATAAAACACCCAAATGAGATATTAAGGCTAGGACCCTACACAATATTCAATAATTTGGGATAGGGAAGCTGTAATCCAAATTGCAGAACATTTGAAGGTAGGTAAATGACGATTTACCAATTTCCACCATGAAAAACGAAAATTGAAAATTAAGTTTTAAATGAATTGAAACTCCTAGATATTTTGAGATTCATTGAAATTTTCAATGGCATGTTTAAATCTCGAGTGTGCCCTTCGTTTGTGACTGGGATGCCGAGGATCACAAACAAGTTGTGGATAACCATGCAAATATACATGAGGCCCCCAATGTTACAATCACTTAATCGACATGCCGGTTAACCACACACACTCTATCGATCTATGACAAACATCGAGTCACCCTTTGCCACCTTTTCTTAGAGCCCAATTAGTGTGCAGGTTAACCACACACGCTCCACTAACGTCTTAGCAAGGGTACAAAGTGTAATTTCATGGAATAGCACCAACTCCACATTTTTCCTAAAGTAACTAAGATTTGGGAATTTATAAAAGTGTTTAGTTACTTCGTACTTCATTATACTTATAATGGAAGAGTGCGTCGTATCCTACCCGTTCGGCCAATGACCCTCCACTAGTCAAGAGTGCGGTGGGTAAGAGTGGATACCCATTCAATCACCATTTAATAGGCAATTTCCTTCAACACCCCTTATAGACCAATTTCTTGAATGAGTCCTACTAACAGTAAGACTGACCTTTTACTCATACATATATAATATTAGACTTTTAATTTTATATATAGTATAAGGGTGTATTTTACACTTTTAAAATACTAAGTGGTTTAATTTAATAAAATTATACTTTTAATTTAATTAAATACAAACCATATTATTATGGATTTATTAACTCTCTTTTAATTATACATTTAATTAACTTAATAAAACCATAAGGTGTAATTTGAACTTTTCAAACAACTAGGGTTTTAGAATTTAAAATTTTCAAAATTAAATTTTTAATCAAAATTTAAATTCCAAAACTTGAGGACAAGTTTTGAAAGTTTTCAGAACATTAGGGTTTAGAATTTAAATATTTCAAATTTAAACTTTTTAAAAATTTAAATTCCAAAACTTGAGGGCAAGTTTTGAAACTTTTCAAAACTATCTAGATCAAATTACAAATAATTTAATTAATCAAATAATTGGTAATTATCTAAATTTGACCTAATTCAATTTGATGGCAAGATAATCCAATCAAATAATTCAAATAAATCAAGTTTATAATATAAGGCAGTGATTATCTAATTAATTGACAATTATCTTCTATTTTGGCAAGGATAATCACTCCAAATTAATAAAAATCAGATTTTATCAATAAAAACGTTTATGGTAATTATCCCAAGCCAAAACAACACAAAATCCCGAAAAATTTGGCATCTAACACTCCGACTCGTCGAGCCAACATTGGACTCGTCGTGTTGCTAGTGAACTCGGCAAGTTCAACTATGGACTCGGCGAGTCCAGGCTCCAGATCCAAGATTTTTTGATTTCCATCTTTGAATGATCATTTAAAGCATCAAATACTACAAACAAACAATCTAGGCTCTGATACCACTGATGATTTATGAGCACTACATCAATCCTATGGTGTACATCCAAACCTTAAAGCTTTGGATCTAGTTTGTCTAATGAACATGCAATAATCATCAAAAGCTCATAAACCCTAGATCTAGCATACAACAATCAAATTAACATATGAATAAGGGTTTAGATCTTACCTTGATTGTTATATAACAATAACAATCTCAATCCTTCTTGATCTTGACATTTGAAAGCTTAGTGCCTTAAATGTTGCACCTCTAATGGAGCCACAAACACCATGAGCAACAAGATGAACAAGGAGAGAGGGAGGAGGCACCAAAAATTCCTAGGGTTTCTCTTAGAAGGTTAGGCACGTTTTTGGTTTGCCAAGGGTTCCTTTTATACTTAGGCTATTAGGGTTTTCAACCAGGAAACCCTAATCTGACGGCTTAGGCCCTAAGCAGCCCATGGACTCCCTCCTTAGAAGCCTTGGACGAATTCTAATGGGTTTCCCCATAGATTTCGTCCACTCCAACTTCTATGGAGTCCATTAGCCCAATATTTAATTATCACACAATTGAAAGTTCTAGTCCCCTTTATTTAATTAATGTCTTTTAGCCACAAAATTAATTCTTATTAATTCTTGACTAATATTAATTAAACAATATGATTTCTCTTTTAATATATTATTCATATAATATATTAGTAAATCATAATTACTCCTTTTTCTCCTTAATTCATCCTATCAATTGCTATGATGAAGGCAACCCAAAAGGACCATGCTCACAATCGGGGCAATTACATACAAAAATAGTTATGGGCTCAAACACCTAATCCAACATAAAACCCATAAGGTGCTCAATGGATAATCCATGGAGGTTATAAACCCATGGATCATGGAATATGAAAAGCCATGACAATTAGGGTTTACATGGTGTAAGCCTACTTGTGCCACAACTATATAAAGACCCCTATTCTAGTAACATCCAAACTACTTGTACAAGATAGAGGGCTAGCCGATTTTGAGGTGTAAGTGAACTTCTTTCAAGTCTATTCCAAGAGTTGTAGTGTTGTGTGAGACATACGAGGCATCACACTTCAGGTGCTAGGCTCACAAGGTTATCAAGGAATCCAAACTACAAAAGTTATGCTCTTCTTCTAGAATTTATGTTTAAAAGTTCCCCATAGTATGCTAGATAGGTTAAGAACCTTGGAAAATAAATTTTGCATGTATCATAGTAAAACATAGATCCAAGGTTTCTAGGGTTGCATGTACACCTTAGGAGTGTTAGAATGCTCAAAATCCAATAGTGGTATCAAAGCCTAGGCTTGTTTGTTTGATACTTGATGCAAAATTGTGAAAAAACTCATTTTTTCTGCACTCCGCAGCATGAACTCGCCGAGTCCATGGGGGGACTCGACGATGCCATGACTAAATTCATCGTACTCGTCGAGTAGGTTCGTGCACTCGACGAGTAGGAGCCCTAAAATGCAGATTTTTGAGTTTTGCTGCTAAAAATGGACTAGAAACATTACCCTAAACTGTTTTGGTCTTATAAAACTTGTTTTAGATGGTGTAATGGCTATGCTGATCCATTTTCAATAGCTATTATCAAAATTTCAAGTTTTATATGGTTAATTTTATGATTCTTGAAATTGTTGATATGCATGTTCATGAACGTATGAGTTTAGAAGATCATAGGAATTATTTGTAACTTGCTTGTTAGTTTAATTCTTGATCATTATGTGTTTTAATGGAATCCATAATTTGTCCTCAAGTTATGGATTACCAAAAGTCACACTTTGAAAGTTCATTAAAGAAACACATAGGTTACACAAAATGAAAAGTTACTCATTTTAATAAACCATTTAACTCATAAGTTATGAAAGATGAAAAGTTTTGAAAGTTACAAAACTTGCCCTCAAGTTTTGGAACATGTAAAGTCACTTTAAAAACTTTAGTTGCAACCCTTAGAATTTTAAAAGTTAAAATTCAACCCTTATACTTTATAATATTATAAGTTAATAATATATATATGTAACACCCATAAAATTTGAGCCAAATTAAAACATTTATCTCATTAAAAAACCATTAAGTTCATACATCTTGTATTCAAAATAGTTAAAACATCAAAGTGTCCCCAGTACCATATCACATAAATCATAAAACATGAGGAACGGTACGATCACGCCTTCGCATTGCCACGATCTCCTGAAGTACCTGAAACAAAACACTGAACTGTAAGCCCGAAAGCTTAGTGAGTTACCCCCAAAATACCAACCACCCATAAACATATTCATAACATATCACAAACAGAACAACCATGCACATCGGGTCTACTGTGTGATTGGTCTGCCCGCACCGAGCCTTCAGTCCACCTGGTCCACCCTCCGAGTCTAGCCATGTTCGTCGAGTCTATAGTATGACTGGTCCGCCCACACCGGGCCTTCAGTTGGCCTGGTCCACTCTCCGAGCATCGACACGTCTGGTCCGCCCTCTTGGGGCCTTCAGCCTATCCGGACCGCTCGCTGGGCCTTCGGATTATCCTGTCCGCCCTGGGTATGTTGGCCTACAACACAAAGCAGGACCCACCTCAACCCAACCCCCGTCGAACAACCATGTGCACATAAAACAATTAATCACATAACAATTTCTTAACCAGAAAAACAGTCTAACAGATCACATAGCATATCAACATCCTAACCAGGATTCCGACCTAACCGGTCACTACTATAACATTACCCTATATACCGGGTACCGACCTTAACCAGGTCACTAACATAACATTACCCTAAATACCGGGTACCGACCTTAACCAGGTTACTAACATAGCATTACCCTAAATACCGGGTACCGACCTTAACCAGGTCACTAACATAGCATTACCCTAAATACCGCCCATCGACCTTAACCAGGTCACTAACATAATACCATCCTAAATACCAGGATGCAGATCTAGCAAGCAATAACATAACAAACAATACCCATATTTCCATCCGATAAAGGGCCGACCTTGGTGTCGTAGACCCTGTCGATATAGTGAGGATAACTCACCTGTAATTGTCGACTGAAGAGATAAGACCAAGCTGCTCCGACCACCAACACGAACTTCACCACAAAACACTACCAAAGAACCAATTCCATAAATACTAGAATTACCAAAATACCCTTGGAAGTTAAATTGGTCAACTCTTGGTCAAAGTCAAAGTCCTCAATCAAAGTTAACCTTCTTGGTTGGCTCTACTCGCCGAGTCAACCAATCGACTTGCCGAGTTCCCATTCCCAGAAAACTCTCATAACATAACTTAACTCGCCGAGTCGCCCCAAGACTCATTGAGTCCAACGATCTCTGAGTCCCCTCCTGTCCGACTCATTAATTCGCCGACCGACTCACTTAATCCAAGTCTTTAACCACAAAGGTTGGGGTCTGCGACCAGACTCGCCGAGTCCAAGAACAGACTCGCCAAGTCCAACGCAACCTTCAACAGACTCGCCGAGTTTTTCTTCCGACTCGCTGAGTCCATGCACATGTTCATACAACTTGTCGAGTACACCCATGTGACACGCCGAGTCTCTTCAGTTCTCAATCCATACATAGGATTTTCAAGCCATGCAGGGGCTCCAATCCATAGATCCACCCTTCTACAATCTAACCCTCACATAAAGTTGCAAACTTTACGTGAAACCAAGGAAATATAGGCCCAAAACACACTAGGGCTTGGGCTTTAGACAAAGGGGCTTCACCAAAAACTCAATGACTGAAACTTTATGACATTATGGACCATCACAAGCCTAGATCTGAAGTAGCAACCTAATATCTAAGCCTCTAACTCGAAATAGCTCTTAATCATACCAAAAATGGCCCAAATCTCACATGATAATAGATTTAGATGAAAAAGAGCCCAAGCAACAGATTATTACCTCCAAAATAAGTACCAACTGAAGTAGATCCCGAATCTACACCCCTCCTTTCAAGCAAACCTCTTGATCTTCAAGCCCCTTTCCACCAAAACCACTCATCAAGGCTCCAAATTGCTTCTAAGGGCTCTCACTCACGATTTAGGGTTTCTGGATCTCAAAAGGGTAGCAAAGAGGATGAGGGTGGGTTATAATGTGCTTTATATAGGGCACAACCCCCAGGATTAGGGTTTTCTCTCTTTAGCACCAACTCGTCGAGTCCAAGCTGCCAACTCGGCGAGTTGGCCACTTAAACCGCGACAAAATCCTGCTCTGACTCGTCGAGTAAGCGGACCTACTCGTCGAGTCCCTTTCCTAAATTTACAATTTTGGCCCTTCATTGAACATTAGAAATTTGGGGTGTTACAATATATATATATATATATATATATATATATATATATATATATATATATATATATATATATATATATATATATATATATATATATATATATATAAGAACAAGTCGTTTTACCGTTAGTAGGCCTCATTCACGAAACCGGTCTATAAGAGGGTATAAGGTTGCTGCCTATAAAATGGCAGCTTAATGGGTGTCCACTCTTACCCACCGCTTCCTTGACTGGTGGAGGGTCGTTAGCTGAACGGGTAGGACTAGGACTAAAATTCTCTATTCATTAAAAGTATTAATGATAAATTCAAAGTAACTAAATGTTTTATAAATTCCGAATCATAGTTACTTTAGGAAAATGTGAATAGGGTGCTAACCCATGAAATTACACTTTGCACTTTGCTTAAGTCGGTTAGTGGAGCGCGTGTGGTTAACCGGCACACTAGCTGGACTTAACAAGGTAGGAAAAAGGTAACTTAATGTTTATCATAGTATCGATGGAGCGCGTGTGGTTAACCGGCACATCGATTGAGGGGTAAACATTAAGGGTACCAAGTAATTTGCATGGTTACTTCACACCTTGTTTTGTGATCCTCGGCATCCCAGTCACAAAACTTGAAGGGCACACTCGAGATTGAAACATGCCATTAAAAAGTTCAATGAATCTCAAAGAATCTAGGAGTTTGAAAACCAATTAAAATCTAATTATTTCGTTTTTCATGGTGGAAATTGGTGAATCGTCATTCACCCACCTTCAAATATTTTATAGCTTGGATTATGACATCCCTTTTCTAAGTCATAAAATATTGTGTTGGGTCCTAGCCTTAATATTTCAAATTGGGTGTTTTATTAAGGACTTAAATCATCTAACTTGAATATCTCCCATTGTAGATGTCCGGTTTAGACAACTATGATCTTCCCAAATCTCATGGAAATCATACTTCTCTACCTCCACCTCCTCCATTTATTCTCCCTGACCCACAAGCTCGAAGACTTGAAAAATTCAAGGTCACTCAAGCCCTACTAGCAATGAAACATAAAGATGGAAGACCTGTGCGCGCTCATGTCTTAGGAATGAAGTCACACATTGACAGGTTGAGAATGTTGGGTGTCGTCCCAAGGAAGTTGGCTATTTATTGGGTTCTTCAGTCACTTCCTGAGTCATATAGTGAGTTCATTAAGAACTACTATGTGATAGATCACGACATGACCCTAATAGACCTATCTTATTTGCTTGTTGCTGCTGAGTCAGAAATGATGTGGCGCAATGGTCAAGCAAACATGGGTGGAAGGTCTATTTCTCAAACTTCCATGGACATTGACAATGGTAACATTGGAAGTCCAGAAAAGCTTTCTCTTCCCAATGGAAAGGGATCGACCTTAGTCAACCCGGTTGACCAAAAGGTAAAGGGAAAAACTAAGTCTGTGATAGTCCCATGTACCATTCCCAAAGAGTCTATATGTTTTCATTGTCAAGAGAAGGGGCATTGGTTGCGAAACTGCCCTAACTACCTGAAAGATCTAAGAGAAAAGGAACAATCAAAAAGGTTTGACTCTACTTCAGGTGAGTCCACTGTCTAACTATGTTAAGTTCCTTAATACAAAATGTGACTCGGTTACATTTTGGTGTTTGGCAGGATCAAGCAAAGGGAAGGAAACTTAAAGAAAGAGTATACTGAATCTGATCACGAAGATGGATTTCAATCGCATGGTTCGAAGATCGGATTCTTGAGCTACTACATAGGAGTTATGATAGATTGCTAGAAAATATGTAATAACATAGTTTTCATTTAAAGTTGCATTGTAAGGAATATGTTTTTTCTGCATTTATAAATAAATAAAATTTTGTTATACCTCATTGCAATGGCATTTTATGAAAAATTGATGTTTGTATGGTTCTAGCAATAATGGAGCTGTGAATTTGATTCTTTCATTTGTGGTAGTGTCTAAATTTACCGAATAAAAAAGATTCTCATCAACCAAGTTTCAATTGGACCGAAACTTGGAATCATGCAAGTTATATAGTATGATGAATGATAATTTTCATCTTTGGAAAATTAAGACTTATTCCTTGTTTACATGTATATGTGAGTCAAGTGAAGGACTAAGGGATCCAGTACACATTCTTGTGCATTGGTCAAGGTCCACCACAAAATATCGATAAGACTATTCATCATGATTTACTAAAGTTGATTAAATATGGTTATACTTACCAATTTAAGTATACTTCTGAAACATTGGAAAAGTTTCGATGTATTGCAGGACGAATGAGAAGAATCAAATTAGGCAGAAAGATAAAAGTTTCTCAAATCTGAAAAGATGGGAGAGTACTTTAGTATCATGTTTTGTGATCATCTTAATGATTAAGAAACCATATCACAATTGGTTCTCTAAGGACATCTTAGTGCATTCTTATGGCTAAGAAGAGGAATCATGAACTGTTGAAGTGGTTAAATCAAGAAGATGAGTCATACTTCGTTCCAAAAACAAATCTTAGAGTCATACTCCAAGATTGTAACTTGAGTGAGATATCTTAAAGAAAGGTTTATAATACTTGTCAAATGTAAGAGTAAAATGTGTCCTACTCTTGTACATTTGAAATTGGTAAGTTGTGATGTTTTGGATAAAAAAAGACCAACTAAGGCCAATTGTGTGAAGTGTTTGTCTTGATAAAGAATCCGCACTATCTCTTGAATATTTGGCAAGTGAGTCTTATATGTCAAGAGGACAGTGGGAGTCTTAAAGATCTTGAAAAAGCTTCTGGATCTAATCAACAAGAAAAATCTATAGTTTATCACTAGCACACGACTTGAGGTTTATAACCTATCGTGTTGACATATTCCTATTTCTGTGCCCATTCCAGTTAAAATTGGCTTTGCATATGAGTTCTGAGAGTTCTCAATTAGTTGCATAACAACTTGGAAGCAATGGCAGACCCTTGTGCTACCAGGTGGCAAGAAGTAAAGACTGCACAAGTTCAATCCATAAGAGTTTGGATTTGTCACTAACCTTTTATTGTGATTATGGTTTTGACAAATTCACATGGATAGGAACACATACACCATAAAATCTAAGTGTCATAAGGTTTCTCTCCGATTCATGAAAATGATGGTGAGGAAACGCTTTCACTAAATAGATTTTAAGTAGATATCAATTGTGATATTTGCATTCTCAAAGTCGTTAGTGGAGTGTATGTGGTTAACCGGCACACTAACATGGACTTGTGAGAAATGGCAAAGGTCTAAACAATTGAGATTTTGATTACGTCATCCCTTTTTCATAGTTTAGAAATTGTTTAGACACACATGTGTGCTATCTAAGGAAAGGTGTATAATTTTGATAAAGTTTTATCAAAGCATCTCGTATCAGAAATATGAACTTTGGTAAGAAGGTCAATAAAGTATTGATTTCTAGAAGTCCAGCTGATTTCTGAGTACATGTCAAAGTTCGTGGGAGCATAAGTGTTATGCTAATAATCATCATGAAAGTGGGAGCATGATAATTATAATAAGTGTTGCAAGTTAGCAATGTTAATTATAGAAAAACAAAATGTTTCAATTGGGAAAATTTGTTTTGCTATAATTAAGGGAGAGGAAATTATACTTCATTTCAATTCTAAAACCTTAGATTGAGGTTTTAATCATCTTTAGTTAAGGATATATATATATATATATATATATATATATATATATATATATATATATATATATATATATATATATATATATATATATATATATATATATATATATATATATATATATATATATATATATATATATATATATATATGAATTTTATGTTGGAATGGCTCAACATAAGGAAATTCTATATATGGGCCCATTATTTGCATTCTAATAGTCGATTATGATTACGACATCCCTTTTCATAACCTGAATTATGAGAACTTGGCAAATAGAAATAGCAATATTATAGCAAAAGACTGGTCTAGTATGATGTCTTTATGAATCGTGTCCCATATGCTTCAGATATAGGATCGATTGCATGTGCTATAATATTCATCAGTTCTAAATTTTTCCAAATGCTCAGAGCATTAAGAGGGAAAAAGTACTAGAACTAGATATGGCTAATTTGATTAAGCAATTGTCGAGGACAATCTAAGGTTTACCAAAGATTGGTTGCTCAGGGACAGTTGAAAGTATAGTGTTAATTTTGGAAGGACCATATTGACATATTCTGAAAAGAGGCAACTCTTGTTCAGGAGTAATCGTCAAAAGGGGAATATGGAAATGTTCCCATAGGTGGAAGTTATTCATTAAATATGTGTAAGATTAGGAAACTTAATGCAAGAGGAATGTTCAAAGCAATGAAATTTGAATATGAGACTTCGTTTCCATGGAGTTGATCTCCATTGGAATACTCTGTAATGTCTACTGACAAGCCTTTGTGACTTTGTGCATAATCATTACAAGAGGACCAATGCATATAAGTTTAGAATCTAACAGATTTAGGTAAATGGCAGGAATTTGGAATTCTTGCAATTGCGGTAAGGATTTGGGATTGTGAAATAAGTATCATTGGAATTATGTTCAATCGATCTATTTCATAGAGTAGGGATCATAGACAAATTTAGTGTGCATACTTGGTGTATGGCATAACTAATGTTTGGAAAAACATAGTGTGCATACTTGGTGTGATAACCCAAAATTTCTATCTTGTACATCCATTCGATTCAATCAAAGTCAGACTTGTTTTTGGCTATCTTTTAGCCCTGTTAAAGGTCTGTTTGGGTGTTTTAAGCCTACTACCTTCAAGGATTAAGTGTTAGGATGTATCGTATTGAGTTCAGTGTGTAGCATACAAACCGAAAACTCCATCACAAGGAGTTTACGATCGTAAACTAGAGTTTACGGCCGTAAATGCCTCCTTGGCCGTGAACTCACCCCCTTATATATGATATTCCTTCTTCCTTCACCACTTTTTCCACCTCTAACTCAAGAAATCAGATTTCCTCTCAACATTCATTAAGTTTTCAACTTGATCTTCCAAAATGTAAGCAATCTTTCCATTTTATTAGTAGTTATCCTTCTTGATCTTGTATCACCCTTTGATTTTATCCTAGAAAATCATCTTTTTGGGTAGATCTTCAAGTATTCAACATTTTCACCAAGAACACCAAGAACACCTACAAGTTGTTGGACCGTGAACTCCCTCCCAAGCTTAAAAAACGTGAGTGTGTTTTCTATCTCCTAGTTAGACTTGTTAAACTCTTGATTTCTATCCTTGGATCATCACAAAATACATGATCATCAAGAGCTTATGGCCATAAACCCTTGCATGGCCTTAAACTCTTGTGTTGGTGCATGTTTTGGCTTCAAACTCCTTCAAGACCAAACCAAGGACCAAGAAACTTAGGGAATGCTTGTTAAAGCCATAAAACACCTCGCTTGCAAGCTCTTCAATGAGTGTATGCCTGTAAACTCCATGCCCGTACACTTATTGGCCGTAAACTCCCTTAGGGCGTATACACAATAGTCGTAAACTCCGTTGTGTGGCCGTAAACCCCTTAGATGCAATCCTTTGTGATTGTAACAATTCAATATATGTGTTTCCTAATACCTAAGGTGGATCTCTAGCATGATTAGTTGTAAATACACTAATTATATCCATATATGTGTTATTATATGCTTATTAGGATCCGCTTGTGCCCGAGATTTCACTTAGCACTTAGCATCCTACAACCGATCTTACATTCGTATCACTCACTGCAGGTGAGTTCATACCCCTTAATCTACCTTTTAAATAATTTTAAATGCTTTTGGGGGGGGGGGGGGAGGAATACAAGTTGATAACATAATAGTTGTTATATCAATCACATGTGATTAATAACTATCAAACAAGTGGATTTTCTTATACTTCAAACTGTTTTATCAAACAAACTCTACAAAACATTTTATAAACTGACATCAAGTCATTTGTTACCATTCAAATGGTCAAAACTCTTTTATATGTTAAACTTCTTATTAAACTCTTTTAAACTTATATATTGTCAAAATCATGTCTATATAGATATAGTTATATAAGTAAGGTTGATAGGACTTGGGACTGATAACTCACTTTATTACCTGTTCCTTGTTTGGTTGTGGACTTAGGGTATCTGGTTATTTGTCTGAGTGTCATTTGAATCTTAGTTATATATTATTTATATGTGTATTAACATAAAAGTTCCTACATCAGTTCAGCACCTTTGGGTAGCAAGGGTGTACAAACATACACAGTCATTCAAACAACAATACTAGTAAACTATAATAGGTATAATTTAGAGATTCAGTACTCACTATTTCTAGTACAATGAAACATACAAGAGTCAGTTCATTCATGAGTCAATACTAACTTACTATTATGAGAAACATAAAGAACATTCTATTATGAGAAACTAAGAGAACATACACTACATTATACAAAGAGAACATATTATACACTAGAATAGAGAGAACATACAATACACTAGAGCATACTATACAAACACTAGAATACTATAACATTAATGTGAGCCACTATTTCATGGCATGACAATCTACTGCTGTGTCATGTTTTGTAACCAGAGTCTCCTGTAGGGAGAGCGTGAATTTGTGTATAGATCTATACGAGATTGATTGTCCTACACCTTGCTGCTAGCTACAGTAGGACCTGCAGGTCTATGGGTGACGAATGTCATACCATTTTGACGTCTTTGATTGTCGTGTTTTTACTAATCAATCAAGTATGGTTACAACCTCATCACATTTTACCTTAATTAACAAATTGGTTTAAGGTAGTTAGTACATTGGTAGTTACTTATATACAATATTATAGTACATCGTTATTTTCCAATTGCATTCACATTGTGATCTTCTCACATAAACGGTAATGTAAACTATATTTTGGTAATGATAGTCATACTTGGGAAAGATACAGACTTTTACAAACAAACAACATGCAGAACATTCGGGCCTTGGTAGAAGGCTACTTTTAGTAGAAAATATAGGATTTTCTAGGAGATACAAACATTTACTACAAACAGTTACAAACATTTACATCAAACATTTACAAACACTTTCATACAAACAATGACACTAAAATACTTATGAACTCACCAGCTTTAATGCTGATCTACTCTTTCAAAATAACTTGTATTCTCAGGTCATCAGTAGATAGGTACTGATGACCAGGTTTTAAGAAGACGGATCTTTCAAGACTCGTCTCTATTTTGATTATTCATTTTTGGTGTCTTACAAACTATACACAGAACACACTTGTATTAAATTATATTATTAATGCAATGGATGATGTTGTTTCTTGTTTACTATTATGCATTGTTGTGATACTGTACATGATGTCCTCCACCCCAGAACGTTCCCGTTGTTCCGGTTTTGGGGTGTGACACATGGTGTATAGCATGACTAGTGTTTAGAAAAAAACCATAGTGTACATGCTTGGAGCATGGTACAACTATTGTTTTAATTAAAGTATAAAGTTGATAGTTTGAAATAGTATGCAATGAATAATGTGTAATCAATATGGTGATAAATAAAAGATGTTCTATTTATATTCATAAGTTCTGAGACCATATTTGATTCGATTATTCTTGTGTTTCACTTTGCATGTTTTGACTTCCAGAATAACTAGGCCATTCTTCCAGAATGACTAAGTTATTCATGTTGGAATAGTGTCTAAGGCTGCAACTATATTAGGCAAGTATTTGACCCGGTTGTGCATGGTCCTTTTGGGTTGCCTTCACCTTATCAACTTGACAGGATGATTTGTAATGAGAGAAGAAATATTATTAATATATTATGAGAATAATATAAGGAATAATAATATTATTATTTGATTAATATAAGTAATAAATTAATTAAGAATTAATTTGGTGACTTAAGGAGATTAATTAAATAGAAGGGCATAAACTGTCAAGTGTATGATAGTTGTACTTTGGGCTATAATCCCTTATGGATAAGGGGGACGGTTTTGGGGCTTAGGATAGACCTTGAAATCGTCCAAGGCTTATCATTAGGGTATTGGATTGCTTAGGGCCTAAGTTATCCAATTAGGGTTTTAAGGGTGAAACCCTAGGAGCCTTACAAGTATAAATAGACCCAAGGGGTCAAGGAAATCGGCACTCTTGCCTTTGGAAGAACCCTGGCCGATTTCTAGCTCCTCTCTCCTCTCTCTATAATCATCCTCTTGCTAGTTGGTGTTTGTAAGACATTAGAGGAGTGACAACTGTGACTCTAAGCTCCAAGGACAAGAAGACTCAAGCAAGCAACTTAAGGTAATCTTCTAGATCTGTTTTATTATGTTATTATACTAGAATTATCATTAGAAGTCTTGGATTCAATGCATATTCAATTAGAGAAACCTAGATCCAAGCATTAGGGTTTGTATGTGCACATAGGAATGTTCATATGGCGAAAACCCATTAGTGATATCAGAGCCTAGATTGGTTTCTATTGAATTGATGCATTGGTTGCTTGTTTGATGCTTGCAAAATTCGAATTTTGTCATTCTGCCTGTTGAACTCGGCGAGTCCCATAGTGGACTCGGCGCGTAGGCTTAACTCGGCGAGTCCATTGTGGTACTCGGCGAGTCCGAGTGTCAGAAAGAGCTAATTTCAGGATTTCTTGCTGTTTATCTTTTGGATACTTACCTTAATCATGTTAGGTCAATATAAATCCGATTTTAAGATATATTTGAGTATATTCTTGACCTAATTGAAGATGTTTATCAATTAATTAAATATTAATTTCCTTATGTGATAATTGATTAATTATTTTAATTAAATTGGTAAATTGTTTTGCAAGAAATAATTAAATAAATCAAATTTGGATAATTATGTGATTAAATGTTAATTTAGATTATTTGTTATTTGATCCTCTATGTTTTGAAAAGTTTAAAACTTGCCCTCAAGTTTTGAAATTTATGTTTTGTGATTAAAAGTTTAATTTAGACAATTTAAATTTCAAACCCTAGAAATTTACAAGTTTAAAATTCAACCCTATACTAATATAATATTACAAGATTTATATATATATATATATATATATATATATATATATATATATATATATATATATATATATATATGCATAATTAAAATGCTAGTCTTACCGTTAGTAGGCCTCATTCACGAAGCCGGTCTATAAGGTCGGTATAAGGTTCATGCCTATAAAATGGCGCTTAATGGGTATACACTCATACCCACCGCTTGGTTGATCGGTGGAGGGTCGTTAGCCGAACGGGTAGGATAGGGCAACCTCATCTCCTCATTAAAAGTATAATATGAAATACAAAGTAACTACATGTTTTTCAAAAATTTCCCAATCCTAGTTACTTTAGGAAAAGTGAATTAATGCAATCCCATGAAATTACACTTTGCACCCTTGCTAAGAAGTTATTGGAGCGTGTGTGGTTTACCGGCACACTAATTGGTTCTAAGCAAAGGTGGCAAAGGGTGATTCATTGTTTATCATAGTTCGATGGAGCGTGTGTGGTTTACCGGCACGTCGAATAGGTGATTGTTACAATGAAGGCACCATGTGAATTTGCATGGTAATTCACACCCACTTTGTGATCCTGGTTCCTAGTCACAAACGAGAGGGGAATATCGAGATTTAAACATGCCATTGAAAAGTTTCAATGAATCTCATCCAAACCAAGGAATTCTCAATACATTTAGAACTTAAAGTTATGTTTTCATGGTGGAGAATTAGTGAATCGTCATTCACTTATGTCACACCCCGAAAACCGAAGGCGGAAACATTTCTGGGGTTGACTCCACGTTGAGTATCAAATCCAATGCACATAGTAATTAAAGTAAACAACCATTACATTACATATATTTGAAAGTTTACATTTGTTTCAAAAGTTAATTGTACAAGTGTGATACATAATATAAATATGACCAAAATGAGACGAGTCTTCTGTGCACTCCGTCTTCACCAAAAGAGATCTCCGGGTACCTGTCTAATGCGGACCTGAGAATACAAGCGGTTTGAAAATCAGCATAAAGCTGGTGAGTTCATAAGATGTTTGTTTTCTTAAAATGTACCGGTTTCCTTTCGTTTTCCGAAAAGGTTTGTTATCCAAGAAAATCCCATATTTTCTAATGTAAAACAGTTTAGTTATCTTTCATTACAGTTCAATTACGCGTTATATGCTACCACAGGAAAATCCCATATTTTCCTAAATACAAGACCGATTTAATAACACAAAGTATAGTTTAATACACAAAACTATATATTGAGAATCATGGAATTACTATCCCGAATTAGATATAAAAATACTTTAATATACGTGAACTGTAGATGAAAAGTAGTCTGAAAACCTTGGGACTAACATCCCGTACTACATATAAGATAGCTTGATATACCTGAAAATATGGATTGAAAACCATGGGACTACCATCCCGGACTAGACATAGATTCAAAACCATGGGATTACTATCCCGAACTAGATATAAGATAGTTTGATAAAATCATGGGATTACTATCCCGAACTAGATATAGATTCTAACCATAGGAATAACATCCTGCAATAGATACGAAACCTATAGACTAAAAACCATGGGATTACCATCCCGTACTAGATATAAGATCTAAAGATAGAAGATTGATATAAAATCGAATCCAAAACCAAAGCCGTGAATAAACTTATATTAATACATATTGTGAGTCAGGTAACCATGCATGCTGATACGACAACGAGACCTCCTTGAAGCTTGTCAGACGTCGGACGATATCCATAATTTTTCACCCCAGGCGTGCCTACCTAACTGTAGCTAGCAGTTAAGGTGTGGGATTGTCAGTCCCGAATAGATCTATTCACAAATTCCTCGCTCTCCCTCCAGGAGACTCTGGTTACACTTCCGGGGAGGATTTACTGATCATCCAAAAAGGTTAGTGACGAACTCACAAGCTAGTACTAAACTATTCACCGGGTTCTCATACGATATCAAACATACAAAAGATTATGAAACATAATACAGTGAATATAGATACATACAATGAAACTATCTGGCTATACATTCAAATGAAACGGAGATAAACTGAATCAGACATAGTTTATCTAATAACTTATTATATAAATATCAGTACATGATAAAACGAAAACTAAAGAACCCCAAATTATTCCCATAATAATTTGATTAGTTTGGTTATTTCCTTAACTAAAATTCATTTAGTTGTAGTTGATAAATCATCCCCTATGCTCAGCATAATACATAAGGGGTAAAAGTATTTATAAGTTTGCCAGATATTATTTGAAATACATCAAAGTTATGTTTTGAAAACATTTATAGTTTGCTTGTATTCCCCCACCCTGAAAACATTGAAAAATCATTTAAAAAGGGTAGGGGTATGAACTCACCGGACGAGAAACATGACGATTTAGGATGCTAAACGTTGGTTCGGGGCTTGCAAACGCACGAGGTTCCTAAGTATAATGCAAAGATACACATTTGTATCTAATTAGGACTTAGATTATTTAATTGTTAGGGACAAACACTTTTAGTCGCGGAAACACCCCATTGCAAGTGTTTGGAGGGACTCGGGTGGCGTTTAAGGACTTGAATGATCGGGAAATGGAGGTCACTCTTCAAGAGTAAAATCATACAAGAGTTTTCGGCCTATAACACCCATTCCCCATGAGTTTACGGCCGTAAACTCATGGTGGGGTGGTTTATGGTGCAAAATGGCTTGAAACACTTAAAGGGATAATTTCTAGGGTTGGTTTAAGGCTTGTAATTGATTAAATTCATCAAATAACACCACTTAAGGGAGTTTACGGCCCTAGCATGGAGCTTACGGCCGTAAACTCCTATACCCCCCCTTGAATGAGTGATTTAATGTCCCAAAACTAATCACATGTGATTCCAATAATTTTTCCTAGCCTTGTATGGATTTTTACGGGACTTTTGGCCTAGATTTTGGAGTTTACGGCCCATGAACACCCTCATGGCTGTGAACTCCTTAGATGGGGAAAATAATATGTTTTAAGGTCCAATACTTGTTTGTAAACACTTCTAGAATTTATCCCAAGGCTTTAGGTGTGTTAAAGTGGCATTTTAACACTTTACATTGGGTTTACTCCCCATGTTATGGAGTTTACGGCCCAAGCATAAGCCTTGGCCGTAAACTCTCATTTGCCCCTCAAAATATATGTTTAATGTGTTCTAAGGCTAAAACCAATATTCTAAAATTCATATCTAAGCCTTATTAGTGTTTTGGAAGGGTTTAAGGTCATAGAAACCCCATATATATGAGTTTACGGCCCAAGCATGCTCTTGGGCAGTAAACTCATGTTTACTCTTCAAAATCCATGTTAAAGGCATTCTACGTCTTGTCCATTAAGCCATTAAGCCATATCTAAGTCCCAAAACTGTTTAGGAGGGGTTTAAAGGCATAAAAACCCTCTTATTATGAGTTTACGGCCCAAGCATGCTCCTTGGCCGTTAACTCATGTTTGAGATCCAAAATCAAAGTTTAAGTACGGATTTAAAGGCTAATGAGGCTGTACAACAAGTTAGGGAAGGTACCTTGGTGATTAGAAGCCCTAAAATTGAGTTTTGGACCCTTGAACTTAGATTTAGGAGAGAGGTTAGAGAGAGAGTAGAGAGAGGAAGCAAAAGCTTCAAATGAAAGGTTTAACACGTTTATATAGGTTGCAAATCTTGGACACGGTAGAATTCTACCCGATACCGGCATTAAACGGGGCTTTTGGTCGCACCCGATTAAGTTTCCGTTACTAGGCGGGAACGTTTCTAAAATTTTTGAAATAACTATTTTGGGCTAATTTCGTGAGTTCCTAAGGGGTTTGGACACTCATTAGCATCAAATAAACATATAAGTTTAATTAATTTAACCCAAAAACGAAATTGGAATGAATCGATAAACGGCGAGTTTTACGGGTAGAATGGGTTTTTGGCGATGAACAACTTCGGGTTGTTACATTATCCCCCCGTTAGAGGGAATTTCGTCCCGAAATTCAAAGATTAAGATATAGATCATGAATTGGAATGAGACACGAATGGATTTGTTGCCTCGGATTTTCACGTTCTCATGTGAGACCAGGTCTCTGCTGGGCGTTCTAGCGAATTCTCACTATCGGGACGTGTCTTTGTTTCGTACATTGACTCTCTCAATCCATAATCTTAATTGGTTAACCCATGGAGGTTCCAAACCTTGATGAATTTAGTCTTCTCAAAGGAATCACTAGGGTTTCGTTGGGTAGATACTTCTAAGGTTTCGAGACGTGAAGTACCGGATGGATGTTACTAAGTTCTAAGGGCGGACGAGGTTTGAAGGTTACGAAATCGATTCTACGAGGATCACGAAGGGTCTAATGTATCACAAGGGAAGTATTTTACACTTCTCAAAGCATATCATGCTTTTCTGGGATAAAGCCTTCAACAGGACAGACACTCCAACAGGAAGGCACATCTTCATGGAGCCGAGTAGCTAAGGGTCTGATGGTTCTAGAAGAAATTTCTGGGTAGGTCTGCCATAATAGTCGATGGGACCAAAGAATCAACAGGTTTCTATGGGTATCTCTGGTGCCGACTAATTCCCTATCGCCTTAGTTGTTGAAAAGGTTCACGGGTATGACTGCTTTGTTAGCTACATGATTGAGGAAAATGATTTGACCGAAGGATACCACTACTAACTTGTAGTGATCATATCAATCCTTGGTCACCGTCTTGGACACATCATTCTTACTGAGGTTTGGTGACGAGGTAGTTCCAGAGATTAGGCCGGTGCGAGACTAGACTAGACGTTCGGAAAGAGTTCTCGAGGGTCCTTCGGGAAAGAAATTTAGGGAGAAGAGCTGCAGACTTCCCGTTTCTTAATGATCACAGAAACGAGGGATGCGTGGCAATTTATATCGGGAAAAATTTTGAGCTTTAAGGCATGAAATGATACGAAGGTTTGATGCCAAAGATCACGAGAGCCGGGTCGGGGAAAAGATCTAGACGGGCGACCCTTTCGAAACCAAGGATAACAACATGAATGAGACTCGGTCATTTCATGTCAAACATAGCATCAAAGTATTTCGTGAAAAGTTTCCCCAATTAAAATCGAATGGAACAGAATAATCCTCCGGACTGAGGATACAATCTATAGGTACGAAGTTACTGTTCTCTATCTCACTGGTTAGCCATCTCGATTGTACTTAATTTCGATTAGAAACAAAGGATTAAGTTTAGAAATCGCTCGGATGGATAGATAACAAGTTTCCCTTCTGGTACTAGAATCGATAAGAGTTGCAGGCATAAGAATTGTCAAAGAGAAGTATACCTGCGGCGACAGTGGGATCAGCGGTTGTAGCTTCTTTGGGGCAATTTCTTTTGAAGTGCCCTACTTCGCCACAATTGTAACAAGCTGGACTGATTCCCGCTCCGGATGGTTGGTTCGTTGATTTGGCTGGTTTTCTGCAGGTTCGAGCAAGATGGCCATTCTTGCCACAGTTGTCACATATCCTTTTGCGACATGGACCAGGAATGCGGTGATGGTAGCTGCACTTACCACACCAAGGAAGGGTACCAGTGTATCCACTGGTAGGAGTTTGGGCCGTGGACCCGGCAACTGAAATAGCAACAGAGGCAGTAGCAGCATGGACTGCTACTGTTTGCTGTTTCTTAGAAGACCGTTGCATGCTCTGGGCCTTCCGCTTGTTCCAGAATTTCTTTTTGCTTCCACCTCCACTGGTAACTGGCTCGGGAGTGGTAGCCTCCTCATTAGAGCTGTCCTCGTGATCGATCAGGGTTTGTGCAAGACATTTAGCGTTATCATAGGTGTCTGGCTTCGCAGCCAAGACATTCCCTTTTGTTGGCTGGGTCAACCCCCAGATGAACCTCTCAATCTTTTTACTCTCCAAGGTAACCATTCCCAGACAGAGTAACGCCAGGTCATCGAATCTTGAAGTATACGCGGCTATGTCGGAACCCTTCATCTTTAGGTTCCAGAGTTCGTGTTCTAGCTTCTATATTTCGCCCCGAGGGAAATACTCTGCGAGCAGAAGCTCCTTCATAGCTTCCCAACCCATGGCATTTGCTACAGGTAGAGTTAAGGATTTGACTCGGCCGTTCCACCAAGTCAGGGCTTTGTCAAGGAAGGTGCAGGCGGCGAAATTTACTTTATCAGACTCCGAATAGGCGCATATTTCAAAGATTGATTCGATTTTCTCGAACCATCGGGTGAGGGAAATGATACCTCCAGTGCCATCAAAGGATGTGGGCTTCGCATTCATGAAGTCTTTATAGGAACCCCCTTTTTGGTGTCCCTGACTGTTCTCTTGGTTTTGGGTTTGAGTACCACCGGAACCATCCGAGTTCCTTTGAGACATAGCAGCTGCCACCGCGACATTGACAGCTGCCTGGAACATCACAGGGTCAAATTTAGGAGGAGGTGGTGGCAGAGGGTTGTTGGTGTTCTTCGAGCTGGGTCTCTTTCTTGGAGGCATCGTGGTCTAATAAGATCAGGAAAGAGAGGATCATAAGTCCTCTGAATTGAATGAAGAGATATGGAACAGGGAATATCTCATCGAGACAGATATAGCACCGTATTAAGCGATAAGGCAGGAAAGAGTTATCAAGACAGAACATTTTATCGCTAGAGGAATGATCAAGGAACAACGCGTATACGAGGACTTTCTACAAAGGATTTACTCGAGAAATACTTGCATAGTATTTCATGATTCACTGCAACGACGACTCATTGTTTGGGGTATTAGGTAAGTTTTAGATATGCCGCATACCACAGTCACTCCCAAGCACATGTTGGCCGTGTCTCGAATGAATATAGTTGTCCAGGCTATAATGACCCTAGACACGACTACATAACTGCCCAGGTTTAACCGCAGCGTACAACACCCATTTACTTATGTTTTGTTCTACTTGTAGTTACGGATCTCGACGGCTCGGTATACTTATATACTTTTGAAAATACTTATATTCTGTAGGATACTTTTAGTTCAGAGCACTTAGGCCCCTTAATGTTTATAGTTTTATACCATGTAAGGTTTGGTATACTCTGTTCACTATAAACAAGGGCTCTGATACCAATCTGTCACACCCCGGAAACCGAAGGCGGAAACATTTCCGGGGTTGACTCCACGTTGAGTATCAAATCCAATGCACATAGTAATCAAAGTAAACAACCATTACATTACATCTATTTGAAAGTTTACATTTGTTTCAAAAGTTAATTGTACAAGTGTGATACATAATATAAATATGAACAAAATGAGACGAGTCTTCTGCGCACTCCGTCTTCACCAAAAGAGATCTCCGAGTACCTGTCTAATGCGGACCTGAGAATACAATCGGTTTGAAAATCAGCATAAAGCTGGTGAGTTCATAAGATGTTCGTTTTCTGAAAATGTACCGGTTTCCTTTTGTTTTCCGAAAAGGTTTGTTATCCAAGAAAATCTCATATTTTCTTATGTAAAACAGTTAAATTATCTTTCATTACAGTTCAATTACGCGTTATATGTTACCCCAGGAAAATCCCATATTTTCCTAAATACAAGACCGATTTAATAACACAAAGTATAGTTTAATACACAAAACTATATATTGAGAATCATGGGATTACTATCCCGAATTAGATATAAAAATACTTTAATATACGTGAACTGTAGATGAGAAGTAGTTTGAAAACCTTGGGACTAACATCCCGTACTACATATAAGATAGCTTGATATACATGAAAATATAGATTGAAAACCATGGGACTACCATCCCAGACTAGACATAGATTCAAAACCATGGGATTATTATCCCGTACAAGATATAGTTTCAAAACCATGGGATTACTATCCCGAACTAGATATAAGATAGTTTGATAAAATCATGGGATTACTATCCCGAACTAGATACATATTCTAACCATAGGAATAACATCCTGCAATAGATACGAAACCTATAGACTAAAAACCATGGGATTACTATCCCGTACTAGATATAAGATCTAAAGATAGAAGATTGATATAAAATCGAATCCAAAACCAAAGCCGTGAATAAACTTATATTAATACATATTGTGAGTCGGGTAACCATGCTGATATGAAAACGAGACCTCCTTGACGTTTGTCAGACATCGGATGATATCCAAAATTTGTCACCCCAGGCGTGCCCGCCTAACTGTAGCTAGCAGTTAAGGTGTGGGATTGTCAGTCCCGAATAGATCTATTCACAAATTCCTCGCTCTCCCTCCAGGAGACTCTGGTTACACTTCCGGGGAGGATTTACTGATCATCCAAAAAGGGTAGTGATGAACTCACAAGCTAGTACTAAACTATTCATCGGGTTCTCATACGATATCAAACATACAAAAGATTATGAAACATAATACAGTGAATATAGATACATACAATGAAACTATCTGGCTATACATTCAAATGAAACGGAGATAAACTGAATCAGACATAGTTTATCTAATAACTTATTATATAAATATCAGTACATGATAAAACGAAAACTAAAGAACCCCAAATTATTCCCATAATAATTTGATTAGTTTGGTTATTTCCTTAACTAAAATTCATTTAGTTGTAGTTGATAAATCATCCCCTATGCTCAGCATAATACATAAGGGGTAAAAGTATTTATAAGTTTGCCAGATATTATTTGAAATACATCAAAGTTATGTTTTGAAAACATTTATAGTTTGCTTGTATTCCCCCACCCTGAAAACATTGAAAAATCATTTAAAAAGGGTAGGGGTATGAACTCACCGGACGAGAAACATGACGATTTAGGATGCTAAACGTTGGTTCGGGGCTTGCAAACGCACGAGGTTCCTAAGTATAATGCAAAGATACACATTTGTATCTAATTAGGACTTAGATTATTTAATTGTTAGGGACAAACACTTTTAGTCGCGGAAACACCCCATTGCAAGTGTTTGGAGGGACTCGGGTGGCGTTTAAGGACTTGAATGATCGGGAAATGGAGTTCACTCTTCAAGAGTAAAATCATACAAGAGTTTTCGGCCTATAACACCCATTCCCCATGAGTTTACGGCCGTAAACTCATGGTGGGGTGGTTTATGGTGCAAAATGGCTTGAAACACTTAAGGGGATAATTTCTAGGGTTGGTTTAAGGCTTGTAATTGATTAAATTCATCAAATAACACCACTTAAGGGAGTTTACGGCCCTAGCATGGAGATTACGGCCATAAACTCCTATACCCCCCCCCTTGAATGAGTGATTTAATGTCCCAAAACTAATCACATGTGATACCAATAATTTTTCCTAGCCTTGTATGGATTTTTAAGGGACTTTTGGCCTAGATTTTGGAGTTTACGGCCCATGAACACCCTCATGGCCGTGAACTCCTTAGATGGGGAAAATAATATGTTTTAAGGTCCAATACTTGTTTGTAAACACTTCTAGAGTTTATCCCAAGGCTTTAGGTGTGTTAAAGTGGCATTTTAACACTTTACATTGAGTTTACTCCCCATGTTATGGAGTTTACGGCCCAAGCATAAGCCTTGGCCATAAACTCTCATTTTCCCCTCAAAATATATGTTTAGTGTGTTCTAAGGCTAAAACCAATATTCTAAAATTCATATCTAAGCCTTATTAGTGTTTTGGAAGGGTTTAAGGTCATAAAAACCCCATATATATGAGTTTACGGCCCAAGCATACTCTTGGGCAGTAAACTCATGTTTACTCTTCAAAATCCATGTTAAAGGCATTCTAAGTCCTTTCCATTAAGCCATTAAGCCATATCTAAGTCCCAAAATTGTTTAGGAGGGGTTTAAAGGCATAAAAACCCTCTTATTACGAGTTTACGGCCCAAGCATGCTCCTTGGCATTAAACTCATGTTTGAGATCCAAAATAAAAGTTTTTGTATGGATTTGAAGGCTAATGAGGCTGTACAACAAGTTAGGGAAGGTACCTTGGTGATTAGAAGCCCTAAAATTGAGTTTTGGACCCTTGAACTTAGATTTAGGAGAGAGGTTAGAGAGAGAGTAGAGAGAGGAAGAAAAAGCTTCAAATGAAAGGTTTAACACGTTTATATAGGTTGCAAATCTTGGACACGGTGGAATTCTACCCGATACCGGCATTAAACGGGGCTTTTGGTCGCACCCGATTAAGTTTTCGTTACTAGGCGGGAACGTTTCTAAAATTTTTGAAATAACTATTTTGGGCTAATTTCATGAGTTCCTAAGTGGTTTGGACACTCATTAGCATCAAATAAACATATAAGTTTAATTAATTTAACCCAAAAACGAAATTGGAATGAATCGATAAACGGCGAGTTTTACGGGTATAATGGGTTTTCGGCGATGAACAACTTCGGGTTGTTACAACTTACCTTCAAATTGTTTACATGTTAGATTACGGCATCCCTTTTCTAATATGTAAATATTGTTGTTGGATCCTAGACCTAATTTTCTTATTGGGTGATTATTAGGGATTCAAATTCTAATCTATCTTTGTCCTTTCTATTTGTAGATGTCGAACGCGAACAACGTTGCTGCTAGCTCGTTCACATTGATGAGCCTTTGCCAAAAGGTGAATTTCGATGGGACGAACTTTAGCGAATGGATAAGATACATTCGCACAATTGCTCGCTACGAGGACAAGGAGTATGTCCTCGATGAGAAGCTTGAGAAGATCAACCCAGAAATCGCTACTCCGGCTGAAATGACTGCTTTTGAGACTCATGAATGTGATGCAATGAAGGTTCATTGCATCATGATAGCCACAATGAACGCTGAATTCCAAAAGTCCTACGAGGACATGTATCCGTACGAAATGCACCAAGACTTGTTGGAGAGATACCACCAAAATGCGAGACAGGAACGTTACGAGATCTTCACTAACATGATCTCCGCCAAAATGGGTCATGGAGAATCTCTAACCGTGCACCTGCAAAATATGCAAAGGTATGCCGATCATCTTCGCAAGTTGAATGTTGACTTTAGGGAAGACTTGGCTATCGACATGGTGCTTCACTCCTTGCCTCCGTGTTACAACCAATTTAGGATGACCTACCACATGAACAAAGAAGAGGTCACCCTAAGTAAGCTCCAAGGTCTCCTTATGGTTGCTGAGAGCAACCTCAAGGAAAAGTTTGTTGCACCCACTCCCAATCCACCCGCTTCTCCTGTTTTGGCCATTGGACAAGGAAGAGGCAAGAAGAGGAAGGCTCCATCTAAGAGCCACCGCAAGGGAAAGTCCCGAGGTGGTTCCTCTTCTATTGGGACCAAAGTTGATCCCGCTAAGGCTAACCCTAACCCAAAGGAGGCAGAGTGCCACCACTGCCACAAAATAGGGCATTGGAAGAGAAGCTGCCCAGACTACCTGCAAGCCATCAGGGAAGGAAAGATCAAGCCATCTTTCACAGGTATATACACAATTAAATCTAATGATTCATCTCATGCTATTTCTTGGGTCCTCGATACCGGGTGTGGTTACCACATTTGTTCTGAATTGCAGGGACTAAGAAGAAATAAGGATGTGGAGCATGGAAGAATAAATCTAATCATGGGGAATAGAAGATCGTCGCCTGTGACCAAGATTGGAGTGTATTCTCTAGTGCTTAGGAATGGTTAGATTTGAACAATTGTTGCTATTCACCAGAAATGGCTAGAAACATCATTTCATTTCATGGTTTGTTTAGACAAGGATTTAGATTTTCTTTTAATAATGAGAATGGTTCTATTTGTGCTTATCTAAATGGTGTCTCATATTTTGAAGCAATGCCATGTAATGGAAGTTATGAAACTATTATGATTGTAGATAACCTAGGAAATGATGTTTATGCATGGATTCATCCAATAGTATGGATAAAGCATCCTTGTGGCATTGTCGCCTTGGACATGTCAACGAGAAGCGCATAGCCCAACTCCAAAAGGATGGAGTGTTGGAGTCATTCGACCTTAGGGAAGATGATCAAGTCACCCTTCACTAGTACATGTGAAAGGGGTGAGGGTCTATTGGACCTCATACATACCGATGTATGTGGACCATTTAGATCAACCACAAAGGATGGGAACCGCTTCTATGTGACTTTTACCGATGACTATAGTAGATATGGGTATATCTACTTAATAAAGCAAAAGTCAGAAACGTTTGAAAATTTCAAAGAGTTCAAGAATGAAGTAGAGAATCAATTGGGCAGGAAAATCAAGATGCTTCCATCCAATCGAGGAGGAGAGTACCTAAGTCTTGAATTCCACGAATATCTCAAGGAGTGTGGAATAGTTTCACAATTGACGCCACCAAGGACACCACATTTGAATGGTGTGGCAGAAAGGCGTAATCGAACCTTGTTAGACATGGTCCGCTCTATGATGAGTCGTGCTTCACTACCTATCTCATTCTGGGGGTATGCCTTAGAGACTGCCGTCCATATCCTTAACCGAGTCCCTACTAAGAAGGTTGCCAAAACACCTCACGAGATGTGGACAGGGAAAGCTCCCTCGTTAGCACATATCAAGGTTTGGGGTTGCGAGGCTTTCGTAAGACGAGATACTCACGACAAGCTCGAACCTCGTAGTGAGCGATGTATTTTCATCGGCTACCCACAAAAATCCTTTGGATATCTCTTCTATAGACCGAAGGACAATGTTGTCTTTGTTGCGAGGAGAGGAGTTTTCCGAGATCGAGAACTCATAAGCCAAGGAGACAGTGGGAGGAAAATCGAGCTTGAAGAGATTCAAGAGTCGATAGATGAAGGAACCTCTACCGCTGGCGCTCAACCCGAGGAGGAAACTCTGGTTGAACCGATTGACGAGTCATTACCTCTTAGACGTTCCGAAAGAGTTAGAGTTCAACCCCAGTTTTATGGTTTTCATATTACTACCGAAGGGGACACGTATATTAGTGATGGTACACTAATAAATTTAGATGAACCTAATAGCTATAAGGAAGCCATGGCAGGCACGGAGTCTGCAAAATGGAAAGAGGCAATGGACAGCGATATCCAATCCATGTATGACAACCAAGTTTGGAATTTGGTTGATAATGTGCCCAGACGTAAGACCGTTGGGTGCAAGTGGATCTTCAAGAAGAAGACCGATGTGGATGGAAATGTACACACATATAAGGCGTGATTGGTTGCGAAGGGCTTTACTCAAACTCCCGGAGTTGACTATGATGAGACCTTCTCACCAGTTGCGAAGATAAAATCTATTAGAGTGATGCTAGCAATTGCCGCATTTCATGATTATGAGATTTGGCAAATGGATGTCAAAACCGCTTTCCTTAATGGGAAGTTGGCTGAAGATGTTTACATGGCTCAGCCATAGGGTTTTGTTGATCCGAAGCATCCAAATAGAGTGTGTAAGCTTGAGAAGTCCATTTATGGACTTAAGTAAGCATCTTGCAGATGGAATCTTTGCTTTGATGAGAAAGTCAAAGAGTTTGGATTTGTACGAAGCGAAGATGAATCATGTGTATATGTCAAAGCCAGTGGGAGTATAGTAAGCTTCCTCGTTTTGTATGTCGACGACATACTACTCATAGGAAATGATGTCCCGACTCTGCAGGAGGTTAAGTCATGGCTTGGGAAGTGTTTCGCTATGAAGGACCTCGGAGAGGCTTCCTATATTTTGGGAATAAGGATAGTGAGAGAATGAAGTAAGAGACTAATAGGACTTAGTCAGAACACTTACTTAGATAAAGTACTAAAACGTTTTAGTATGGAAAATTCAAAAAAGGGAGAATTACCGATACAAAGTAATGCCAAGTTGAGTAAGACTCAAAGTTCGAGTACCGAAGACGAAATAGCAGAAATGAGCTGAGTACCATACGCTTCCGCAGTTGGCTCAATCATGTATGCTATGACTTGTACTTGCCCTGATGTAGCCTTTGCTTTGAGCATGGTTAGTAGATATCAAGCGAACCCTGGCAGAGCCCATTGGATTGCGGTCAAGAATATCCTTAAGTACCCTCGGAGGACGAAGGACTGGTTTTTAGTCCTCGGAGGGAGTGATGACTTGAAGTTGAGAGGGTATAGTGACGCCAGCTTTCAGACCAACAGGGACAACTACCGTTCGCAGTCTGGCTGGGTCTTTACCCTGAATGGATGAGCAGTGACTTAGAAAAGTTCCAAGAAGGAAACTGTAGCTGATTCAATGTGCGAATCAGAGTACATTGCAGCGAGCGAAGCGTCGAAAGAGGCAATATGGTTGAAGAACTTCATCGGTGATCTTGGAGTTGTACCTGCCATAAAGGAGCCCATGGAGATTTTTTGTGATAATGAAGGAGCAGTTGCCTTGACCAAGGAACCAAGGGATCATGGTAGATCTAGACATATCGACAAAAAATATCACTTTATTAGACATCGAGTAGAAGAAGGACAACTCGTGGTGAAGAGGATATCATCAGAAGATAACCCAGCAGATCTGCTTACGAAGGGACTGAGTAGGGTTAAGCACTTGCAGAATGCTAGGAATATTGGGCTGAAGGATGATATTAGTATAGATTAGATAGTATTAGAAACATGTAATAGATAAATGTAATTAACATTTGATGATTAAATAAAAGAGTATTATTTATGAGTAATGTTACTGTCTTATGTTAATTGTTTAACTGTTGTTTCACTCTGCATGTTTTGACTTCCAGAATAATTGAGTTTATTAAGAATAATCGAATTATTCAAATTGTCCACAATCGTTCATATGTTGGAAGTAGGTATGAATGAAGATTGTAATGAATTGGTGTGTAGATTGTCTAAATGGTATTAGACATAGCAAAAGTTTGCTGCAGCGTTCATGAGTGCTTATGAACTAGTTTTGAGCATTGTAACAAACCCGCACTTGCTGGAATCACCTTATGGAATGTGATAAAAGGGTGATCGCAAGAAGATAATATCATATGGTATTAAAACCTAGATATATTGTTTGTTATTTGTTAATTGGTTGTAAATTGATAATGCGAAACCGCATCAGTAATTTGATGTTATAAAACGCATTGTTGTGTATAGTTGATTAATGAATAAGTAAATGCATATAAGTCGAAGTTTATCTGTTACTTTTATCCTAAGAGGGTAAAAGCGATATCTCGGTCGCTTAATGATTTGATGTGCCGGGCCTGGTCAGAACTAAATTGCTGTGTTCAACTAAGTTCTATGTCAAATAAATCTGAGATCGAGAAACCAAATGCTAGACAATTGGTTCCATATAAATGTCTGCATGATATCTAAACAGAGGACTGTACGATCCCCTATCTAAAGGACAAGATTGATTAGATCAGAGTTTGACAGCGTGTTTGAGAGCTACGATTGCTAATTGGATTATGCTTGTATATATAGTTACTAGACTTATCCAAGTGGGAGACTGTTGGAATAGTGTCTAAGGCTGCAACTATATTAGGCAAGTATTTAACCCGGTTGTGCATGGTCCTTTTGGGTTGCCTTCACCATAGCAACTTGACAGATTGATTTGTAATGAGAGAAGAAATATTATTAATATATTATGAGAATAATATAAGGAATAATAATATTATTATTTGATTAATATAAGTCATAAATTAATTAGGAATTAATTTGGTGACTTAAGGAGATTAATTAAATAGAAGGGCATAAACTGTCAAGTGTATGATAGTTGTACTTTGGGCTATAATCCCTTATGGATAAGGGGGACGGTTTTGGGGCTTAGGATAGACCTTGAAATCGTCCAAGGCTTATCATTAGGGTATTGGATTGCTTAGGGCCTAAGTTATCCAATTAGGGTTTTAAGGGTGAAACCTAGGAGCCTTACAAGTATAAATAGACCCAAGGGGTCAAGGAAATCGACACTCTTGTCTTTGGAAGAACCCTGGCCGATTTCTAGCTCCTCTCTCCTCTCTCTATAATCATCCTCTTGCTCGTTGTTGTTAGTAAGCCATTAGAGGAGTGACAATTGTGACTCTAAGCTCCAAGGACAAGAAGATTCAAGCAAGCAACTTAAGGTAATCTTCTAGATCTGTTTTATTATGTTATTATACTAGAATTATCATTAGAAGTCTTGGATTCAATGCATGTTCAATTAGAGAAACCTAGATCCAAGCATTAGGCTTTGTATGTGCACATAGGAATGTTCATATGGCTAAAACCCATTAATTCAATCCATCCACAGTCGGTCATATGTTGGAAGTAGATATGAATCAAGACTGTCATGAAGCTGGATTGTAGATGTCCAAGGTATGGGACATAGCAAGAGTTGCTGCAACATTTATGAGTGCTCATAAGTTCTGAGTATTGGATTCAACCCACGCTCAATGGTATCACTTCATGGAATTTATCTCGAGTGATCGTGAGACGCTAATATCATATAAGTCTTCAAACCTAGAGATATAACTTGTTGCCTATGAGTTGGTTATACATTGATTGTATGAAAACGCATTGGTAACTCGATGTTATAAAATGTGCCTTTGTGTATGATTCAACAAGTAGTAGAACAAGCATATGAGTCGAAGTTTATCTGTTCCTTCTTGGATTAAAAGCGATATCTGAGCCCCTCGATGATTTTGTGTTGACCTATGTACCAGGCCTAGTCAGAACTAAGTTGATGTGTTCAATTAAGTTCTATGTCAAACAAATCGGAAATCAGGAAACAAACTGCTAGACAATAAGTAAGACATTATTCCATGTATTTGTCCAACTGATATCTAGAACAGAGGATTATATGATCATTTATCTTAAATGGCGTATCATCATCATCTTAGTTCCGCGAGACCTTGAAAGAGCTACGATTGCTGATTGGTTCCTGAAGTCATTCTTGCAGTTATAGTTGTTAGACTTATCCAAGTGGGAGACTGTTGGATTAGGTGTCTAAGTTCATAACTATTTCTAAAATGTACTTGACTCGATTAGCTTGGTCCATTTGGGTTGGATGGCATTGCAACACTTGGATAGACTAAATGAGAGAAAGGACACTTCAGGATTATTAATATATTATATGTTCTAATATATTAATAATAATATTTAATTAGTATTGATCAACGAATTAATTTGGAATTTATTAAGTGATCAAAAAGAGACTAATTAAATATATGAGTTTGATTGTGTAAATAATCTATTGTTATATAGTGGGCTAATGATCCATGGTTTGTATGGATTGGGCTAAAACCCATAAGGTGCTCCATAGATAATTCATGGAGGTTACAAACCCATGGATCATGGAATATGAAAAGTAATGACAATTAGGGTTTACATGGTGTAAACCTACTTGTGCCACAACTATATAAAGACTCCTAGTCTAGCAAAATCCAAACTACTTGTACAAGATAGAGGGCTAGCCGATTTTAAGGTGTATGTGAACTTCTCTCAAGTCTATTTCAAAAGTTGTAGTGTTGTGTAAGACATTTGAGGCATCACACTTGAGGTGCTAGGATCACAAGGTTCTCAAGGAATCCAAACTACAAAAGGTATGTTATTCTTCTAGCATTTATGTTTAAAAGTTCCCCATGGTATGATAGATAGGTTAAGAACCTTGGAAAATCAATTTTGCATGTATCATAGTAAAACATAGATCCAATGTTTCTAGGGTTGCATGTACACCTTAGGAGTGTTAGAATGCTCAGAATCCAACAAAAACCACTACCCCCAACTCCAAATCGTGGGTGGGATACCTCGTCTCATGAGGCTTCAACTGCCTCGATGCATATGCTATCACATGTCCCCTCTGCATCAGCACGACACCCATCCCTGATATAGATGCGTCACAATATACTACGAAGTCCTCTACTCCCTTGAGAATGGCTAACACCGGGGCTTCGCACGGTCTCTGGCGAAGAGTCTCGAATGAGGCCTGCTGCTCGGGCCCCCAGAAAAAAGTAACACCCTTCCTGGTCAATTTGGTAAGAGGAACGACAATATTTGAGAAATCTCTGATAAATCTCCGGTAGTAGCCTGCCAGGCCAAGAAAACTCTTGATCTCGGATAGGGACCTCGACATATCCCATCGCATAACTGCCTCAATCTTGGCTGGGTCAACCAAGATCCCATTTTGATTAACAAGGTGTCCTAAGAACTAGACCTCTTGTAACCATATAATCACACTTGGAGAATTTGGCATAAAGCCTCTCCGCTCTCAATACCCTAAGATCCTACTCGTGCTGCCCTCTAGACCTTGAGTACACCAAAATGTCTTCGATGAACACGATCACCGACCTATCAAACATAGGCATGCACACCCGGTTCATGAGATCCATGAACGATGCCGGTGAATTGGTGAGCCCGAAAGGCATCACCACAAACTTGTAATGCCCATAACGAGTCCTAAAGGCTGTCTTCTGAATATACTCCTCGCAAACTCTCATTTGATGATATCCAGATCTCAAATCAATCTTGGAAAACCAAGACGCCCCCTGCATCTGATCGAATAAATCATCGATCCTCGGTAGTGGATAATGGTTCTTGACCGTCAGCTTGTTCAACTCCCGGTAATTGATGCACATCCGGTGTGAACCATCCTTTTTCTTGACAAAAAGGATCGGTGCTCCCCACGGTGAGCTACTCGGATTGATAAAACTCTTCCCCAACAGCTCCTAGAGCTGTGAGGTAACTCCTGCATCTCATGTGGCGCAAAGCGATAAGGTGCCTTGGCAATGGGCACCGCTCCTGGAACCAAATCAATCGAGAACTCCACCTGCGTCTAGGGAGGCACACCCGTCAATTCCTTAGGGAAAACATCTGGGAACTCGCAGACTATCGGAACCTCGGATGTAGAACTCGTCCGCTCAGTGGAAACTCTCGTATCCGTCACACAGGCTAAATATCCCATACATCCCATACATCTCGCCCTAGCAGCAGAGCAGAAAGCTGATCCAGATCTGGTCCCCTCGCCATACACAGTAAGAACTCCCCTACTAGGGTCTCATGTAGTCACCAACTGACGCTCGCAGTCAATCACAGACATCCCCCATCGCTATCGGCACCAGATCTATAAGAAACTCAACACCATAAATCTCTAACACACATCAGTGAAACACATCAGTGGCGAAAACGTATGCTCGTCGGCTATAGAAACCCTCATAGGTCGACTCAATGCCTCACATCTAACACTAATGTGTTGACTAAAGGATAAGGACACGAAGGATTGACTAGCACTCGAGTCGAATAACACCAAAGCATGCATAGAACTCACAAGAAAAGTACCTATATACAACACAGTATAAGCATAAGCAAATCTCAAAATAACAGGAATAAGGAAAATTCGTACCAGCCACGACATCAGGTGTTGTGCAGACCTCCTCCGCTGTCAGCCGGAATGCCCTCCTGTTAGCTCTCGGGGTCTCGGCCTTCACTAGACGGATATCAATAGTACGCAAGGCAGCAGGAGCGGAAGCCTGAACTGATCTCTGAGTAAGATGAGGACACTCGTCCTTTTGGTGGCCTATCTGATTGCAATGAAAACAGACCTAGAATCCCTTGGGACAGTCCTTCCCCATACGCCCCTCCTTGCCATATTGGTAGCAAATCCCTGCTCGGCAAGACCCCTCGTAGCTCTTGCCGTACTTGCGACAAGTGCGGTCCTTCTGTCCTCCTGCTGTCACATCAGCGGGCTTAGCCCGCTTCGTTGCAAGCTGTGATTGCACCGGTCTCCGGTCTCTCCCCTGAGACTCTCCCTACTCCCTAGCCTATAACTCTAGCTCAATCTCCGTCCGCATGACATTGGTCTGAAGCTCAACCGATGTTCGGTATGACGAGTTTGCCACAAACTCCAGTATATCCCTCCTCAGTATGCTCAAGTATCGGCTCACATGTGCCTATTCCGAAGACACATGCTCAAGGCAAAACAACGCCCTCTCATGGAACATCCTAGTGATCTCGGTCACAGTGTAACATCCTAAGTTCAGGAGTGCAAGTTCAGGGTTCAAAGTGTAAATGTGGAAGCGCAACTTGGCGAGTCCACGGGTGGACTCGGCGAGTAGGGTCGCGACTCTAGTCGCGTGTTAAGTGGCCAACTCGGCGAGTCGGAGGCTGGACTTGGCGAGTAGGTGCTGAGTGGAGAAAACCCTAATTTCGGAGGATGAGCCCTGTTGTAACAGCCCAAAATCTCAAGTATTGTTAAGTTGCATTTTGGGGGTGTTTTAAAGGGGAGACTCGACGAGTTGGAGCCAGACTCGCCGAGTAGGGTCGCAGGTTTGGTCGCGGGTTCACGACTGGACTCGACGAGTCCAGATATGGACTCGGCGAGTCGACGCTGTTCAGCGGAAACCCTAGCCGTTCAGTATTGGGTCGTATATAAGGGTTATTATGCCGTCATTTCACGACTTTTGATCGATGGGGAAGAACCCTAGGCGACTGGGGCGGCTAGAGCAAGCTTGAAGGCCATTGGTGACCTTGAAGGAATTGTTGTGCAAGGAGGAGAAGGGTTTTAGCTAAAGGAACTGCAGGGAGTTCGAGTTCTGAAGTTTGGGGACATGGAAAGGTACATCATTCAGGTAATAATTCGGATTACGTTCTCCTGTGATTGATGTGTATATAGATTTAGGGTTTATGGAACCCATTTGGAGTCTAGATGGATTGTTGTGTTGTTATTCAACGTTTATAACCTTGTATTAGGACCCTTAGAGGTCCAGAAGGTCCCATGTTTGTATATTCGAGAATATATGTATCTCAGGAAGCAGTTCGATCGACTGCATGGCGTAGACTCGCCGAGTCGGATGATCAGACTCGGCGAGTAGCTTGAAGATTTACTGGGACTCGCCGAGTTTGTTCTTCAGGCTCGGCGAGTAGAGTCGGGGTGGCCCCGCGATTCTTCCACGAGGACCTCGTCGAGTCAAGAGGGATACTCGATGAGTAGAAAGGGATCATGCAGGAATTGGTGAGGACGACTAGACTCGCCGAGTCGCCAGGGTACTCGCCGAGTCCAGTCGAGATGGCCATTGACCCGAGTTGACCTGTGTGTAACGTTTTAGGGTCAGCTAGCGTGGAAGATAGAAGTATTAAAAAGAGGTATATGATGAGACAGGGAGCTTGTAGCTCGGAGGATCAAGTGCAAGAGATTTCAGGAGTTGCTATCTTCCAGTGTCCGCGAGGTGAGTCTTCTCACTATACTGTACCCGGAAGGGTTTGACTGTGTGACCGGAAGGTCGGATATGTTATGTGATATGTATGCTATATGTGGTAAGTTAATTGTTATATGTGTTATGTATGATATGTGGGCCGGAAGGCAATATGTTATGGGCCGGAAGGCGATTATGTTATGGGCCGGAAGGCGTTGTATTGAGGACCGGAAGGTCAGGGCCTGGAAAGGCGTATGTGCGTAAGTGTATATTGGGGAACTCACTAAGCTTCGTGCTTACAGTATTTATGTTATGTTGTTTCAGGTTCTTTTAGTAACGCGGAATGGCATCGACTCGATTGTACACACCGAGGAAAGAGTTGTATTTTGGAGGATCCTGGTTGTCTATTCAAATGAAAATGGAATTCTGTATTGTAATTCGAATATGAATAAGATTTTAAACAAGTATTTAATATTAAATTAATTATTTAAAAGAAAAATTTTGCTTTGAAAATCACGGTGTTACACCTGTATAAAGGACATTATACCCTCTCCCCATCCTCTTTACCCTCTCTTGAAGTCCAGAAAACCCTAAGGCGCATTTGTGAGGGATTTGAGAGCATTTGAACCTTGGAGAAGTGATTTTGGAGGAGATCTTGGAGAGTTAAGAGGCTTGAAGCAAGGGGCTTTGCTAAGATTCAGATTTCTCTTCTGTTGGAGCTTCCTTTTGAGGTATTACTTCGTTTCTTGGGCTGTTATTCATCTAGAATCATCATTTTGGAGTGTGTGGAAAGTTTGGCTTGTGGTATTTCGAGTTTGAAGGTTAGATCTGAGGTTGCTACCTCAGATCTGGAATGGAGAAGAACTAGAGTGCATTAAATTCCCTGTTCTTGAGTGTTTGGTGAAGCCATCTTGTCCCAAACCCTAGCCCTAGAGTGTTAAATGCCTAGATCTCTTTGGATTCACGTAAAGTTTGCCACTTTACGTGATAGATGGGTTGTAGAAGGGTAGATCTATGGTTTGGATCAGTGGTCGGAGCATCTTGGTCTTATCTTTCAGTCGGCAGTTGCGAGGTGAGTTATCCTCACTATATCAACAGGGTCTAAGGCACCAACACCGGCCCTTTATCAGATTGTGATCCGGGTATCATTGTGATGTTATTGCTTTTATATGTTTGCATCCTGGTAGTTAGGGTGATGCTATGCTAGTGACCGGTTAGGTCGGTATCCTGGTTAGGATGATGATATGTTATGTGATCTGCTAGATCGGCTTGATTGAATGTGAATTGTTATATGATTGAATGTTTATGTGCACATGGTTGTTGGACTGGGGTTTGGGTTGAGGCGGGTCCTGCTTTGTGCTGTAGGCCAACATACCCAGGGCGGACCGGTTATCCCGAAGGCCCAACGAGCAGTCCGGATAGGCTGTAGGCCCCAAGAGAGCGGACCAGACGTGCCGAGGCTCGGAGAATGGACTAGACCGACTGAAGGCCCGGTGCGGGCGGACCAGTCATACTGTAGACTCGGAGAGTGGACCAGGTGGATTGAAGGCCCAGCGCGGGCGGACCAATCACACTGTAGACTCGATGTATATGGCTAGACTCGAAGGGTGGACCAGGTGGACTGTTGGCTAGTGCGGCGGACCAGTCTCACAGTAGACCCGAAGTGCATGGCTGTTCTGTGTTCTGTTATGATATGGCATGTTGTGTGTATGGTATATGTGGTTGGTATTTTGGGGGTATCTTACTAAGCTTTCGGGCTTACAGTTGGGGTTTAATGTTTTTCAGGTTCTTCAGGAGACCGTGGCAAGGCAAAGGTGTGATCGTACCGTTCCTCATGATTTTGTTTTATGATGTGGTTCTGGGAAGACTCTGATAATAATTGTATTGAAAACTTTTTTGTAATAACTTTATGAACCCGAGTTGTTTTTGAAAAGTTTAAATTGGTTGAAATTTTTAGAGCGTTACAAGTTGGTATCAGAGCCTTGGTTTGAGTGAATTGGAGGAACATTCGTGTGAATCCAGTCTCAAATCAGGGAAAGTTTTCAAAAGAGAATTTAAAATGGTTTTCAAAATGAGTAAAAGAGGACGCGAAGGTACGATCAGCCGGAGCCAGTAAGTAACCCCAAAATACCATACATAATATTTGTTTTTGAGCTTTAATAGAATAGCATGCTAGTACTAGGCTAGGGATCTCTAGGATTTCATGATAATGTTGCCTGATTTATGATGCCTGTTAGCCTAGGGTTCTTCTGTGGGAGATTTCCGATGTTCCTCTAGGAGTGAGGGTTGATTGCTTGTTATGTATGTTTCTCACTAGGGTGTTATGGTAATACTTGATACAAATATGGGTAGGTGTGGAAGGTAGTATGGGCCCGTACTACTGAAAGTACAGGACCCATACGCGTAGCAAAGAAATCATAACCTCTAGGGTTGGGTTGGGAGTTGGTTCCCGGGTTTGTGGGAAGTATTTGAGATCTTGTGGTGTTTTTCAGTATGGTGGTTACGAGGCATGCTGGGAGCGGATCTGGGTCAGGATCGGGAGCAGGAGAGAGCGGTCAGGGTGGGTCAGTACCGCCCGAGGTTATTGGTCAAATGAGCACAGGCGAGTTGGAAGCTAGGATTCGTGAGATCATGCATGATGAGGTTGCTGCGTTGTTCCGGGCCGAGTTGCCGGAACTGTTCGGGTCGATCAAGACTGCCATGATTGAGTATTTTGATGAGCACTATGCGGCTCTCACAGAGACGGCTGCCGCGACGGCTACAACGGCTGTAGCAGCGGCAGGGGGAGGAGCCGGTCGAGGTTTTCAGTATCGGGACTTCGATAATACGAAGCCTCCTACCTTCGATGGGGTTCAGGACCCGATTGTTGCTATGAGATGGTTGTCGGATGTGGAGGGGTGTTTCTTCACATGTTCATGCCCTGCTGATCAGAGGGTGAGGTGTGCTCTGAACCTGTTGAGGCTCGGGGCGAAGGATTGGTGGAGATTGACCACGGGGTTATATTCGGATGCGCAGAGAGCTGCGGTTTTGTGGGATCAGTTCCGGGAGATGTTCAACCCTCGTTATGTTTTGCGGGTTGAGAGGGAGAGATTGGCTCAGGAGTTCCTTGAGCTGAAGCAAGATTTGGAGTCGGTGACAGAGATCACCAGGATGTTCATTGAGAGGGCGATGTTTTGCCCTGAGTTCGCTTCGAAGTAGGCTTAGATATCCCGATATCTAAGTATGCTCAAGAGGGATATCAGACAGTTTGTGTCTACGCAGAGCTGCGATACCTTGTTAGAGTTGCAGGAGGCCGCCAGGCGGTGTGAGTTGGAGATTGAGTTGTAGTTACAAGAGCTGAGGCAGGCTCCGGTGCAGTCGCAGTCGGCGCCGAAACGGTCCAAGACCGTTGATTCTAGATTGGGAGATCCGAGCAGCCACACTTGTGGGAAGTGTGGGAAGGGTCACACTGGAGTTTGTAGGTCCGGTGGTGCCCGCAAGTGCGGAAAGGAGGGGCACTATGCGAGGGATTGTCGGAAGATAGCCTCGGTTCAGGATTTGAGGATTTGTTATCATTGCCATCAGGTTGGACACTTGAGTGTCAACTGTCCACAGCTTGCTACAGGACCAGTGCAGGATCCAGCACCGGCCACGTTGAGGATTACGGGTGGAGGTCAGGGTGGAGCGGAGCCACCAAGGGCTTAGGGTCGTGCTTTTCAGCTTACAACAGAGGAGGTCAGGGCAGTGCCAGATGCAGCTGCGGGTATGTTTCTTTCTTGATGTCTTGTTATTTGGTGATTATTGTGGAGTATTGTTTATTTTCTAGTCTCGCTGTGTGATTTTTGGTATTGTATTCCTTGTTCCTTGAGGGTTGTGGTATGGTTATGGGTTTGGTGTTGGAAATTTCGTTGGTTGTCATTCATGAGGATTATTAGTGGGAATTTGGTTTTTGGTCGGAATGTCGGGTAGTATCTGTAGTCTGAGGAGTGGTTAGCTGAAGATCGAGTTTCTTTCGAGCCCGGGATGATCAGTGTTGTTATGTAAATTTGTGAAGTTTGCTCGTTCTGGTAGGAATCAGTTCGCGTGTAAGGGTTTGTGTTGTGTAGGGTTGTCGATGGGGGTCGGTGATGGCGAACGGTGGTTGATATTCAGTGCTCTAAGTGGGGGAGAATTGGAGAATTCTCCGGAAGATCGATAAGCATGTGAGGTTGTTTAGCTGTTGGGATTCAACAGTGGTTCTGTCAGTCGAGCGTAGGCTGGTATGAGCAAGTGTCAGACAGGCGGGGCGGAATGCAGACCAAGGGTGATTGATTGTGGAAGGCCTGGGATTAGGCCAGGTTTGAGTATGTAGGGTGGAGATAGAGTTCGGAACCCTTAGAGGGCTAGAACAGTATGCATGGGAGAATTTTCTGGAGGGATAGCGCGGGATGACGAATGCTAGATGAGCGGTTCGGATAGACTGAAGGCCGGTGGGCGTTCCAGTCAGGCCGAAGGCTCGGAGAACGGTCCAGACAGGCTGAAGGCTGTAACGCCTGTGTTTCCGGGCTTGCCATTTCTAACAATGTAATAGTCTAGGTTAACCTTTGTAACCCGTTTTGAAATAATAATAATGTATTATTTGAGTATTATGTGTTTTGTGCTTAATTGCTTAATTATGTGGTTTGATTAATTAAGAATAAAAATAAGCGTAAAAAATTTAAGTGTAAATAAACTTAATATCTTTGGTTAATGTTGTAGTAATTGAAACAAGGTTTCCGAATATATATAGAACGCCCAAATCTGACTTCGTATGAGGAAGTTATGATTTATCGAAGTTCCGGCTTAGCGGTATACAACCTGTTTTACTCGATTTGAGATCGAGCGGTTGTTAGCCGAAGCAATCTAAATGAGAATCGAAGATCTCATTGTTGGTATCGAAACGATAAAAAGTTAGGCGAGAACGGACGTCAAACGAAGAGGTTATGAATTTATAACGAAAGTTTCTGTCCCGGCCTATTAAAAATAATTAATAAAAATAAAGTCAAAATTAGCCGACGGAGTCTAAACGAAAGTCGTAGAGCGTGGTCTCACCTTTCCGTGGATATAAAGAACATCGAAAACGGAGTTCGTATGAAGAAGTTATGAATTTCCGAAGTTTATTAATCATTTTGTAATTAAATTTAAATCAAAATCGGAAGCATTATCCGAAGGCGAGTCACCGGTGTGATCCGGAGTACGCCCCGCGTACGAGGGTACGCTACTGCGTACTCAGCATAGTGTCGACACTTCGGATGACGCATGCAGTGACGATTTCGGAAGCAGTACGTGCTGTGTACTGCAGTACGCCCCGCGTACTCCGAGGCTCCAGCCTCTATAAAAGGGATCCGAAGGCAGCCGAGAGTTTTGTTCATTTATTCTCTTCTCTCTAGTTTTTTGCATCGTTTTGCGTGCCAAAAATACCCCAAAGCCCCGGTATCATACTCTAGCCCCGAGGCAAGTCCCGAGATCCCGAAGATCCCGAGAAGTGCGGTTTCCGAGTCGAAGCTCTGCCCGCGAGAAGTTCGATTTTTGTGAAGATCTTCCAGATCTGCTGAGGAATACTACTTCTATAAGCCGTAGTGCTGTCCGATCATCTTCTGATCAAGTGAGTGTATAGTTATTTTCTTTCTAATACAATAATACGAAGTATTTTATATAAAAATACGTGCTATGTGTATATATTTTGTTGTGTTATGTGTGAATGTGTACTCACTCTCTTCTATCTTATAGATCTGCTTATTTCTTTATGAGATATGTGTTATGTGTGTGTGTTCCTCATCTGTTATGTGATATATGTGTTGATTAAAGCATGCTATACAGGTTTTCTTTAAACTATGTATACAAATGTATATTTTTATCTACTAATATGTTGGGTAGAACATGGGTAGACAGTTGGTGTGTAATAAACAGATGAGAGGCCTCGTTGTTGTTTGATTGAGTCATCTAGCGGAGTTTAGATGACGACCACTGGCTATTCTAGACAGTCTTGTGGAAACATTAGCAGGTTCGCCACCTGTAGGTGTTAATGAACTTGGGTGTTCATTCGCTGTACTCCATCCCCCTCATGGTTGCCTTATTTGACTTATATTGCTGAGGTACCCCCGAAGCATGTGTTGTCGCCCCGATGAAATATTCTTAGACTAGGTCCCTTATGTTAGTTGTTTTAGGGACATTAAAGTGAGAATAACAGGAATGGGTAATTGGGTTATTGTTGGTTGGTGAAAAATTAAATATGATATTTATTGTGGGTTGAAAACCCTATATGCTCACCAGGCTCCCAAGCCTGACCCACTCAGTTTTAAATTGTATTACAGGTAGTGGCGGAAGGGCATGAGATGGATGAACCATCAAGTTGTTTTGTTTACAAGTCTGCATATGTTTATATTCGTTATATGACTTGTAATGTATTCGTTTATGCTTATTGGTCTGTATTGGAACATGACACCCCGAGTTTTGATTATAATGAAAATACATTTCTTTTATGAAATGCTTCGGTAAACAATGTTTTATCATGTTTTGTTTTTGGGAACAAATTCCGCAAGTCTTTCAAATCAAAAGGATTTACTCTGAAAATATTTAAAAACATAAATGAAAATCGGTCTTTTCTGGCCGAGATTTTGGGGATGTCACAGTTGGTATCAGAGCATTAGTTTAAGCGAACTAGGAATTTGTAGGATTTCTAGACTTAAACTTAGAATGCTAGGTGAAGTTTTGAGATGTGTGTCTGTTGTGATTTAGACACAAGCACTAGTTTATTTTAGGAAAGTTGCCTAAAATGCTTTATGTGCTAAATGTTATATGTTGCCATATATGATATTATTTGTTCGGATCTATGGTCTGTTGCCGACCGGATCTAGAAACCTTATGTGTGTAGGATTCTAAGCGTACGTCTACGATAATAGAACTAGCATGTAAACGTTTCGGAGTGATAAGGATGATTTGATTATCTATCATGATTGAGGATCTAATTTCACCTTATTCGGTGTGTAGATCAAAATGGTGAGAACAAGAAGTGGAGTTGGAAATGCTGACGAAAACAGGAATCAACCACCAGTGATTGAGCCAATACCTGTCGTAGCAGCAGCACCTGAGCCAATAACCATGGCTGGTGTGCAATTGATGATTCAGACGATGTTGGTGTTGGGTTTTGAGCATTCTAACACTTCCTAAGTGTACATGCAACCCTAAATACCTTGGATCTATGTTTTCTTTATTATACATGCAAATAAGAACTTCCAAGGTATTATCCTAATCTAGCATATAAAACAATGGATATAGTAGGATAGAATACATACCTTTTTGGTGTAGTAAGTCTTCATGAAGCTTGAGTGCTTAGTGCCCCAAGTGTGACACCTCAAATGGAATCACAATCATCAAAACACTTGGAATGACTTGAGAGAATTCTACACTCATCAAAATCGGCTAGCCCTTTCTTCACTATCTCTAGTGGCCGATTTTTCCTCAATAATAAGATGCTTATATAGTTACACAATTAGGGTAAACTCTTAATTGTCATGGCTTTCCATTTCCTTGGATCCATGGGTACAAATACACCATGGAGCATCCATGGACCATCCTATGGGTTTTAGCCCAACTTGATTATCCATGGAGCATTAGCCCACTATACAAGTATGGATGATTTACACAATCAACCCATATATTTAATTAGTCTTCTTTTGATCACTTAATTAATCCTAGATTAATTCTTGATCAATACTAATTAAATAATCTTATTATTCTTATTATTAATATAATAGAACTTATAATATATTAATAACCATAAGTGTCTTATTTCTCTCATTCAAGTGCATGATGGTATGCAACCCAAATGGACCATGTCGGGTCGGGTCAAGTCTTACCAAATATAGTTATGGACTTAGACATTAATCCAACAGTCTCCCACTTGGATAAGTCTAAAACTATTATTGCGTATGACTTCAGGAACCAACCGGCAATCGTAGCTCTCAAAAGCTTCTGTCGAACTCTGACCTTTGTCAGTGACTTGTCCATTAGATAAGGGATCATATATTCCTCCATTCTAGATATCATATGGACTGAGACATGGATTATAATCATTCTCTCTGTCCATTTGTTGTTTCCCGATTTCCGATTTATGACGACTGACTAATTGAACAAATCAAATCAGTCCTGGCCCGGCCGAGCACTTCCATTTGTCATCATCAAATCATCGAGGGGCCCACAGATATCGCTTTTATCCCGAAGGTAAAAGGAACGGATAAACTTCGACTCATATGGCTTGTTCTACTACTTGTTGAATCATACACAAAAGCACGTTTTATAGCACCGAGTTACCGAATGCGGTTTCGTGCAATCAATGTACTACCAACTCATAGTGACAACTCATATCTCTAGGTTTGAAGAATATAAGATATTATCGTCTCATGATCACTCGTGATAAAATCCATGAAGTGATTCCAATGAGCGCGGGTTGAATCCAATACTCAGAACTTATGAGCACTCATGATTGCTGTAGCCTTGTCCAACACCTTAGACCTCTACAACCCATCATGACAGTCTTAATTCATATCTACTTCCAACATATGACCGACTGTGGATGGTTTGAATAACTTAGTCATTCTGGAAGAATAACCCAGTTTATTCGGGAAGTCAAAACATGCAAAGTGAAACACAATAATAATAGAATCCAATATGGTATCAACCCTTTGAACATAAATAAAACACCTTTTATTTATCACCATATGATTACACATTATTCATTGTATACTGTTTCAGCTATCAACTTTATTCTTGAATTTAAAACAATAGTTGTCCCATGCTCCAAGCATGTACACTATGTTTTCTTAAACACTAGTCATGCCATACACCAAGTATGCATACTATGTTTGTCTATGATCTTTACTTTGTGAACTAGATCAATTGAACATAACTTCAATGATTCTCTTTTCACACTCCCAAATCCTTACTGCAAATGCAAGAATTCCAAATTCATGACATTTACTGAAATCTGTTAGATTCTAAACTTATATGCATTGAACCTCTTGTAATGATTATGCACAAAGTCAGAAGGACTTGACAACAACCATTACAGACCATTCCAAAGGAGATCAGCTCCTTGGGAACATCCTTCTTGCATTAAGTTTCCTAATCTTAAACAGATTGAAAAATTCTAACTTTGAAACATTTCCAGATTCCATTTTGACTATCACTTCTGAACAAGATTTGCCTCCTTACAGATTATGTCAATATGGTCCTTCCAGAATTATCACTATACTTCCAACTGTCCTTGAGCAACCAATCTTTGGTAAACCTTAGATTGTCCTCGACAATTGTTTAATCCTTTTAGTCATATCCAGTTCTAAACCTTTTCCCTTCTTAATGCCCCAGGCATTTTTGAAAATTTTAGAACGGATGATTATAGCACATGTAATCGATCCTATATCCGAAGCATATGGGACACGATTCATGATGTCTCACATAAAGACTAAACCAGTCTTTTGCTATAACATTTCCATTTCAATTTGCCAAGTTCTCATAATTCAGATTATGAAAAGGGATGCCGTAATCATAATCGAATTTTAGAACGCAAATAATGGACTCATATACATAATTTCCTTATGTTGAGTCATTCCAACATGAAATTCATATATATATCCTTGACTAAATGATTAAAACCTCATGATCTAAGCTTATAGATTTGAGATGAAGTATAATTTCCTCTCCCTTAATTATAGCAAAACAACTTTTCCCAATTGAAACCTTTTGTTTTCTATAATTAACATTGCTAGCTTGCAATACTTAACATAATTATCATGCTCCCACTAACATGATGATTATTAGCATATCACTTATGCTCCCACTAGCTTTGACATGTACTCAAAAATCAGCTGGACTTCTAGAAATCAGTACTTCATTGACTTTCTTACCAAAGTTCAGATTTCTGATACTAGATTGTTTTGATAAGACTTTATCAAAATCATACACCTTCCCTTAGATAGCACACTTGTGTATCTAAACAATTATGAAGAGGGATGCCGTAATCATAATGTTTAGACCTTTTTGCCACTTCTCACAAGTCCAGGTTAGTGTGCCGGTTAACCACACGCGCTCCACTAACAACTTTGAGAATGCAAATATCACAATTGCTATCTAGATAAAATCTACTTAGTGAAAGTGTTTCCTCACCATCATTTTCATGAATCGGAGAGAAACCTTATGACACTTAGATTTATATGGTGTATGAGTTCCTACCCATATGAATTTGTCAAACCATAATCACAAGACAAAGATAATGACAAATCCAAAACCATATGGATTGAACTCAATCTTAACTTCTTGCCACCTGGCAGCTCAAGGGCCTGCCATTGCTTCCAAGTTGTTATGCAACAAACTGAGAACTCTAAGAACTCATATGCAAAGCCAACTTTAACTGGAATGGGCACAGATATGTCAACACAATAGATTATAAACCTCAAATTGTGTGCTAGAGAAGAACTTTAGGTTTTATTCTTGATTAGTTCTTGAGACTTTCAAGACCTTTAAGACTCCCACTGTCCTCTTGACATATAAGACTCCCTTGTCAAACATCCAAGAGATAGTGCGGATTCTAATCAAGAAAAACACTTTACCCAATTGGCCTAAGTTGGTCTTTGTTTTATCCAAAACATCACAACTTACCAATTTCAAATGTACAAGAGTAGAAAACTTTTACTCTTACATTTGACAAGTGTTTTAAACCTTCTTTAAGACATATCACTCAAATGACAATCTTGGAGTATGACTCTAAGACTTGTATTGGAACGAAGTATGACTCATCTTCTTGATTTAACCATTTCAACAATTCAAGTTCCTCTTCTTAGTCATAAGAATGCACTAAGATTTCCTTAGAGAACTAATTTTGATATGGTTTCTTAATCATTAAGATGATCACAAAACTGATACTAAAGTACTCTCCCATCTTTTCAGATTTGAGAAACTTTTATCCTTCTGCCTTATTTGATTCTTCTTATCGATCTTTAGTGGTGGACTTAATCAGTGCACAAGAATGTGTACTCGATCCCTAAGTCCTTTACTTGACTCACACATCCATGTGAACAAGTAATTAGTCTTAATTTTCCAAAACTTGAAAGTTCTCATTCATCATGCTATACAACTTGCATGATTCCAAGTTCCGGTCCAATTGAAACTTGGGTGATGAGAATCTTTCCTTATTTGGTAAATTTAGACATTACCACAAATGAAAGAATCAATTTCATACTTCCACTCTTGCTACTAATGGAATCTTATAAGCAACAAAAATTTCCACAGATGCCATTGTAAGGATATTTTAAAATAAATAAAATCAAAAATTTCCTTTTATTTTAAAACTTTGCGGAAAAACTATCCTTACAATCCATATGAAAACTTGTTGTTATCTATTCCTAAGCAATATCTCATAACTCCTAAGAAGTAGCTCAAGAATCCGATTTTTCAAACTATGCGATAGAAATCCATCTATGCGATCAGATTCAGCATATTCTTCCTTTAAGTTTCTTCACTTTCCTTTGATTCTTAAACCATCACCATGCGACCCGGTCACATCATGTATCAAGAATCTCAGAATAGAAACTTAACAGAGTTAGATAGTGGATTTTACCTGAAGTAGAGTCAAACTTATTGACTTTAACATCCTTAGGTAAATTTGGCAGCTTCGCAATCAATGCCCTTTCTTTGGCAATACAAACATATGGACCCTTTGATAATGGTACACAGGACTATCACAGACTTAGCTTTTCTCTTTACCATTTGGTCAACCGAGTTGACTATAGCCGATCCCTTTCCATTGGGAAGAGAATGCTTTACTGGATATCCAATGTCATCATTGTCAATGTCCATAAAGTTTTAGGAAGTTGATCTTAACAAATAGATAAGATCATTAAGGGTCTTGTCATAGTCTTTTTCATAGGTGTTCCAAAAGAACTCACTATGTGACTTAGAAAGTAGTTGAACCACCAACTTTATCAAGACTTTGACACCCAACTCTCCCGGCTTGTCAATATGTGACTACATCTCTAAGATGTGACCACACCTAGACCTTGCCTTGCCTAATAGGGCCTGAGTGACCTTAAACTTTTCAAGAACTTGTGGGTTAGGGAGAATAATTTGAAGAGGTGAAGAAGTATGATATCCATGGGACATCATCTTCATTAGGAAACCTTGTTTCAAGAGATTTGGGAAGATCATAGGTGTCTAAACCAGACATCTTTTGGGAGATATTCAAGATAGTTGATTTTAAAGTCCTTAATATGACACCCAATATGAAAATATTAAGGCTAGGACCCAACAAACTATTTTATAACTTAGAAGAGGTATGCCGTAATCCAAGCTATAAAATATTTGAAGGTAGGTGAATGACGATTCACCAATTTCCACCAAGATAAACGAAATGTATTATTAGGTTTTAATTGGTTTTGAAACTCCTAGATCTTTGAGATTCATTGAACTTTTCAAAGGCATGTTTCAATCTCGAGTGTGCCCTTCAGGTTTTGTGACTGGGATGCCGAGGATCACAAAACAAGGTGTGAAGTAACCATGCAAATCACTTGGTACCCTTAATAAATTACCCCTCAATCGATGTGCCGGTTAACCACACACGCTCCATCGATACTATGATAAATATTAAGTCACCCTTTACCTACCTTGTTAAGTCCAAGTTAGTGTGCCGGTTAACCACACACGCTCCACTAACGACTTAGACAAAGTGTAAAGTGCAATTTCATGGATTAGCACCTTATTCACATTTTTCCTAAGTAACTAAGATTGGGTATTATTAAGAGTTTAGTTACTTAGTATTATCATTAATACTTTTAATGAAGGGAGAATTCTGAGAATTCTAGCCATGTCAAACCCGTTCGGCTAACGACCCTCCACCAGTCAAGCAAGCGGTGGGTGAGAGTGGACACCCATTAAGTTGCCATTTTATAGGCAACAACCTTATACCCACCTTATAGACCGGCTTCGTGAATGAGGCGTACTAGCGGTAAGACTGACTTTACTCTTATACATATATATATATATATATATATATATATATTATTAACTTATAATATTATAAAGTATAAGGGTTGAATTTTAACTTTTAAAATTCTAAGGGCTAACTTGGAATTAAAGTATTCATACTTGAAAACTTTTCAAATTCCAAAACTTGAGGGCAAGTTTTGAAACTATTCAAAACTAATTAATTCCATAACTTATGTGTTTAAAGTAGTTTTAATCCAAAAACTCTTCAAGTTCCATAACTTGAGGACAAGTTATGGAAGACTTTAAACTAATAAAAGAATTAACTTTTCTTTATTTTATAACTTATGGAATTAATTAAGGTTACACCTTTTTTTTTTTATTTTATTTTATTTTATTAAATGAAGAGACTCTTGGTCCTCCATAACTTGAGGACAAGTTATGGAGTCATAAAACCATTTAATTAGAACTAGACTCTTCATTTTTGTAACCTTTGCCAATTTTTATGAGTTTTATGATTCTTAAATGTGACTTTTCATATAACTTGAGGACAAGTTACAAAAACACATTTTAGAATCAATTCTTAGATTAATTTGGATTAAAACCAACTATCACATAATTTTATTCATTAATCTAAATTCACTCATAAAACAAAGTAACACAAAAAACTTTTGGTGATCCATAACTTATTCTTAAGTTATGGAATCCTTTAAAACATTAACACCAAATTTTTTGTAACTCCATAAAACTTTGAATCAATTTCTTTTTTAAAACCTTTTCATATCCATAACTTATGGAGGTTTCAAAAAATAAAACTCTTTAGATCAAACTTTTAAAACTAATAAAATAATCATATTATTTTATCTTTTATTAAATTTGACCTAATTCAACTCATAAAGCAAATTATTCAAATTTTACAAATAATTAGTTTTTCACAAGAACAAGTAATTATCTTAAAATTTGACGAACTTCATATTTTTTTTTTTCAACTTTGAAAATAAAATATTTGCATCAATATAACAGAAAACAACCCGTGGCTCTGATACCACTGTTGGGTTTTGAGCATTCTAACACTTCCTAAGAGTACATGCAACCCTAAATACCTTGGATCTATGTTTTCTCTATTATACATGCAAATAAGAACTTCCAAGGTATTATCCTAATCTAGCATATAAAACAATGGATATAGTAGGATAGAATACATACCTTTTTGGTGTAGTAAGTCTTCATGAAGCTTGAGTGCTTAGTGCCCCAAGTGTGACACCTCAAATGGAATCACAATCATCAAAACACTTGGAATGACTTGAGAGAATTCTACACTCATCAAAATCGGCTAGCCCTTTCTTCACTATCTCTAGTGGCCGATTTTTCCTCAATAATAAGATGCTTATATAGTTACACAATTAGGGTAAACTCTTAATTGTCATGGCTTTCCATTTCCTTGGATCCATGGGTACAAATACACCATGGAGCATCCATGGACCATCCTATGGGTTTTAGCCCAACTTGATTATCCATGGAGCATTAGCCCACTATACAAGTATGGATGATTTACACAATCAACCCATATATTTAATTAGTCTTCTTTTGATCACTTAATTAATCCTAGATTAATTCTTGATCAATACTAATTAAATAATCTTATTATTCTTATTATTAATATACTAGAACTTATAATATATTAATAACCATAAGTGTCTTATTTCTCTCATTCAAGTGCATGATGGTATGCAACCCAAATGGACCATGCCGGGTCGGGTCAAGTCTTACCAAATATAGTTATGGACTTAGACATTAATCCAACAGTTGGATCGTCAGATGGATGAAACTAGACGGTTGCTTCAACAAAATCATGAAGAACTGTTGATTCGTGTGGAAGAGCCTGAATTAAATGAAGGGCACTCGGAAGGTGGAAACTTCAGTGGGTCTATTGGTCAAGCCAACCCACTGATAGTTAGGCAAGATAACCATGATGGAAGGAATGATGGAATGGGATGCAAGTACAAGGACTTTCTAACTTGCAAACCATCAAGCTTTAATGGAAAGGGGGATCCGATTGGGGTTATGGATTGGATCTCCGAAATGGAGCTAGCCTTCATGACTTGTGGCTGCAGAGGTAAATTGCAGACTATCTATGCCGTGCGTCAATTCCGAGGTGGAGCCGTTCGTTGGTGGAACACTCTAGGGAAGACCTTAAGCCCTAATGAGCCACTGCAATTGTCATGGGCAGAGTTCTTGGTGTAGTTCAAGCGCAAGTTCTGCTCGGCTCAAAATCTGTTGGAGTTGGAGAATAAGTTTTTGACATTGACGAAGGGTAGCATGTCAATTGATGAATACACCAATAACTTCACCGATATGATGGAGTTTGCCTTGCGTATCGTTCCAGACGAGCTGACAAAGGTGGATCGGTATGCGAAGGGACTTCCATGGGAGTACGAGGTGCCAGTACATCAGGCACTTACTCTAGAGGCAGCTATCTGGGCTGCCAAGTCTGTGGAGAACATGATCAAGGGGAGAACCACCGTCAAGTTTGAGGTTGGTGAGAAAAGAAAGTTTGAGGGAACATCTGGTTCCGGTAAGAAAGGAAAATTTTCGAAATCTGATTCGAAAAAGTTTGGAGGAAAAGGAGGCGAAGCAAAGTGGTGTGATAAGTGTAAGAAAAAGCACTTTGGGAAATGTAGCGAGGATGTGACCTGCTACAAGTGTGGAAAGGTTGGACATTTTGCCAATGAATGTCCGAACAACAAAAGGATGTGTTTTGGGTGTAATGAAGAGGGGCACATTTTGAAAGATTGTCCGAAGAAGGAGGCAGCAAAGCCCAACATTCCACCAAAGCCGAAGGCGAGGGCCTTCCAGATGACACTTGAGGCTGCGAAAGATGAAGCTGATGTCGCTTCAGGTACCTTTCCCGTAAACGAATTACCTGCTCATATATTGTTTGATTCAGGAGCCAACTACTCCTTTATTTCGCATGAGTTTGGTAGAAAGCTAGCTTTGCCTATTGATAGACTAGATAATGCTTTATTAGTCGAAGTAGCTAGTGGCAAGTTTGTACCTGTTAGCCATCGTATGAAAAACGTCTTGATCGACCTTAATGGGAATAAGTTTCACGAGGCGTTATTGCCTATCAAACTTAATGGTTTCGACATCGTGTTGGGAATGGATTGGCTTAGCGCCAATGATGCCGAAATTTTGTGCAAGAAGAAGATAGTTAAAGTAAACCCGCCTGGAAAAGATTCGTTTATGGTGTATGGGGACAAACGGCGAGTGAATTCTGGGATCATTTCTCTAATGAAAGCCAGAAAGTGTTTGACCAAGGGATGTACATCATATTTAGCATTTGTGATTGATGCTAAGAAGGAAAAGAAGGTGATGCAGAGCATTCCAGTGGTGTGTGATTTTCCGGAAGTGTTCCCCGAGGATCTTCCTGGATTACCACCTGATAGACAAGTGGAGTTCAGAATAGACTTGTTACCAGGAACCACGCCAATAGCAAAAGCACCTTATCGATTAGCACCGATGGAGATGAAGGAGTTAATGATGCAACTTCAGGAGTTATTGGACAAAGGTTTCATTAGACCTAGTTCATCGCCCTGGGGAGCTCCGGTGTTATTTGTGAAGAAGAAAGATGGAAGTATGAGAATGTGCATCGATTACAGAGAGCTGAACAAGGCAGCAATAAAGAATAGATATCCGTTGCCGAGGATTGATGACCTATTTGATCAATTGCAAGGTTCGAGCTATTTCTCGAAGATCGATCTGAGGTCAGGATATCATCAGCTGAAAGTAAGAGAGCAAAATATCGAGAAGACTGCATTCAGAACTAGATATGGACACTACGAGTTCTTGGTTATGTCGTTTGGACTAACCAATGCTCCAGCAGCGTTCATGGATTTGATGAATAGGGTTTGTAATCCTTTCCTTGATAAATCCGTGATAGTGTTCATAGACGACATTCTGATCTACTCGAAAAGCCAGGAGGAGCATGGCAGACACTTGCGAGAAGTGTTAGAAGTTTTGAAGAAGGAGAAGCTTTATGCGAAGTTCTCCAAATGTGATTTTTGGATTCGTGAGGTCCAATTCTTGGGTCACGTGGTCAACCAAGAAGGGATAATGGTTGATCCAGCGAAGATCGAAGCTGTGACGAAGTGGGAACAACCGAAAAGACCCACGGAGATTCGAAGCTTTTTGGGATTAGCCGGATATTACCACAGGTTTATCCAAGGCTTTTCTTCGATTGCTACTCCATTAACAGCTTTGACCCACAAAGGAGCTACTTATGCTTGGAGTGATAAGCATAAAGAAGCATTCAAGAAGTTAAAGAAGAAGCTATGCGAGGCACCGATACTTTCTCTACCCGATGGAGTTGAAGACTTCGTTGTTTATAGCGATGCGTCTGGTGTTGGATTGGGTTGTGTTTTGACCCAAGGAGAAAAGGTGATAGCATATGCATCTCGACAGCTGAAAGAGCATGAAAAGAATTACCCGACTCATGATTTGGAGTTGGCAGCGGTAGTTTTCGCTCTGAAAATATGGAGGCATTACCTCTATGGCACGAAGTGCAAACTTTTCACTGATCATAAGAGTCTCCAATACCTCTTTAATCAGAAAGAATTGAATATGAGGCAACGACGCTGGCTAGAATTACTTAAAGACTACGACTGCGAGATACTTTACCACCCCGGTAAAGCTAATGTTGTTGCTGATGCTCTCAGTCGGAAAGTCAATCTTGAAAGGAAGAGGCCAAGAGCGTTGAGAATTGAAGTTGTCTCGACCATTGTGGAAAGTATAAAGAAATCTCAAGAGGAAGCTTCTGAGAAAAATGACCGAAAGGAGGAACGTTTGGGTAAAACGTTGGTGTTTGGTACTAACGGTCATGGACTGAAGGTATTCCAAGATCGTATTTGGGTACCTAAGTCAGGAGGAATTAGGGATCTTCTGATGGAAGAAGCTCACAAAACCATGTACTCAATTCATCCGGGTAGCACTAAAATGTATAGGGACCTAAAACCCTACTACTGGTGGCCGACGATGAAGCTTGATGTTGCAAAGTATGTGGCTGAGTGTGTGACTTGTGCGAGAGTCAAGACACAACATCAGAAACCTTACGGGAGTTTAGAACCATTGCCTGTGCCTATGGGTAAGTGGGAAGACATTGCTATGGATTTTGTCACTAAACTGCCCAGAACAAAGAATGGTCACGACATGATTTGGGTGGTCGTTGATCGATTCACTAAGAGTGCGCATTTCATAGCGGCCAGGGAGAAATGGTCTATGGAAAAGCTTGCGAATTCTTACGTGAAGGAAATTGTGAGGCTTCACGGTGTTCCGTTAACGATTGTATCAGATCGTGATAGCCGTTTCACCTCAAGGTTTTGGAAAAGTCTACAAGAGGAAATGGGTACCAAGTTATGTTTAAGCACAGCTTACCATCCACAGACTGATGGTCAGAGTGAAAGAACAATACAAACACTTGAAGATATGCTGAGAGCAGGTACCTTGGAATTCCTAGGTAATTGGGATGAACATTTACCGTTGGTAGAATTTTCCTATAATAATAGTTTTCACTCAAGCATTAAGATGGCACCTTATCAAGCTTTGTATGGACAGAAGTGTCGTACGCCGTCTTGTTGGCTTGAGGCTGGGGAAAAGCAGTTTATGGACCGGAGATGGTTCATCAAACTACTGAAAAGTTGAAAATAATTAGGGAAAGAATGTTAGCAGCTCATGATCGTCAAAAGAGCTATGCTGACAAGAAGCGAAGAACGATGACTTTTGAGGTTGGAGATTCGGTTTTGCTTAAAGTCTCGCCATGGAAGGGACTTATAAGATTTGGAAAAAGGGGAAAGTTGAGTCCAAGGTTTATTGGACCGTTTAAAGTCCTTCAGAGGATTGGGAATCAAGCTTACAAGCTCGAATTACTCGAAGAGCTGAATGGAATTCACAACACTTTTCATGTGTGTTATTTGAGGAAGTTCACGGGAGAAGTTCCCGATATAATTCCAATTTCTGAATTGAGAATTGATGAGAACAAAAGGTTGATTGAAGAACCAGAGGCAATTGTTGACCGAAAGACTAAGAAGTTGTGACGCAAAATGGTTGGGTTAGTGCTTGTCCGATGGAAACACACGAATGGGCCGAATCTCACCTGGGAGACGGAGAGTGACATGTTGAGTCGCTATCCGCATTTGTTTGTTGATGTGTGATTCCGGGGACGAAATCATTCTAAGGTGGGGAGAATTGTAACACCTGTGTTTCCGGGCTTGCCATTTCTAGCAATGTAATAGTCTAGGTTAACCTTTGTAACCCGTTTTGAAATAATAATAATGTATTATTTGAGTATTATGTGTTTTGTGCTTAATTCCTTAATTATGTGGTTTGATTAATTAAGAATAAAAATAAGCATAAAAAATTTAAGTGTAAATAAACTTAATATCTTTGGTTAATGTTGTAGTAATTGAAACGAGGTTTCCGAAGGCGAGTCACCGGTGTGATCCGGAGTACGCCCCGCGTACGAGGGTACGCTACCGCGTACTCAGCATAGTGTCGACACTTCGGATGACGCATGCAGTGACGATTTCGGAAGCAGTACGCGCTGCGTACTGCAGTACGCCCCGCGTACTCCGAGGCTCCAGCCTCTATAAAAGGGATCCGAAGGCAGCCGAGAGTTTTGTTCATTTCTTCTCTTCTCTCTAGTCTTTTGCATCCTTTTGCGTGCCAGAAATACCCCAAAGCCCCGGTATCATACTCTAGCCCCGAGGCAAGTCCCGAGATCCCGAAGATCCCGAGATGTGTGGTTTCCGAGTCGAAGCTCTGCCCGCGAGAAGTTCGATTTTTGTGAAGATCTTCCAGATCTGCTGAGGAATACTACTTCTATAAGCCGTAGTGCTGTCCGATCATCTTCTGATCAAGTGAGTGTGTAGTTATTTTCTTTCTAATACAATAATACGAAGTATTTTATATAAAAATACGTGCTATGTGTATATATTTGGTTGTGTTATGTGTGAATGTGTACTCACTCTCTTCTATCTTATAGATCTGCTTATTTCTTTATGAGATATGTGTTATGTGTGTGTGTTCCTCATCTGTTATGTGATATATGTGTTGATTAAAGCATGCTATACAGGTTTTCTTTAAACTATGTATACAAATGTATATTTTTATCTACTAATATGTTGGGTAGAACATGGGTAGATAGTTGGTGTGTAATAAACAGATGAGAGGCCTCGTTGTTGTTTGATTGAGTCATCTAGCGGAGTTTAGATGACAACCACTGGCTATTCTAGACAGTCTTGTGGAAACATTAGCAGGTTCGCCACCTGTAGGTGTTAATGAACTTGGGTGTTCATTCGCTGTACTCCATCCCCCTCATGGTTGCCTTATTTGACTTATATTGCTGAGGTACCCCCGAAGCATGTGTTGTCGCCCCGATGAAATATTCTTAGACTAGGTCCCTTATGTTAGTTGTTTTAGGGACATTAAAGTGAGAATAACGGGAATGGGTAATTGGGTTATTGTTGGTTGGTGAGAAATTAAATATGATATTTATTGTGGGTTGAAAACCCTATATGCTCACCAGGCTCCCAAGCCTGACCCACTCAGTTTTAAATTGTATTACAGGTAGTGGTGGAAGGGCATGAGATGGATGAACCATCAAGTTGTTTTGTTTACAAGTCTGCATATGTTTATATTTGTTATATGACTTGTAATGTATTCGTTTACGCTTATTGGTCTGTATCGGAACATGACACCCCGAGTTTTGATTATAATGAAAATACATTTCTTTTATGAAATGCTTCGGTAAACAATGTTTTATCATGTTTTGTTTTTGGGAACAAATTCCGCAACTCTTTCAAATCAAAAGGATTTACTCTGAAAATATTTAAAAGCATAAATGAAAATCGGTCTTTTCTGGCCGAGATTTTGGGGATGTCACAAAGGCCCTGGAGGGCGGTCCAGACCTGTAGAAGGTTCTGAGAGTGGTCCAGATGGGCTGAAGGCCTGGTAAGGCGGTCCAGTCATGCTGAACACTCTACATGTTTTAATAGATCTGTATGAGGATATGGAATGAGTATGTCGCGATGTGATAACATCAGAAGATCTGGCCCCAGATACTGATCACGATTAGTGGAGCTAGTGCATGGACTCGAGAGTCCCTACAAGCGGATTCAAAGTATGTGTGGTGCATGGGATAGCGGTTATGCTATAAGGAAATGGTGTAGTATTGGGTGAGCACCGTGGCACTTGTGGTAGTGTCAAGGAAGCCAAGTGGTTTTCCTTGGTAAGGAAAGGGAAAAGAATGTAGCTCCGAGAGGGAGTGTAATTTCACGAAAGTGAAAGCAGTAGTGCGGAGTTATGATTGGGGTGTTCCAATTATGGTCTTTGAGCAGCGAGTTTGCGGCAGTGGTATGGAATCACATCCGGATTGGATGTCTGCTGAGGTCACGGAAGGAATTCTGAGGGTGTAGAGCCAAGAGGCTCAGAAGGGATGCAGGGATGGAGTCTTGGACTCCCATCTTGATTTTGATCAAGGAATTGTGTATGTGGTAGTAATTCATCCTGGGGGATGGTTGGAGGTGTCGTCAGTGTGTTGGGTATTCCCAACCCGAGGATGCTAGAGCCAGTTCAGCATGGGTATGAGATTGCGGAGGAGAACTCATGGGAGTTGCTCTAAGACTGAGGGATGTGTCATCTTGTCAGCATGGAGTGGATAAAGTTGGACTCAGATCGGGATTCCGGTGGTTCAGGGTTATTTCTAGCTCGTATGAGTCAAGTGAATGTTGTGATATGGAATAAGTAAAGTATCATGGAGTGGTACATGGCTGTTAAGTGTGGTTATCTGAGGATGAGGCCGGTGGCCGGCTTGAGGCGGTGGTCAGAACGCCGCAAGGGAAAAGTTTGGTTCGGTGGTTGTGTTTTGAGAAACCTGGTCTAGTTAGTGCCAGGAGGTGCATTGCGAGAGTAAATCTGGAGCTGTGTTGCCGCAGGCTTCGAGGACGAAGCCTAATTTAAGTGGGGGAGAATTGTAACATCCCGAGTTCAGGAGTGCAAGTTCAGGGTTCAAAGTGTAAATGTGGAAGGGCAACTCGGCGAGTCCACGGGTGGACTCGGCGAGTAGGGTCGTGACTCTAGTCGCGTGTTAAGTGGCCAACTCGGCGAGTCGGAGGCTGGACTCGGCGAGTAGGTGCTAAGTGGAGAAAACCCTAATTTTGGAGGATGAGCCCTATATAAATGACATTATACCCTCTCCCCAGCCTCTTTACCCTCTCTTGAAGTCCAGAAAACCCTAAGGCGCGTTTGTGAGGGATTTGAGAGCATTTGAACCTTGGAGAAGAGATTTTGGAGGAGATCTTAGAGAGTTAAGAGGCTTGAAGCAAGGGGCTTTGCTAAGATTTGGATTTCTCTTCTGTTGGAGCTTCGTTTTGAGGTATTATTTCGTTGCTTGGGCTGTTATTCATCTAGATTCATCATTTTGGAGTATTTGGAAAGATTAGCTTGTGGTATTTTGAGTTTGGAGGTTAGATCTGAGGTTGCTACCTCAGATCTGGAATGGAGAAGGTCTAGAGTGCATTAAAGTCCTTGTTCTTGAGTGTTTGGTGAAGCCGTCTTGTCCCAAACCCTAGCCCTAGAGTGTAAAATGCCTGGATCTCTTTGGATTCACGTAAAGTTTGCCACTTTAGGTGATAGATGGGTTGTAGAAGGGTAGATCTATGGTTTGGATCAACTGCATGGCTTGGAAGGCTTCTGTATGGGTTAAGATCTAGGGGAACTCGGTGAGTCACAAAGGTGTACTCGGCGAGTTGCTTGAAGATGGGCAGGAACTCGGCGAGTTGGAAGAACAACTCGGTGAGTAGGTTGAAGATAGCCTTGGATTCAGCGAGTCTGTTCTTTGTCTCGGCGAGTCTGGTCGTGAGGTCCTAACCTTCTTTTGGTTGAGCCATGAATCGACAAGTCAAGGGTGGACTCGGTGAGTTAAGAGTGAGGGGACCAAGAGTTGTGAGACTCGGCGAGTCTCGGGGTGACTCGGCGAGTTGAGTCGCGGTTTGGGGAAGTTCTGAGCATGGGGACTCGGCGAGTCATCAGGTTGACTCTGTGAGTAGATTCAGTCAGGAGGTTGACTTTGACTTTGACTTTGACCAAGGGTTAACCAGTTGTCTTCTAGGGGCATTTTGGTAATTGTTGGCATTTGTTTTGAGTTCAGTGTTGATGTTGGCTAGTGGTGAAGATCGTATCAGTGGTCGGATCATCTTGGTCTTATCTTTCAGTCGGCAGTTGTGAGGTGAGTTATCCTCACTATATCAACAGGGTCTAAGGCACCAAGGCCGGCCCTTTATCGGATTGTGATCAGGGTATCGTTGTGATGTTATTGCTTTCATATGTTTGCATCCTGGTAGTTAGGGTGATGCTATGCTAGTGACCTGTTAGGTCGGTATCCTGGTTAGGATGATGATATGTTATGTGATCTGCTAGATCGGCTTGATTTAATGTGAATTGTTTTATAATTGAATGTTTATGTGCACATGTTTATTGGAATGGGGTTTGGGTTGAGGCGGGTCCTGCTTTGTGCTATAGGCCAACATACCCAGGGCGGACTGGTTATCCCAAAGGCCTAACGAGCGGTCCGGATAGGCTGTAGGCCCCAAGAGGGCAGACCAGACGTGCCGAGGCTCGGAGAGTGGACCAGAGTGACTGAAGGCCCGGTGTGGGGGGACCAGTCATACTATAGACTTGGAGAGTGGACCAGGTGGATTGAAGGCCCGACGCGGGCGGACCAATCACACTGTAGACTCGATGTATATGGCTAGACTTGGAGGGTGGACCAGGTGGACTATTGGCCGGTGCGGCGGACCAGTCTCACAGTAGACCCGAAGTGCATGGTTGTTCTGTGTTCTGTTATGATATGGCATGTTGTGCATGTATGGTATATGTGGTTGGTATTTTGGGTGTATCTCGCTAAGCTTTCGGGTGTACAGTTGTGGTTTAATGTTTTTCAAGTTCTTCAGGAGACCGTGGCAAGGCAAAGGGGTGATCGTACCGCTCCTCATGATTTTGTTTTATGATGTGGTTCTGGGAAGACTCTGATAATAATTGTATTGAAAACTTTTTTGTAATAACTTTATGAACCCGAGTTGTTTTTGAAGAGATTAAATTGGTTGAAATTTTTAGAGCGTTACACACAGTTTCTTTCTTCTGCTTGAGAGACAGAAACTGTTGGGCTAACCGTTCCCTCTCAACCTGGGGAACACACTCATCTCGGAACAACGGTGTAAACCTTTCCCATGTCACTGCAGCATGATCTGCAGGAGTAAAGCTGGTAGTCACAAACTTCCACCAGTCCTTCGCTCCCAAGCGAAGCTGGTTCAGCGCAAATCGAACTCTTAGGTGATTTGGGCATGAACATGTATAGAAAAATACCTCAATGTCAGAGATCCATCTCACGGCAGAAATCAAATCTTGTGTCCCGTCAAACTATGGTGGCTTCGTGTTGCTGAACTCTCAGAACAACAATGAGTCACCTCCCTGTGGCCTAGGAACAACTACGACTGTGGTGGCTGCAGCAACGACAACCTCAGTAACAACAACATAACGCTCATCAGATGTCTTAATCAATGTGGTCTTAATAGACCCAAACATCTCCGGTATAGCCCCTCTGTAGCTGCAGCCACCACCTCATGAATGATCCTGCGGATCTCCTCGTCACTGGTACTGTTGCTCTCGGGGTTGTGGCGTGTACCCACCATAATGTCTCTGAAACATAACACGAAAAAAATACATTAGAGACTCATTCGAGCATACTCACACTCGATTCCCGTCCCTACATGCTCCTTAGTACCCTAAGGATTCTTACTTGGGTTGCATACAAACCTGGTGCTTTTAGTAGTATGGGCCCAATACAACCTTCCACACCAATCCTTAGTCACCCTAAGTCCTCCTGCTAGGATTCTAAGTCACAAGTACTCTATCTCTTGTGAGTATCAAACTACCCTCTCAATAGGCTCCTCACAAGCTCTTCTAGGCATCTCTCCTAGATCATCCCTCGTCTCAACTCTTTCTAAGAGATTTCCTGCTAGACACTCCTACTCACCATATACTCACGGCAAATAACAGATAGCAACATCTCCTAGGCTAAGGCATCACAAATCAGGAAAATCTAGCCCTGAAATATGATATACCTAGCCTATCCTCTAGCATGCATCCCTAATATCTCATAAATATCTCATAGTATAAACAAATAAGGGTATTTTTGGAAATCACCGTACGGGCTCTGGCTGATTGTATACACTGCATCGTCTCATTTTCTCTTTAAAAACTCTTACTCATTTTAGAAAAATCATTTCTTTTTGAAATTTTCTCTCAAATCCTCAGTTTGAGTTCAAACACACCCGAAGGTACATCCGAATCCCTCAAACCAAGGCTCTGATACCAACTTGTAACACCGTAAATTTTCAAACAATTTTTTTGTTTTTAAATCACATAAATCTCATTAGCACATTTCACAAAAACCCAAAGTGTCAAATTACAAAAGCACAAATCCATAATTGTTTGAATAAAAATCCAAGATCCTCAACATGACTCCATGTCGTGTGTACAATCAAATTGGCGTCTTCCCACGATCCTGAGAAGTACCTGAAACACATATCACATAACACGGTAAGCACGAAGCTTAGTGAGTTGCCCAAAATACCGCAAACATCTCATTAGCCTCTCATGGCTATATCTCAATAAATACCCTCCGGTCAATGTCTCTAAGTGGAGACCCTCTGGTCCTAAAACTCGGGTTGGACCCTCCGGTCCTAACACAATGAAGCTCAGAATAATACACAACATAAATCTCAAAGACATAATGCAGGATATCACAATACTCAATAATAACATACAAGCCCCTCTGGTCACACAAAGATACCACTCATGGTAAGTATAGTGAGAAGAATCACCTCGTAAGCAAGCAAGTAAACCTCGTACCCCTTGAACGCTCTAATCCCCGCCTATATGTCATGATCCTCTCTAATTAACACTTATAACCATAAGTCTAAATAAATTTGGTCAATCTCTCTCTCTAATTTTTGGAATGGGTAAAAGATTATTTTACCCCTCCATGGTCTCCATAATTGACCAAACCCTAAAAGTCAACCCTCAAGTCAACAGTCCATGTTGACCCAACTCGGCGAGTGCATCTATGTGACTCGTCGAGTTCCTCCTATCCTCAGAAGAATTGGGAAAACTCAAACTCAACTCCTTGAGTTGTCTTGTTAACTCGTCGAGTTGTAGCTCGTCCAGCCTATCGGAGAAAAGCCCTAACTGACTCATCGAGTTTGCTCTTATACTCATCGAGTCGCTCTCGACCAATTCTCATTCAGTCAATGCTATGCAGAAATCCTGTCCCAAACTCTAAATCTAACTCCCTAAGGCTAAAATACCACGTAAAGCTGCAAGCTTTACATCCATGCGTGGCATCTAGGGCTTGAAATGCCAAAACAAGCTCTATTATAGGGTTTAATGCACAAAGGCTTGCCTCTAGTTTGATAAAGCTTGGATCTTTGGGCTCAAAGGACCTCCTACAATCCAGATCTAAGGTTTCAATCTCATGACATGCTCAAATGACTTAATAACCAAAAGATGGATAGGAGAAAACCCCAAAACTCCCTAGAGTGAGATCTAACAAAGAAATAGTCAAGGTAGCAGCTTTTTACCTCCAAATAGAAGCTAATCACTAAAGAACACCAGATCCAAAAGCTCCTTCTCATCCAAGGTCTCTTGCTCTTCAACTCTCCTCCAAGAATGCACTAAAACCCACAAAATTATCCTCTCTTTCCCTCACACAAGGTTACAGCTCGATTAAGGTTTCTCACAGTGTAGTAGGGTGACAAGGGTGGCGGAAATGAGGGCTTAAGGTCCTTTAAATAGGACACAAACCCGAAAAATTAGGGTTTCCTGAAAAACTCCAACTCGTCGAGTCAGGGTCCTCCAACTTGTCGAGTAGACTCTAAAAATCTCGTGTCCATAATAATATCTACTCGGCGAGTTGGTGCTCCCCAACTCGCCGAGTTTCCCTGCCAAACGAAATAAAATAATTTAAATATCATACTTGGGAGTCTGGATGTTATAAGAGAAGTGCACAAAACAATACTTTGAGGGAGAAATTGCTTGAATATTAAGAATTTGAAGAACAAGTCACCACATTGGTTTGATTTACTTTAATCATGTTGATTTATGTTTAACTTATATTATCATTTTCATCCATAAGAAGCTAAACTTATTTTCTTTCGTGTAGCTGGATGATACTTTGACTTTATGACTTACTTTATTAATTTATGGACTTTAATAGTTGGTTATGTGCTTGTGTTTGATTATCATTACCTAGCATGTTAAAGTTTGTGACTTTGTTGATTAATTTCAAGTTAAGTGTTTCTTAGTGACCATTAAATTATATGAACTTGATTACCTAGTAATTTAGTGACCATTAGATCACATGTGGAAAATAATCTCAACCTATTTATAGTATTTGTAATTAGGATCCCATACATATCTAGAACACCTTAATCTGACTTAGAATGAAGAATTTCGGAAGGGACAAAGTCTCGCGATAAAACTGATACGACTATGGATAGCATAAAACTGAATCTAGGTTAGATTGCTTTTTAAATTAGGAAGTCTAAATGGAATTCATTGATGTCGTAAAAGAGAATTCGTGTGTATAGGTATCGTCTAAATCTGTCTTCACTAGTGGAAGTTATGATTTTTCTAATATTCGACACAGTAGTGTTTGCACCGATATTGAATTTTAGATCGATAGATCGTTAGCAAAAACAATCTAACGAGAGTTGAAGACCTTGTTAATTGGATTCCTGTCACACCCCGAAAACCAAAGGCGGAAACATTTTCGGGGTTGACTCCACATTGAGTATCAAATCCAATGTACATAGTAATCACAGTAAACAACCATTACATTACATATATTTGAAAGTTTACATTTGTTTCAAAAGTAAATTGTACAAGAGTTATACATATATCATATGAACAAAACGAGACGAGTCTTCTACGCACTCCGTCTTCACCAAAAGAGATCACTGGGTACCTGACTAATGAGGACCTGAGAATACAAGCAGTTTGAAAATCAGCATAAAGCTGGTGAGTTCATAAGCGGTTTTGTTTTATGAAAATGTATCGGTTTCCTTTAGTTTTCCAAAAAGGTTTGTTATCCAAGAAAATCCCTTATTTTCTTATGTAGAGTTAGTTTGGTTATCTTTCGTTACAGTTCAATTACGCGATATACGTTACCCCAGGAAAATCCTATATTTTCCTAATTACAAGACCGATTTAATAACACAGAGTATAGTTTAATACACAAAACTATATATTGAAAATCATGGGATTACTATCCCGAATTAGATATGAAATAATTTAATATGCACGAATTGTAGATAGAAAGTAGATTGAAAACCTAGGGACTATCATCTCGAATTAGTTATAAGATTGTTTGATAAAACCATGGGATCACTAACCTGAACGAGATATAAGATAATTGGATAAAGTCATGGGATTACCATCCCGTACAAGATATAGATTCTAAAACCAAAGCTGTGAATAAACTTATATTAATACATATTGTGAGTCGGGTAACCATGCTGATACGACAACGAGAACTCCTTGACGTTAGTCAGACGTCGGACGATATCCAGAATTTGTCACCCCAGGCGTGCCCGCCTAACTGTAGCTAGCAGTTAAGGTGTGGGATTGTTAGTCCCGAATAGATCTATTCACAAATTCCTCGCTCTCCCTCCAGGAGACTCTGGTTACACTTCCGGGGAGGATTTACTGATCATCCATAAAGGGTAGTGAGTACTCACAAACTAGTACTAAACTATTCATAGAATTTTCATACGATATCAAACATACAAGGGTTATGTAACATAATACAGTGAAAATGGATACATACAAAGAAACAATCTGGCAATACATTCAAATGATACGGAGATAAACTGAATCAGACATAGTTTATCTAATAACTTTATATAGATATCAGTACATGATAAAACGAACACTAAAGAATTCCCAAATTATTCCCATAATAATTTGATTAGTTTGGTTATTTTCTTAACTAAAATCCATTTAGTTGTAATTGATAAATCATTCCTTATGCTCAGCATAATACATAAGGAGTAAAAGTGTTTATAAGTTTGCCAGATATTATTTGAAACATATCACTGTTAAGATTTGAAAACGGTTATAGTTTGCTTGTATTCCCCCGCTGAAAACATTGAAAAACACAGAAAAGGCGTAGGGGTATGAACTCACCGGACGAGAAATGTGACGATTTCGGATGTTAAAGGTTGGTTCGAGGCTTGCAAACGCACGAGGTTCCTAAGTATAATGCAAAGATACACATTTGTATCTAATTAGGACTTAGATTGATTATTTGTTAGGGACAAACACTTTTAGTCGCGAAAACACCTCATTTCAAGTGTTTGGAGGGACCTGGGTGGAGTTTAAGGACGTGTAATGGCACTAGGGACTTGGAACTTGAGTTTACTCCCCATGAATAAACTCATACAAGAGTTTTCGGCCATAACACCCATTCCCCATGAGTTTACGTCCGTAAACTCATGGTGGGTGGTTTATGGTTGTTAAATGGCTTCATATGACTAGGGAAAATTTGCTAGGATTTGATTTAAGGCTTGGAATTGATTTAAAACACCAAATGACAATACTTAAGGGAGTTTACGGCCTAGCATAGGACTCATGGCCGTAAAATCCTATAAACCCATGAAAAATTGTGTTTTTGATTCCAAACAAATCACATGTGATTGCTAAAATTATTTCAAAGCCTTACATGAATTTCTATGGGACATTTGAGGTGTTTTTGGAGTTTACGGCCTATGAGACCCCCCTCATGGCCGTAAACTCTCCTAGAGAGGGATTTATTATGTTTTAAGGCCAAAAACTTGTTTGTAAACACATCTAAAAATTATTCTAAGGCTTTAGGGTGTTAAAGTGGCTTTCTAACACCTTAAATTGAGTTTACACCCAATGTTGAGGAGTTTACGGCCCAAGCATATGCCTTGGCCGTAAACTCATATAAATCCCCCGAAATTTATGTTTAAATTGTTCCAAGGCTAAATCAATTATTCTAGAAGTCATATCCATGTCTTGTTGAGGTTTAGGAAGGGTTTAAGGGCTTAAAAACCCTATAATTATGAGTTTACGGCCTAAACACCATCCTTGACCGTAAAATCATATACAAGTCTCCAAATTATGGTTTAAGGCATTCTAGGTCCATTCCATAAAGCCATCTAGCCATATCTAAGGTCCAATTGTGTTTAGGAGGGGTTTAAAGGCATAAAAACCCACTAATTATGTGTTTACGGCCCAAGCTCCTTCCAGGGACGTAAACTCATCTACAAGGTCTTAATTCATGTTTTAATCTCTAATTTGAAGGCCAAATATGCTATACAATGAGTTTAGAAAGATACCTTAGAGATTTGAGGCCTTAAAATTGAGTTTTGGACCCTTAAACTTGGATTTAGGAGAGAGTTTAGAGAGTGAGTAGAGAGAGGAAGAAAAAGCTTCAAATGAATGTTTAAACACGTTTATATAGGTCCTAAAACTTGGACTCGGTGGAATTCTACCCGATACCAGCATTAAACGGGGCTTTAGGTCGCACCCGATTAAGTTTCCGTCACCCGGCGGGGACGTTTCTAACTTTTTGAAATAAACGTTTTTGGGCTAGATTCATGAGTTCCTAAAGGATTTGGACACTCATTGGATTTATAATAAACATATAAATTTAAATAATTCAACCCAAAACGAAAACGGAACGATTGACAAATGGCAAATCTTTACGGGTAGAACGGGTTATCGGTGATGAACAACTTTGGGTTGTTACATTATTCCCCCGATAGAGGGAATTCCGTCCCGAAATTCAAAGAATAAGATATAGATCATGAATTTGAAATGAGACACGAATGGATTTGTTGCCTCGGATCTTCACTTTCTTCAAGTGGAATCAGGTCTCTACTAGGCGTTCTAGCGAATTTTTTACTATCGGGACGTGTCTTTTTTTGCACATTGACTCTCTCTCAATCTATGATATCAATCGGTTCTCTCATGGAAGTTCCAACCCTGGAAGACTTCGGTTTCCTCAAAGGAATCACTAGGGTTTCGTTGGGTAGATGCTTCTAAGGATTCGAGACATGATGTACTGGATAGATGTTACCAAGTTCTAAGGGCATCCGAAATCTGAAGATTGCATAATCGATTTCTACGAAGATCTCGAAAGGTCTGACGTGGGACAAAACTAGACGTTCGAAAGAAATTCCCAGGAATCCTTCGAGAAAGACATTTAGAGGAAAGAGCTTCTAACTTCCCGTTTCTCATTGATTACAGAAACGAGGGATGCGTGGTGATTCATATTGGGAAAAAAAACTTTTGAGTTCTAAGGCATGGAATGATACGAAGGTTTGATGCCGAAGATTACGAGAACTGGGTCGAGGAAAAGATCTAGACGAGCGACCCTTTCGAAACCGAGGATAACAACATGAATGAGACTCGGTCATTTCATGTTAAACATAGCATCAAAGTATTTTCGTGAAAAGTTTCCCCCTTTAAAATCAAATGGAACAGAATAATCCTCCGGGCTGAGGATTCAATCTATAGATACGAAGTTAGTGTCCTCTATCTCACTAGTTAGTCATCTTGACGGTACACTTTTCGATTACATATGAAGGATTGAGTTTAGAATATGTTCGAATAGATAGGTAACAGGTTTCCCTTTTTGCCCTAGAATTGAAAAGAGTTGCAGGTATAAGGATTATTAAAGAGAAGTATACCTGCGGCGACAGAGGGATCAGCGGTTGTAGCTGCTTTGGGGAAATTCCTTATGAAGTGCCCTGCTTCGCCACAATTGTAGCAGGCTGGACTGATTCCCGCTCCGGATGATTGGTTCGTTGATTTGGCTGGTTTTCTGCAGGTTCGAGCAAGATGGCCCTTCTTGCCACAGTTATCACAGATCCTTTCGCGACAGGGACCAGGAATGCGGTGATGGTAGCTGCACTTATCACACCAAGGAAGGGTACCAGTGTATCCACTGGTTGGAGTTTGGGTTGTGGAACCGACAGCCGAAACAACAATAGGGGCAGTAGCAGCATGGACTACTACCGTTTGCTGTTTCTTAGAAGACCCTTGCGTACTTTGGGCCTTCCGCTTGTTCCAGAATTTCTTTTTGCTTTCACCTCCACTTGTGACTGGTTCGGGGGTGGTAGCCTCCTCATCAGAGTTGTCTTCGTGATCGATCAAGATTTTCACAAGACATTTTGCGCTGTCATATGTGTCTGGCTTTGCAGCCAAGACATTCCCTTTGGTTGGCTGGGTCAACCCCCAGACGAACCTCTCAATCTTTTTACTCTCCGGGGTAACCATTCCCGGACAGAGTAATGCCAGATCATCGAATCTTGAAGTATAAGCGGCTATGTCGGAACCCTTCATCTTAAGGTTCCAGAGTTCGTGTTCTAGCTTCTGGAGTTCGCCCCGAGGGCAATATTCTGCGAGTAGAAGCTCCTTCATAGCTTCCCAACCCATAGCATCGCTACAGGTAGAGTTAAAGATTTCACTCGGCCGTTCCACCAAGTCAGAGCTTTGTCTAAGAAGGTGCAGGCGGCGAACTTTACTTTGTCAGACTCCGAACACGCACATATTTCAAAGATTGATTCGATTTTATCGAACCATCGGGTGAGGGAAATGACACCTCCAGTGCCATCAAAGGATGTGGGTTTCCCGTTCATGAAGTCTTTATAGGAACCCCCTTTTTGGTGTCCCTGGCTATCTTCTGGGTTTTGGGGCTGAGGACCACCTCTTGAATTACCAGGGTTCATTTGCGACATGGCTGCTACCATTGCAGCAGTCAGAACTGTCTGAAGTGATGCAAGATCAAGTTGAGGAGGAGGTGGTGGCGGAGGAGGATTGTTGTTGTTCTTTGAGCTGGGTCTCTTTCTTGGAGGCATCTTGATCTAAAAAGATCAGGAAATAGAGGATCATAAGTCCTCTGAATTGAATCAAGAGATATGGAACAGAGGATATCTCATCAAGACAGATATAACATCATACTAAGCGATAAAGCAGGAAGGAGTTATCAAGACAGAACATTTTATCGCTAGAGGAATGATCAAGGAACAACGCGTATACGAGGACTTTCTACCAAGGATCGGCTCGAGAAATACTCCCATAGTATTTCATGGTTCGCTGCAGTGACGATTTGTTGTTTGGGATATTGGGTAAGTTTTAGGTATGCCGCATACCACAGTCACTCCCAAGCACATGTTGGTCGTGTCTCGAATGAATATAGTTGGCCAGGCTATATTGACCCTAGACACGACTACATAATTGCCCAGGTTTAACCGCAGCGTACAACACCCATTTACTTATGTCTTGTTCTACTTGTAGTTACGGATCTCGACGGCTCGGCATACTTAAATACTTTTGAAAATACTTATATTCTATAGGATACTTTTAGTTCAGAGCACTTAGGCCCCTTAATGTTTATAGTTTTATACCATGTAAGCTTTGGTATACTCTGTTCACTATAAACTTGGCTCTGATACCAATCTGTCACACCCCGAAAACCAAAGGCGGAAACATTTCCGGGGTTGGCTCCACGTTGAGTATCAAATCCAATGTACATAGTAATCACAGTAAACAACCATTACATTACATATGTTTGAAAGTTTACATTTTTTTTAAAAGTAAATTGTACAACAGTTATACATATATCATATGAACAAAACGAGATGAGTCTTCTACGCACTCCGTCTTCACCAAAAGAGATCACCGGGTACCTGTCTAATGAGGACCTGAGAATACAAGCAGTTTGAAAATCAGCATAAAGCTGGTGAGTTCATAAGCGGTTTTGTTTTATGAAAGTGTATCGGTTTCCTTTAGTTTTCCAAAAAGGTTTGTTATCCAAGAAAATCCCATATTTTCTTATGTAAAGTTAGTTTGGTTATCTTTCGTTACAGTTCAATTACGCGATATACGTTACCCTAGGGAAATCCTATATTTTCCTAATTACAAGAACGATTTAATAACACAGAGTATAGTTTAATACACAAAACTATATATTGAAAATCATGGGATTACTATCCCGAATTAGATATGAAATAATTTAATATGCACGAATTGTAGATAGAAAGTAGATTGAAAACCTAGGGACTATCATCTCGAATTAGTTATAAGATTGTTTGATAAAACCATGGGATCACTAACCTGAACGAGATATAAGATAATTGGATAAAGTCATGGGATTACCATCCCGTACAAGATATAGATTCTAAAACCAAAGCTGTGAATAAACTTATATTAATACATATTGTGAGTCGGGTAACCATGCTGATACGACAACGAGAACTCCTTGACGTTAGTCAGACGTCGGACGATATCCAGAATTTGTCACCCCAGGCGTGCCCGCCTAACTGTAGCTAGCAGTTAAGGTGTGGGATTGTTAGTCCCGAATAGATCTATTCACAAATTCCTCGCTCTCCCTCCAGGAGACTCTGGTTACACTTCCGGGGAGGATTTACTGATCATCCATAAAGGGTAGTGAGTACTCACAAACTAGTACTAAACTATTCATAGAATTTTCATACGATATCAAACATACAAGGGTTATGAAACATAATACAGTGAAAATGGATACATACAAAGAAACAATCTGGCAATACATTCAAATGATACGGAGATAAACTGAATCAGACATAGTTTATCTAATAACTTTATATAGATATCAGTACATGATAAAATGAACACTAAAGAATTCCCAAATTATTCCCATAATAATTTGATTAGTTTGGTTATTTTCTTAACTAAAATCCATTTAGTTGTAATTGATAAATCATTCCTTATGCTCAGCATAATACATAAGGAGTAAAAGTGTTTATAAGTTTGCCAGATATTATTTGAAACATATCACTGTTAAGATTTGAAAACGGTTATAGTTTGCTTGTATTCCCCCGCTGAAAACATTGAAAAACACAGAAAAGGCGTAGGGGTATGAACTCACCGGACGAGAAATGTGACGATTTCGGATGTTCAAGGTTGGTTCGAGGCTTGCAAACGCACGAGGTTCCTAAGTATAATGCAAAGATACACATTTGTATCTAATTAGGACTTAGATTTATTATTTGTTAGGGACAAACACTTTTAGTCGCGAAAACACCTCATTTCAAGTGTTTGGAGGGACCCGGGTGGAGTTTAAGGACGTGTAATGGCACTAGGGACTTGGAACTTGAGTTTACTCCCCATGAATAAACTCATACAAGAGTTTTCGGCCATAACACCCATTCCCCATGAGTTTACGTCCGTAAACTCATGGTGGGTGGTTTATGGTTGTTAAATGGCTTCATATGACTAGGGAAAATTTGCTAGGATTTGATTTAAGGCTTGGAATTGATTTAAAACACCAAATGACAATACTTAAGGGAGTTTACGGCCTAGCATAGGACTCATGGCCGTAAAATCCTATAAACCCATGAAAAATTGTGTTTTTGATTCCAAACAAATCACATGTGATTGCTAAAATTATTTCAAAGCCTTACATGAATTTCTATGGGACATTTGAGGTGTTTTTGGAGTTTACGGCCTATGAGACCCCCCTCATGGCCGTAAACTCTCCTAGAGAGGGATTTATTATGTTTTAAGTCCAAAACTTGTTTGTAAACACATCTAAAAATTATTCTAAGGCTTTAGGGTGTTAAAGTGGCTTTCTAACACCTTAAATTGAGTTTACACCCAATGTTGAGGAGTTTACGGCCCAAGCACATGCCTTGGCCGTAAACTCATATAAATCCCCCAAAATTTATGTTTAAAGTGTTCCAAGGCTAAATCAATTATTCTAGAAGTCATATCCATGTCTTGTTGAGGTTTAGTAAGGGTTTAAGGGCTTAAAAACCCTATAATTATGAGTTTATGGCCTAAACACCATCCTTGGCCATAAACTTATATACAAGTCTCCAAATTATGGTTTAAGGCATTCTAGGTCCATTCCATAAAGCCATCTAGCCATATCTAAGGTCCAATTGTGTTTAGGAGGGGTTTAAAGGCATAAAAACCCACTAATTATGTGTTTACGGCCCAAGCTCCTTCCAGGGCCGTAAACTCATCTTCAAGGTCTTAATTCATGTTTTAATCTCTAATTTAAAGGCCAAATATGCTATACAATGAGTTTAGAAAGGTACCTTAGAGATTTGAGGCCTTAAAATTGAGTTTTGGACCCTTAAACTTGGATTTAGGAGAGAGGTTAGAGAGAGAGTAGAGAGAGGAAGAAAAAGCTTCAAATGAATGCTTAAACACGTTTATATAGGTCCTAAAACTTGGACACGGTGGAATTCTACCCGATACCGGCATTAAACGGGGCTTTAGGTCGCACCCGATTAAGTTTCCGTCACCCGGCGGGGACGTTTCTAACTTTTTGAAATAAATGTTTTTGGGCTAGATTCATGAGTTCCTAAAGGATTTGGACACTCATTGGATTTATAATAAACATATAAATTTAAATAATTCAACCCAAAACGAAAACGGAACGATTGACAAACGGCGAATCTTTACGGGTAGAACGGGTTATCGGTGATGAACAACTTCGGGTTGTTACAATTCCAATGATATAAAAACCATAAAAAATGGACACCAAATGTGAGATTTATGCATTTTATACGGGCTTTAATAGGCTAAGCCTGTGTAAATAAAATAAATTCAAAGTTAGCCGACGGAGTCTAAAGGAAAGTTGTAGATCTTGTTGATAGTTTTCAGTTGATATAATGAACGTCAAAGACGGAGCTCATATGAAGGAGTTATGCAATTTTGAAAATCTGGAGAAGGTCACACACGCACGCATGTTGTGCGTGGCTTGCAAGCAAAGTCATCCACGTAGCCTCACCCAGATCGTGCCATGTGTCGGCAACCTAGTGGATGGACGTCACCCTTATACGCGACACGCCTCCTATTGCGCAACATGCAAGACTCCAAAGTCATCTCTAAATACCAAATTATTCTTTCACTCCTCCCGATACCCTCCAGTCGTTATCTCTTTGAAAATTTAGATAGTTAGCCTGTTTTTCTTCATTCTAGCCTGCTGCAAAGCCCTGCGACACCCTCAAGTGCTCAGCTTGCCATAATCTTTGTGTAGGAAGGACCTAAGTTAGTATTCTGCCTGTTTAGATCTCGATTCTTATCCATTGTACTATGTAAGTGAGTTACACTTACTTTGCCCATGTGTAATTTATAATTATAGTTGTAAGTCGTTATTAGGATCTTATAATTAAGTTTTATCAACGATTCCAAGTTGTTATGTTGATTGATCTACTATGCGAGAGGTGTCTAGAATTGTTATGCCAACTTGGTCGTTGGATTTCAGAAAGACTATATGTCAAAATGATCCTGCCTCCCGACTGTCCTGACTGGCTTATCCTTACTTGTTTGATCATGAAGTAGACTTTGGAATTGTTGATGAATCTAAACTCTTAAGATAATAGTTCCACGTAGTACGAAACTAGACTAAGAAGTAACGTTATGTACATCTAGGTCTTTCGAGAAAGGTGTAAGGCGAAGCTCTGCCCAATTCACCAATCACCTGAAACTTTGTCAAGTGACTAATCACCAGACACTTTCGTCAAGTGAGTGAATAGTTATTTTCAAGAACATAATCTTAACTTAATATATCTATATAATAAATGTTGTTTGCATTATCTGTGTTATGTGCTATTTGTAAAGTTAAGATAGTAACATTTGGATTAGGAATTGTTGTAGAAATCAATTGCTTTAGATATAGGTCTTGCCTTAGATTATGAATAAGACTTATAAAGGATTTCTTAGTGTCGAATAGGCTTGACATTGATTAGGTCTAATAGTTGGGTTAGAGTATGGGACCAAGTCGGAGTGTAATCCTCCCTGTCTTGGGATGACCAGAAATGGTGGGTCCCGATCAGACAACCGGACGGTATGTCTGGGCCATCGACCAGAGTAGATGACCAACATTAGGTTATTCTAGGTGGTCTTAGGACTGGTTATATAATTACACCTAATATATGTCTTGCAGAAATGATATTTTATCATTAAAATGTTATGGGATTGAAAACCCTACATATCTCACCAGGTTTGCCAAACCCGACCCACTCATTTTACTGCATCACAGGCAGTGGGGCCAAAGTTGAAATCGCATAGTTAGGATGCTGAGTGGAATAAAGGATAGGCTTGCATTAGTTATTTCAGGACCTTTTTATATACGCTGTAACATATGTTCATATATAAACAAATGACATCCTGAAGATTTTAATAAAATAACTTTTGTTATTTCAAAAATGTTTATTTAACTGGGAACTTGCGCATTTCAATAATTAAAAGCGTAAAGCAATTTTTTAAATTGGTTCTGAAAATGGGGGATGTCAGAGACTCCCATTTTCATTGATGCAACCAATTTTTCCTTCTCAGATGTCATCCTAACTCAACATCAAGACTCAGGCATCGAGGATTTTGTTCATTTCATAAAAAGTTGTCCGCTTCTCCATGCCTTCTGTGATGTTCCTAATCGATTCTACCCAAAACAAGTTTGTGAGTTTTATTACTCTTGCATTGTCGACACTAATGGTGAAACTATGTCTGGAACTGTTGGAGATGGTCATTCTAGGTCTTTTATCTATGCGGCCTCTATTCACCAAGTTCTTCATCTTCCTCAATTTGATCATTATTTTGAAGTTCCATTTGAAGTAAAATGCAGATCTATTCATACACTCCTATGCTATGTCTTATCTCTTTAGGGTAAAGGTAACACATATATTTATATCCTTCTTCAATGCTTTCCTGCTGGCTGGAAATATTTGACATGAGTCATTGGCAAGTGTCTTGGACACAAAACTGGTAATTTAGAACATTTGAACTTATTTGAGCAACACATTCTTTATGTCATGGGTCATAACAAGAATTTGGATTTTGCTCAACTCTTTTTGATCAATTGGTTGAGTGCATCAATGGAAACAAAAGGCCAACGTATGTGCCATATCCTCCCTAGCTCGCATTACTCTTTGCTTGTGTTGGTATGAGTTACAATGTCAATCATGGAGAATCTATACCATTCCTAGTTCTCTCATAAGAAATCATCAGTTCTAGCCATGTTGATGGAGATCCGCATTTGACTCAACATATGGAGAATTGGATTCTGAATCCATATAAAATTCGAGAACTACAAGGTGCTCACATGCCAGATCTTGAAAGTGACAATGGGGATGAAGATGAAGAAGAATCCAATCATTCCCCTGCAAACTCTAACGATGCTGATGATGAATATGAAGACTCTAATGTTGTATCCTATGATAGAAAGACTGATACTGACATGGTCGAAACTTCAGCTGAGGGAATGGTTAGAAATTTTCCTACAAGATTAAACAAGCACATTTTCTTTGCTTTGATCTCTCCATCATCATCAGTTCCTATCACACAGAGTTGATCAACTTCTCCACTTCAAGTTGAAATAAATGATATGTTAACTCATGCTACTGATGTTTCCAGTCCATCATCTCCTCCTCAACAAGTTGCAAATACCTTTCTGCTGCCAATTCCCCTTTAAGATGTTGCTACCTTTCGGGAGGAGTCTAATTCTAATTTCCAAACAATAGTGCTTTATCAACTCTTTCTTTTGGTTCAATTGACACAATTTCTTGGAGACATATTAACCAAAGTTGAGAGCGATATAGATGAAATTTAGCGCACTGTTGCCCTAATAGAAGATGATGAAATTTTTGAAGACACTACTCCTGACTCTCCACATGATGATCAACAATCTCCATAATCACCACCTCGTCTGGTAACAATCCTCCACCGTTTCAACCTCAATCCTTCATCATTTCAACCTCTTCCTCCATCAAACCCTCCTCCTCGTACCCCCTCTCCACCTCATAACACTCCTCACCTGTCTCCTCGGGCTGATGATGCAAAAAATGGGGACATAAGTCAAGATATGGCTATCACTGTTGTTAGTCAACTAGAGTCAGAGCATGAGCCTGGAAATGCTGATAATCTATCCGAGATTGATGAGGATTATTAAGGTTTTCTAGATATGGACTTCATGACACAAACTACCATTCCTCTAAACATCATTTATCCATATACATTCTCTGAGGGGGAGATTCCTCAGGGCACTCATAGTGATGTTGATTTTGATGATGGTCAACTTATCACAAGAAAATTAAAGGCTTCTTCCTCAAGGGAGGTAATGATGCTAAAGCTGGTAGTTCTTCAGCTCATCCTCTTGTCAAGAAAAGCAAGCTGACAGTCAATCTAGAAGAAGCGAATGAGGTTTGGAGACTTCCAATAGACGAAGTCAGGGAAATCATGCTTTTGAATAATGCTTCAGTATGAAAAGAAAGAGATGAACATCACTCCTACAAACTTGCTCAGATGCATGCCTCAGATGATGAAGGTCTTAATTCTTCATTGTAACCTTTTTATATCCGATCTACGAACGTACACATACATACATGCATACATACATACATACATACATATATATATACATACATACATGCATACATACATACATACATACATACATACATACATTCGTTATATATATATATATATATATATATATATATATATATATATATATATATATATACCTTCAACCACATCAATATAATTAAAATTGGTTAAATTTGCATTGAATATTTTTTACTATGACAACCATTCAAATTTAACTAATTGTTAATTAAATTAAACTACTACAACTAAATATGATATATATATATATATATATATATATATATATAAAATTACTTATAAGAATTAATTATACATGACTGAAATATTTAAATTTTGTTTAGTCAATTAAACGAATAATACTGTTATCTAATGTGTAAAATGAATACTATGCAAAAACCTCCAAATCTAATATTAAAAAATTTATTATGTGCGTCGAATATTTTATTTGTATTATTCATATAAGATTAATTATATAAGGGTCTAAGTTAATATATAAATTATGATTACTTCACTTTGTATTGTTAAGAGTAATTGAAATATACATCTTTGGCCACATTAATGTATTAAATATTTGTTAATTGCATTGAAGTGCTATTTTAATATTACAACTCACCAAATTACAATTAAATGTAATTTAGAGTTAAATCAAAGATGTTTTGCATTCATTGTAATACCCAGAATCTAGATGGTCAATTATGGAAATAAATCTTTTTTCTAAGGGTCAACTCATCGAGTTCTTGGATGGGAACTCGGCGAGTTATTGAAGGCTACTCGACGAGTTTGACACTGTTTGAGAAACCCTAAATTTTAGGGTCTTGCACCCTATTTAAAGGCCATAAGTCTTTCTTTTGGCCTCCTTATGAGCCCCCATTATTCCTAAAAATCCTAAATCGAATTTTAGCCTCAACCATCAAGCATTTGGACCTTGGAGAAGAGTTTGGTGTCCGTTTTGTGCCTTGTGAAGGGGAATAGAAGATCTTGAAGTTTCAATCTTGGAGAAGGAAGCCTTGGATCTAGAGTCACTCCATTTCTTCTAGCCATTCCGAGGTATCAATTTCAAACCTTGATTGGTAGATGATTATATCTTCTCATTTGGGTTTTGTTGTGATTTTGGCCTCCTTTTTGAGTTTATGAGTAAGATAGGTGGTGTAAAGGTTCATCCTTTTAGATCTGAGTTTGTTTTGCTACCCTTGAGCTTAAAGGTGCAAACTTTAGGAGGATCTTGATGTCATGCATGCATTAAGTCGGGTGTTAAGTTCATTTGAAGCTTAAGAGCTTCATATAGACATGCATGGATGTAAAGTTTGCAACTTGACATGGTTTTTGATGGGTTTTGGTCATAAGACATCCTATGTGCTCATACAAACCCTAATGCTTGGATCTAGGTTTCTCTATTGTACATGCTTTGATTCCAAGACTATAAACCCTAATTCTAGCATATGGAAATCGATATTAACATATAATTAGGTTTATGATATTACCTTGATTGTTATGTAGCAATAACAATCCCAATTCCTCCTTGAATTGACTTTGGAAGGCTTAGAGTCACAAGTGTCACTCCTCTAATGGCTTACAAACACCAAGAGCAAATGGAGAAGGTATAAGGAGAGAGGAGAGGTATAAGAATTCGTCTCTAGGACCTCTTGGGAAGGCATGGACGAATTCATGAGCCTAGGGGTCTTTATATAGGTGTAGAGATTAGGGTTTTAGTCCTTATCCTTATCTAGTTGCTTGCCCACCAAGTAACCATAAGATAAGCCTTGAAAACCCTTATCCTAGTCGAATTCTAAGGCCTTATCACCTTAAATTCGTCCAACCTATTAATAAGATAATCCTTACCTTATTTTGTAACTATCACATAATTACAATTCAGCCCCTCTAGTTTAATTAATTACACTTGATCACAAAATTAATTCTTAATTAATTATTGACCAATATTAATTAAACAAATATGATTTCTCCTTTAATATATTATTCTTATAACATATTAATAAATCATAATAACCTCTCTCTTTATTTATTTCTCCAATCAAGTTGCTTTGGTGAAGGCAACCCAAAAGGACCATGAACCATCGGGTCACGTACATACCAAAATAGTTATGTACTTAAACAATAATCCAACAGTCTCCCACTTGGATAAGTCTAATAACTATTCTGCGTATGACTTCAGATCCTGATCTGCAATCGTAGCTTTCCAAAGCCGCTGTCTACTCTGATCCTATCAGATACACGTGTCCTTAGATAAGGGATCATATATTCCTCCATTCTAGATATCATATGAGATATGATTTCAAATCATTCTCTTTGTACTATATCTCGATTCCCATTTATGACGATTGACTAATTGAACAAATCAAATTAGCCCTAGCCCGGCCGAGCATTTACGTTTGTCATCACAAAATCATCGAGGGGCCCAAAGATATCGCCTTTATCCTACTTTGAATAAAAGGAATGGATAAACTTTGATACAATGCTTGCTTGCACTCACGCACCAAATCACACACAACAATATGTTTTATAACACCAAGTTACTAGTGTGATTACATATTATCAATGTGCAACCGATTCGCAAGATACAACTCACACATCTCGGTTTCAAGAATATAAGATGTTATCGTCTCACCAATCACTCGTGATACAATTCATGGAGTGATCCAAGTGAGCGTGAGTTTAATCCAATGCTCAAATTCATATTCATAAGCACTCATGAATGTTGCAGAAAACATTTGCTTATGTCTAATGCTCTTTAGACAATCCACACACCAATTCATGACAGTCTTCATTCATATCTACTTCCAACATATGAACGACTGTGGCCCGTTCGAATAATTCGATTATTCTTAATAAACTCAATTATTCTGGAAGTCAAAACATGCAAATATGAAACACAAGAATAATACTAATCCCATATGGCCTCAACCCTTTGAGCATAAATAAAACACCTTTTATTTATCACCATATTGATTACTCATTATTTGTCGTTTCGGGTAATCAACTTCTTACTTGAATTACAACACTTGTCCCATGCTCCTAGCATGCATACAATGTTTACCTATGGTTCTTAATTTGTGAAATAGATCACATTGAACACATTTCCAATCATTCTCATTTCACAACTCCAAATCCTTTTTCCATAAGTTAAAGAATATCAAATTCTTGCTACTTATAGAATATGCTAAATTCTAACATTCTATGCAACTATCGTTTCGTAATGTCACTGCACCAAAGTCACAAAGACTATTGCCAATGATATTACAAAGTCCTTTATCGGAGATTGTTACAAGACAATTCCTTAGATATGATGTCTCTCACTCAAAGTACATTCCTTTGAACATCCTTTTGCATAAAGGTTTCTAATCTAGACATAGATTTTCAATATTCAATTCCCAATATGGACACATTTCCATATTTTCCATACGAAAACTTATTCTTAGTAGAATCTTGTCTATTCATAATAATGTCGATATGGTCCATCCAATACGGAAACATTTCCATATTTTCAAATACTATACTTCCAACTACTCACAAGCGACCAATCCTCGTCGAACATTGGATTGTCCTTTGATAGTTGTTTAATTATTTTAGTCAAAACCGATTCAAGTCCTTTTTCCCTCTAAATGCGCTAGACATTTGGAAAATTTTAGAATGGTCAAACATTAAAGCATTTGCAATCGATGCTATACCCGAAGCGTAAGGGACACGACACACAATGTTTTATTTGCTATGTTCTCAAAATTCGAATTGTGAAGAGGAATGCCGTGATCATAATCGAAATTTTAAGAACACACTATGTACCTTTGACTAAATTTATTAACATTTCTCAACCTAAACCTTTAGATCAGAAATGAAGCATAATATTCTCTCCGTTAATTATAGCAAAAAACTTTACAACCCTTGTGACTTTGCAAGGTATAAATCTTATTTTCTATAATTAATATTGCCAACTTGCAATACGTGCCTTAATAATCATACAATCATAACATTTATGCTCCCACTATCATGATGATTATTATAAAACATAACACTTATGCTCCCACTAGCTTCGACATGTACTCATAAACATCTTAACTTTCTGAAAAACAATGCTTATTGAATTTCTTGAGTTCATGTTTCTCATACTTAGTGCTTTGATAATCTTTTATCAAGGCTTCTTGAACTTCTACACTTTGCCTTCGATAGTTCATATGTGTGTCTAAACACTTAAGACTAATTGCCAAACCTCACAATTCAAATTATGGAAAGGGATATTGTAACCATAATCGAATTCGAGAATGCAATTTTACAATCACTATCTTCTTAAATTCTCTCTTAGTGAAAGCATTTCCTCACAGTCATTTTCATGAAGGAGGAAATCTTATGACACTTAGATTTAAACGGTGTATGTGTTCCTATCCATGTGAATTTGTTAAAACTAAAGTTTACGACAAATTCAAACTCATATGGACCGAACTTTCTTAATCTTGATTTCTTGCCTTATGGTAGCACAGCTGCCCACCATGTCTTCCAAGTAGTTAAGCAGCTCACCCTTTCCTATCAATGTACCTTTCATTGATTAAGGTGCTTTGCCTTTTATGTGTTCAACATGAGAACTCATAGAACTCACATGCATAATTAACTCGATTGGATTGGCACAGAAACAAAATAATGTCAACATGATAGGTTTTAAACCTCAACTCGTGTGCTAGTGATGATCGATAAGGTTTATTTGATTTGTTCTTGAAACCTTTCAAGACCATGAAGACTCCCACTGACTCCTTGACATATAAGATTCTCTTGTCAAACAAATATTCAAGAGTTAGTGTAGCTTTTATCAAAAAACTTCATAAATTGGTCTTAGTTGGTCTTTGTCTTATCCAAGACATCACAACTTTCCACATTTGATGAATATTATAAACCTTTAATACTTATCACTCAATGTTACAATCTTAACTTTAAGACTTGTTTTGGAACAAGTATGATTGACTAATTGATTTAACCATTTCTTCAATTCTCGATTCCTCTTCATAAACATACAATTGTACTTAGAGGATCAATTGAAATATGGTTGTTAATCATTAAGACTTATCATAAAGCATAAAAGGTACTCTCTCTTCTTCTTAGAATGGAGAAACTTTTATCTTTCTGCCTACTTGATTCTTGTTATTCGTTCTACTATTGATTTAAACTTTTTCAATCAATTCAGAATTACACTTAATCTTATAAGTATAATCATATTTACTAAACCTTTAGTAAATCATGACGAATATCTTGTTACTCTTATGGTGGACTTTGATCAACACACAACTTTGTGTACTCGATCTCCTAGTCCTTCACTTGACACTTTGTCAATGAATTAGTCTAATTTCCAAATATGAAATTTCTCATTCATTGTGCAACCAAGTTGCATGATTCCAAATTTCTGTCCAATTGAAACTTGGGCGATGAGACACTCTCCCTATTTGGTAAATTCTCGACTTTTCCATAAACACCATAAATAAGAATCATATCCATTTGTTGTAGAAATATGCAAACACCAATTCTCATAATGATTTCATTGCAAGGAAATAAACAAATAAATAAATAAATCAAACGAAAATTTATTTTATTTATAAAAGCAGCGGAAAACATTTGTCCTTACAATGCAAAATCCATTGAAAACTATGTATTTCAAAAGAAAAATTTCTAACAACTCTATCATAACTATCTAAGCTCAGAATCTAATCTTCAAGTCCATGCGATCAAGATCCATTCTTTGTGATTAGATTCATCTTGCTCTTTCACTAAGCTTCCTTTCTTTTCACTGATCCTGTAAAACATTCAAATGCAATCTTATTACATTATGTATTAAGAATTAATGAATAGGAACTTAATGGAGTTAGATAGTGGATTTTACCTGAAGCGCAACCATACTCTTTGACTCTCCCATCTTCTGGACTCTTCAGGCTCTTTGGGCATACTTGTATCCAATGCCCTTTATTTTGGCAGTAAACGCAGGTCGGTTCTCCTAGAACGTCCTCAGAAGCATGGTCGGTTGACTTTTCCAACAAATACGCTCCATTGCTTCGCCAAATCATTTCTGATTCAGCAGCAATGAGCATGTAAGTTAGGTCAATGAGGTTGTCGTCATGATCCATCATATAATACTTTCTTTTGAACTCATTATATGATTTAGGAAGTGACTGCAAAACCCAATTTACAGCCAACTCATCTGGGAATGACACACCCAACATTATCAACCTGTCAATGTGTGATTTCATTCCTAGAACGTGGGCACACACGGGTTTACCATCTTCATGTTTCATTTCTAATAGGGCCTTAGTAATATTGAACCTTTCAATTCATCGATCTTGTGGGTTGGGGAGAACAATAGGAGGAGGAGGAGGAAGTGAAGCATGATTTCTCGTTCCTCGATAGAATCGTGGAATACCATCTTCATGTGGAATGCTTGTTCCATGGGATTTAGGAAGACCATAGTTGTCGAACTTTGACATCTACAAAACGGGAGAAAAACAAATTCAAGTTAGTTGATTGATTGAGTCCTTAGTAAATCACCCAAATAAGATACTAAGGCTAGGACCCAACACAATATTCTACAACTCGGGAGAGGGATGTCGTAACCCTAATTGCAGAATATTTGAAGGTAAGTGAATGACGTTTCACTAATTTCCACCACGAAAAACGAAAAGATATTTAAGTTTTAAATCTATGAAAACTCCTAGATCCTTTGAGATACATTGAACTTTCAATTGCATGTTTAAATCTCGATATGCCCCTCTTGTTTGTGACTGGGATGCCGAGGATCACAAAGCGAGTGTGAATAACCATGCAAACTACATGGTGCCCTCACATGTTACAGTCACCTATTTGATGTGCTGGTAAACCACACACGCTCCACCGAACTATGACAAACATTGAGTCACCCTTTGCTACCTTTGCTTAGAACCATTTAGTGTGCCGGTAAACCACACAAGCTCCACTAACGTCTTCGCAAGGGCACAAAGTGTAATTTCACGGAATTGCATCAATTCACTTTTGCCTAAGTAACTAAGATTGAGAATTTTATGAAAACATTAGTTACTTTTATACTTTATTATACTTATAATGGAAGGTTTCGTCCTATCCTACCCGTTCGGCTAACGACCCTCCACTAGTCAAGAGTGCGGTGGGTAAGAGTGGATACCCATTCAATCGCCATTTTATAGGCAATTTCCTTAAACACCCCTTATAGACCAGCTTCGTGAATGAGGCCTACTAACGGTAAGACTGACTTTTACTCATACATATATATATATATATATATATATATATATATATATATATATATATATATATATATATATATATATATATATATATAACGTTAGACTTTTAATGTTATATATAGTATAGGGTGTATTTTATACTTTCAAAATACTAGGTGGTCTAATTTAACAATTATAATTTTAATTCAATTAAATTGTAAACCTAAACCTTTTATGGATTTATTAAAATTCTTTTAATTATACACCTTAATTAATTAATAAAACCATAAGGGTGTGATTTGAACTTTTTCAAACTATACTAGAGTTTTAGAATTTAACATTCCTAATTAAACTTTTAATCAACTTTTAAATTCCAAAACTTGAGGGCAAGTTTTGAAACATTTCAACACATTAGGGTTTAGAATTTAAATATACATCAAAATTAAACCATTTAATCAAAATTTAAATTCCAAAACTAGAGAGCAAGTTTTGAAACCTTTTTCAAAACATTAGGGTTTTAACTATTTAAATTTCAAAACAACAAAACCTTTAGGTTCAAATTTAAACTATAAAACCTAAAGGGGAAAATATGAAACTTTTCAAAGCACAAGGATCAAATAACAAATAATCTAAATTAACATATAATTACATAATTATCCATATTTGATTTATTTAATGATTTCTTGCAAAACAATTTACCAATTTACTCAAAATAATTAATCAATTATCACATAAGGAAACAATTATCTTATTAATTGATAAATATCTTCCATTACATCAAAATATAGTCATATAGATCAAAAAATAGGATTTACATTGATCTAATATGATAAGGTAACAATCCATAAGCAAAAACAGCAAGAAATCGCAAAATACCCTCCATCTGACGAGTTGACTCGTCGAGTCAAGCATGGACTCGGCGAGTTCAGCTATGGACTCGGCGAGTCCAGCCTCCAGAAACCAAAAAATCGAATTTTTTCAACATATCAAGCATCAATACAATTGAAACCAGTCTAACAAACTCTATATTCCCGAAACATCAACGTACGAGTCTCTATCATGACTGCTATCTCAGTGCAGAATGCACTCGGCCTCTCATCATAAATCTCTATAATGCCCTCCTTGATCACACTGAGGATCACAGGAGTCTGGTCAATGATACTGCGTAAAATTCTCAGATGAGATGAACTCTCTCATCTGATCATCAATCTGCCCGGCTCCAGAGTCCAAGCCAGATCCCTCGTCGACGCCAGAACTACCATCTGGTCTACCACGTAGGGTCACTATACTCGGCAACATGCCATCACTAACATCACAATACTCATCCAAACTCGAGGTATCTCACACACTACAAGTTCCCTGGATTCATCTCAGCCTTCCTTGATTTGAGTACGGATCCTCTGCTTTCAGTAGTACGGGCTCATACTACCTTCCACATCTATCCGTACTTTCCTCAAGAACTGCCTCGACTCCACCAAGTCACTCTACTACTACTGATCTCTGCTACTACCTTCCTAGGCTTTCCCTAGGGAACTTCTGACTCCACCCAAACCAGTCCTCAGTTGCTGAAGGCCTCATTGTAATGTCAATTAGCCACCACCTGAACACCATCGCATGCAATGAGGCTCGGATAATCCTTCGAGTAAAAGTCTCGTCCCTACAACGGTTAGACTCAAACAAGAGCTGCACAGTAGGGCCAAATCCAGCACTCTGAGATTATTCAACCCTAATCACATGTGATGTGACGTATTCACCTAATGGCTAACTCCCATCACTCAGAGTCCCACAAAGCACAAAGCAAGCAGCATTCGGATAAAGGAAACATACTCAGGCAAAACTATTCTCATGACAAGAAACTGTACTAGCATACAATGCTAAACTCATACTATCAGGCATAACCTACACAGGCTATCCTACTACTGTCTACTCAATACTAGCATGAAATTCTTATCAAGCTGAAACACATAAAGCAGGCACATAAGGCATCCTCCTAGATCCTTAGTCCTATACTAGCATGCTGTTCTACTGAAACTGAAACTGAAACTGGAAGTAAAACTGAAACTGAAACTATTGATCATAAACTTGTATAGGTAATTTGGGAGTACTTACTTGAGCTCGGTTGATTACATGCACCACACCCTTTTTCTCTTTTCAAACCTCTTTTCGCTTTTTCTAAAACTCTTTTCTTTATACTTTTTCTAAAATTGTTTTCATTTCTCAAAATTCTTTTGTAACCATGGTTTTTCTCTTGAAAACTTTATACCACTTCCTTAGTTTGAGTTCAGACACACTCGTGAGTGCGCCTGAATACCTCAAACCAAGGCTCTGATACCAACTTGAAACATCCCAAAAACACAGTCTGAAAATTTCGTTTAATTTAATAATAAAACTATAGTCGATAAACCTCATGTAAAAATCATGAGCTATGTATCTCAAAATATCTTAACAACTACCAGATATATCAGAGTATAAACATCTCAGGCTGAACAAATGGTGTGTGCACTGCAATCTTCCCGAGCTCCTCTTTTGAAAACTGAGTACCTGAAAGCAAAACTGAAAACCGTAAGCACGAAGCTTAGTGAGCTCCCCCAAGCTACCTCATACCATACAACATATAAAGCACATATTGGGCCTCGCCCACTGCATCGGACCGAAGTCCGGAATTGACTGGGACCTCGTCCCCTGCATCGGACCGAAGTCCGGAATTAACTGCATCGGAGCGAAGTCCGGAACTGACTGGGACCTCGTTCCCTGCATCGGACCGAAGTCCGGAACTGTCTGAACATAGCATAACATAAACACGTATTTGCTAACATAACACATATACTGCATCGGACTGAAGTCCGGAACACATAACACAAACATGCTTGAATCACAAAGACATCAAGCACTCTAACTACTGCATCAGACTGAAGTCCGGAACTACTGCTAACTAAACGGGCCGGCATTGTGGCCGTAGACCCGTTCCTACTGGAAGGAAACTCACCTCACACTTCTGAAGTCCCGTAGACACAATCCCACACTGCTGAAGTCCCGCAGACTCCACCCCAGCTGCTGGTTGACAGATTCCCGAACTGTCAACACCAAATAACACCCAATTAATAATTGGGTTCTAACACATAACTAAAAATACATGCTTTGGATAATTACTACATTACCCCTAACTTGGCTTACCCAAGCCCAAGGCCCAATCCATAGGCCCAAAGTCAACTAGGGATCAAAACCCAACATATGGCCCAAATTTCCAAATTGGGCCCAAACCTCTACATGGACATCCCTTAAGGCCCAATTGATCAGTCCAGTCCAACATGTATCATTCTAGGGCCCAATATCTAACAACCATCTATGCCCCAACTATGGCCCATCTATGGCCCAATTTTCCAAATTGGGCCCAATCCTTCATATGGGCCTTACCCTAAAGCCCAACTAATTACTCTAGCCCATTTGATTATTCTCGGATGGCCCAACACAAAGCCCAAGTGAAATTAGGGTTTCACATCAAATGATAACTAGGGTTAAGTGTTTCTTACTTAACCCACTAAGGACTTAACACACTAGGGACTTAATCCATTAAGGACTTAATCCATTAAGTCCATTATTGCTTACATTAATTCATGCCAATGATTATTATTTAATATTCACTTATTAAATAATTCTCGTGTGTGTGCTGATAATCTCTCAAATATAAATATTTTCTCAATTATCTCACTAAGGACTCAGTCCATTAAGTTCTTTACTCTACTAGATAAATGAGATGGAGTGATAGGGCGCAACACATAATCCGATCTCAATGGCCCAAAAGTGGGCCAATAAGTCTAAGGCCCAATACTCATAATTAGGGTTTTCCACCCAAACATGGCCCAATAGGCCCAAAACCAATCTCTAAGCCCATTAGGGTTTGCTAGCGGGGCACCACCCACTACCACCTCGGGTAGTGGTGGTCGATGGCGGCTCACGGTGGTGGTTATTATTATTTTCATTAATAATCCAAACTAATTACAATTACAAGTTTTACTCCAAAACTAACACACACACACACTAACTAAGCTAACTACGCACACAACCACACCATGGTGGCCGGCGGCGATGCTTGGCGGCAGCCACCACCTCACGGTGGTGGCAGTGGCTGTTCTTGGAAATTCCAGCTAAACAAAACGCACATACAATTTAATAACTACTAGAATCGTGATAACACAAGAATACACACCCAAAATTACACCCACAGCCACCTCTCACGGTGGCTAGTGGCGGAGGAAGAAGGAAAAAGCAGCAACACCGAGACAGCGAACACCACAACCCCTTCGGGGTGGCAACGAAGACCGGAGAAAACAGGAGTGGGCCAGCGGCGGCGGATGGAGCTTGGGGGTTTCGTTCGCCACCGGAAACAACCGCGGGTGGCAACTGACTTGATTTCTCACCTCCCATCAGACGAACGTCGACCTAACAATCCTTGATTTCGCCGGCAGCAACCGGCGTCACTCGAATGGTCGTTCCGTCAGCGATGACCAGCACACGAAGATGACTAGTCCGCCGCCCTTCACTTGTTGCGACGTCCCCGCAATCCGGTAGTCTTCAGCTTGTCATCAACGTGAATCACAGGAGGTCATTCGGAGTCTTGGAGCTTCGACTGATCGGGAAGGCAAGAGGGAAGTCGGGTGGTGATGGCGGTTGGAGGAGGGGAGGGATAAGGGTGGAGGCCGCTTCTATCATTTAGGGTTAGGGTATTTGTTGCTGAACCTGCATACGAGAGGGTATAAGCCGTCGGGTTCAAGTCCCACGTATATACCAAACATCCTTACACTTTTGTCACAACCAGCCCCTCCTTGCCAATTCTTTTTCAAACTAAATCCAAAATTTACCAAATAGACCCTGACTTCAAGAATCTCTTCATAATAGGTCCTGAAATTACCATTCAACCCCCTAAGCCTTCAAATCTTTTCAAATTAATTCACAATAAATACCATGAAGCCCTTGCCTTCATAACTATCTACGAAACTAACCCAAAACTTACATTTTAACCCCTACCTTCTATAATTATGATCTTTAACTCCTCAAAATTAACGCCTTGCTCAACTATTATTAATTTTAGGGCTTCTATACATTTATTTATTTATTCAAATAAACAGGGCGTTACAACTCTCCCCCACTTAAATTAGATTTTGTCCTCGAAATCATTCATTGTCATTCCTTTCACTTCAAACCACTCTAGTAACCTGATCACCTTCCTAGGCACACCCTAGCCTTTCTAGGGTAACTGTAACCAACCCTCGCGACAAGATCACATCTAATCTGTCTGATATTTGTTGCCCTGAGATGGTCTGATTCCCTGACAGAACACTCATACCAATTATTATCGATGAAACCAACCTGCTTATCTCTCAACTGACTACTCAACTTTTGCTAGCTCGAAAATTCCCACTACAAAATAGGTTCACAACCTAATTACCCCTGTAGATCACTTATACTTGGCCAATGCTTAGCTATTTCCGCTGTGAGTGACTTTTCACTTCCCAATAAACCAGCTATCCTGTCTGTACTTGCAACTTAGGGAACAATTACTAACATTGCCCAAGAGCTGTAACTGCCTGAAACACTAAACTGTCTAAACACTGAACTGCCTGAATCACTAAATTGCCTGAAACTGTATCCTGCCACATGGCTGCTTCCTGACATCTACCGAGACCTACCTGGTCTCAATTTTCTGCCAATCATCTGAAATATCGGGTTCCAGCCCAACTGCGGAGTCAAAGGACTCCCTACTTAGTCGCCTCACACGACTTCTGGACGAAATCCTTCTATGGATCTAGCTGCTACTAGCTATCCTGACACTGTGGCCCTAACGGCCTTCCGCTCTAACTGATTGGTTCCATGCGTCGAATCCTGACGTCACCAAAACCAAAGCTAAACGCGATTGCTACATCACCAATTATAGCCTTATGTCATAAATGACCTTTAGCAGTCCACTACTTCATTGCTCTAATCTCTATCGTGGCGCTTCTACAATCTTATCACTGGCTTAACCAGGTCTCATCCGTCTGGGAAATTCCGAAATCCAATTCGTGGATTTCCATTTCCTCACTGCTACACCCGAACTGGTGGGTACTACTATTCTTTCTGCATCCTAACAACGCACTAACGCTATCTACCAACCTAGTGAAGGCTGCGGCTACACCCACAGACTCACATCACTCTAGTACTATCTACTAATCTTGTGAATGCTATGGCTAAACCCGCAGACTTACAACACTCTAATACTATCTGACTGCTAGTGAATGCTACGGCTACACCCGTAGACTTACAGCACTCTGATGCTATCTGACTACTAGTGAATGCTACGGCTACACCCGTAGACTTACAACACTCTAATACCGGATCGAACATGCACTTGCCCCGCACTCAACTGAACTCGTGTCCTGAATAGAATCCCAAACCTGATTCCCTAAGGCTTGCTAGAAACATCACGAGAACGCGATCTCCTTATTGGCAAGCTTTTCTGAAATTCCATCTCACACTATCCTCAAACCATACAACCGCTTGGGCTATCTTCCTTCACAATAAGGATGCGAAACTTATCCTAGTCTCAAAACTGCCTCGCTTCTGAATCCTTGGGTGATTCTCCCCCACTTTGATTCAGCTAATGCCCTACAGCACACAAAACTTGAAGAATTCCCAATCCTTCTCACCACCCATGACCAATCTGCTAGAAACCACACTTTACCAATGCTAGTGCTTCAACACTAGCTAGTCCCAAAGATCACACAACTCTAAAAATCCGAATAAATCTCCGGTAATAACCCGCTAGACCCAGGAAGCTCCGAATCTCAATTGGAGACCATCAGAATCTCCCACTTTATCACGGCCTCTATCTTGGCCTAATCGACTAGAATATCCTTCCGATTGACGAGGTACCCAAGAAATTGCACCCCGCGCAACCAGAACTCACGATTAAAGAACCTTGCGAAAATTCTCTTCCTCCTTAAAGTCTCTAGCACCTCCCTCAGTGTGTTTCTCGTGCTACTCCTCAGTCTTGGATTAAACCAAGATGACGTTGAACTCTCCCAATCCAGCAATCTAGGGAATTGGTCTATCAATATTCGCCAATGCTTCTCGGTATGCAATCAACATATGACATCTCATAAAAATACAATTCAGACACAAACTAAGGATAACTCAGGGTTACACTTACTCAAACCTCTGGAACGAAAGGCTCCTGTGTGCAGTTTCCTACAAGTGTTGCACCGAATCTGGTCATGCTGGTCTCTCGAAAGCTAATCTGAAATCTATGCTCCCCTCCCGAGACCCCTCACTATAAGCAACTGATTTGGTTCCCTCTTACCAATGTGCTCCAAGTCCATATCCCGCTCTCAAGCTATGGAAGTCATATCATTCAGGGTCTTGCACTCCGAGATACTCACAATCTCCCTGCTATCATTCTAAAATATGTTCTGATAACTTATCTTCTTCGTTTCCTCATATGATGCATACTGTGGTACTATATAAGATCTTTTCCGAGACTTGGCAATGACCTCCACCACAGTCTTAGTCGTCTAGTAGAGATCTAACAACTCTTGCGCCAACTGCTGTGCCTCAATCGCCTGGGCACACTCTGCCCAGAATCTGGTCTGGAAGTCATCCTATGACATAGCATCAACCATGTCATCACTCAACTCACTACCAACCTCTTCCTATCAATCTCGTGCTTTATCCCTCAGGAGATAGGAAGTAAGTCAGATCTTGTCTCCTTTCGAGACAACGTCTGGTACGAAATGTGTTGGTTACATCTGCCAACCATCTGCTGCTAACAATGGGGTCCCTAACCCCATGTCAATCAGAAGTCTAACAAACTCTGTATTCCTGAAACATCAACGTATGGGTCTCTATCATGACTGCTATCTCAGTGCAGAATGCACTCGGCCTCTCATCATAAATCTCTATAATGCCCTCCTTGATCACACTGAGGATCACAGGAGTCTGGTTAATGATACTGCGTAAAATTCTCAGATGAGATGAACTCTCTCATCTGATCATCAATCTGCCCGGCTCCAGAGTCCAAGCCAGATCCCTCGTCGACGCCAGAACTACCATCTGGTCTACTATGTAGGGTCACTATACTCGGCAACATGCCATCACTAACATCACAATACTCATCCAAACTCGAGGTATCTCACACACTACAAGTTCCCTGGATTCATCTCATCCTTCCTTGATTCGAGTACGGATCCTCTGATTTCAGTAGTACGGGCCCATACTACCTTCCACATCTATCCGTACTTTCCTCAAGAACTGCCTCGACTCCACCAAGTCACTCTACTACTACTGATATCTGCTACTACCTTCCTAGGCTTTCCCTAGGGAACTTCTGACTCCACCCAAACCAGTCCTCAGCTGCTGAAGGCCTCCTTGTAATGCCAATTAGCCACCACCTGAATACCATCGCATGCAATGAGGCTCGGATAATCCTTCGAGTAAAAGTCTCGTCCTTACAACGGTTAGACTCAAACAAGAGCTGCGCAGTAGGGCCAAATCCAGCACTCTAAGATTATTCAACCCTGATCACATGTGATGTGACGTATTCACCTAATGGCTAACTCCCATCACTCAGAGTCCCACAAAGCACAAAGCAAGCAGCATTCGGATAAAGGAAACATACTCAGGCAAAACTATTCTCATGACAAGAAACTGTACTAGCATACAATGCTAAACTCATACTATCAGGCATAACCTACACAGGCTATCCTACTACTGTCTACTCAATACTAGCATGAAATTCTTATCAAGCTGAAACACATAAAGCAGGCACATAAGGCATCCTTCTAGATCCTTAGTCCTATACTAGCATGTTGTTCTACTGAAACTGAAACTGAAACTGGAACTAAAACTGAAACTGAATCTATTGATCATAAACTTGTATAGGTAATTTGGGAGTACTTACTTGAGCTCAATTGATTGCATGCACCACACCCATTGTCTCTTTTCAAACCTCTTTTCGCTTTTTCTAAAACTCTTTTCTTTATACTTTTTCTAAAATTGTTTTCGTTTCTCAAAATTCTTTTGTAACCATGGTTTTTCTCTTGAAAACTTTATACCACTTCCTTAGTTTGAGTTCAGACACACTCGTGAGTGCGCCCGAATCCCTCAAACCATGGCTCTAATACCAACTTGAAACATCCCAAAAACACAGTCTGAAAATTTCGTTTAATTTAATAATAAAACCATAGTCGATAAACCTCATGTAATAATCATGAGCTATGTATCTCAAAATATATTAACAACTGCCAGATATATAAGAGTATAAACATCCCAGGCTGAACAAATGGTGTGTGCACTGCAATCTTCCCGAGCTCCTCTTTTGAAAACTGAGTACCTGAAACCAAAACTGAAAACCGTAAGCACGAAGCTTAGTGATCTCCCCGAAGCTACCTCATACCATACAACATATAAAGCACATACTGGGCCTTGCCCACTGCATCGGACCGAAGTCCGGAACTGACTGCATCGGACCGAAGTCCGGAACTGACTGGAACCTCGTCCCCTGCATCGGACCAGAGTCCGGAACTAACTGCATCGGACCGAAGTCCGGAACTGACTGGGACCTCGTCCCCTGTATCGGACCGGAGTCCGGAACTAACTGCATCAGACCGAAGTCCGGAACTGACTGCATCGGACCGAAGTCCGGAATTGTCTGAACATAGCATAACAAAAACACGTATTTGCTAACATAACACATATACTGCATCGGACTGAAGTCCGGAACACATAACACAAACATGCTTGAATCACAAAGACATCAAGCACTCTAACTACTACATCGGACTGAAGTCCGAAACTACTGCTAACTAAACGGGCCGGCATTGTGGCCGTAGACCCGTTCCTACTAGAAGGAAACTCACCTCACACTGCCGAAGTCCCGTAGACACAATCCCACACTGCTGAAGTCCCGCAGACGCCACCCCAGCTGCTGGTTGACAGATTCCCGAACTGTCAACACCAAATAACACCTAATTAATAATTGGGTTCTAACACATAACTAAAAATACATGCTTTGGATAATTACTACATTACCCCTAGCTTGGCTTACCCAAGCCCAAGGCCTAATCCATAGGCCCAAAGTCAACTAGGGATCAAAGCCCAACATATGGCCCAATTTTCTAAATTGGGCCCAAACCTCTACATGGACATCCCTTAAGGCCTAATTGATCAGTACAGTCCAACATGTATCATTCTAGGGCCCAATATCTTACAACCATCTAGGCCCCAACTATGGCCCATCTATGGCCCAATTTTCCAAATTGGGCCCAATCCTTCATATGGGCTTTACCCTAAAGCCCAACTAATTACTCTAGCCCATTTGATTTTTCTCGGATGGCCCAACACAAAGCCCAAGTGAAATTAGGGTTTCACATCAAATGATAACTAGGGTTAAGTGTTTCTTACTTAACCCACTAAGGACTTAACACACTAGGGACTTAATCTATTAAGGACTTAATCCATTAAGTCCATTATTGCTTACATTAATTCCTGCCAATGATTATTATTTAATATTCACTTATTAAATAATTCTCGTGTGTGTGCTGATAATCTCTCAAATATTAGTATTTTCTCAATTAGCTCATTAAGGACTCAGTCCATTAAGTTCTTTACTCTACTAGATAAATGAGATGGAGTGATTGGGCTTAATACATAATCCCATCTCAATGGCCCAAAAGTGGGTCCAATAAGTCTAAGGCCCAATACTCATAATTAGGGTTTTCCACCCAAACATGGCCCAATAGGCCCAAAACCAATTTTAAGCCCATTAGGGTTTGCTAGCGTGGCACCACCCACTACCACCTCGGGTAGTGGTGGTCGATGGCGGCTCACGGTGGTGGTTATTATTATTTTCATTAATAATCCAAGCTAATTACAATTACAAGTTTTACTCCAAAACTAACACACACACACACACACACACACACACACTAACTAAGCTAACTACGCACACAACCACACCATGGTGGCCAGTGGCGATGCTTGGCGGCAGCCACCACCTCATGGTGGTGGCAGTGGCTGTTCTTGGAAATTCCAGCTAAACAAAACGCACATACAATCTAATAACTGCTAGAACCATGATAACACAAGAATACACACCCAAAATTACACCCACAGCCACCTCTCACGGTGGCTAGTGGCTGAGGAAGAAGGAAAAAGCAGCAACAGCGAGACAACGAACACCACAGCCCCTTCGGGGTGGCAACGAAGACCGGAGCAAACAGGAGTGGGCTAGCGGCGGCGGATGGAGCTTGGGGGTTTCGTTCGCCACTGGAAACAACCGCGGGTGGCAACTGACTTGATTTCTCACCTCCCATCGGAAGAACGTCGGCCTAACAATCCTTGATTTCGCCGGCAGCAACCGGCGTCACTCGAATGGTCGTTCCGTCAGCGATGACGAGCACACGACGATGACTAGTCCGCCGCCCTTCACTTGTTGCGACGTCCCCACAATCCGACAGTCTTCAGCTTGTCGTCAACGTGAGTCACCGGAGGTCATTCGGAGTCTTGGAGCTTCGACTGATCGGGAAGGCAAGAGGGAAGTCGGGTAGTGATGGCGGCTGGAGGAGGGGAGGGATAAGGGTGGCGGCCGCTTCTATCATTTAGGGTTAGGGTATTTGCTGCTGAACCTGCATACGAGAGGGTATAAGCCGTCGGGTTCAAGTCCCACGTATATACCAAACATCCTTACACTTTTGTCACAACCAGCCCCTCCTTGCCAATTCTTTTTCAAACTAAATCCAAAATTTACCAAATAGACCCTGACTTCAAGAATCTCTTCATAATAGGTCCTGAAATTACCATTCAACCCCCTAAGCCTTCAACACTATCTACGAAACTAACCCAAAACTTACATTTTAACCCCTACCTTCTATAATTATGACCTTTAACTCCTCAAAATTAACGCCTTGCTCAATTATTATTAATTTTAGGGCTTCTATACATTTATTTATTTATTCAAATAAACAGGGCGTTACAACTCTCCCCCACTTAAATTAGATTTCGTCCTACAAATCATTCATTATCATTCCTTTCACTTCAAACCACTCTAGTAACCTGATCACCATCATAGGCACACCCTAGCCTTTCTAGGGTAACTGTAACCAACCCTCGCGACAAGATCACATCTTATCCATCTGATATTTGCTGCCCTGATATGGTATGATTCCCTAACAGACCACTCATACCAATTATTATCGATGAAACCAGCCTGCTTATCTCTCAACTGACTACTCAACTTTTCCTAGCTTGAAAATTCCCACTACAAAACAGGTTCACAACCTAATTACCCCTGTAGATCACTTATACTTGGCCAATGGTCAGCTATTTCCGCTGTGAGTGACTTGTCACTTCCCAATAAACCAAGTATCCTGTCTGTACTTGCAACTTAGGGCACAATTACTAACATTGCCCAAGAGCTGTAACTGCCTGAAACACTGAACTGTCTGAACACTGAACCGCCTGAATCACTGAATTGCCTGAAACTGTATGCTGCCACATGGCTGCTTTCTAACATCTACCGAGACCTACCTGGTCTCAATTTTCTGCCAATCATCTGAAATATCGGTTTCCAGCCCAACTGCGGAGTCAAAGGACTCCCTACTTAGTCGCCTCGCACGACTTCTGGACGAAATCCTTCTATGGATCTAGCTGCTACTAGCTATCCTGACACTATGGCCCTAACGGCCTTCCGCTCTAACTGATTGGTTCCATGTGTCAAATCCTGACGTCACCAAACCCAAAGCTAAACGCGATTGCTACATCACCAATTATAGCCTTATGTCATAAATGACCTTAAGCAGTCCACTGCTTCATTGCCCTAATCTCTATCGTGGCGCTTCTACAATCTTATCACTGGCTTAACCAGGTCTCATCCGTCTGGGAACTTCCGAAATCCAATTCGTGGATTTCCATTTCCTCACTGCTACACCCGAACTGGTGGGTACTACTGTTCTTTTTACATCCTAACAACACACTCACGCTATCTACCAACCTAGTGAAGGCTGCGGCTACACCCACAGACTCACATCACTCTAGTACTATCTGCTAATCTTGTGAATGATATGGCTAAACCCGCAGACTTACAACACTCTAATACTATCTGACTGCTAGTGAATGCTACGGCTACACCCGCAGACTCACGATACTTTGAAGCTATCTGACTGCTAGTGAATGCTACGGCTACACCCGTAGACTTACAACACTCTAATACTTGATCGAACATGCGCTTGCCCCGCCCTCAACTGAACTCGTGTCCTGAATAGAATCCCAAACCTGATTCCTTAAGGCTTGCTAGTAACATCACGAGAACGCGATCTCCTTATTGGCAAGCTTTTCCGAACTTCCATCTCACACTATCCTCAAACCATACAACCGCTTGGGCTATCTTCCTTCCCAATAAGGATGCGAAACTTATCCTAGTCTCAAAAATGCCTCGCTTCTGAATCCTTGGGTGATTCTCCCCCACTTTGATTCAACTAATGCCCTACAACACACAAAACTGGAAGAATTCCCAATCCTTCTCACCACCCATGACCAATCTACTAGAAACCACACTTTACCATTGCTAGTGTTTCAACACTTGCTAGTCCCAAAGATCACACAACTCTAAAAATCCAAATAAATCTCCGGTAATAACCCGCTAGACCCAGGAAGCTCCGAATCTCAATTGGAGACCATCGGAATCTCCCACTTTATCACGGCCTCTATCTTGGCCTAATCGACTAGAATATCCTTCAGATTGACGAGGTACCCAAGAAATTACACCCCGCGCAACCAGAACTCACGATTAAAGAACCTTGCAAAAATTCTCTTCCTCCTCAAAGTCTCTAGCACCTCCCTCAGGTGTTTCACGTGCTACTCCTCAGTCTTGGATTAAACCAAGATGACGTTGAACTCTCCCAATCTCGCAATCTGGGGAATTGATCTATCAATATTCGCCAATGCTTCTCGGTATGCAATCGGCATATGACATCTCATAAAAATACAATTCAGACACAAACTGAGGATCACTCAGGGTTACACTTACTCAAACCTCTGGAACGAAAGGCTCCCGTGTGCAGTTTCCTGCAAGTGCTGCACCGAATCTGGTCCTGTTGGTCTCTCAAAAGCTAATCTGAAATCTATGGTCCCCTCCCGAGACCCCTCACTATAAGCAACTGATTTGGTTCCCTCTTACCAATATGCTCCAAGTCCATATCCCGCTCTCAAGCTATGGAAGTCATATCATTCAGGGTCTTGCACCCCGAGATACTCACAATCTCCCTGCTATCATTCTACAATATGTTCTGATAACTTATCTTCTTCATTTCCTCATATGCTGCATACTGTGGTACTATATAAGCTCTTTTCCGAGACTTGGCAGTGACCTCCACCACAGTCTTAGTCGTCTAGTGGAGATCTAACAACTCTTGCGCCAACTGCTGCGCCCCAATCGCCTGGGCACACTCTGCCCAGAATCTGGTCTGGAAGTCATCCTATGACATAGCATCAACCATGTCATCACTCAACTCACTACCAACCTCTTCCTATCAATCTCGTGCTCTATCCCTCAGGAGATAGGAAGTAAGTCAGATCTTGTCTCCTTTCGAGACAACGTCTGGTACGAAATGTGTTGGCAACATCTGCCAACCATCTGCTGCTAACAATGGGGTCCCTAACCCCCATGTCAATCAGAAGTCTAACAAACTCTATATTCCCGAAACATCAACGTACGGGTCTCTATCATGACTGCTATCTCAGTGCAGAATGCACTCGGCCTCTGATCATAAATCTCTATAATGCCCTCCTTGATCACACTGAGGATCACAGGAGTCTGGTCAATGATACTGCGTAAAATTCTCAGATGAGATGAACTCTCTCATCTGATCATCAGTCTGCCTGGCTCCAGAGTCCAAGCCAGATCCCTCGTCGACGCCAGAACTACCATTTGGTCTACCACGTAGGGTCACTATACTCGGCAACATGCCATCACTAACATCACAATACTCATCCAAACTCGAGGTATCTCACACACTACAAGTTCCCTGGATTCATCTCAGCCTTCCTTGATTCGAGTACGGATCCTCTGCTTTCAGTAGTACGGGCCCATACTACCTTCCACATCTATCCGTACTTTCCTCAAGAACTGCCTCGACTCCACCAAGTCACTCTACTACTACTGATCTTTGCTACTACCTTCCTAGGCTTTCCCTAGGGAACTTCTGACTCCACCCAAACCAGTCCTCAGCTGCTGAAGGCCTCCTTGGAATGCCAATTATCCACCACCTGAATACCATCGCATGCAATGAGGCTCGGATAATCCTTCGAGTAAAAGTCTCGTCCCTACAACGGTTAGACTCAAACAAGAGCTGCGCAGTAGGGCCAAATCCAGCACTCTGAGATTATTCAACCCTGATCACATGTGATGTGACGTATTCACCTAATGGCTAACTCCCATCACTCAGAGTCCCACAAAGCACAAAGCAAGCAGCATTCGGATAAAGGAAACATACTCAGGCAAAACTATTCTCATGACAAGAAACTGTACTAGCATACAATGCTAAACTCATACTATCAGGCATAACCTACACAGGCTATCCTACTACTGTCTACTCAATACTAGCATGAAATTCTTATCAAGCTGAAAAACATAAAGCATGCATATAAGACATCCTCCAGAATCCTTAGTCCTATACTAGCATGCTGTTCTACTGAAACTGAAACTGAAACTGGAACTAAAACTGAAACTAAAACTATTGATCATAAACTTGTATAGGTAATTTGGGAGTACTTACTTGAGCTCGGTTGATCGCATGCACCACACCCTTTTTCTCTTTTCAAACCTCTTTTCGCTTTTTATAAAACTCTTTTCTTTATACTTTTTCTAAAATTGTTTTCGTTTCTCAAAATTCTTTTGTAACCATGGTTTTTCTCTTGAAAACTTTATACCACTTCCTTAGTTTGAGTTCAGACACACTCGTGAGTGCGCCCGAATCCCTCAAACCATGGCTCTGATACCAACTTGAAACATCCCAAAAACACAATCTGAAAATTTCGTTTAATTTAATAATAAAACCATAGTCGATAAACCTCATGTAATAATCATGAGCTATGTATCTCAAAATATATTAACAACTGCCAGATATATAAGAGTATAAACATCCCAGGCTGAACAAATGGTGTGTGCACTGCAATCTTCCCGAGCTCCTCTTTTGAAAACTGAGTACCTGAAACCAAAACTGAAAACCGTAAGCACGAAGCTTAGTGATCTCCCCGAAGCTACCTCATACCATACAACATATAAAGCACATACTGGGCCTTGCCCACTGCATCGGACCGAAGTCCGGAACTGACTGCATCGGACCGAAGTCCGGAACTGACTGGAACCTCGTCCCCTGCATCGGACCAGAGTCCGGAACTAACTGCATCGGACCGAAGTCCGGAACTGACTGGGACCTCGTCCCCTGTATCGGACCGGAGTCCGGAACTAACTGCATCAGACCGAAGTCCGGAACTGACTGCATCGGACCGAAGTCCGGAATTGTCTGAACATAGCATAACAAAAACACGTATTTGCTAACATAACACATATACTGCATCGGACTGAAGTCCGGAACACATAACACAAACATGCTTGAATCACAAAGACATCAAGCACTCTAACTACTGCATCGGACTGAAGTCCGAAACTACTGCTAACTAAACGGGCCGACATTGTGGCCGTAGACCCATTCCTACTAGAAGGAAACTCACCTCACACTGCCGAAGTCCCGTAGACACAATCCCACACTGCTGAAGTCCCGCAGACTCCACCCCAGCTGCTGGTTGACATATTCCCGAACTGTCAACACCAAATAACACCCAATTAATAATTGGGTTCTAACACATAACTAAAAATACATGCTTTGGATAATTACTACATTACCCCTAGCTTGGCTTACCCAAGCCCAAGGCCCAATCCATAGGCCCAAAGTCAACTAGGGATCAAAGCCCAACATATGGCCCAATTTTCCAAATTGGGCCCAAACCTCTACATGGACATCCCTTAAGGCCCAATTGATCAGTCCAGTCCAACAAGTATCATTCTAGGGCCCAATATCTTACAACCATATAAGCCCCAACTATGGCCCAATTTTCCAAATTGGGCCCAATCCTTCATATGGGCCTTACCCTAAAGCCCAACTAATTACTCTAGCCCATTTGATTATTCTCAGATGGCCCAACATAAAGCCCAAGTGAAATTAGGGTTTCACATCAAATGATAACTAGGGTTAAGTGTTTCTTACTTAAACCACTAAGGACTTAACACACTAGGGACTTAATCCATTAAGGACTTAAGCCATTAAGTCCATTATTGCTTAAATTAATTCCTGCCAATGATTATTATTTAATATTCACTTATTAAATAATTCTCGTGTGTGTGCTGATAATCTCTCAAATATTAGTATTTTCTCAATTAGCTCATTAAGGACTCAGTCCATTAAGTTCTTTACTCTACTAGATAAATGAGATGGAGTGATTGGGCTTAATACATAATCCCATCTCAATGGCCCAAAAGTGGGTCCAATAAGTCTAAGGCCCAATACTCATAATTAGGGTTTTCCTCCCAAACATGGCCCAATAGGCCCAAAACCAATCTCTAAGCCCATTAGGGTTTGCTAGCGGGGCACCACCCACTACCACCTCGGGTAGTGGTGGTCGATGGCGGCTCACGGTGGTGGTTATTATTATTTTCATTAATAATCCAAGCTAATTACAATTACAAGTTTTACTCCAAAACTAACACACACACACACACACACACACTAACTAAGCTAACTACGCACACAACCACACCATGGTGGCCGGCGGCGATGCTTGGCGGCAGCCACCACCTCATGGTGGTGGCAGTGGCTGTTCTTGGAAATTCCAGCTAAACAAAACGCACATACAATCTAATAACTGCTAGAACCGTGATAACACAAAAATACACACCCAAAATTACACCCACAGCCACCTCTCACGGTGGCTAGTGGCGGAGGAAGAAGGAAAAAGTAGCAACAGCGAGACAGCGAACACCATAGCCCCTTCGGGGTGGCAACGAAGACCGGAGCAAACAGGAGTGGGCCAGCGGCAGCGGATGGAGCTTGGGGGTTTCGTTCGCCACTAGAAACAACTGCAGGTGGCAACTGACTTGATTTCTCACCTCCCATCGGACGAACGTCGGCCTAACAATCCTTGATTTCGCCGGCAGCAACCGGCGTCACTCGAATGGTCGTTCCGTCAGCGATGACGAGCACACGACGATGACTAGTCCGCCGCCCTTCACTTGTTGCGACGTCCCCGCAATCCGGCAGTCTTTAGCTTGTCGTCAACGTGAGTCACCGGAGGTCATTCGGAGTCTTGGAGCTTCGCCTGATCGGGAAGGCAAGAAGGAAGTCGGGTGGTGATGGCGGTTGGAGGAGGGGAGGGATAAGGGTGGTGGCCGCTTCTATCATTTAGGGTTAGGGTATTTGCTGCTGAACCTGCATACGAGAGGGTATAAGCGGTCGGGTTCAAGTCCCACGTATATACCAAACATCCTTACACTTTTGTCACAACCAGCCCCTCCTTGCCAATTCTTTTTCAAACTAAATCCAAAATTTACCAAATAGACCCTGACTTCAAGAATCTCTTCATAATAGGTCCTGAAATTACCATTCAACCCCCGAAGCCTTCAAATCTTTTCAAATTAATTCACAATAAATACCACTGAGCCCTTGCCTTCATAACTATCTACGAAACTAACCCAAAACTTACATTTTAACCCCTACCTTCTGTAATTATGACCTTTAACTCCTCAACATTAACGCCTTGCTCAATTATTAATAATTTTAGGGCTTCTATACATTTATTTATTTATTCAAATAAACAGGGCGTTACACTTATCTAGTTGCTTGCCCACCAAGTAACCATAAGATAAGCCTTGAAAACCCTTATCCTAGTCGAATTCTATGGCCTTATCACCTTAAATTCGTCCAACGTATTAATAAGATAATCCTTACCTTATTTTGTAACTATCACATAATTACAATTCGGCCCCTCTAGTTTAATTAATTACACTTGATCACAAAATTAATTCTTAATTAATTATTGACCAATATTAATTAAACAAATATGATTTCTCCTTTAATATATTATTCTTATAACATATTAATAAATCATAATAACCTCTCTCTTTATTTATTTCTCCAATCAAGTTGCTTTGGTGAAGGCAACCCAAAAGGACCATGCACCATTGGGTCAAGTACATACCAAAATAGTTATGGACTTAGACTCTAATCCAACAGTTTTCCAGTTCACGAAACTCAGATCTATGCTTTGTGGCCATGCCTTTATGGATTAGGTGCTTAATGAATTAAGTTGTTGGACTTTGAGTGAACTTGGCGAGTTTTTGGATAAACTCGACGAGTTGGCTCGGTTTTCCCTGATATTTTCATATGAATCGAGGAACTTGACGAGTTGTTAGGTTTTCTCGATCTGTGCAGATTGATGGAGAAACTTGATGAGTTGAAGGACAACTCGGCGAGTTGGGTCAAATTAGACCGTTGACTTTGATTTTTGACTTATGTCTTTGACCAAGTTTGTTTCGAGGGGTGTTTGTGATAACATGATTTGGATTGAAGGAAAATATGGGCTTAGGATAAGACCCATATGGGGTTGGGCCCAATTCGGAAAATTGGTCCATTAGTGGGCCTTTGTGGATCTTTTGGTTTTGGGCCTCAGTTTTGGTGTATGTTGGGTGATGGGTAAAATGGTAATTTTACCCCAAGTATGGATTATGGATTATAGCATGGAACCAAATTGCTAATTGGGTGTGTTATGGGTATTTATAGCTTGGGAAGCCGGCATGGGAGCAGTTAGGGATTTTCTTTCGGGGAGCTTTTGCATTCGAGGTGAGTTTTCCTCACTGTAATTATGGGTCGAAGGCTCCAGTGCCGACCCTTTTGGATTGTTATCCTGGTTTATCTTATGAGTGAATGTTGCTATGATCTGTTAAATCGGTATCTTGGTAGATAGGATGTTGCTATGATGTTATGATCTGTTAGATCCATATCCTGGTAGATAGGATGTTGCTATGCTGTTATGATCTGTTAAATCGGTATCCTGGTAAAAAGGATGATGTTATGCTTATTGATTTGTATGAGCTATGCTTGCATGTTGCTTGATTATGTGTTTATCAGTTATGTATATGTCGACATGTGTGTGTATGGTTGGGTTGAGGCGGTCGTGCTTTGTGCTGAAGGCCAACAGACCCAGGTCGGTCCGGATAGACTAAAGGCCTGCGAGGCGGTCTAGTCAGGATGAAGGCCCGACAAGCGGTTCGGATAGACTATACGCCTTGCAAGGAGGTCTAGTCATGCCGAAGGCTCGGGAGCAGTTCAGATAGGCTGAAGGCCCTGTGAGGTGGTCCAGTAAGGCTGAAGACTCATTTATGCATGATGTTGTCTGTTATATTTTGTGGTGGTATTTTGGGGAAGACTCACTAAGCTCTAGGTTTACAGTTTTTTATTATGTTTCAAGTACTTCATGTGGATAATGGAAAGATGAAGGCGTGACCGTACACAACCTCACGTTTTGGACTTATGATTTTTGGGAAACTATGATAATGTAAATGTTTTGAAAACTATGTTGAAAGAGATTCTAATTTTAAAATAATGTTTTGGGAACAATGATTTTTGTAAACACTTCTATAGAAAAAGGGTTGTTTTGAAAATTTTAAATTTTATTGAAATTTTATGGGCGTTACATTCATTGTACTTAATTGATACTTATGCGACTTAATTCCATAAGATTAAAATATTTATATTATGTTTATTCTTGTAAATAAATAATATAATCATCTAATTTCTAATCTAAATATTATACCAAAACCCTTTAAACCAATTATTAAAAAATTAGTTATGCATCTATAATATCTAGTGTTTATTTATTTATAAAGAGTGTATGCTATTTGTTTTTCTCTACGAATGTATTAATCAAATATACAACAAAAAGTTATATATATTTGAGACAATAATTTCATAACTACGTAATAAAATTAAAACTAAAGTTGTAGAATTTATTTGCAACAATCATATACATAAATAATGGGGTTGCAACATATTATTAAATTACGTATATTATATCAATATGCCAAAAATTGTGATATTAAAATGATAATATTTTACATAAAACAACATGCTGAAACTAATAAATTAAGTATGTTATCTGAAAAGTTAAGTAGTTAGCTTAAAAATTAGAATAATAAAGAATTTAAGTATATTAAAAACTCAAATTAATGTGGTTGAAGATAAATAGATTATCTATGAAAAAAAAAATAAAAGAAACAAATCTAACTTCTACATTTTTTTCTCAAGAAACAACAAATATAAGAACTAAAAAAATATATATACACAACAAAAGAAATGATGAAACTCCTATTTAGTTACATTTAATATGACAATATCTTCATCATACCATTTTCATATAATAAAAAAATATACAACTTTAAAGACTATCGATATTTACTTACATTCAATATCTTCATCATATCATTTTTAGATAACAAAACGAATATACAATAGCTTTTAAGAATACAAATATGCACATAATTCTATCTAGCAGCTTAGGGAAGAATGGTGTAGCTCAGATCCATATGTAAATCAATTATGTTAAATACTCCACTACAACTAAAATATTAAAACCACTTGAATGTTATAGAATAATTACATTGTATTTTTTTTACCGTTTCTAAAAATATAATAAGACACAATCAAGACATCAAAAAAACAAAATAATAAAGTGATTTATAATTTTAAAAGAGGATCTAATATGGAAGAGAGTTTATGATGAAGTGATGATCTAGAAATGAGATGACTACTAAAACCTCATTGAATTAGCTTATAAGAGCATGAATGTCCATAACTATAATTATAATTGCCAGTATAACTTCTAAACTGATAAGCAAATTGTAGCTTCCAAAAGCCGCTGTCGAACTCTGACCCAGTCGGTTACGTGTCAAAAGATAAGTGATCATATAATCCTACGGTCTGCAAGATATCATTCGGACATGAGAAATGGAACAAAATCAATCTCATTGTCCAATACTCTGTTTCCCGATTTCTGATTTGTAATGACATAAAACTTCTAATTGAACACATCAATTTAGTCCTGGTCGGGCCTAACACTATAAGTCAACACAAAATCACTGAGGGGGCCAAACATATCGCATTTTCATGTTAAGGAAATAGGAACGAATAAACTTTGACTTATATGCTTGCACCATTTACTCATCAAATTATGCAGAACAATATGTTTTATAACATCAAGTTACTGATGCGTTTACATATCATCAATGCAAAACTAACTTGTAAACCACAACTCATATATCTTAGTTTGAAGATTATAAGATGTTATCGTCTCATAATTACTCGTGATAAATTCCATGAAGTAATTCTCTGAGTGTGGGTTAATCCAATACGTAAATCTCAATTTCAAAGTACTTGTGAACATTGCCGCAATACCATTGCTATGTCTAAAACTCTTTAGACAATCTACAATCCAATTCATGACAATCTTAATTCATTACTTACTTCCAAAAGTATGATCAAATATGGAATTTTGAATAACCAAATTATTCGCGAAGTAAAACATGTAAAATGAAACACAATAATAAACAATTGACAAAAGGTAGTAAACGAACTTATAAATAATTCTCTATTATTTAATCACCAAAAAGTCTATTACGTTTACTTTGTTACAAGTTTCAGCTAACTATCTAACTACTAAAATTAATATCATCTTTTAGACCAATGCTCCTAGCATGCTGAACGTGTTTAGCCCTACTCAGACCCTGTGTGAGTAGATCTATAGGATACTCTTCAGATGATACCCTCTTCACTACTAGGTGACCTTCTTTTACCCTATATCTGATGAAATGGTATTGTTTTTCGATATGTCTTAATCTTCCATGATCTCTTGGTTTTGTCAAGGCAACCGCTCCTTCATTATCACAAAAAATTTCCATCAACTCCTTGATGGCTGGAACAATTCCAAGGTCTCCGATGAAGTTCTTCAACCAAATTGCCTCCTTTGATGCTTCGCTCACCGCTATGTACTCTTATTCACGGGTAGAATTAGCCACTGTCTCTTGCTTGGAACTTTTCCAAGTAACTAATCCTCCATTTAAGGTAAACACCCAACCAAATTAAGAATGGAAGTTATCTCTATCTGTTTGAAATCTGGCGTCACTATACCCAGTTATTCTCAATGTATCACTGCCACCAAGTACTAGGACCTAGTCCTTAGTTCTTCGCAGATACTTGAGAATATTTTTAAGTGCTATCAAATGAGCTCTACTTGGATTTCCAAGATAATGACTGACCATGCTCAAAGCAAAGACCACATTAGGGTGAGTACATGATTCTCTTTAGATGATACCCTCTTCACTATGAGTTGACCTTCTTCTACCCTATGTCTGATGAAATGATATTTTCCGTCGATATGTCTTGATCTGCAATGATCTATTGGTTCCTTTGTCAAGGCAACCACTCCATCATTATCACAGAAACTTTCCATTGACTCCTTGACGGATGGAAAAAATCCAAGGTCTCTGATGAAGTTCTTCAACCAAATTGTCTCCTTTGATGCTTCGTTCGCCGCTATGTACTCTGATTAACAAGTAGAATCAGCCATTGTCTTTTGCTTGGAACTTTTCCAAGCTACCACTCCCCCATTTAAGGTAAACACCCAGACATATTGAAAATGGAAGTTGTCTCAGTCTATTTGAAAGTTGGCGTCACTATACCCAGTTACTCTTAATGTATCACTGCCACTAAGTACTAGGACCTAGTCCATAGTCCTTCACAAATACTTGAGAATATTTTTAACTACTATCCAATGAGCTCTACCTGGATTTTCCAGATAACGACTGACCATGCTCAAAGCAAAGGCCACATCGGGGTGATTACATGTCATAGCATACATGATAGATCTAATGGCGGAAGCATATGGTACTCTACTCATTTCTGCTATCTCAACATCAATACTTGGGCTCCGAGTCTTACTCATCTTGGTATTACTCTGTATAGGAAGTTCACCTTTCTTGGAATTCTCCATAATAAAACGTTTTAACACCTCTTCCAAGTATGTACTTTGACTAAATCTAATTAGTCTTTTACTCCTGTCTCTCAGAATTCTTATCCCCAAAGTATAAGCAGCCTCTCCCAGATCCTTCATAGCGAAACACTTTCCAAGCCAAGACCTAACCACTTGTAAAGTTGGAATTTCGTTTCCTATAAGATGTATGTCATCAACATACAATACCAGGAAGGTTACTATACTCCCACTAGAGTTGACATATACACAAGACTCGTCTTCATTTCTAGAGAAACCAAACTCCTTGACTTTCTCTTTGAAGCAAAGATTCCATCTACAAGATGCTTGTTTCAATCCATAGATGTATTTTTTAAGCTTGCACACTCTATTGGGAAACTTTGCATCAATAAATCCTCTGGCTAACTCATGTAAACATCAGTCAGACCCCCAAACCAGGACAGCAGAAACGTCTGGGGGCGGATGACATCATTGTATAGTATCATAACAGTTGAATATAAATGAAACATAGCAACCCAAACATCATACATTAAGAATACCAGTTTAATATTATTTACAACCATTGTTTGTTCAAAAGAAAATTATGAATAACCGATAGATGGTAAACATGTTGCATCATCTCCTACTCTCAAAATGAATCGGGTACCTGTTTACTGGTTCCCTAAGAATACAAGCGATTTTCAAAACGTTAACAATAAATGGTGTTGAGTTCATAAGAATTTTTGTATGAAAAAGGTTTGTAACTGATTTGTTTAAAAATGTTTTTGTATGTTTCCAGAAAATCCAATATTTTCTATGTGTGAATTGTGATCTAAAACCCTAAGACCAGAAATGTAAGAAATAGCGTACTGAAAAGTAGTATGTAGTTTTATATTTTTATAAAACTGGTGAAGTGTAAGCTTCCCATAAACTAAGATAGTATCGTTAATCCCTATGTGAGTTATTATAACCATGCTTAATGTGACTGTTATGCCTGTACGATGCTCTTCAAGCGTCAGAATTGGTAGATATTTGTCACCCTAGACTGGCCCGTCTAGCTATAGCGAATAGCACATGTGTGGGGTTGTCAGTCCCATATAGATCTATACGCAACTATATCGCTCTCCCTCCAGGAGACTATGGTTATAATGCAGGACTTAAAGTGTGTGACATCCCCATTTTCATGGCCAGAAAAGATCGATTTTGTTTATGCTTTATAAAAATTAGAGTACCTCTTATAATGAAAATGTAGCGGAATTTGTTCCCAGAAAAAGCAGATAAATACTTTATCAAAGCATTTCCGAAGAAATGTATTTTTATTCCTTTTAAATCAATTGGGATGTCATCGTCGATATAAAAACATAAGCACAAACAGAACTTACATTCATTTTCACTAGTGATTTATATCTCCTTAATCTCTCAGTGTAACGTGACTTCATATCAACACCTGTGATATAAATAAACTGAGTGGGTCAGGTTGGGAAACCTGGTGAGTACATACGGTTTTCAATCCACGATAATAATTATTATGTTTAAACATCAAAAAGTCAACCCAATTACCCATCCCCATTATCTTCTTAAGGATTTACCTTAAGAATCAGCTACTCCTCATTCATTCATTCCTAAGGATCATCCTAAGGAAACGGCACGAAGTGCATCGTTGCCAATGACACAGTTGTCAAGCACAGCTGCTAATATTATCACTTAGGCGCAATTGCAAGAATTGTGACATTCTTTATGAGGCGCTTCTGCCGGTATTGTCCTTTAAACGCTACTCTCATGGTTATAATGTTCTCTATTAGCCACAGGTGTTGGTACTATCCTTAGAGCGCAACTGCTAGGATGTTTATCGTAGATCGAAAACATCTACAAATTTTGGCGCAGCTGCCAGTGCTCATCTATAGTGTACTAGGTCCATTGTTGCCAATGTTCATCTATAGGGCACTAGGTCCATACTACTAATGTTCCTCTATTTCAGCCTTCATCCCTCATCATTCATCCACCCATGTTTTACCCAACATATTTTGTAGATATAAATACCTATACAGTTTAAATCATTTAAAACATGTATACAATCGTTTATCCAGCATAGACAGCAAGTATCCAGACAATATGCACACGTAGCACGTAATTTATATAAAATACTTCATATCTATGTGTATGATGAAAGTAACCATGCACTCACCTGATTAGGTAGCGTCTCTGCACTCGGAAAGCGCTTCGTTACTCTTAAAATAATTTTCCTCGACAAAACCTAGTATCAATATCGCTAGGGTTTAGTCTAACGTTAACTGCGACTAATTAATAGTCTAGCTATTATTACTATTATATAAGAGTTAACACAATACTTACCCACTTTATACAGACGAGGCCAAACATGGAACACCGGAGGGTAGGATCATTTTGTCATATAAGCACTTCTGAATCCAACAACCCAAGCGGCCCACCAAACCGGAACCCCCGTACCAAGAGTGGTTAAAAAGATATTATATGATACTTATATAACCCATAATAATAGCCCAAATAATTATTCTAAGGACCTAATAATATTACTATAATTATTTAAAAGCTATATTAAAAATAGCGTAGGCGTAGCTCACTTACAACAGGTTTTCTCGAAAATCGGGCTTTGCTTGGAGCAGCATTTCCGAACCGAAAGACCGTTTTCCAAAGGACTCCGGGAGCCTCGGGGCTTCCTTCGGGTGATAGGGGGTTTACCTAGGCTTAGGGGGGGTTTAGGAGCTAGAGAGAGAGAGTGTAGAGAGAGAGAAAGCTTTGAAAGGTGTGGAAGAGGTGGCTGCCTTCGCAGCCTTTTTATAGGCATCCAACTTCGGTCTACGCTGGGCGTTCTGAAGTGGTACGCAACACGTTCGTCGGATAAGGCTTCCAAGTGGACGGCTTCGGATGGTGCGACGTGGAGGTTTGTGGTCCGAGAAATGCAGCTGTATGCTGGGCGTTTCGAGCTCAGACGCTGGGCATACTGAGGGCCCGGTGTCCGAATCCGAAGCGAGTACCCTGATCATCAACGGAGGGCTCACGTCATCGCTCTTGCCCAGACTTTACAAATTCGAGTACCAACTTTAAAAACTCGTACCTTTCGCATACAAGCTCCGTTTTGACGTTCTTTATATCCACGCGTAGGCGGGAACGTACTCTACAACTTCCGTTTAGACTCCGTCGGCTAATTTTGAATTTATTTTAAAAGTTATATTATTAACAGGCCGGGACATGATCGGTCCGTTAAAAATTCATAGCTTCTTCATCCGACATCCGTTTTCATCCATCTTTTTATCGATACACTACTATTAACGAGATCTTCAATTCTCGTTTAGGTTGTGTCGGCTAAAAACCGCTCGATCTAATATTCGAACTTCGGGTTGTACACTACTAAGCTGAAACTTCGAAAAATCATAACTTCCTCATACGAAGTCAGATTTGGTCGTTCTTTTTATGGACGCTCTCGGTTTAACATATTCTACGACTTTCGTTTAGGTTGCTAAGGCTAAAAGTCGCTCTATCGTAAATACACTATTTACGCTTCCCGGTATCGTGTCGGTTCCGTCGCGAAACTTCGACTAGTCATAACTTCTTCGTTATAACTCGAATTTTGGCATTCTTCATATGCACGGAATCCTTGTGACATATGCTACAACTTGGTTAAGATTAATCCTCCTAAATAATCTTTCATCAAAAACTCATTTTTGATGCTCTTTATCTCTAAATTGACTAGCTCGGATCTACGGACGTCACAATTATCTCTCCCTTAGGATGATTACATCCCGGAATCATCAACGAAACAAGGTTGTATAATGACTCCATACGTTATCTTTTCATCCTAGGTAATAACCGTAACTCCTATGTTCCTTCAAATTAAATTCTTTAACTGTAGACTGTGCTCGATCTTGCACCTACTCCCTTACTCACATTGGACTTCAATATATGACCTTCAAGTCACAATCTCGATCCTTACTAGAGATTCCTTATTCTTCTTAACAAACTATTTGATTTCCACAATAGACCAATGGGTCATGTTCTAATGACCTCTCATCGTATGTTGCAATGCTTAGACTCAGGTCTCTTAGAGTCAAATTCCAAAACAGACTATACCTTCCTTCATTTTCTAATATGATGTGATCACATCTTAAAGTAGCATTTCTAGCTACAAGCTCCTTTAACAACTATCACAATACTTCTACTGATCGCTTCGATTATCTTTTACTTCAATTCTATGGCTTAAGTCAAATGTTACATCGAACTTGGTTCTCTGAATCACGTAACATACTCATCATAGTCGGACTCAATTTGATATGACTACTAGGGTCAGAATAACAATCATCTTCTTAGTCATTACCGAAACAATGGTAATGACATACTCGAATAAAACGAAATCAATTACTAGCTTCTTGGTAACCTTGTGACTTTCCCTGATCCAAGTGTGAGTCCTTTGCTTTCGGTAGTATAGGCCTCTACTACCATTCACACTTACTCATACTCATCCTAAGTATTATCTCGCAGTTCACCCAAGTCGCCATACAAGAAAATCACATAACAACTTGACACATCAGATAACAAAACGATGGTTTTATATTATTCCTTGAAACAATTACATAGGTGTTCAAGTTCAACCTATACAATGCCTCTAATAGGCTACACGACGTGGTACTATCTACACGACTACTTCATAACTTGATCTTTGGATGTCAAGCCTTCACTGTTGAATCCTGCATTGTCATCTACTTCGTCAAGGATCATTTGAAATGCTCTCGCCTTTGGCTTTGGCGGCACATTTGGCTTTGTATCCCCCTCTCTATTTGGGCAGTCTTGCTTGAAGTTCCCTTCCTCGTTACATCTGTAACACACCCTTTTATTGAATGTACACTCGTTGGCATAATGCCCATGCTTCCCACACTTAAAACAAGTCACCTCCTCACCGCATTTTCCAGTGTGTTTCTTTTTGCGTTTTTCGCACCATCTTTCTTTACTTCCTCCTCCTCTAAACTTCCTTATATTGGAATTTCTCTTCTCATCGGGCCTTGCCAATCCTTCGAATTTCCTCTTTTTACCAACCTCAACCTTTCTGGTAGCTCTTCCCTTAATCATATCCTCCACATATTTGGTAGCCCAAATAGCTGCTTCCAGAGTAGGTGTCTGACGCACTAGCACCGCGTATTCCCATGGAAGTCCCTTTGCATACTTGTTGTCACACCCCCGAACCAGACGGCGGAAACGTCCGGGGGTTGTTGTGACTCAATTGAATACCATCACAACGAATATACATGAAACATAACATCATTCATCACCAACATCTGAATATTACAACTGATAGTGTTTACATCCATTACATTGTCTCAGAACATTACATTTTCAAAAGTAGATTGTTCGATACTAATTAAACAACAACAAAACATCATAGAATACAATTCTTCCTTCACTTTATCTGTTACCTGAGAATACAAGTATTTTGAAAAACGTCAACATATGAAATGTTGGTGAGTTCATAAGTAGTGTTTGAAATCCAATGTTTTGTATTGTTTGAAAACCACCAGAAAATCCGATATTTTCTGAAAATAGTATAGTCAAAAAGGTGTGAAGATCCATAAGTATGCTTGTTTGTTTCTATAAATGTAAGAATACGATTTGTAAGACTCAGTATGTAGTTCGAAGGTGTATTAATTGAAAACCCTAGGAAAACCCGACGTTTTCCTATCACTCTACTTTAATTAGTTTATGTGTTGTTATTTCGTTACGACAGGTGTATTCGTTGAGCTCCGGAGACGTTGGATTAACAGTGGATTGTGAATTGTTGTAACGTACGTTAATGAAAACGACCAGTTGACAACCATACAAACGATCCCTTAGGCGTCGCTCGCACTTATTTACATAACCCAACCCCCCGGACTCATGTAGCCCCACGACCGAGGGGAAAAAGAAGGTGTGAAGCCCCCGGTAATTCCCTACGTCGTTCAAGGCTATAGTGAATGCGAAGGGCCCTTAGCCCAACTCGCATTGGTGAATTCTCGACTTTGCTAGCAGTACTGAAGGACCCTTGGGGACCAGCAGCACGTTTGCCATTGAAAGTCCTTTTACACGGAATTAAGTCGTATTAGACCCAACTACATGTAAGCAAGTTTCCTTTGGGCCTAAAGATCATGCCATTGGGCTAGCTAGACCCAACAAACATGATTTGAAACTGTTGGGCCCAAAGACGGTGTATCGATGTCTGGTGTATTCCCGTGTGTGTATTGAGTTCCAGAGAGCTTCATGTGTGTATTGAAGTGTCGTCGTGTTAGTAGTTTCGGATTTGTTATTGATTCGAGACCGAATCAATTCGTTTGATAATGATTTTGGTGTTGAAGGTGTATTATAATTTGTCGATAGTCGAGATGTTAGCATTTCATCGTGTTGGGTTCATTGTTTAAGACATTAGTCTTTTACATTTTTCAGACCCTTCTTTTTAGATGAATTTACACTTTTGGACCCTTATATAAAATAATTTATATTTTAGTCCTTAAACCATTTTTCTTGACACTTTAGTATCAAAACTTGTAGAAAAGTATTTTTGAGCCCAAAGCTTTTTGAAAAACAGTTTTAGTCCCTCAAAATGAAACTTTTTCGGCTGGAACCTTTATTTTCGCAAATTTTACACTTTTGGCCCAAAATAGAGAATGTTTGCATTTTTGGTCCCTTTTAAATGTGAAAAGCATTTTTAACCTTTGAAATGGACTTGGGACACTAGTAGTCCCCTGTTTTACAGAAAAATGCATTTTTAGCCCCTCAACTTTGGATTTTTCGCATGTTGGGCCTTATTGGGCCGAAAAGTTCCCTTTTAGCCGATTAAGTTTAGAAATTTACATATTTAAACATTCTAAAGTGTATATTTCTGGAAAATTACTATATGAAACTGTTTTGACACATCTTAACCTCCAGAATTTGTATTTTGACGTTTTGGGCCCTTAAACTTCATGTTTTTAACATTTTAAGTCCAAAAATGTGATTTTTAGCCCAAGATGTTCATCTAAACCAACTTGGTTATTTTTCTAGTAATGTCTTATGTATAATGATATGTTTTAGCACTTGTTTCATGCATCATAATACAAATCTCGGTTTTTGGATCCTTTGACTAGTTTCAACACCATAAACACACAAAAGTATGTAAATAAACATAGAAATCATACAAGGCATACACATAATGATAGATCTACACATTTGCTTGTATCCCCCCCCCCCCACAAAACTTATAAAAACCGAAAATAAGGGGGTATGAAGCTCACCTTTGGATGTGGTATCGGTTTTGAAGAAGATTTGTGGAAGTTTGGTGCTATTTTCTGCCCTATCAAGTTCCTTGGATGGATCTCGAACTTAGTGGGTTCTAAGATGCAAGATCATGAACTTGAATGGATTAAGAGATGATTCTTGATGAAAAGAATTAGCTAGATTATGGGTCTAAGCAATATCTTACCTTAGATGATGATTTTTATGGAAGAAATCCCTTGAACACCTCTTAGATCTCGAAAATTTGGAGAGAAATGGAGAGAGTTTCTTGAGAGAAAATTTTTAAGTGAAGTGTGTGTGTGTGTTTGTTTGGTTTCGGCCGAGAGGGAGAAGAGAGGAAAGAAGAGAGAATGAGCTTGCATGGAAAGATGAGAATACATGGATGTTTGAAGTGTAATACTTAGATATCCTCCATACAAAGATGATGTGTCATGCAAGAAGTCAACTCCTCCCTTTTATTTGGGCTTGGGCCGAGAATGGAAGGGGAAAAGAGAATGTTTGGGCCTTAAATGCTTAAGCCCAATTTTCATGGTTATGTTGAGTGATTTTTGGTCCAAATAAATATAAAGGTGATTTTTATGACTTGTTAGGGCTAAATTAGGTTAATTATGGTTCATAGTTATTAATTTATTTCATTCTAGGCCCAATGTGGCCCAAAATGTTGAAATAAATGGATGTGGGTCTAATTAGAGCCCATTTAAAGGTTCTAATCCCATGATAGTCAAATTGGAGGCTTATTGGTCGAATGAGTCCAATAAGGAAGTCCTAGTCCAAAATGGACCTAACAAGAACTTCTAGGGTTTCCAATTGCTTGTTGACTATTTGTAGTACTTGTATGGTGTATTTGTTTGAAAATTAGATGTCATAGAGTAAGCATCTTACATGCTCTTTAAGTTTTTGATTCTACATTTTTACTTGAATGTAGTGATTACAATACACAAAATTTCTAGTTGTGACATCATCCCCCCGTTAGAGGGAATTTCGTCCCGAAATTCTGTTTGAAAGCTAGATTTGAGAATGCTAGAATAGGTGAGGGTACTTTTGATTCAGTTGGTCTTCGCGCTCCCATGTGAATTCTGGCCCACGCTTCGCGTTCCACTATACCATCACGCTCGGGATGCGACTTTGCTTAGTACGCTTCACCTCCCTGTCCATGATTTCAACCGGTTCCTCCACGAACAGGAGATTCTCGTTGATTTTGATTTCGTCAAGGGGAATGATGAGTGTTTCATCCGATAGACACTTCTTTAGATTAGAGACATGGAACACGGGGTGAACACTGTTTAGCTCTGCGGGTAACTGCAGTTTATATGCCACGGGACCTATTCGGGCGACGATCTCGAATGGCCCGATGTATCGTGGGTTCAGTTTTCCCCGTTTTCCGAAACGTATAACCCCTTTCCAGGGTGAGACTTTCAACAGTACTCGATCACCGACCTGAAACTCTAAGGGCTTTCGTCGTTTATCGGCGTAGCTCTTTTGTCGGTCGCGCGATGCTTGTAATCGAGCCCTGATTTGGACGATCTTTTCCGTGGTTTCGTGAATGATCTCTGGTCCCGTTAGCGACTTGACCGACGTATGTGTTTTTGCTAGTTGGGTATCACCCACCTCAGTCCAACATAACGTCGATCTACACTTACGCCCGTACAGTGCTTCGAAAGGAGCCACCTTGATGCTCGAATGATAACTATTGTTATACGAGAATTCGATTAAAGGTAAGTGGGTATCCCAAGACTTCCCAAAGTCTATCACGCATGCGCGGAGCATGTCTTCAAGCGTTTGGATGGTTCGTTCGCTTTGACCATCCGTTTGCGGATGATAAGCGGTGCTCATGTCGAGATGAGTTCCCATTGCCTTATGGAGTGATTGCCAAAAACGTGAAGTGAACCTACTGTCCTTATCCGAGATCATAGATTTTGGCACTCCATGGAGTCTCACGATTTCTCGAACGTATAAACGCGTCAATCTCTCCATCTTGTAGTATTCTTTGATTGGCAGGAAATGGGCAGATTTCATCAGTCGGTCGATTATTACCCATATGGTGTCTAGTACATCCGACGTTTTGGGTAGCTTGGTCACGAAGTCCATAGAAATCCCCTCCCATTTCCACTCAGGAATTACCGGTTGTTGTAATAACCCTGAGGGTTTCTGGTATTCCACCTTTACCTTGGCACACGTAAGGCATTTACTAACATAGGTAGCAATTTCCGCCTTCATGTTAGGCCACCAATAGTGTTGTTTAATATCCAAATACATCTTGTCTGAACCAGGGTGAATGGAGTATCGCGTCTTGTGGGCTTCCTTCATAACTACCTCCCTAAATCCTCCGATTTTAGGGACCCAAATACGGTTCATGAAGTAGTATACTCCATTTTCCTTTGCCTCTAGGTTCTTCTCCATCCCGCGCAATGCTTCGCTTGCCCTGTTTTCTGCTTTCTTGGCCTCCGACTGGGCTACCGCAATTTGAGTTGCTAAGTGAGATTGAATGGTTATAGAGAGAGTTTTCGTACGACGATTTGAGTACTCCTTCCAACTTAATGCGTCAGCTACCACGTTGGCCTTGCCTGGGTGGTACTTGATCTCACACTTGTAATCGTTTAGTAATTCAACCCATCTTCGTTGCCTCATGTTCAACTCCTTCTGGTTCAAGATGTGTTGGAGACTCTTGTGGTCCGTGAAGATGGTGCACTTCGTACCTATAGGTAGTGCCTCCAAATTTCCAGAGCGAAGACCACGGCTCCCAATTCCAGGTCATGGGTCGTATAATTTACTTCGTGTGTCTTTAGTTGGCGAGATGCGTAAGCTATCACCCTTCCACACTACATGAGAACGCAACCTAAGCCCTGATTTGACGCGTCACAGTAGACCACGAAATCTTTCGTTCCCTCTGGTAGCAATAGTACCGGGGCACTACAGAGAGCTTGTTTCAGGGTTCGGAATGCGACTTCTTGTTTGTCCGTCCATTTGAATGGTACGCCCTTTTGTGTAAGCGAGGTAAGTGGCTTGGCGATCTTAGAGAAGTTTTGAATGAATCTCCTATAGTAGCCTGCTAGACCCAAGAATTGACGGATTTCCGTAGGTGTTGTCGGGATTGCCCATCCTTCAACAACTTTGACTTTTGAGGGATCCACATGAATTCCATCTTGGCTAACTACATGACCTAGGAAGTTCACACTCCGGAGCCAGAACTCACACTTGGAAAGTTTTACGTATAGCTTTTCCGATCGCAAAGTTTCTAGGATTTGTCGGAGATGTTGGCCATGCTCTTCTTCGCTTCGGGAATTGACGAGAATATTGTCAATGAAGACGATGACAAAGTCGAGGAATGGTCGACAGATTCGGTTCATTAGGTCCATAAATGCGGCAGGAGCATTTGTTAGACCGAAGGGCATTACGACAAATTCATAATGTCTGTAGCGAGTTCGGAAAGCGGTTTTTGGAATATCCTCTTCCCAGACTTTGAGTTGGTGGTATCCGGACCGTAGATATATCTTAGAAAAATAACTAGCTCCTTGGAGCTGGTCAAATAGATCATCGATTCATGGGAGTGGGTAGCGATTTTTAACAGTGAGTTTATTTAACTCTCTGTAATCGATGCACATCCTAAAAGATCTGTCCTTCTTTTTGACAAGGAGGACTGGAGCTCCCCATGGCGAGTAACTAGGGCGGATGAATCCCTTGTCCAAGAGTTCGCTGAGTTGGCTGGATAATTCCTGCATCTCAGCAGGAGCTAACCGATAGGGTGATTTAGCGAGAGGAGTTGCTCCTGGAACGAGGTCGATTCGAAATTCCACTTGTCTTTCCGGGGGTACTCCTGGAAGATCTTCAGGAAACACGTCTGGAAATTCACATGCTATGGGAATGTCTTGAACGTTAACCTCTTCCTTGATTTTGTCCACTATGTGAGCCAGGAACGCCAAGTTGTTCTTTCGTAGATGTTTTTGTGCCTTGATGCACGAGACGAGGCGAAGGTTCATGCTAGGTTTGTCTCCGTAAATTACTAGGGTTTCATGATTGGGAAGGCGAAGGCGAACGGCCTTCTCGTGACACATAATTTCAGCATGTGGGGGCTTAACCAGTCCATGCCAATAATCACATCGAAACTCCTAATTGATACGGGCATCAAGTCTATCCGAAAGACATGTTGATTTAGGGTTAGGGTACATCCGATGTAGATTTCCCTGGTAGATTCGGTTTTCCCATTGGCCATTTCCACCGTAAAGGTTTTATTTAGCTTCTGGGGCTGTTGTTTTAATAAATGTTTAAACTTATTGCTTACGAAACTTCGCTCCGCTCCGGTGTCAAATAGGATGCATGCATAAGTGTGGTTTAGGAGAAACGTACCGGTCACAACTGCGGGGTCCTGAACCGCCTCTCCTTGACCCATGGTCAGCATCCTTCCTGTTCCTCCATTTCCTGGATTGTTGTTGTTAGGGCAGTCTTGGCGGAAATGCCCAGTCCTCCCACACCCGAAGCAGGTGTGGCTAGGCCCTGCATTATTGCCGCCGGTATTGATGTTGTTGTTGTTGCGATGGTTGTTGTTGTTGCTGTTTCCTTGTTTTGGTTCTGCGGAGGGTAAGCCCTGTAGTACTTCGCCGTGTGTCCCCTTCGGTTACAACTGGTGCACTGTAACTCCTTGCATTCTCCATGGTGATGGAAACCGCATTTGTTGCACTTGGGAAGATTACCAGAATAAGGTTTGGGAGCATTTGAAGCAGCTGAGGCTGGAGCATGTTGTGTGGCTGGAACCGGTGCAGTGACAGCGTTAACTACCACTGTCTGTTGCTTTTTAGAGGTCTCGGGGCCCTGACGCCCCTTCCTCTTATTGTTCTTCCCCTTCTTGCCATCACCTTCCTTCTTTCCTTCAGCCTCCGCCGGCTTCTCACCCTTCTTGTTGTTATGGTCATACAGCTTCTTCGCCAATCTCTTCGCACTGTCGAATGTTTCCGGTTTTGCAGCTATCACGTTTCCTTGGATTGGTGATGTTAGTCCCCAGATGAATCGCTCAATCTTCTTTCCTTCCGAGGTGATCATACCCGGGCACAACAGAGACAGTTCACTAAATCTCGATATGTAGGCATCGATATTTGCATTCTGCACAGTGAGGTTCCACAGCTCTTGCTCCATTTTCTGAATCTCACCTCGTGGGCAGTATTCAGCCATCAGCATTTCTTTCATCTCCGCCCACGGCATAGAGTTGGCTACAGGAAGTGTCATGGCTTCCACATGTTCGTTCCACCAAGTGAGCACTTGATCGACCAAAATGCAGGCCGCAAACTTCACTTTCATCTGCTCAGGACAATCGCATATCTCGAATACCGATTCCACCTTCTCGATGTAACAGCCCGGAATCTCAGGTATTATTAAAATTATGTTTTTGGGGTGATTTAAGAGGGGACTCGGCGAGTTGGAGCCTAGACTCGCCGAGTAGGATCGCAGACTTGGTCGCGGGTCCGCGAATGGACTCGACGAGTCCAGATATGGACTCGGCGAGTCGACGCTGTTCAGCAGAAACCCTAACCGTTCAGTTTGGATCGTATTTAAAGCCTCTTAGGCCGTCATTTTCAGTCTTTTGGTCGATTGAGAAGAACCCTAATCGCTGTGGACGTCTGGAGCAGGAGAGAAAGCTTTTGGAACTTGGAAGAATTGGTTAGGCAAGAAGAAGAGGGATTTGGCTAAAAGAATATCAAGGAGGATTGAGACCTGAGATTTGGGGGACACAGAGAGTGCGTTTTCAGGTAATACTCGGACCAATTCTGTTATTTTGATGTGTATGTAAGATTAGGGTTTATGAAACCCATTTAGTGATTTGATGGGTTATGATGTTGTTACCCAAACGTTTTTACCCCAGTAATGAGATGCTTAGACGTCCAGAGGGTCCCATGGTTGTATATTGTTGGACCATACGTAATTCAGGAAGCAGTTACTCGTCTGCATGGCATGGACTCGCCGAGTTGTTCTTCAGACTCGGCGAGTAGCTTGAAGATTTACTGGGACTCGCCGAGTTGTTCATCAGACTCGGCGAGTGGAGTCGGGGTGGCCCCGCGATTCTTCCACGAGGACCTCGTCGAGTCAAGAGGAATACTCGACGAGTAGAAAGGGAATATTCAGGAATTTGTGAGGACGACTAGACTCGCCGAGTCGCCATGGGACTCGCCGAGTCCGGTCGAGCTGACCGTTGACCGTTGACCAGAGTTGACCTAAGTCTGACTTCTTAGGGATAGTCACACTTAGAAGAGATAAGTATTAATGAGTCATGTAATGTTATAGGGAGGTTGTAGCTCGTCGGTTGTGCACGAGTCATTTCAGGAGTTGCTAGCTTTCAGCATATACGAGGTGAGTCTTCTCACTATACTGTACCCGGAAGGGTTTGACTGTGTGACCGGAAGGTCAGATATGATATGTGATATGTATGCTATATGTGGTAAGTTGATTGTTATGTATGCTATGTATGATATGTGGGCCGGAAGGCGATTATGTTATGGGCCGGAAGGCGTTGTAATGAGGACCGGAAGGTCAGGGCCTGGAAAGGCGTATGTGTGTAAGTGTATATTGGGGAACTCACTAAGCATTTATGCTTACAGTTGTTGTGCATGTATTTCAGGTACTAGCGAGGACCGCGGGAAGGCGCCGGCATGATCGATACACACTGAAGATGGTTTTTATGATCTTGGGATTTGAATAATTGTGTTGACTGAATAATTAACTAGTTATGCCTTGTTTTTAATGGAAACAATTATGTTTTAAAATTGAAAATTTTGTTTGAAAAATTTGAGTCGTTACAATTGGTATCAGAGCCTTGGTTTGAGGGATTCGGGTGCACCTTTGGGGGTAACTGAACTCAAACCGAGGATTTGAGGAAACTTTTCAAATAAAGGCATAAACTTTTGTAAATGGTTTTGTGGTAAGTAAGAAAGAAGCAGTGTGTACGATCAGTCAGCGCCCGAGCGGTAAAGATCCCCAAAATACCTTACAATATTATATGATATGAATTGTTATGCATGCTAGAAGACTAGGTATTCATGATAGGACTAGAGTGGCCTGATTTGTGATGCCTTAGTCTAGGGAAGTTGCTTACATGAGATGCTTTGCTAGTATGCGGGTAGATAGAGCGTATCAGAAGTAGAGTACTCACTATCTGGAGTTTGGGGGGGGAGGACTTGGGATGAACATTGATGCGGTGTGGTCGGTAGTATTGGGCCCGTACTACCGAGGACACCGGGTCAGTGGGAGGCCCAAGTAAGAATCCCTGGATATCTGGGACTGAGTAGGGTTGCGTGTCGAGTACGATTTTACTTGGTAGAATCTCTGATAGTTTATTGTTGTATTTCAGAGATATCATGGTTAGACCGCGGCACGGGGCAAGTACGAGCGGTGTGAGTGACGAGGATATTCGTCAGATGATCCACGAGGAGGTGGCGGCGGCGATCCGGGCTGAGATCCCGGAGATGTTTGGGTCTATCAAGACCACCCTGATGGAGACGTTCGACGAGCGGTACGCCGCATTGACTGAGGCTGCAACCGCTGCAGCTACCGCAGCTGTGGCCGCTGCTAGGCCACAGGGGGGTGATTTATTGCTGTTCCGAGAGTTCAGCAACACGAAGCCACCAGAGTTCGATGGGACGCAGGATCCGATTGCTGCGATGAGGTGGATCGCAGATATAGAGGGGTGCTTCTACACTTGTTCATGCCCGGAGCACCTGAGGGTACGGTTCGCTTTGAACCAGCTCCGTCTGGGAGCAAAGGACTGGTGGAAGTTCGTGACGGCGAACTTCACTTTGGCAGAGACTGCGGCAGTGACATGGGAGGGGTTCACTACCATGTTCAGGGAGGAGTACGTTCCCCCGGTGGAGCGGGAACGATTGGTTCAGGAGTTCTTAACCCTCAAGCAGGGTACTGATTCGGTGGCGGCGATCACGCGGAAGTTCCATGAGAGGGCGATGTTTTGCCCCGAGCTGGTGGCCACAGAGCAGGCTCGGATGAGCCGGTACTTGGGTGTTCTGAGGAGGGAGATCCGGGAGTTTGTGTCAAACTCCACTTATCATACTTTTACTGAGCTTCAGGCGAATGCCAGGAAGCGTGAGATCGAGTTAGAGACTCAGGCCAGGGAGGAGGCCGAGTCTCAGCAGGCAGACCGGCGGCCGGCTCAGTCTCAGCCGGCAGCCAAGCGGATCAAGTCCGCCGATTCGAGGACGGGAGGTTCGAAGAACTGCACTTGCGTAAAGTGCGGCAAGGGTCACGATGGGGCGTGTCGAGCCGGTGCCTGCTACAAGTGCGGCAAGGAGGGGCACATTGCTAGGGAGTGCCCCAAGGGGTTTATGGTTTGCTTCCATTGCAACCAGACCGGCCATCGAAAGGCCGAGTGTCCGCAGCTTCGTCAGGGATCTGCACCTATTGCCAGGACTACTGAGACTCGACCGGTGAAGGTCGAGGCCCCGAGGGCTCGTGGGAGAGCCTTTCAGCTGACTGCGGAGGAGGTCCGCGCTGCGCCCGATGTTGTGGCAGGTATGTTGTAATTCATGTAATTATTTTAATGTCGATATGTTATGCTTATGTTATTATGCGCGTAGGTACTTTCCTTGTGAACTCGGTGCCTGCCTTAGTGTTATTTGACTCGGGTGCGAGTAGGTCCTTTGTGTCCTTGGCCTTTAGTCAGCATATTGGCGTTAGTCGTGAGTCGTTGAGTCGACCTTTGAGAGTCTCTATAGCTGACGAGAAGGTGATTTGTGCTACGGAGGTTCTTCAGGGATGTGTACTGGAGATCTTCGGGGTTGAATTCCCGATTGACCTGATTCCTATTGCGATGGGGGATGTCTGTGTCATCGTGGGCATGGACTGGTTGAGCCGATTCGGCGCTGTCATCGACTGTGAGCGCCAGTTGGTGACCATACGAGACCATAGTGGGGGAGTTCTTTCGGTGTACGGTGAGGGTACCCGTTCAGGATCAGCTTTTTGTTCGGCCGCTAGAGCGAGGCAGTGTCTACAGCAGGGCTGTAAGGGTTATGTGGCGTATGTGATGGATACGCGGGAGGTTTCCGAGAGACCGAAGTCAATTAAGGAGGTCCCTGTGGTGCGTGAGTTTTCAGATGTTTTTCCCGAGGAACTGCCGGGAGTACCGCCTGTGAGGCAAGTAGAGTTTAATATCGATCTGGTTCCGGGGGCAGCACCTATTGCTAAAGTGCCCTATCGTCTTGCACCTCCAGAGATGCAAGAGTTGTCCTCGCAACTCCAGGAGTTGCTGGGGAAGGGATTCATTCGGCCGAGCAGCTCGCCATGGGGAGCACCTATTCTGTTCGTCAAGAAGAAGGATGGTTCACACCGGATGTGCATTGATTACCAGGAGTTGAACAAGCTAACGGTCAAGAACCGTTACCCGTTGCCGAGGATCGATGATTTATTCGATCAGTTGCAGGGAGCGTCTTGGTTTTCCAAGATCGATCTGAGGTCAGGTTACCATCAGGTGAGAGTACGGGATGAAGACGTCCAGAAGACAGCGTTTAGGACGCGATATGGGCATTATGAGTTTGTGGTGATGCCTTTTGGACTCACCAATGCCCCGGCGGTGTTCATGGATCTCATGAACAGGGTATGCAGGCCGATGTTGGATCGGTCAGTGATCGTATTTATCGACGACATTCTGGTGTATTCGAGATCTAGAGAGCAGCATGAGGAGCATTTGAGGGAGGTCCTTGAGGTATTGAGGTCGGAGAAGCTTTATGCAAAGTTCTCCAAATGTGACTTCTGGTTGCGGGAGGTCCAGTTTCTAGGACATGTGGTTAATCGGGAAGGGATATTAGTCGATCCGGCCAAGGTTGAGGCGGTGATGAGTTGGGAGGTGCCGAAGTCACCTTCTGAGATCAGGAGTTTCCTTGGGTTGGCAAGGTATTATCGGAGATTTATCAAGGATTTCTCCAAGATCGCAGTGCCACTCACCAGATTGACCCGAAAGGGTGTTACATTCTCATGGGGGCCCGAGCAGCAGACCTCCTTTGAGACACTTCGCCAGAGATTGTGCGAAGCCCCGGTATTAACTCTCCCAGAAGGGATGGAAGATTTCGTGGTATATTGCGACGCATCAATTTCGGGATTGGGTGCAGTGTTGATGCAGAGGGGTCATGTGATAGCTTATGCGTCGAGGCAGCTGAAGCCTCATGAGGCGAGATATCCCACGCATGATTTAGAGTTGGGGGCAGTAGTGTTCGCTCTCAAGATTTGGCGTCACTACTTGTATGGGGTTCGATGTACGATATACACGGACCATAAGAGTTTGAAGTATTTGATGGATCAACCCAACCTAAATATGCGTCAGAGGAGGTGGTTGGATGTGGTCAAGGATTATGATTGTGAGATCCTGTACCACCCAGGCAAGGCTAATGTGGTAGCCGATGCATTGAGCCGCAGGGCGGAGAGCACTCCATTGCGAGATGTATGCTTGAGACTGACCGTGATGACTCCTGTATTGGATGATATTCGTAGGGCCCAGGCAGAGGCTGTGCGACCCGAAATGCAGAAGAAAGAGCGGGTTGTGGGGTTAATCTCAGAGTTTGTCAAGGATAGTCGAGGCCTTATGACGTTTCAGGGTCGGATTTGGGTACCGTTCGTGGGCGGTACGTGTATTACGTTGATGGAAGAGGCTCATAGATCGAAATTTTCGATCCATCCCGGTGCTACAAAGATGTATTTGGACTTAAGGAAGGAATATTGGTGGCCCTGTATGAAAAGGGACGTGGCATGGTTCGTTGAGAGGTGCTTGACCTGCCGTAGGGTTAAGGCTGAGCACCAGAGACCGCATGGCAAGTTACAACCATTGGAGATCCCCGAGTGGAAGTGGGAACAGATCACTATGGATTTTATCACCAAATTGCCAAGGACTGCTAGGGGAGTTGACGCAATTTGGGTGATTGTGGATAGGTTGACGAAGAGTGCACACTTCCTTGCCATCAGTGAGAGTTCTTCAGCGGAAAAGTTAGCGGAGATATACGTGAAAGAGGTGGTATCTCGGCACGGGGTGCCGATCTCGATTGTGTCAGACCGCGATGTGCGCTTCACTTCCAGGTTCTGGAAGAAATTCCATGAGGAGCTGGGTACTAAATTGCATTTTAGTACCGCATACCATCCCCAGACAGACGGTCAGAGCGAGCGGACGATTCAGACGCTGGAGGACATGCTCCGGGCGTGTGTGTTAGACTTCGGGGGTAGTTGGGATGCGTATTTGCCATTGGCAGAGTTTTCCTACAACAACAGCCACCATTCGAGCATTGGTATGCCGCCTTTCGAGCTGTTGTATGGTAGGAGGTGTCGGACTCCCATTTGCTGGGGAGAGGTGGGACAGAGAGTGATGGGCAGCACGGAGATCATACTCCAGACGACAGAGCAGATTCAGCAAGTGAGACAAAGGTTATTGACTGCCCAGAGCCGACAGAAGAGTTATGCAGACAGGCGCCGATCCGAGCTTGAATTTCAAGTCGGCGACTTCGTTCTCCTGAAGGTCTCTCCTTGGAAAGGAGTGATTCGATTCAGGAAGAGGGGCAAATTGGGGCCCCGGTATATTGGACCTTTTCGTGTGGTTGCAAGGATAGGCCGGGTAGCCTATCGGTTGGAGTTGCCAGCGGAGTTGGGTCAGATCCATGACACTTTTCATGTATCGCAGTTGAGGAAGTGCATAGCCGATGAGTCGGCAGTGGTTCCATTGGGGGATATTCAGGTGGATGCGAGCCTGAATTACGCGGAGAGACCAGTGGCGATCAGGGATCGGAAGATCAAGGTTCTGAGGAACAAGGAAGTACCTCTGGTGTTGGTTCAATGGCAACACCGTAAGGGATCAGAAATGACTTGGGAACCGGAGCGCGAAATGCGGGAGCAGCATCCGGAACTATTTGCAGAGTGAGACTTCGAAGGCGAAGTCTAATCCAAGTGGGGGAGAGTTGTAACAGCCCGGAATCTCAGGTATTATTAAAATTATGTTTTTGGGGTGATTTAAGAGGGGACTCGGCGAGTTGGAGCCTAGACTCGCCGAGTAGGATCGCAGACTTGGTCGCGGGTCCGCGACTGGACTCGACGAGTCCAGATATGGACTCGGCGAGTCGACGCTGTTCAGCAGAAACCCTAACCGTTCAGTTTGGATCGTATTTAAAGCCTCTTAGGCCGTCATTTTCAGTCTTTTGGTCGATTGAGAAGAACCCTAATCGCTGTGGACGTCTGGAGCAGGAGAGAAAGCTTTTGGAACTTGGAAGAATTGGTTAGGCAAGAAGAAGAGGGATTTGGCTAAAAGAATATCAAGGAGGATTGAGACCTGAGATTTGGGGGACACAGAGAGTGCGTTTTCAGGTAATACTCGGACCAATTCTGTTATTTTGATGTGTATGTAAGATTAGGGTTTATGAAACCCATTTAGTGATTTGATGGGTTATGATGTTGTTACCCAAACGTTTTTACCCCAGTAATGAGATGCTTAGACGTCCAGAGGGTCCCATGGTTGTATATTGTTGGACCATACGTAATTCAGGAAGCAGTTACTCGTCTGCATGGCATGGACTCGCCGAGTTGTTCTTCAGACTCGGCGAGTAGCTTGAAGATTTACTGGGACTCGCCGAGTTGTTCATCAGACTCGGCGAGTGGAGTCGGGGTGGCCCCGCGATTCTTCCACGAGGACCTCGTCGAGTCAAGAGGAATACTCGACGAGTAGAAAGGGAATATTCAGGAATTTGTGAGGACGACTAGACTCGCCGAGTCGCCATGGGACTCGCCGAGTCCGGTCGAGCTGACCGTTGACCGTTGACCAGAGTTGACCTAAGTCTGACTTCTTAGGGATAGTCACACTTAGAAGAGATAAGTATTAATGAGTCATGTAATGTTATAGGGAGGTTGTAGCTCGTCGGTTGTGCACGAGTCATTTCAGGAGTTGCTAGCTTTCAGCATATACGAGGTGAGTCTTCTCACTATACTGTACCCGGAAGGGTTTGACTGTGTGACCGGAAGGTCAGATATGATATGTGATATGTATGCTATATGTGGTAAGTTGATTGTTATGTATGCTATGTATGATATGTGGGCCGGAAGGCGATTATGTTATGGGCCGGAAGGCGTTGTAATGAGGACCGGAAGGTCAGGGCCTGGAAAGGCGTATGTGTGTAAGTGTATATTGGGGAACTCACTAAGCATTTATGCTTACGGTTGTTGTGCATGTATTTCAGGTACTAGCGAGGACCGCGGGAAGGCGCCGGCATGATCGATACACACTGAAGATGGTTTTTATGATCTTGGGATTTGAATAATTGTGTTGACTGAATAATTAACTAGTTATGCCTTGTTTTTAATGGAAACAATTATGTTTTAAAATTGAAAAATTTGTTTGAAAAATTTGAGTCGTTACACTCGATCCATCGCTTCCGAGTGATCACTCCTCCAGTGCCGTTAAAAGTTCGTGGTTTGGCATTTGTAAAGTCCTTGGAGGTACATGTTTTAGTAGGTCCTTGATTCATCCCGTTGTTCGAACTCCCTGCCCCTTGCCCGTTGCCTCCTTCGTTATTCCCCTGATGGAGTTGTGCCATAGCTGCGGTGACCGCAGCAGACACGGCTGCCTGAAATGCAGTGGAGTCAACTTCGGGTGGGGTTGGTCCAAGGTTTCCGCGAGTAGGTCGGCGAGGCATCTTTCTGTCATGAAACGGAAAGATGTTGAGTGTTTGGGGTTTCTGGAAGGTTGTGGTCCTACTGACTAGGTGTAATGTACGTACTAAAACATTCCTATCATCCAACATACAATCATAGATTTCTCAACACATAGAAATTTGTAATATCATAACAAGGCACGTAAAATTTTACTAATATTATCCGCATTTGATATATGAAAAATTTGCTCGTAAGAGCATACATGAGTGACACTAGTCTGACAGCATAACGGCTCTATGAGTAGTGTAGTCACTTAAACATAGAGTCGGGGTACATAGCATAGTTCCTAATGACCTACTAAGATAAGTCTATCCCTAACCGCGACGATCCGCGTCCTATGTAGTGGCGGGGTCATATGCCGAAATGGTGCGCCAGTAACTGAGCCATCTCCGTCATGTCTCCAATAACCTCATCCCTCTCATGCTCAGCTCGCACTGCCCGAGCGTCCATAGCATATAGCTGTTGTTGCAGTGCGGCGATCTCAGCTTCGGGGGAACGGTTCTCCCTTGGGGGGTTCACTGGTGAAGCGGGGTGGTCTGGTTGAGCCTCGTTCTCACACGGCGGGATGTGGTCCTTGTCCCCGTCTTGACCTTCCTCGACGTCGTCGTCGGTCTCTCCAAATTCGTAGTCAGTGTCTATGTATTCGTCAGGTCCGACGTCGTGTGCTTCCTCTGGGTTCCCTTCTGGTTCATCTTCAAGCATCCCGTGAGCCACTAGGACTTGATGGAACTGGATACCCGACTGATCTCCCTCCATGACGACTGGGGGAAAGTATAAACTATCGTCACTCCCATGGCTATGGTATATACTAAACAGACGTTCTATTTTTGGTGATAAAAGGGGTATAGTTTTAGGTTCTCTAGCTATCCCGATCTCATCAGAACGTGTGTTAGTTATACTTTGGAGAGAATGTAGTTGATCAGGCTACATCCACTCCTTGGTACCACTAAGAACAGTCCTGAATTAACCGAGATACTAGCATTATTTTGTTTGGTTCGACGTTATATTCCTTATCCCTAATGCAAGCAAAGGTGTTTTATTGTTGTATTTTACTTGTTTTGTTCAAAGTTATGTTAGTCCCTCTTTTGGTTTATAGTTGCATATCAATGTATGGTTTGATATGCTAGTTCACTATAAACAATGCTCTGATACCAACCTGTCACACCCCCGAACCAGACGGCGGAAACGTCCGGGGGCTGTTGTGACTGAATTGAATACCATCACAATGAATATACATGAAACATAACATCATTCATCACCAACATTTGAATATTACAATTGATAGTGTTTACATCCATTACATTGTCTCAAAACATTACATTTTCAAAAGTAGATTGTTCGATACTAATTAAACAACAGCAAAACATCATAGAGTACAATTCTTCCTTCACTTTATCTGTTACCTGAGAATACAAGTATTTTGAAAAACGTCAACATATGAAATGTTGGTGAGTTCATAAGTAGTGTTTGAAATCCAATGTTTTGTATTGTTTGAAAACCACCAGAAAATCCGATATTTTCTGAAAATAGTATAGTCAAAAAGGTGTGAAGATCCATAAGTATGCTTGTTTGTTTCTATAAATGTAAGAATACGATTTGTAAGACTCGGTATGTAGTTCGAAGGTGTATTAATTGAAAAACCTAGGAAAACCTGACGTTTTCCTATCACTTTACTTTAATTAGTTTATGTGTTGTTATTTCGTTACGGCAGGTGTATTCGTTGAGCTCCGGAGACGTCGGATTAAAAGTGGATTGTGAATTGTTGTAACGTACGTTAATGAAAACGACCAGTTGACAACCGTACAAACGATCCCTTAGGCGTCGCTCGCACTTATTCACATAACCCAACCCCCCGGACTCATGTAGCCCCACGACCGAGGGGAAAAAGAAGGTGCGAAGCCCCCGGTAATTCCCTACGTCGTTCAAGGCTATAGTGAATGCGAAGGGCCCTTAGCCCAACTCGCATTGGTGAATTCTCGACTTTGCTAGCAGTACCGAAGGACCCTTGGGGACCAGCAACACGTGTGCCATTGAAAGTCCTTTTACACGGAATTAAGTTGTATTAGACCCAACTACATGTAAGCAAGTTTCCTTCGGGCCTAAAGATCATGCCATTGGGCTAGCTAGGCCCAACAAACATGATTTGAAACTTTTTGGCCCAAAGACGGTGTATCGATGTCTGGTGTATTCCCGCGTGTGTATTGAGTTCCCGAGAGTTTCATGTGTGTATTGAAGTGTCGTCGTGTTAGTAGTTTCGGATTTGTTATTGATTCGAGACCGAATCAATTCGTTTGATAACGATTTTGGTGTTGAAGGTGTATTATAATTTGCTGATAGTCGAGATGTTAGCATTTCTTCGTGTCGGGTTCATTGTTTAAGACATTAGTCTTTTACATTTTTCAGACACTTCTTTTTAGATGAATTTACACTTTTGGACCCTTATATAAAATAATTTATATTTTAGTCCTTAAACCATTTTTCTTGACACTTTAGTATCAAAACTTGTAGAAAAGTATTTTTCAGCCCAAAGCTTTTTGAAAAACAGTTTTAGTCCCTCAAAATGAAACTTTTTAGGCTGGAACCTTTATTTTCGCAAATTTTACACTTTTGGCCCAAAATAGAGAATGTTTGCATTTTTGGTCCTTTTTAAATGTGAAAAGCATTTTTAACCTTTTAAATGGACTTGGGACACTAGTAGTCCCCTGTTTTACATAAAAATGCATTTTTAGCCCCTCAACTTTGGATTTTTCGCATATTGGGCCTTATTGGGCCGAAAAGTTCCCTTTTATCCCATTAAGTTTAGAAATTTACATATTTAAACATTCTAAAGTGTATATTTCTGGAAAATTACTATATGAAACTATTTTGACACATCTTAACCTCCAGAATTTGTATTTTGACGTTTTGGGCCCTTAAACTTCATGTTTTTAACATTTTAAGTCCAAAAATGTGATTTTTAGCCCAAGATGTTCATCTAGACCAACTTGGTTACTTTTCTAGTAATGTCTTATGTATAATGATATGTTTTAGCACTTGTTTCATGCATCATAACACAAATCTCGGTTTTTGGGTCCTTTGACTAGTTTCAACACCATAAACACACAAAAGTATGTAAATAAACATAGAAATCATACAAGGCATACACATAATGATAGATCTACACATTTGCTTGTATTCCCCCCCCCCCCCCCCACCCACAAAACTTATAAAAACCGAAAATAAGGGGGTATGAAGCTCACCTTTGGATGTGGTCTCGGTTTTGAAGAAGATTTGTGGAAGTTTGGTGCTATTTTCAGCCCTATCAAGTTCCTTGGATGGATCTCGAACTTAGTGGGTTCTAAGATGCAAGATCATGAACTTGAATGGATTAAGAGATGATTCTTGATGAAAAGAATTAGCTAGATTATGGGTCTAAGCAATATCTTACCTTAGATGATGATTTTTATGGAAGAAATCCCTTGAACACCTCTTAGATCTCGAAAATTTGGAGAGAAATGGAGAGAGTTTCTTGAGAGAAAATTTTTAAGTGAAGTGTGTGTGTGTTTGTTTGGTTTCGGCCGAGAGGGAGAAGAGAGGAAAGAAGAGAGAATGAGCTTGCATGGAAAGATGAGAATACATGGATGTTTGAAGTGTAATACTTAGATATCCTCCATACAAAGATGATGCGTCATGCAAGAAGTCAACTCCTCCCTTTTATTTGGGCTTGGGCCGAGAATGGAGGGGGAAAAGAGAATGTTTGGGCCTTAAATGCTTAAGCCCAATTTTCATGGTTATGTTGAGTGATTTTTGGTCCAAATAAATATAAAGGTGATTTTTATTACTTGTTAGGGCTAAATTAGGTTAATTATGGTTCATAGTTATTAATTTATTTCATTCTAGGCCCAATGTGGCCCAAAATGTTGAAATAAATGGATGTGGGTCTAATTAGAGCCCATTTAAAGGTTCTAATCCCATGATAGTCAAATTGGAGGCTTATTGGCCGAATGAGTCCAATAAGGAAGTCCTAGTCCAAAATGGACCTAACAAGAACTTCTAGGGTTTCCAATTGCTTGTTGACTATTTGTAGTACTTGTATGGTGTATTTGTTTGAAAATTAGATGTCATAGAGTAAGCATCTTACATGCTCTTTAAGTTTTTGATTCTACATTTTTACTTGAATGTAGTGATTACAAGACACAAAATTTCTAGTTGTGACACTTGTCAATTTTTGTCAACTCATTCGAGACAACATGCAAGGCGAACTCCATCTTCTCTGTGAAGTTGTTGGTGTATTCATCAATAGACATGCTCCCTTTCTTCAAGGTTAGGAATTGGTTTTCTAGTTCTAGTAGGTTTTGGGCTGAGTAGTACTTGCGTTTGAACTGTACCAAAAACTCTGCCCACGTCAGTTGCAGGGGCTCATTGGGGCTTAAAGTCTTCCCCAAAGTGTTCCACCAACGAACCGCGCCCCCTCTGAACTGGCGTACTGCAAATGTGGTCTGTAGTTTGCCTCTGCAACCACACATCATAAAAGCTAACTCTATCTTCGAGATCCAATCCATGACTCCGATCGGATCTTCCTTTCCATTGAAAGTCGATGGCTTGCAAATCAGAAAATCCTTATACTTGCATCCATTCCTCTCGACTCTGTCATCCTGGTTGTTTTGTCGAACTATTGGTGGGTTGGCTTGACCAATGGCCCCATTGTAGTTCCCTCCTTCTGACTTCCTATCGTTCAATTCGGGCTGTTCATCTGGCATCGTAAGTTCCTCTCGATTTTGTTGAAGCAAACGTCTGGTTTCCACCATTTGACGATCCAACATCGTCCGGATCATCGCTTGCACTCCGGCTATGGTGATTGGCTCTTGAGCGGCTACTATAACGGGTATTTGCTCAATCACTGGAGGTTGATTCTTGTTCCCATTTGCATTCCCGGATCCACTATGGGTTCTTTCCATTTTGATCTTTATACCGAATAGGGTGAATTTTGATCTTTACTTAGCATATACGTTTAAATCATCCTTATCCCTCCGAAACGTTTACTTGTTAGTTCTAATATCATAGTCGTACGTTTAGAATCCTAAACACATAAGGTTTCTAGATTCAGTCGGCAATAGACCATAGATCCGAACAAATAACAGCATATCAGGCACAAAGCATTTAGCACATAAAAGCATTTTAGGTAGAATTCCTAAAATAAGTTAGTGCTCACACCTCACAATCATCGCTTAGAATTCTAAGTTTAAGTCTAGAAATCCTACAAATTCCTAGTTCGCTTAAACTAATGCTCTGATACCAACTGTCACATCCCCATTTTCATGGCCAGAAAAGACTGATTTTGTTTATGCTTTATAAAAATCAGAGTAGCTCTTTTAATGTAAATGTTGCAAATTTGTTCCCAGAAAAACATGATAAATACTTTATCAAAGCATTTCCGAAGAAATGTAATTTTATTCCTTTTAAATCATTTGGGATGTCATCGTCAATATAAAAACATAAGCATAAACAGAACTTACATTCCTTTTCACTAGTGATTTATATCTCCTTAATCTCTCAGTGTAACGTGACTTCATATCAACACCTGTGATATAAATAAACTGAGTGGGTCAGGTTGGGAAACCTGGTGAGTACATAGGGTTTTCAACCCACGATAATAATTATTATGTTTAAACGTCAAACAATCAACCCAATTATCCATCCCCATTATCTTATTAAGGATTTACCCTAAGAATCAGCTATTCCTCGTTCATTCATTCCTAAGGTGTCACACCCCAAAACTGATAACGGCGGAATACGTTTCGGGGTGGATGACGTAGTGTACGGTATCATCACAATTGCATAATAGTAAAAACAAGAAACATACAACCATTGCATTTACATAGTGAATTTAATTACAAGTGTGTTTTGTAATGTTTAACAATCACCCAAAAGTAATCAAAAATAAGAGATGGGTCTTGTGCTCCACCTTCTCCAAAAATGCCGCGTCTGTACCTGTCTATCTTTGACCTGAAGATACAAGTTATTTTGAAAACGAATATCAGCATAAAGCTGGTGAGTTCATAAGAGTTTAGTGTGAGTTTTTGTATACAAAGCATTAGTGAGAAAAATGTATCATTTATATTCATAAGTAGTAGAAACTTAGGAAAAATCCCATATTTTTCCAGAGAATACATTTTAAGTGACAATCTGTGAAAAGTATGCATTCTTCATTTCTTTGAAACCGTTTATGGTAAAGTATATTGGCAAAGCTCCAAATAATAAATGTGATAGAATAGGTTAAGCATGAATTCAGTGTTAGAGGTGCAAGCATCCTTTAGTCATAGATACTTACTTACTTCGGGATGTAGTTTAACATTTAGTGTAGTATTTTAGAGTAGTTGTAGAGTATTCCATGTATATCACTAATAGTGAGGATAATAGAGGATCCCATGACCTTCCCAGTCATGCACAGTATAGTGAAGTAGTGGCATCCCTGGGCCTGCACGGCGCGGACTTAGATTAACAGTCGGGATGTAATAGTGTCTGCCCCGTATAGATCTATACATGTAGAGTCGTCTCCCTACTGGAAAACTCCGGGCGTAGTGGATAGCGAATAGAGTATCTCGTAGCGGGTTAGTGTATTATTGTTTGTTTAGTGTTTTCGCTATTGTTATAGTGTAGTAATCTTTTAGTATTGATCATAGCGTATTCTCTTACTAGTGTATCGTCTAGTAATAGTGAGTATTATAGTGTAGATAGTAATGACTTTAGCGAGTAGTAGCTGTAGCAACCGTAACCATACCTATTATGGTTATCTTAGTGGGGATGGTTCTTGGCACGTTAGTGACTTTAGCATTAAGTGAAAGCAGTAACATTCGTATCCCATACTGATATAAAGATTATATAACTAAGAAATCAACGACAGTCGGACAGATAACTACTACCCTAAGTCCACAATCAAACAAGAACAGGAAATAAGGCGAGATATCGGTCCTAAGTCCTCCAAGTCTTACTTATATAAATATATCAGAGTGGTTAGATTTTATAAGTAAATTGATTAAATAAAAGTATTTTTTTCCAAAAGAACATTTAAAATCTGATTCATTGTTTAAAAATAGTTTGAAAAGGGTGAAACCCGTTTATAAGGCATAGGAACAAATCACATGTGATTTGAACTAAGGGTAGTGAATCACATGTGATTAATCCTTGTAACTCGGAAATCGTTCTGTAAAACTTTACATAAACATTTATAAGCAACTTGTATCTCCCCCCTAGAACTTTTAAAACATTTGAAAGGTTCATTAAAGGGGTATGAACTCACCTGAAATCGCGGAAATCGGGTAAATCGGGTAAAAGTGTCGGTTGAGCGTTTGGTACCAAATAACCACTTGAGCACCTTTTAGGACCCTAAATTCATATGAAATATGTATTTTACAAGAAGTTAATCATCTTATGCTTTTCATTATAGTATTTGGACATTCTAGCATCGTTTTCGGGGTTTTAAGGCCTAGAAAGGATTCCCGGGAGTGGTACAAGGCCATGAATGATTTACGGGAGGGTCCATGAGCTCACTCCCTTGGAGTTTATGGCCCAAAGGCCATCCTTTGGGAGTTTACGGCCGTAAGCCCCCTAGGCTTGGCCATAAACTCTTGTGACACTCCAAAATGTATGTTTAGGGCCTTATATCACTTCCTTAATTTAATGGTATGTGTTTTGGACTAAGAGGGAGGGATTAAACTCTTAATGTGTGACATTTTTGGGGAGTTTACGGCCAAGACTTGTTCTTGGGCCGTAAACTCCAATAAATCCTTCAAGATGTATGTTTTAATGGTACAACATGGTCTCATACACCTTAGATAAATCCTAGAAGGCCCTATAATGAGTTTTGGGACAATTTGGCATGAACTTTTGGGGAGTTTACGGCCCAAGAATATCCTTAGCCATAAACTCTTCATTTTTGCCTCCAAATGTGAAGTTTAATGGTACAACACACCTCCAAAGGCCTTAGCTAAATTCCTTGCATGCATTTGAGTGGTTTAGGGACTTGTTTGACACAACTTTTTGGGTGTTTACGGCCCAAGCTTAAGCTAGGCCGTAAACTCCTCATTTTTTCCTCAAATGGTGTTGTTTGATGTACTTAAACATTTACTAGTGTCAAGGCTAAAATACTAAACACCCTAGATGAGTTTTTGGGACTTAAATCTAAGATTTTTGGGGTGTTTAAGGTGTTTACGGCCTAAGCACAAGCTTGGGCCGTAAACTCCTTTTTAAGAAACAAATCCTTGTGTTTTAGTGTCCAAACTCTTCTAGATATATGCCTTAATTAGTATACTAGCTTAAAAGAAGGAAAAACTTGATCTTTGGCATGATTTTGGGGGTTTACGGCCTAAGGAGCTTCTTAGGCCGTAAACTCCTCTTGGGTCCTTGATTCCTATGATTTTGGCCCCCAAATTCAATGAAGCATGACTAGATTAAGATAGAGGATGAGCACTTACGTTTGGAAGTCGGAAATTAGCGGAATCGGGGTTGATTTCGAGTCTAGAGAGAGAAAGTAGAGAGAGAGTGGGTGTGTGGTAAAAGAGTATTCAAATGTTGTGTACACTCATTTCATATGTCTCGGGTATCGTACCCGATACACGGCTACCCGATGTTTAAAGTTAACTGGGTTAAAACTTTTTACCCGGGTGAAGTGGTTGAAAAGGTAATACAACTCTATTAGGTTAAACGGGGTTAACACATACGAGTTATATTTCTTATGATAATATCAAGCCATGCATAAATTTAGATATTCGGATATTGGCGATTCCAAATATTACATAAAATAACGTATAGTGACACGTTCCGTTAGTGAAAATGGGATTTGTAACGGGAATAGATTTGGGGTTGTCACATCATCCCCCCGTTAGGGGAATTTCGTCCCGAAATTTAGAATACAACAGATACGTTACTACAATATTACTAAGCAAAGAGATGAGGATATTTGAGTTTCATTTGATCCTCGCGCTCCCAAGTGAATTCCGATCCTCGCTTGGCGTTCCACCGAACCTTCACAATTGGGATGCGGCTTTGTTTCGTCCGTTTTACTTCACGATCCAAAACCTCCGCAGGTTCTTCCACAAAGTTGAGGCTCTCATTGATCTCGATCTCGTCGAGGGGAATCATGAGAGTCTCGTCAGACAGACATTTCTTCAAGTTTGAGACGTGGAAAGTAGGATGTATGTTACTTAGCTCGCGGGGTAAGTTTAGTTTGTAAGCTACAGGGCCGATTCTAGCAAGAATCTCAAAAGGCCCTATGTACCTTGGGTTTAACTTTCCACGCTTCCCGAAGCGTATCGTGCCTTTCCAGGGCGAGACCTTCAGAAGGACCCGGTCTCCCACCTGGAATTCCAAGGGTTTTCTTCGTTTGTCGGCGTAGCTTTTCTGTCGATCCCTAGCGGCTTTTAGTCGTTCACGTATCTGTACAATCTTCTCGATCGTCTCTCGAATGATCTCTGGACCAGTGAGGGCGCTGTCAGGAACTCGTCCTTTAGCTAACTGAGTGTCTCCCACCTCGGCCCAGCACAACGGGGATCTGCACTTCCGGCCGTAGAGGGCTTCAAATGGAGCTGCCTTGATGCTCGTATGATAACTATTGTTGTAGGAAAACTCCACAAGAGGTAAGTGTGTATCCCACGATTTCCCGAAGTCGATCACACAAGCTCGCAGCATGTCTTCCAATGTTTGGATCGTCCTCTCACTTTGCCCGTCAGTCTGCGGATGGTAGGCTGTACTCATGTCCAGCCTCGTCCCTAGTGCCTTTTGTAATGATTGCCAAAATCTAGAGGTGAATCTACTATCTCTGTCTGATATAATAGATATAGGGACGCCATGCAATCGCACTATTTCTCTTATATAAGTCCTAGTAAGTTTTTCCATCTTGTCCGTCTCCTTGATGGGTAGAAAGTGGGCAGACTTGGTCAACCTATCAACGATGACCCAAATGGTATCTAATCCACCTGCTGTCTTGGGCAGCTTGGTTATAAAGTCCATTGTGATTCGCTCCCACTTCCATTCTGGTATTTCCGGTTGTTGGAGGAGTCCTGATGGCTTTTGACATTCTACTTTGACCTTCGCGCAAGTAAGGCACTTACTTACAAAGGTAGCGATCTCCGCTTTCATGTTCGGCCACCAGTATAGCTTTTTGAGATCCAGATACATCTTATCTGAGCCCGGGTGGACGGAGTAACGAGTGTTGTGTGCTTCCCTCATAACCAAATCTCTGAAACCTCCATGGCGTGGAGTCCAGATTCGGTCCATAAAGTAATAGGTTCCGTCACCCTTAACCTCCAGATTTTTATCCATTCCGCGCAGGGATTCTCCCGTCACGTTTCCAGGCTTTAAAGCTTCCAGCTGAGCCTCTTTGATCTGCGTGGATAGATGTGAATGTATAGTCATTGTCAATGACTTGGTCCTTTGTCCGGAATATTCCTTTCTGCTCAGGGCGTCTGCTACTACGTTGGATTTCCCCGGATGATATCTAATTTCACAGTCGTAATCGTTAAGTAACTCGACCCATCGACGCTGTCTCATGTTGAGTTCTTTTTGGTGTAGTATATGTTGGAGGCTTTTATGATCAGCGTACACCACGCTCTTTGTCCCATACAAGTAGTGTCTCCAGATTTTTAATGCGAAGACGACCGCTCCTAACTCGAGGTCGTGAGTAGTGTAGTTCACTTCATGGTTCTTTAGCTGTCTCGAGGCATAGGCGATAACCTTGCCTCGTTGCATCAAGACACAACCGAGCCCCTGATTGGATGCATCACAGTATACGACGAAATCTTCTGTCCCTTCGGGAAGGGATAATACTGGTGCGGTGGATAGGGCTCGCTTCAGGGTCTGAAATGCCTTCTCCTGTTTCTCTTCCCAGTCGAATGTTACCCCTTTCTGTGTTAACGTGGTGAGAGGCTTCGCAATCCGAGAGAAATTTTGGATGAACTGACGGTAGTAACCAGCGAGGCCTAGAAATTGATGAATTTCCGTAGGCGTCTTTGGTGCTGACCAGTTCTCAATAGCTTTGATTTTGGAGGGGTCCACGTGGATTCCGTCTTCACTGACCACATGCCCTAAGAATTCAACTCTCCGGATCCAAAACTCGCACTTAGAGAACTTCGCATACAACTTCTCGGATCGCAGGGTTTCCAGGACTAATCGTAAATGATTTCTGTGCTCTTCCTCGCTTCGAGAGTAGACGAGTATGTTGTCAATAAAGACGATGACGAACTGATCTAGATATGGACGACATACCCTATTCATCAAGTCCATGAATACTGCGGGGGCGTTAGTCAGTCCAAAGGGCATCACTACGAACTCAAAATGCCCGTAGCGGGTTCGGAAAGCTGTCTTTGGAACATCTTCCTCAAGCACCCGTAACTGATGGTACCCCGATCTAAGATCAATCTTGGAGAAGTAACTTGCTCCTTGGAGTTGGTCGAATAGGTCGTCGATACGAGGGAGAGGATAGCGATTTTTGATCGTGAGTTTATTGAGTTCCCTATAATCGATGCACATCCGAAACGACCCATCATTTTTCTTCACGAACAAGACCGGAGCTCCCCAAGGTGAGAAGATCGGTCTTATAAAGCCCTTGCTGAGCAGTTCGTTGAGTTAACCGGATAGTTCTTGCATTTCGGCGGGCGCTAGACGGTAGGGCGACTTAGCTACGGGGGTAGCTCCTGGGATTAGGTCGATTCTGAATTCAACCTGTCGTTTGGGAGGTAGGCCTGGAAGATCCTCCGGGAAGACATCAGGAAAATCGCATACTACAGGAATGTCTTTTGGATCTTTCGATTTCTGGTTAGTGTCGACGACGTGAGCAAGAAAGGCGCGATATTCCTTGCGCAAGTATTTCTGAGCCTGAATACTAGAGTTGATACGAAGGTTTGTACTTGGCTTATCTCCGTATATCAATAGGGTCTCTTGATTCGGAAAGTTCAGGCGAATGGCTTTCTCGGAGCATAGGATGTCGGCGTAGTGAAGGCTTAGCCAATCCATACCAACAATGACATCGAAATTTTTGATTGAGACTGGTATGAGATCGATTAAAAAGGGGTGATCATCTAACGTGATAGTACAACCTATATAGATTTCATTAGAGCTTTCTGTCTTCCCATTAGCCATTTCTACAATGAATGTTTCTTTTAGTGGTTGAGGGGTTTGTTTGAGTAAGTGTTTAAAGTTTTGATTTATGAAGCTTCTTTCTGCACCACTATCGAATAAGACACATGCATAAGAGTTGTTGAGAAGAAACGTACCCGTGACCACCGTGGGATCGGCTACCGCTTCATTGTGACCGATAGCAAGTAACCTTCCAGTTCCCCCAGCATTTGCAGCCTTCGGACAGTTCTTCTTAAAATGGCCCACTTCACCGCAGCCATAACAAGTCGGGGTCACTCCCGTACCAGGAACCTGTGTGATAGGTTTGGGAGGGGCCTTGCAAAATCGGACAGTATGGCCCTTTCGTCCGCAGTTGGAACACTGCAATTCACGGCAAGGACCGTTGTGGTGAAAAGGGCACTTGGGACACTTAGGCAAGTTTCCACTGTAAGCCTTCGGTGGGGCTGGAGCAGCTGGTGCGGCTGGGATGGTGGCAGCATGGACCGCCACAATTTGCTGATCCTTGGAGGCGGTTTGAGTTTTCTTGCCTTTCTTCTTATCCCATCGTTTCCTCTTTCTATCAGATGATCCGGATGGTGCAGTGGTTGTTGTGGTTGTTGTTGCTGGAGTGGAGGAGATTTCGTGGTTGATCAGACTCTGGGCCGATTCCTTGGCGCTGTCGAAAGTGGTAGGGCGTGAGGCCAGAACATTTCCTCGATACGGGGGCACTAAACCCCAGATGTAACGTTCAATCTTCTTGCTTTCAGAGGGGATCATGTTGGGACACATAGCCGCCAAGTCGCAAAACCTGGCCATATAAGCCGTTATGTCGGTCCCCTTCATCTTGAGGTTCCAGAGTTCTTCCTCAAGCTTCTGAACTTCACCCCTAGGGCAGTACTCTCCTCTCATAAGATCTTTTAGAGTGTCCCAGCCCATGGCATTGGCTGTGACCAAGGAGAGTGCGTTGACATGGCCATTCCACCATGACAAAGCCCTGTTAGTGAGGGTAGCAGTAGCGAACTTGATTTTGCTCTCTTCGGGACAAGAGCACATCTCGAATACAGCTTCGGTTCTTTCGAACCATTGGGACAATGCCAGAATTCCTCCGGTACCATCAAAGAAAGCAGGTTTACAATTCATGAAGTCTTTATAAGTGCATCCCTGCACTCGTTGGTGGACTTCACCAAATCTAGAATTCCCACCGCTCGCATCACCCGAGTTCATTTGGGCCATGGTTGCTGTTACAGCCGCAGTCACAACCATTTGGAACAACACCAGATCGAACTGAGGAGGAGGTGGTGGTGGAGGAGGGGTTTGAGTTTCAGGTCTTCCTCTACTGGGACGCTTTCGTGGAGGCATCCTTCACTAGAAGATCATAGAAATGATAGCAATAGTAAGAGCCTATTGCGAATATGAATAGAGCGTTTCGTGGATTTAAATCAACATAATCCAAGATCAGGGTAAGAGTTATAGCAATAGAGAAATCATCTGCCAATATAATGGTATTAATGATGCAGCACAAGATCATGAAAATTGACCTAGCAGTAGGTCTTACATCATACCATAGAGAAAATGTTGGCAGTTTAGAGGTTCAGCTAGAGTACTTTTAAACTAGGAGTGTTTACAGACAAGAGACCTACGGAACATAGAGATAAAAGGCTAGTCCTTTAAACAAAAGAGTGAAGTAACTAGATGTCTCCTACTGGCGACGGTTGCTAGTTGGGCGAATCCTCAGATCCGCTAGTTGACGCATAACTTCTTGAAGGTGTCGATCATGAGTCCTTTGGCGTGCTCGGAGTTCCCTAACTTCAGCTCGGGATGCAGCCAGCTGATGCTGCAGAGCCTCGTTGGTCCTCCTTGTCCTGTCCACGGCTTCCTCGAGTTGGCGAATACGAACAGTATTGAGGTTTGAGTTGGCATCCACTTCTACAACTCGACCAATAGCAGCTTGACTTTGCTCAACATTCCTGGCAATCCTTCGGATCATGATGGGCAGAACCCGATCCGCCGATCCTCCTTCGCTTATGTTGTAGAAGCTTCGGTCCCCATTGTAAGGCAAGGGCTGACCCTGCTCCTCGCTCCATCGATGCAAGGATATTGCCCACATAGGAGTGGGGCCCTGAAATGCCGGTCGGGGGTTAGGGTTCGGGGCTTCAGGAGGTTGGTTGTTGACTTCTGGCTCGGAGCTCGAGCTATCCAAGAAGCCTTCAGCATGATGATCATCCAAAGGAATAGGGTAATCGTCGTCTGACTCCTCTTCGAGCCATCCTCCATTGCCCTGGTTCGGAAAGTACGGATCACCGGGTAGGTGGAAGCCAGCCATGCTATCTACGCGAGAAAGGGGGAAAAGAAGATTAATAGACGTACTATTCTAAGGTACTTATAGGAAGAATCATTACTATTTGACCCAATACTTGCATAGTGCATACCGATTACATGTAACCGAAGCAAGATAGTCCTTCGAATAAACCACCCTCACTCCAGACCCCCAATCAAACAAGAACAGGGAATGAAGCAAAGGCTGCAGATTCTGAGTCTATAGCGCCCTAATCACATGTAATCGTAGTGTATCCACTTAGCAACTATTGTCCTACTAGTAACGACCCTTTTTGTTAACACATACGTATAATCTAGAGATACAGAATACTCCTATAGTATTCTTATCTTAGCGTTATTGTGGTATTGTTGGTAAGTTTTAGACTTGTTGGAACATCACAATCGAACTTAGGCACATGCTAGTCACTCTCAGGAAAACGTAGTTGATCAGGCTACATCATCCTGAATGTGACTATATGTCTCTAAACCCAATTGCACTGCCCAACAATCTTAATACTTTCGTTTTGTTCTAGGACAATACTGATTCCTGTATTTCATAGTGATGTGTGTATATATATACTTAGTTAGATCTTTTAGATACTTAACAGTATATATTTTTAGTCAGAGTGTTTTCGTCCCGAAGTGTTTATAGTTCGTATATCTTTTATAGGTTGATATACTTGATTCACTATAAACAATGCTCTGATACCAATCTGTCACACCCCAAAACCGATAACGGCGGAATACGTTTCGGGGTGGATGACGTAGTGTACGGTATCATCACAATTGCATAATAGTAAAAACAAGAAACATACAACCGTTGCATTTACATAGTGAATTTAATTACAAGTGTGTTTTGTAATGTTTAACAATCACCCAAAAGTAATCAAAAATAAGAGATGGGTCTTGTGCTCCACCTTCTCCAAAAATGCCGCGTCTGTACCTGTCTATCTTTGACCTGAAGATACAAGTTATTTTGAAAACGAATATCAGCATAAAGCTGGTGAGTTCATAAGAGTTTAGTGTGAGTTTTTGTATACAAAGCATTAGTGAGAAAAATGTATCATTTATATTCATAAGTAGTAGAAACTTAGGAAAAATCCCATATTTTTCCAGAGAATACATTTTAAGTGACAATCTGTGAAAAGTATGCATTCTTCATTTCTTTGAAACCGTTTATGGTAAAGTATATTGGCAAAGCTCCAAATAATAAATGTGATAGAATAGGTTAAGCATGAATTCAGTGTTAGAGGTGCAAGCATCCTTTAGTGATAGATACTTACTTACTTCGGGATGTAGTTTAACATTTAGTGTAGTATTTTAGAGTAGTTGTAGAGTATTCCTTGTATATCACTAATAGTGAGGATAATAGAGGATCCCATGACCTTCCCAGTCATGCACAGTATAGTGAAGTAGTGGCATCCCTGGGCCTGCACGGCGCGGACTGAGATTAACAGTCGGGATGTAATAGCGTCTGCCCCGTATAGATCTATACATGTAGAGTCGTCTCCCTGCTGGAAAACTCCGGGCGTAGTGGATAGTGAATAGAGTATCTCATAGCGGGTTAGTGTATTATTGTTTGTTTAGTGTTTTCGCTATTGTTATAGTGTAGTAATCTTTTAGTATTGATCATAGCGTATTCTCTTACTAGTGTATCGTCTAGTAATAGTGAGTATTATAGTGTAGATAGTAATGACTTTAGCGAGTAGTAGCTGTAGCAACCGTAACCATACCTATTATGGTTATCTTAGTGGGGATGGTTCTTGGCACGTTAGTGACTTTAGCATTAAGTGAAATGTAACGCCCGTAGATCAGGGCTAGTCAATTTAGAGACAATAAGAGTCAAAAATGACTTTTTGATAGAAGATTATTTAGGATGAATAATCCTAACTAAGTTGTAGTATATGTTACAAGGTTTCCGTACATATAAAGAACGCCAAAATCCGAGTTATAACGAAGAAGTTATGACCTGTCAAAGTTTCGCGACAGAACCGGCACGACACAGCGAAACGTAAAAAGTGAATTTACGTTAGAGCGATATTTAGCCTTAGCAATCTAAACGAGAATCGGAGATCTCGTTGTTGGTATCGAAACGATAAAAAGTTAGGCGAGAACGGACGTCAAACGAAGAAGTTATGAATTTATAACGAAGTTTCCTGTCGCGGCCTATTAAAAATAAATAATAAAAATAAAAGTCAAAATTAGCCGACGGAGTCTAAACGAAAGTTGTAGAGCGTAGTCTCACCTTCGCGTGGATATAAAGAACGTCGAAAACGGAGTTCGTATGAAGAAGATATGAATTTCCGAAGTTTATTAATCAATTTGTATTTAAATTTAAAAGGAAATTCGGAAGCATTATCCGAAGGAGTCACCGGTCTGATCCGAGGTACGCGCTGCGTACTCGAGTACGCCCCGCGTACTCCGAAGTGTCGACATTCGCAGCAAGTGGCTTCGGATGACGCACGCAGTGACGTTTTTCGGACCAGTACGCCCCGCGTACTGGCGTACGCCCCGCGTACTCCGAGGCTCCAGCCTCCTATAAATAGGATGCGAGGGCAGCCGACCCAATTGCCAATTTCTTCTCTTCTCTCTCCCGTTTTGCATCGTTTTGCGTGCCAGAAATACCCCGAAGCCCCGGTATTATACCCTAGCCCCGAGGCAAGTCCCGAGATCCCGAAGATCCCGAAAAGTGCGGTTCCCGAGTCGAAGCTCTGCCCGCGAGAAGTTTGATTTTCGAGGAGATCTTCCAGATCTGCTGAGGAATACTACTTCTATAAGCCGTAGTGCTGTCGGATCGTCTTCTGATCAAGTGAGTGTGTAGTTATTTCTTCTAATACAATAATACGAAGTATTTTATATAAAAATACGTGCTATGTGTATATATTTGGTTGTGTTATGTGTGAATGAGTATTCACTCTCTTCTATCTTACAGATCTGCTTATTTCTTTATGAGATATGTGTTACGTGTGTGTGCCTCATCTGTTATGTGATATATGTGTTGATTAAAGCATGCTATACAGGTTTTCTTTAAACTATGTATACAAATGTATATTTTTGTCTACTAATATTGTTGGGTAGAACATGGGTAGATGGGTTAGTTGGTGACTATGGAGTTAGCGCCTGCTGTTAAGTAAACCTTGGTGACTATGGAGTTAGCGCCTGCTGTTAGATAAACCTTGGTGACTATGGAGTTAGCGCCTTTTGTATAAACCTTGGTGACTATGGAGTTAGCGCCTATTGCATAAACCTTGGCGACGATGTGACTTCGTGCCTATTTGATGAACCTTGGCGACTATGGAGTTAGCGCTTGTTAAGTAAACCTTGGCGACTATGGAGTTAGCGCTTGTTAAGTAAACCTTGGCGACTATGGAGTTAGCGCTTGTTAAGTGTACCTTGGTGACTATGGAGTTAGCGCCGCTTGAGTAAACCCCGACGACTATGGAGTTAGCGTCTTATAACTATGGATTTAGTACTCGATAGATAAACTTTGGCAGCAATGGATTTCGTGCCGATTCCTTAGGAATAAGTGAATGAAGGATAGTTGGTTCTTAGGGGGAAACCTTAAGAAGATGATGGAGATGGGTATTTGAGTTGATTGTTTGATAATTGAATATAATAAATGTATTATTGTGGGTTGAAAACCCTATATGCTCACCAGGCTCCCAAGCCTGACCCACTCAGTTTTCTTTTCATTACAGGTAATGACACAAGAGTATAAGTCGGCGGACTTGACGAGAGATTTTGGATTATAGATCAGTAGTTGAATAACTATTGTAAGGTCTATTATATGTTGTTTATGCTTTTGGTCTGTAACGAACATGACATCCCGAGGTTTTATTATTTAATAAAAATACATTCTTTTCGAGAAATGTTTTGATAAAATGGTTATCATATTTTGGGAACAAATTCCACAACCGTTTCCTTTAAACGATCACTCTGATTTTGAAAACAAAGCATAAACAAATCGGTCTTTTCTGGCCGTGAAATTGGGGATGTCACAGTTGGTATCAGAGCATTAGTTTAAGCGAACTAGGAATTTGTAGGATTTCTAGACTTAAACTTAGAATGCTAAGCAATGATTGCGAGTTGAGTGTTTCCATTATATTTTAGGTAGTACACCTAAATTGACACAGGCACTATTTTATTTTAGGAAAATTGCCTAAAATGCTTTTGCGTGCTAAATGTTTTGTGTGATAGCTATATTGATGCTATTATTTGTTCGGATCTATGGTCTGTTGCCGACCGGATCTGGAAACCTTATGTGTATAGGATTCTAAGCGTACGTCTACGATATTAGAACTAGCATATAAACGTTTCGGAGTGATAAGGATGATTTGAATATCTATCGTGATTAAGGATCTAATTTCACCATATTCGGTGTATAGATCAAAAATGGTGAGAACGAGGAGTGGAGTTGGAAATGCTGATGAGAACAGGAATCAAGTACCAGTAATTGAACAAATACCTGTTGTGGCAGCAGTGCCTGAACCAATGACAATGGCCGGAGTTCAAGTGATGATCCAGGCAATGTTGAATAATCAGATGGAAGAAACTAGACGTCTGATCAGACAAAATCGCGAGGAACTGTCAATTCGAGTAGAAGAGCCCGAAGTAAATGGAGGGCATTCTGAAGGAGGAAACTATAGTGGGACCGTTGGTCAAGCCAACCCACCAATAGTTCGCCAAAACAACCAGGATAGAGGAAATGATGGACGTGGATGCAAGTACAAGGATTTCATGGCATCCAAACCACCATGTCTTTCTGGGAGCCCGACACCGGTGCAAGTCATGGACTGGATCTCCGAGATGGAGACAATGTTTGAAAGTTGCGAGTGTAGCAACAGACAGAAGACCGCTCTTGCAATCCCTCTGTTAAAATCTGGAGTATTGAGCTGGTGGAAGTTACTGGTTGGTTCAATGCCCAAGGGGGAAGCTAGCAAGATGTCTTGGGAAGAGTTCGTGGAGCAAATGAAAATGCAATACTGCTCTGAGCAGGATCTTCTGGAAATCAACAATGAGTTCCAGAATCTGAAGAAAGGAAAATTGAGCGTTACTGAATACGCTACGAGCTTTACGGAGAAGATGAAGCTTATTCCATACCTAATTCCGACTGAACTTTCCAAGGTCAACAAGTTTGCCAATGGATTACCAGCGGACTTTGGTCCGATAGTCAAACAAGCAACCACTCTGAAAGCTGCCATCTGGGCAGCCAAAAATGTTGAGACCCAAATAAAAGAAAAGGGTCTGGAAAGGGCTGAAGTTGGAGAGAAAAGGAAGCGTGAAGGATCTTCAATAATCGATAAAGAAAGTAAATTCTCGAAAACTGGAGGAAGAGATGAGGCTAAGTGGTGTGAGAAGTGTAAGAAGAGACACTTCGGGAAATGTAGCGAGGAGATGACTTGCTACAAATGTGGGAAGACAGGGCACTATGCCAACAAGTGCGCACCTAACAAGAAGATGTGCTATAGGTGTAATGGAGAAGGTCATATTTCTAAAGACTGCCCACAGAAAAACACACCTCCACAACCAAGGGCATTCAACATGTTCCTCAACGAAGCAGAAAGAGATGGGAGGGTTAAAGGATGAAGACTTCATATTAATATATAAAGTCGGTAAAGTCTGTATCAGGAAGCATAGCCTGTTAGAGGCATAGTATAGGGTGAACTTGAACTTTTGTGTAATAGTTTCAAGAATTAATATAAATCCTAGTTTTGTTATCTGATGTGTTGAATGATGATATGATTTATGAATGGTGACTTGGTTAACTGCGAGACAATACTTGGGACGAGTATGAGTAGGTGTGAATGGTAGTAGAGATCTATACTACCGGAAGCACAGGACTCACGCTTGGATCAGGGGAAGTCACAAGGTTATCAAGAAGCTAGTAATTGATTCCGTTTTATTCAAGTATGTCATTACCATTGTTTCGGTAATGTCTAGTAAGATAGTTGTTATTCCGACCCTAGGGGTCATATCAATTAAGTCCGACTATGATGAGAGGTCATCGGGACACGACCCATCAGGGTTATTACTTAGAATGGAGAGATAACTTATGGAGTCAGTATGCGAATCCTATTTCGTTGATGATTCCGGGACGTAATCATCCTAAGGGGAGATAATTGTAACGCCCGTAGATCAGGGCTAGTCAATTTAGAGACAATAAGAGTCAAAAATGACTTTTTGATAGAAGATTATTTAGGATGAATAATCCTAACTAAGTTGTAGTATATGTTACAAGGTTTCCGTACATATAAAGAACGCCAAAATCCGAGTTATAACGAAGAAGTTATGACCTGTCAAAGTTTCGCGACAGAACCGGCACGACACAGCGAAACGTAAAAAGTGAATTTACGTTAGAGCGATATTTAGCCTTAGCAATCTAAACGAGAATCGGAGATCTCGTTGTTGGTATCGAAACGATAAAAAGTTAGGCGAGAACGGACGTCAAACGAAGAAGTTATGAATTTATAACGAAGTTTTCTGTCGCGGCCTATTAAAAATAAATAATAAAAATAAAAGTCAAAATTAGCCGACGGAGTCTAAAAGAAAGTTGTAGAGCGTAGTCTCACCTTCGTGTGGATATAAAGAACGTCGAAAACGGAGTTCGTATGAAGAAGATATGAATTTCCGAAGTTTATTAATCAATTTGTATTTAAATTTAAAAGGAAATTCGGAAGCATTATCCGAAGGAGTCACCGGTCTGATCCGAGGTACGCGCTGCGTACTCGAGTACGCCCTGCGTACTCCGAAGTGTCGACATTCGCAGCAAGTGGCTTCGGATGACGCACGCAGTGACGTTTTTCGGACCAGTACGCCCCGCGTACTGGCGTACGCCCCGCGTACTCCGAGGCTCCAGCCTCCTATAAATAGGATGCGAGGGCAGCCGACCCAATTGCCAATTTCTTCTCTTCTCTCTCCCGTTTTGCATCGTTTTGCGTGCCAGAAATACCCCAAAGCCCCGGTATTATACCCTAGCCCCGAGGCAAGTCCCGAGATCCCGAAGATCCCGAAAAGTGCGGTTCCCGAGTCGAAGCTCTGCCCGCGAGAAGTTTGATTTTCGAGGAGATCTTCCAGATCTGCTGAGGAATACTACTTCTATAAGCCGTAGTGCTGTCGGATCGTCTTCTGATCAAGTGAGTGTGTAGTTATTTCTTCTAATACAATAATACGAAGTATTTTATATAAAAATACGTGCTATGTGTATATATTTGGTTGTGTTATGTGTAAATGAGTATTCACTCTCTTCTATCTTACAGATCTGCTTATTTCTTTATGAGATATGTGTTACGTGTGTGTGCCTCATCTGTTATGTGATATATGTGTTGATTAAAGCATGCTATACAGGTTTTCTTTAAACTATGTATACAAATGTATATTTTTGTCTACTAATATTGTTGGGTAGAACATGGGTAGATGGGTTAGTTGGTGACTATGGAGTTAGCGCCTGCTGTTAAGTAAACCTTGGTGACTATGGAGTTAGCGCCTGCTGTTAGATAAACCTTGGTGACTATGGAGTTAGCGCCTTTTGTATAAACCTTGGTGACTATGGAGTTAGCGCCTATTGCATAAACCTTGGCGACGATGTGACTTCGTGCCTATTTGATGAACCTTGGCGACTATGGAGTTAGCGCTTGTTAAGTAAACCTTGGCGACTATGGAGTTAGCGCTTGTTAAGTAAACCTTGGCGACTATGGAGTTAGCGCTTGTTAAGTGTACCTTGGTGACTATGGAGTTAGCGCCGCTTGAGTAAACCCCGACGACTATGGAGTTAGCGTCTTATAACTATGGATTTAGTACTCGATAGATAAACTTTGGCAGCAATGGATTTCGTGCCGATTCCTTAGGAATAAGTGAATGAAGGATAGTTGGTTCTTAGGGGGAAACCTTAAGAAGATGATGGAGATGGGTATTTGAGTTGATTGTTTGATAATTGAATATAATAAATGTATTATTGTGGGTTGAAAACCCTATATGCTCACCAGGCTCCCAAGCCTGACCCACTCAGTTTTCTTTTCATTACAGGTAATGACACAAGAGTATAAGTCGGCGGACTTGACGAGAGATTTTGGATTATAGATCAGTAGTTGAATAACTATTGTAAGGTCTATTATATGTTGTTTATGCTTTTGGTCTGTAACGAACATGACATCCCGAGGTTTTATTATTTAATAAAAATACATTCTTTTCGAGAAATGTTTTGATAAAATGGTTATCATATTTTGGGAACAAATTCCGCAACCGTTTCCTTTAAACGATCACTCTGATTTTGAAAACAAAGCATAAACAAATCGGTCTTTTCTGGCCGTGAAATTGGGGATGTCACATGAAAGCAGTAACATTCGTATCCCATACTGATATAAAGATTATATAACTAAGAAATCAATGACAGTCGGACAGATAACTACTACCCTAAGTCCACAATCAAACAAGAACAGGAAATAAGGCGAGATATCGGTCCTAAGTCCTCCAAGTCTTACTTATATAAATATATCAGAGTGGTTACATTTTATAAGTAAATTGATTAAATAAAAGTATTTTTTTCCAAAAGAACATTTAAAATCTGATTCATTGTTTAAAAATAGTTTGATAAGGGTGAAACCCGTTTATAAGGCATAGGAACAAATCACATGTGATTTGAACTAAGGGTAGTGAATCACATGTGATTAATCCTTGTAACTCAGAAATCATTCTGTAAAACTTTACATAAACATTTATAAGCAACTTGTATCTCCCCCCTAAAACTTTTAAAACATTTGAAAGGTTCATTAAAGGGGTATGAACTTACCTGAAATCGCGGAAATCGGGTGAATCGGGTAAATCGGGTAAAAGTGTCGGTTGAGCGTTTGGTACCAAATAACCACTTGAGCACCTTTTAGGACCCTAAATTCATATGAAATATGTATTTTACAAGAAGTTAATCATCTTATGCTTTTCATTATAGTATTTGGACATTCTAGCATCGTTTTCGGGGTTTTAAGGCCTAGAAAGGGTTCCCGGGAGTGGTACAAGGCCATGAATGATTTACGGGAGGGTCCATGAGCTCACTCCCTTGGATTTTATGGCCCAAAGGCCATCCTTTGGGAGTTTACGGCCGTAAGCCCCCTAGGCTTGGCCGTAAACTCTTGTGACACTCCAAAATGTATGTTTAGGGCCTTATATCACTTCCTTAATTTAATGGTATGTGTTTTGGACTAAGAGGGAGGGATTAAACTCTTAATGTGTGACATTTTTGGGGAGTTTACGGCCAAGACTTGTTCTTGGGCCGTAAACTCCAATAAATCCTTCAAGATGTATGTTTTAATGGTACAACATGGTCTCATACACCTTAGATAAATCCTAGAAGGCCCTATAATGAGTTTTGGGACAATTTGGCATGAACTTTTGGGGAGTTTACGGCCCAAGAATATCCTTGGCCGTAAACTCTTCATTTTTGCCTCCAAATGTGAAGTTTAATGGTACAACACACCTCCAAAGGCCTTAGCTAAATTCCTTACATGCATTTGAGTGGTTTAGGGACTTGTTTGACACAACTTTTTGGGTGTTTACAGCCCAAGCTTAAGCTAGGCCGTAAACTCCTCATTCTGTCCTCAAATGGTGTTGTTTGATGTACTCAAACATTTACTAGTGTCAAGGCTAAAATACTAAACACCCTAGATGAGTTTTTGGGACTTAAATCCAAGATTTTTGGGGTGTTTAAGGTATTTACGGCCTAAGCACAAGCTTGGGCCGTAAACTCCTTTTTAAGCAACAAATCCTTGTGTTTTAGTGTCCAAACTCTTCTAGATATATTCCTTAATTAGTATACTAGCTTAAAAGAAGGAAAAACTTGATCTTTGGCATGATTTTGGGGGTTTACGGCCTAAGGAGCTTCTTAGGCCGTAAACTCCTCTTGGGTCCTTGATTCCTATGATTTTGGCCCCCAAATTCATTGAAGCATGACTAGATTAAGATAGAGGATGAGTACTTACGTTTGGAAGTCGGAAATTAGCGGAATCAGGGTCGATTTCGAGTCTAGAGAGAGAAAGTAGAGAGAGAGTGGGTGTGTGGTAAAAGAGTATTCAAATGTTGTGTACACTCATTTCATATGTCTCGGGTATCGTACCCGATACACGGCTACCCGATGTTTAAAGTTAACTGGGTTAAAACTTTTTACCCGGGTGAAGTGGTTGAAAAGGTAATACAACTCTATTAGGTTAAACGGGGTTAACACATACGAGTTATATTTCTTATGATAATATCAAGCCATGCATAAATTTAGATATTCGGATATTGGCGATTCCAAATATTACATAAAATAACGTATAGTGACACGTTCCGTTAGTGAAAATGGGATTTGTAATGGGAATAGATTTGGGGTTGTCACATAAGGATCATCCTAAGGAAACGGCACGAAGTCCATCATTGCCAATGACACAGTTGTCAAGAACAACTGCTAATATTATCACTTAGGCGTAACTGCCAGAATTGTGACATTTTCTATGAGGCGCTTCTGTCGGTATTGTCCTTTAAACACTACTCTCATGGTTATAATGTTCTCTATTAGGCACAGATGTCGGTACTATCCTTATAGGGCAGCTGCTAGGATGTTTATCGTAGATCTAAAACATCTATAGATTTTGGCGTAGCTGCCAGTGCTCATCTATAGGGTACTAGGTCCATTGATGCCAATGTTCACCTATAGGGCACTAGGTCCATACTACTAATGTTCCTCTATTTCAGCCTTCATCCCTCATCATTCATCTACCCATGTTTTACCTAACATATTTTGTAGATATAAAATAGATATACAGTTTAAATCATTTAAAACATGTATAAAATCGTTCATCCAGCATAGACACCAAGTATTAAGACAATATGCACATGTAGCACGTAATTTATATAAAATACTTCATATCTATGTGTATGATGAAAGTAACCATGCACTCACCTGATTAGGTGGCGCCTCTGCACTTGGAAAGCGCTTCGTTATTCTCAAAATAATTTTCCTCGACAAAACCTAGTATCAATATCGCTAGGGTTTAGTCTAACGTTAACCGCGACTAATTAATAGTCTAGCTATTATTACTATTATATAAGCGTTAACTCAATACTTTTCACCCACTATATACGGATGAGGCCAGACATGGAACAATAAAGGGCAGGATCATTTTAGGATATAAGCACTTCTGAATCCAGCAACCCAAGCGTCCCTCCAAACCGGAACACCCGTACCGCGAGTGGTTAAAAAGATATTATATGATACTTATATAACCCATAATAATAGCTCAAATAATTATTCTAAGGACCTAATAACATTACTATAATTATTTAAAAGTTATATTAAAAATAGCATAGGCGTAGCTCACTTACAACGGGTTTTCTCGGAGCAGCATTTCTGAACCAAAAGACCCTTTTTCTCGGGACTCCGAGAGCCTCGGGGCTTCCTTCGGGTGCTAGGGGGTTTACTTAGGATTAGGGGGGTTAGGAGCTAGAGAGAGAGAGAGAGTGTGTGTGTGTGTGTGTAGAGAGACAGAGAAAGCTTTGAAAGGTTTGGGAGAAGTGGCTACCTTCGCAGCCTTTATACGCGTCCAGCTTCGGTCTACGTTGGGCGTTCCGAAGTGGTACGCGACGCATTCGTCGGATAAGGCTTGCAGGTGGCCGACTTCGGATGGTGCGACGTTGAGGTTTGTGGTACGAGCAATGCAGCTCTACACTGGGCGTTCTGATCTCGGACGTTGGGCGTACCGAGGGCCAGGTGTCCGAGTCAGAAGGGAGTACCCTAATCATCAACGGAGGGCTGGATCGCGCCATGTCATCGCTCTTGCCACAGACTTCGCATATTCGAGTACCAACTTTAAAAATTCGTATCTTTCGCATACGAGCTCCGTTTTTGATGTTCTTTATCTCCATGCATAGGCGGGAACGTACTCTACAACTTTTGTTTAGACTCCGTCGGCTAATTTTGAATTTACATTAAAAGTTATATTATTAACAAGCCGGGACATGATCGGTCCGTTAAAAATTCATAACTTCTTCATCCGACGTCCATTTTTGTCCATCTTTTTATCGATACGCTATTTTTAACGAGATATTCGATTCTCGTTTAGGTTGTGTCGGCTAAAAACTGCTAGATCTAATATTCGAACTTCGGGCTATACACTGCTAAGCCGAAACTTCGAAAAATCATAACTTCCTCATATGAAGTCAGATTTTGGCATTCTTTTTTTGGACGCTCTCGGTTTAATATATTCTACGACTTGCATTTAGGTTGCTACGACTAAAAGTCTCTCTATCTTAAATTCACTATTTACGCTTCCGGGTATCGTGTCGGTTTCGTCGCGAAACTTCGACGGGCCATAACTTCTTCGTTATAACTCGGATTTCGGCTTTCTTTATATGCACATAATCCTTGTGACATATGCTACAACTTGGTTAAGATTAATCCTCCTAAATAATCTTTCATCAAAAAATCATTTTTGATGCTCTTTGTCTCTAAATTAATTAGTCCGGATCTACGGGCGTTACAAAGTGTATGATAGGCAGGTACAGTGAAGAGAATGTCTCACTAGAGCATTAACATATTTACGCAAACTACGACTCCCTTTTCTTGTATCATGAAATAATTACACTTTTGGAAATTTATGACATGAGTTTTATGACACACAAACTATACCATTAATAGTTTGCCTTGTATGTTTTTGTATAAACTATTTATATAAATATCTATTTGTAAGGTTGTTAAAACATAATATTCTTGGATTTTAAACCATCAAAATAGTGACGACTAAAAATATACGAACATTTTTACTAGAAAAGTTATTTTTAGTAAAAATCTCCAAAATTTTGTAGTTTTGTACATCTGATATTTTACCGGTTGAAATTTTCTATTACCAAATAGTTTGTGTTTGTCAACCTTACCATTTATCCCCATAAGTCAAGATTTTTCTAACATCAAATGTTGACTATAACCCTTTTTATACAAAATATTTTATACCAGTTTCAAATAGTAAAGATGAGACATGAATGTATCCAAAAGACAACAATGCTTTTGACTTATATGTATGTATGTTTGGTTATCTTCGTGTATATCAACTCATACACATGATTTTTGAGTAATCAAAATGGTGACAACCACATGATTCACAATTTTTATGTAGGAGGCAAGTAATATTTACTTTTTATACAAGAATTGTTTCATATTCAAACAAATAGACATAGTTCATGCAAATGTCCAAAGGACAAACACATTTTGACTTATAAAAATTAATGAGTCACGATTTTTATGTATATATGTAAGATGATTTGAACATTTTATGCACATATTATTTCATAAACAAGTTGATGTATGCAATTATCCATTAGGTAAACGTAATTTGACTTGTATCCCCCCCCCCTAAAAGCATGTAAAACTCAAAAAATTAGGGGTATGAAGTTCACCTTGGTTATTTTCATGTGTGGTAGGAAGGATGATGAAGAAGATTTCGAGCCTAGGTTGGTGGTGATGAACTTGAAGAGTTTCTTGGAGAGGTTGGTGTTCTAGGGGTCTAACACACGAAAAATTTGTGTAAACATGAAGAACATGACAAAAAAAATGTATAAAAACAGTTAGGATTCATGAAGCAACTTACCAAAAACTCCTAGAACCGACCTTTGAGGTGGTGATACTCGAAGAAGTTGACTTTGTTTTGACAAAGAAGAGAAGTGAGTGAGCATAATCAAGTGGCAAGAGTGGGATAACCCACTCTCGGCCGAAACCCTAAAATAGAGGGGGGGGAGTAGTCTTGGTTGTTTCTTATTGGTGGATGTCTAGTATGGGTACTTGGTGGTTATTTAAGTACCACGCATGGAGACATGATGGTTTTTTGTATATCTTGCATGGTTGTTTGATGGGTAATGGGTTGTAAAACAATAAGGTGTCACATGCATGGTCAAATCTTGGGTCATGCACCCAAACCGATTTCACTAGCTCAAGAGTGGGGTTTTCGGCTCTAGGGTGGCTGAAAACACCCTCCATCCTCAAAGGGTTTTCGGGTTTTGGGGTTGGGAATGGGTTCTCCGGTTTGGCATGGCCCAATAAAAGGGTTTTCGGTCTAGGGTCATTTGAGCCGAGAAATTATAAGCCAAGGTCCATTTTTGATTTACGTATGACGCATTTGATCTATTTGGTCTTCTAAAGGTTTATTATGAAAATTCATGTATATGAACTCATTTAACATTGTCATTTTTGAATTACAATAATCTACTGCAACAAGGTCACGTATAGAAATTGTTTGTACATGAATAAAATCTCGACCCTAAATTTGCTAGTTATCATAACATCCTCAACCAACTTCCCATTGAGGAAAGCAGTTTTGACATCCATCTCTCAAATTTCATAGTCATGAAATGCAGCTATGGCGAGCATTGTCCTAAAATATTTTATCTTAGCCACTGGTGACAAGGTCTCACCATAGTCAACCCCGGGGGTTTGAGTAAAGCCCTTCGCAATCAGTCGAGCCTTGAAAGTGTGTACCTTTCCATCCATGTCGGCCTTCTTCTTGAAGATCCATTTGCACCCAACTGTCTTACGACCCGGTACATTATCAATCGAATTCCAAACTTATTTGTCATACATGGACTTGATCTCGATGTCTATTGCCTCTTGCCATTTTTCTGTGTCAGGCCTGCCATTGCTTTCTTGTAGTTAGCCGGTTCATCCAAATTCAATAGTGTATTGTCACTGATAAATGTGTCATCATCTGTAGTAATATGGAAACCATAGAACTCAGGTGGCATTCTAACTCTACAGGAACGCCTATGAGGTAATGAATCGTTAACTGGTTCAACGGGAATCTCTTCCTCAGGTTGAACCCTAGCATCTTCAGAGGTTCCTTCATCTTTTGATTCTTGAATCTCTTCAAGATCAATGATGTTCCCATTATCCTCTTTGCATATGAGCTCTCTCTCTCTCCCTCCCTCCCTCTCTCTCTCTCTCTCAAGACCCCCTTCATGCTACAAAGACCATGTTCTGTCACTCCTTCAGCCGTTGGTGGAAACACCGAGGTGTGCGATGTAAATCAGTGATCATAGTTATTGAACATACATTGAATACTACAAATATAATCATCTATTATTACCGAAATAGAAATTACATTGACAATGAGTATTGTTAAATCATGACACACGCCTAATAATTTGACGTTCACAATTGTATAGTATAATTAATAGAAAGTCTTCTGAGCGAACATTTCTGACCTGCTAAATAACCTGAGAATACATGGATTTAAAATACATCAACAAAATTGTTGGTGAGTTCTACAAGTTTTGACACGAAGTATTTTTATAACCAAAAGTGTTTTGTAAAAGTTCTCTAGTTGACCAGCTTTTGTAAATGCGTATCTTTTTATCAAAAGTAAAAATATAAACATGTTTTAATAGTGTATTTCGACTCATTAAAAAAATATATCGTTTGCTCAAATCCAAATATAACCATTTGCCGAATATATATATATATATATATATATATATATATATATATATATATATATATATATATATATATATATATGTGTGTGTGTGTGTGTGTGTGTGTGAATCAAATTTATAACAAATCTTTACGGTTCTCATGACCAAAAAAAATTCTTTTTATATAAAGATTTGGAATACCAGTTTATATAAAAGAAAGCCATATCACTCTTTGTGAATACATACAATATCCAAATTTACTCTTGAAACCTTGTACAAGCATTCGTATAGTTTATATGTAAAACTCATTCGTTTTCAATTTATAAATTTTGCGAATTCGTGTCGTAGTGTTATTTAAGTATCATCTTATTTAATTTGGGAACCGACACTTAACCAGTGGGGCAAACTCCTCCCACATACATATCGTGTTTTCGTACAAGAACAAGGGTTCATATAAATAACTTATTAGTTCTACGTTATGAATCTTTAATCGGTCGTGTCATGATATTAATTAAGTGTTATCAACTTAATTTATGGTATTGACACTTATCATATTGAGTCACAATCTATCCCACTACATATAATCTCTTTCAACTAGAATAAGAGGAAAAAATCTCTGTATACTATCCTATTTCAATCCTATACGGTAACAGTAGTAGAGGTCTTAAATGAGGTCATAACCGAACTGTGACGAACACCTCTGCACCAACACTGGAAAGTAGTGTTGAAATCCCATACCACATATTTGATGACGTGATAAAAAAAATTAGTGGAGGCAACGCGAACGCCCAAATTCGACTCGTCGGCCGATGGTTATAGCTAGCACCCGGTGGCAGCATGTCAACCCATATAAGTATGTGATCCTAAACTTATACTCGACGTTCCTCATTCTATACGAATTAACGGTTATGACATAGAGGACTTTCCTCTAAGATGTACAGTCTTAGAATTGTTACAAACATAGCCCATGCACTTTAGGAAATGGTCATAACTCATAAAGCTTTCAGAAACGAAGGTAATTCACATAGAATACCTTGTGGATAGGATGAATTCTAACAATATGTCTAGGCATCCTAATCCAAAACTTCCTGTTATAAGGTTTTTGAATACTTATAATTTTGTTGTATAGGAGTAATATTTGATTGAAGTCTTTTAGTTTTTGAGGTTCGTCATACTTAACATCTTAACAAATTTTATTGTTTGACGTGACGAAATTTGGACATCATAACAGCTGTTTTGATAATATTTTCTAGATTTCAACCAATGTGAAACCAACAATTACCATAATATTATAATTTACGTGATTAAAACAATATAATATGTCACAAATAACGACTCTTAAGTTCTGAAGTTGATAATGTTATTTATCGCAATAAAATCCATAACTTAGTAGAATGAGTTATATATTTTTGTTTAATATAAAAATATATTAATAAATTTTACATTCATTTTCAATAATTTAAACTATTAACTATATATTTACATAGTCTTGATCTTTCCATCAAATATGACAGTGTAATTTTCCTTCAACACGATAAATATGTGGAATAATATTTTTGATTACATAATATCATAATGTACATATTAATAATCACGACAAACCATAAACATATTAACTTATAGCAATCTACTTTAACTTGTATAGTTTATTAATGATTTATAGCATTTTAGATTGCTATTTAATAAGTTTTTGACCTATAATAAAGGATGATGCTATTTTGTGTATAAACCATGAAAATCATCAAAACTTTAGTAGACACACATGTATTCTCCCCCAAATATTAAAAGAGTAAAAGAAGGCCCGTAGAAACTTACTTTCGTAGCATGAACGAGGCACATGGTGTCACACCCCCAAACCAGAATGGCGGAAACATTCGAGGGTGGATGAATTCACGTAGTATCACAACAATTGAATATTGTAAAGAAAGTAACACAACCATCATATATATAATGAAAACGTATATTGTTGCGTTATACATATTAGCAAAAGAATATTACAATATGATGATAAATGTTCAATAATAAAACGTCCTTAGCGTTCCTTCTTCAATAGCTGGTAGTTACCTGTATTACTGATTTCCTGAGAAATACAAGTGGTTTTGAAAAAGTGTCAACAATTAAGTTGGTGAGTTCATAAGTGTTTTGCATTGAAAAGTATGCACTTTTGGTAGTAAATCGATGAACGAGGTTTTCAGAAAATCCAATATTTTCTATAAATGGTTTGAAAAGTTCCCAGAATTGGACTGCGTTAGTGTATTTCATACTTGAATAATAATGATAAACTTTGTGCTAAAAATAACGTGGAAAAACTGAATGCATATATGAATCTCGTAAATCAAACTTGTTTTTATACTTTTATGTGAGTTTTATAACCATACTATTGACACTGACTGCCTGTAGCAACATTCTTCAGGTGTTGTAGTGTTATGACATTTGTCACCCCAGACCTGCCGGTCTAACTATAGCTAATAGCTTAGGTGCGGGGTTGTCAATCCCGTATAGATCTATACACAAGTATCACGCTCTCCCTCCAAGATATTTTGGTATATAATACAGGACTTGAAATGCATACATAAGAGTACGTTGAAGTTTGAATATCTCACATTGCTTGGTATAAATAGATTTACGATAAGAAAGACTTTACTTCATTTGAAAGTATTTCGTTTTTCAAGATGTATATGTAAAAATGTATGTTATACTTGATAACTATACTCATTATAGTTTCTCAGAAAGTATGTTTCCATTTAGTAAAAATAACTTGGTGATATATTAGCCCTTAAACATAAAGATGTTTGTATCGATACTCTATAAGATAGATATTACATTTACGTTTATAAAATGATACTTTGACTTGTAATGTACTTGTATCTCCCCCCCTAAAACATGAAAAGAATTGAAAAGTAGGGGTATGAACTCACTCGTTTGGTTTGAAGAGAGAGAGGCTAGAGTTGAGCAGAACTTCGACCGCGGAAAGTTGCGCCTTCGGGCTCTTCGGGGGTCTCGGTAGCGTAGATCTTTCGTCGGGGGCTCGGGTATGGAAACCGAGGGCGTCGGGATGGTCTCTGAAGCTTGAAAGTATGAGAGAGTGACTGAGAGTTTGAGAAAGTGTGCAAAAACCCGTGGCTCAAACCTTCTATTTATAGGCTGGAGGATCCGCGTACGCGGGGCGTACTACCGGCGTACGCAGGTTGTACTCGGTACGCGGGGCGTAGAAATGCGTCACGGCTTACGACTCCGGTCTAGCTAAGCGTAGAGTTGCAGCCGATGGGACTCGACTCTGGGTCTAGTACGCGGGGCGTAATTTTGGATTACGCAGGGCGTAATCCAGTCTTCCATCTTCTAAATTCCATAACTTTCGCGTACGGGCTCCGTTTTTCGCGTTCTTTATATCCACGCGTAGGTGAGATTATGCTCTATAACTTTCATTTAGACTCCGTCGTCTAGTTTTGACTTTATTTTTAGTGATATATTTTTAATAGGCCGGGACTACTAAAGTCCGTTAAAAATTCATAGTTTCTTTATTCGACGTCGGTTTTCGTTTGTCTTTTTATCATTTTATTACTATTGTGGAGGTCTTCAACTTCCGTTTAGGTGGCGATAGCTAAATAACACTCAATCTTCAATTCGAGTTTTTAGCCCTCTACTACTGTTACGAAACTTAGGAAATTCGTAACTTCTTCATACGAGGTCCAATTTGGGCGATCTTTTTATGTATGTTTACAGATTAACGAACTCTACATCTTTTGTATAGATACTTAAGGCAAAAATGCATTTTATTGAAATTTCACTTTTTACGTTAAATAGCGTTTTAACGGTGTGTCGTAAATATACGATTGGTTATAATTTCTTCAATATAACCCGGTTTTGAACGTTCTTTACGTTTTTGGAAACCTTGACACGATATCTAATATTTGATGCATCCCAACTTAGATATTTGAACACTTTAATTTTGAGGTTAATTTAGTTGATTCCCAATAGTTTTCGTTGTATTTGACTTTTTGAGCGTCACACTGTTTTTGGAAAAATATCGGGTTGTCACACGTGGTGTGAAACCTGTCGTGAAAGTTGTTACGTGACGTTCCTTTCTCTTAAAACGAATCACCGAGTATATTTATATTTCCTAATAAAGCAAAGGGTAGTTTTAGTATTAATTGTTAAGTATGTAGCGGTCTTTGATAAAATAAATAGACTCTAGGGTTTGATTTTGCCACAATCATACTTCAGGGACTGATATTGCGAATTATTCTCAAGACAGACGTTAAACATTTGCTTTTGAATCTGATTTGGAGCACCAGGACTTATTTTGTTAGGGTTTTCTGGTGGAGGGGCAATTCTGTTTAATTTAAATGCAGGTTTGAGTTACCCTTGACTTTTCACTGGGTCAAAATCGAAACCCGATTTCTGATTGAAGTCTCGATACAGTCGATCAAAAAGGCTCCAACAATACAAAGAGGCGTCGTGTTCAAAGGGACGCTTGAGAAGGAACGGGAACGAAAGCAATGGACGAATACAGTGAGAGGGGAAAACACGAAGGCTCGCAGGCACGACTTCGTTGCTCGACCGCGAGAAAGTTTATCTCCGGGGTTCGACTAGACTGAAGAACGAAGGGAGAAGCAGCGGATGCGCTGTCTTCGGTCGTCTGCTAGGTGCGAAGGAGAGGAATGGATTGGCGACGTGTGCGATTGTCTCTGGGGTTTGACAAGGCCGAAGAGACGGAGAAGCAGCGAAGCTGCTGCGGTCTCGGTGGGGCAGCGATGGGGCGATCAGCGGTCGAGAAACGAGGTCGATTGAAGGCAGTGGCAGGTTGGATCGGTGAGTAGTGGTGGGGAGGTACAGCTGATCTCCAGGGAGTCCTCGTGATTTCCATTCTCGTCTTCAGCAGTAGAACACAAAGAAGGAGCAGGGCATTAGGTGATGATTCTTCAACATGAAATGAACGGGATCAACAGGTATGACTTTTTGTTTTGTTTTGACAGATATCAATAGATTTAATCAGTGGTTTTAGGTGGGTGTTTGTTTGATGTTTAACAGAATTCAAAGGAGGGACAAGATGGATGTTTGGGTTTGATTTTTCACAGGATTCGATAGGGCTGTTGCTGTTTAACAAGGGAAACAGGGAAAACAGATGAGGGAAAGGGGTGTTTTTGGCTGTTGAAGTTCAACAGGAAAAGGGGAAGGATGGGACTGTCTTGGCCGGCGACAGTCACCGGTCCTCTTCCTGATGTGGCCGACGATCAAGAGGAATGGGAAGGAGTTCCCAAGGGTGAGGGAGACTTATACTCATGGTGTATCAAATTATTGAAAATGATATAAAATCTGATTTTTCCCAAGATTTAGTAGATTGTACTTGATTTTAGGTGGTACAAAATCAGATTCATAAAGATATCTATTGTAAACTCAAATGCATTGTATTTTTATTTATTTATTTTGTGATGAAATCTTTAATTCTCGATTTGCGTGCCATTAAATCGTTTCTTGAAATTTTTCTGAAAATGTCTGTCAATTGTCTTGGTCGTTGTGATTCTAAAAATGCAGACATATTTCCATTCCGATATATTAGACTCCGTCAATTAATTTTTAAAGTTTCGCGATTAATAGGATCAGATTCGACCGGTTTACAAATCTGATTATGCTCGAAGTTGAAAATATTATAAAAATATAACAAGGTAATAAAACCGTAGTCTGAATTCAAAAACGTGTTCAAAAACAGTTTACGAGACTCGTAGCTATCCCAAACGAAATAGTGTGCGGTTTGTTTCGGAAAAATCACATAAATACTGATTTTTGTAACTTTAAAGAGACGTAACTTTCTTATACGGCCTCTGTTTTGGTCAAGAGAACATAATATATTCAAATTTATTATCGGTAACTCTCAAATATACTTAATGCAAAAAATTAATTTTTAACGATACAAATAGATTTACTTTTTGTTGATTTTTGATTCGGTCTTCAAAGATAGGTGGTTTAAGCAGTTTGGGATGTTCTAAAAGAAATTATAAATATAATATATTTAATATACATTATAAACATAAATTTAAACACAATTGGTCATTAATACCTAACGGTTCACGGTGGTTTGGCCGCCGAACTCTAACCGATTTTTACCAATTTTACATTATGCCCCTGTTGAACGGAATTTTGTCCTGAAATTCAACTTGTAGATAAAATATTATAGAATAGTTGGTTGCATTTTAATTTCGTTTGATCCGTACATGATCTTTCTAAAGTCGATTTAAGCCGTGTAGCTCTAGGTTAGATAACTGGTCTAATACATGACTTTACCACAAGTCACAACTAAACTAGAGAATATAGAACAAGATCGAATCAAATAATATATAGGTTGTCGAGTTTATATATAATTTAGTGGTGTGCACTTTCACAAACATGAAACATTAGTGCGGTTTCCTAGTACACTTCGTTGAAAGGTATCACAGTTTATCATCGGATCGACACTCCTTGAGATGTGGTGTATAAAAAAGCGTCTCGCATATCGTTTGGTTCTCAAGATAACATGATATAAATATGAGGACAAAATTCTATCTAAGAATCTTGAAGGTCCTTTCGGTAGTGGTTTAGCTTGACTCGTTCTCTAAACCGAATCATTCATCTAAAACAGAAGGTGTTTAAAGCTACATAGTCTCTGACTTGGTAGTCGAGAGGCTTACATCTTTTGTTCACATAACTCTCTTGTCGTTCATGTGCAATCTGAAATCTTTATCCGGTTCACACAATCTGTCACACCCCCAAACCAGAACGGCGGAATCATTCGAGGGTGGATGACTTCATTTAGTATCATAACAGTTGAATAAATAGTAAAGAAAGCAAACACAACCATCATAAATATAATTTAAAAAAGTTACATTGTTGATTGTATTACATGTTTCAAAATAAATTACATTATGATGATATAATAAGTTTGAAATTGACGCCTTAGTGTCCCTTCCCAAAAGCAGTTGTTACTTGTATTACTGAATCCCTGAGAAATACAAGTAGTTTTGAAAAAGTGTCAACAATTAAGTTGGTGAATTCATAAGAATTTTTGTATAAGAATTGTATGCCTTTTTGTATAATGTAACTGTGTTTGTATCTAGAAAATCCAATATTTTCCATAAATGAATAGTAGTTTTAAATGATTTGAAAACGAAATGCATAAGTCTTTTCCATACCTAAAATAGTGTAAGTAGATTTATATATGTATATATAACCACTAAGGCGTTTGATAGCCTCGTAAATCAAATGTTTTAATACTTCATGTGAGTTTTATAATCGTACTATTGACCAGACTGCCTGTTACAACGTTCTTCAGGCGTTGGAATGATATGACATTTGTCACCCCAGACCTGTCGGTCCAACTATAACTAACAGTTTAGGTGTGGGATTGTCAATCCCGTATAGATCTATACATAACTATCACGCTCTCCCTAGAAGAGATTATGGTATATAATACAGGACTTAAAATGCGTATGTGAAAGTACATGATGTCAAATGTCTCACAAAGTTTGTATCAAATAGAGTTACGTATGAAAAAGTCCATTGTTCTTGTAAATGTAAGTATTTCCTTTCTATAGTGTTTATAGATCTCATAAACTATACCTATTATAGTTTTCCAAAAATGTATTTCATTTGCATGATAAACCTTAATGTGTTATTAACTTTGTATGTAAAGTATAACATTTCTAATAATGTTATTCTATGTGTTTAACATTTATACACCAAATGTAGATAAAGTATTTGAAACTGTATGTAACGATTTACATTTTAACATAAGTTTTTCTTGTGTTTCACTTGTATCTCTCTCCCCCCCCCCAAAAAAAAACATAGAAAAGACATGAAATGTAGGGGTATGTGTCACACCTCCAAACCAAGGATGGCGGAAACGTCCGGGGGTGGAGGACTTCATGTATAGTATCATAACTACAATTGCAATAGTGATTAAAGTAAACACAACCAACATAAATATAACTGAAAGAGTTACATCATTGTATGAGTTTGCATGTTTCCAAATCAATTACATTATGTTAACAAAAATGAAATTTTTGACGCCTTAACGTCCCATCCTCAAAAGCACTTGGTTACCTGTTTAGTGATTTCCTGAGAATACAGGTTGTTTTGAAAAAGTGTCAACGCGAAGGTTGGTGAGTTCATAAGCATTTGTATATAGTTATGAAAAACCTTTTTTTGTAAAAGTAGTGTTTGTTCCAGAAAATCCAATATTTTCCTTAATACTTAAAATGTAGTCTTAAAACCCAAGACCAAAATGTATAGGTAACATTTCTTACTTATAGTAAATAATGCAAGTTTAAATCGACATAAACTCGTTAAGTTTAGAAGTAAAACCCATAAATATTGTATTTGTTAATACCACATGTGAGTTATTATAACCATACTATGACTCAGACAGCCTCGTAATACGACGTTCTTCAGGCGTCGCAAGTTAAATGACACTTGTCACCTCAGACCTGTCGATCTAGCTGTTGCATGCAACTTAGGTGTGGGTTTGTCAGACCCAATATAGATCTATACACAACTATCACGTTCTCCCTACAAGAGACTCTGGTTACAATTTATAGGACTTTTGACTTTGTTACATGGATGTAACACGAAACGAGTGTCTCACAAATTTATTCATTAATAGATTTATGTGAACTGAGAACCTTTGGTAAAGAGCTTGAAATGTAATGAAACATAAACTATACCTATTATAGTTTATTATAATCTTTTATAATGTAAAAGCAACATAAACTATACTTCCATGGTTTATCAAATATTTGTATGCAATGGACGTAAACTTTGTTTATAACAATAAACTAATTACCATTCTTGAGAAGGTAAAAAATCCATTTGTTTTATGATGTATGTAAATACACTAAGATGAAAATGACATGTAACGTAAAAACATATATTCACATAACGATACACACCTTGCTGAACAAGTTACAAGGTGCAAATGAAATTGATAGCATTTTTCTAGTGTTAACATTTCTATTACTGTTTTAGAAAATTATAGAAAAATCATCAAAGGTCCAAATCAGAATCCGTAAGTTATGAGAGTTTGGAAAATGAGTCTAGTTTGTTCATAAATTTTATTATGATTTTTAGTGACCTCTAACTTGTTTGAAAAGTCCATAATCACAAACTGGTCTGGATTTGTTCTTGAAATGATATGCAGTTTTGTAAAAATCACCATAAATTGTAGAAAACTCATATGGAGATGGGCAAGTAGTCATTTTAAAGCTAAGAACTTGAAATATTTTCACCTAGTACAGTTTTGAAAACTAAAATGTTTAAGTTGACCAAAACAGTCCGTGAATGGAGTCCAACTTTTCTGATGAAAGCTGTTGGAAGAGTTTAGTTGTGTTCTTGTTGTTTTAACTTGTATTCCCCCCCCCCCCTCTTTAAAACTTAAGAAAATGTGAAAAGATAGGGGTATGAACTCACCTTATGTGATTTCAGTGGATGGATGTTGAAGGAGAGAAGTGTTCAACTCAAGAACACTTGGAGGATTGCTTGAAGATTCGAGAATCTAACACAATTATGATGGAGTTTGTGTAAGAAATCAATGATTTTAGTAAAAGGAAGTGTAATAACCATATGAAGGGTGATGATACTTACCAAATGTAGAAGGAAATCTTGAAAAATGCCTTGGAAATCTTGAAATAGTGAGAGAGAATTTGAGAGAAAAGATGTGTTTGATCTTTGGTGGAAATGAGTGAAAATGAGTGAAGTGAAAAGAGAGGGTGGGTTTTTTCGGTCCTTAGGACGTGATTATGGCTGGGAAATGAGTGGGAAAGGACTATGAAGTGACTAGGGATGGTAGGGAGGGGTGTGGGTTGGTCATGGAGTGGGCATGGGGCTGGTTGCTTGTGTCCAACACTATGGCAAAGTCAACACTCGACCACATGATCTTACTTAATAGATCTTATTCTTAAATAAGGATCTCCTTAAAAATATGCTGAATTTATGATATATGGGACCTTATATGTCAAAATATAAGTTTGGGTGAAAATCCCCCGTTAAAATAATTAAAAACGGACTTAAAACGGAGTCGTAGTCGAAAACCGGGTAGAAAATGGGAAATCCGAAGTCAGGGCTTGGTTTCGGGTCTTAACAGCCTTAGAACCGGAGTGGCTTGGTCGCTGAATTGGGTCCGAGGGGGAGGGGACTGCGGTCCGAGCAGGTACCGCAGGCGGCTCGTTAGGAGGGACTGAAGCGAAGGTCGGATGCGGTGCTTCAGTTCCGGGTTCGGTTCGGCGCTGCGGATCTTCATCAGCCTCGGTCTTCAGCAGATCCGGTCAGGTCCGATGGCTATGGCTACTCAAGGGGACTTCGGTCTTGGTTCTTGGGGCTTCGGCTCAAGGAGGGTTTGGTCCCTATAGAGGGACTTCGGCCCTAAGAGGCTATTTTCCAAGGTATCACCCCTTTTCGAATGGTTTTTCAACAAGTCATGTGTCGGGATGCCCTAAATGATTATAAAACTCAAAAGAGGTTTTGAGAGAGATTTTGACATACTTGAAGAGATTTCTCATATGGATAGAGATTTGGGAGCGAATTCACATTCTTGGAGAGATTTCTCATACGGAGAGAGATTTGGGAGAGATTTCACATTCTTGGAGAGATTTCTCATACGGAGAGAGATTTGGGAGAGATTTCACATTCTTGGAGAGATTTGGGAGAGATTTGAGTTAGGGAGAGATAAAGTGAAAGAGATTGGGAGAGACTTCTTTTGTGACCTTTTTGAGTGTTTGGCTTCGTAACGCAAGGTCCGTAAGCCCCGTTAAGCCATGTTTAAGGGTCTTACACACTCCCGATGAGTATGCAAGGTTGTTTTATCAGTTTGATTCATTTCTTACCATAGTTTTAGGTTAAGGAAATCTAGATATACAATCTTTTCAATTGATGATTTCTCATTAGAATAGCGAGTTGTATTGTAATTACATAGCGTAATCCCTAGTATACAAGGGTTAACTGAGTTGACTGGTTTGACTTGTTGACTTTGTTTCACTTTGGCTTGACTCGAATTTGACGGTTGTCACAGTATGAACTCACATAGAAAGATTGATGATTTGAAGAAAACGAGACTTTTCTCGGGCAGCACTTCAACCGGAAGGAAGTGAGTTTCTCGAGTATTCCGAAGCTTCTGACCTTCGTCGGGACTTGGATACGTAACCGGGGCGTCGGGGTAGTCTCGAGGGGCTCGGAAGTGAAAAAGTAGGAGAGAAATGGTGTGAATCAGAAAATGGAGCCGGCACCATCGCATCCTTATTTATAGGGGTGGATGCAGCTTCGTACGTGATGGGTTTTATGCATAAGAACAATCCTATGTGCTCATACAAACCCTAATGCTTGGATCTAGGTTTCTCTATTGTACATGCTTTGAATCCAAGACTTACAAACTTAGATCTATCATATATAATTCGAAATTATCATAAAGAAAACAAATCTATGTGTTTTACCTCTTCCAAGTGGCTTGAATCCTTGTAATCTTCTTGATCTTGAGCTTAAAGTCATAATTGTAACTCCTCTAATGGTTCACAAACCCCACAAGCAAGAAGGCAATATGTGAGAGGGTGAGAGATGCTAAAATCGGCCCTAGGGTTATCTTGGAATGAAGTTTAGCCGATTTCCATATCCTAGGGGTCTAATTTATACTTGTAGGCTATATGGTTTCAGTCTAAACCCTAATGGACAACTTAGCCACCAAGCAGCCCACGAAACCTTCTGGAATAGGGCCTTGGATGAAAATATGATGGATCCACATCATAATTTCATTCCCGCTTAAGTCCATTAGGTTTCCTTAACCCAAGACTTAACTATCACACATTTGACAGTTTATACCCCTTTATTTAATTAATCTCTTTTAGTCACCAAATTAATTCCTAATTAATTTATGACCAATACTAATTAAATAAATATGATTTCTCCTTTAATATATTATTCTTATAATATATTAATAAACCATAATATTCTCTCTTTCTCCTTAAATTACCTTGTCACGTTGCTTTGGAGAAGGCAACCCTAAAGGACCATGCACAACCGGGTTAAGTACATACCAAATATAGTTACGGGCTTAGACACTAATCCAACAGTCTCCCACTTGGATAAGTCTAGTAACTATATCTCACATATGATGTAACAACGTAAATTTGAAAACAAAATTTTTCTTTTTGACACAACCACTTTCACATAAAAAAGTTTTACAAAATATCCGGTAATAGTTATCAAAACATATCGTATCCCAAGATCACAAAAATCAATCCTCTCTCTCTCTAGTGTGTACGCATCATGCCGACGCCTTCCCACAATCCTCGCTAGTACCTAAAACACATAACACAACAACTGTAAGTATAAAAGCTTAGTGAGTTTCCCTAAAATACCCTTACACACATACGCCTTTCCAGGCCATACTCAACACGACCTTCCGGTCCATGTGTCTCAGGGGACTTCCGTCCCAGTCCCAGTAGACCTTCCGGTCCTACTCGTATCGACCTTCCGGTCCATGACTCCTTGAGCTTCCGGTCCACGTCATAATGCCTTCTGGCCCATATTATACATAGCATACATATCACATACATAACGCATACATAACATGCAACGCATAGCATACAAAACATGCATCTCATAGCATACAAGACCTTCCGGTCACACATAGGTACCTTTCCAGGTACAGTATAGTGAGAAGACTCACCTCTGATATCTCGGTAAGTCTCTGGCTCGGTAGAAATGTGACCTAGCCTCCGCCTAATCACATAAAGCAAATATTCCCATAAATACAACTGCACTCAACCCTAAAAGTCCACAAGGTCAACGGTCAACTTCAACCCGACTCGGCGAGTGCACTAGGGCGACTCGGCGAGTCTACATGTGTTGACTGACTCTCTCTCGAACCCTCTCTCTTGGCACGTCGAGTGTTTCCCCAACTCGACGAGTTCCACCTGGCAAGAATCGCGGGGCCACCCCGACTCAACTCGCCGAGTCCCAAGAACAACTCGGCGAGTTCCAACTCGAACTCAGACACCTGACTCACCCTGACTCACCGAGTCATTCCCCCAACTCGACAAGTCCACTCACTAAGTGATTAACGGGCAACCTTCAAACTACTCGCCGAGTCCCAAGAACAACTCGGCGCGTTCATGCCATGCACAAACTAAAGGCGACTTCTGAGGTTAGATTTGCTCCAACAAATCATAGATCTAGCCTCTCCAAGCATGATAATCACGTAAAGTTCGGATCCTGGCGCACAAACAACCTCTATTTGCTCTTATATGATGTTTTAGCCCCATATATCACAACCCATGGTCAAAACCCCCAAAGATCTTCATAAAGATTGAAGAGTAAGGCCCTCTGGACCTCAATGGATCCAGATCTAACGCCTCAACACACATACAAACGTATTGGCCTCAAAACTAGACAATAAAGGGTCCAAGAAACCCTAAATCCACATCATCACCATAACAACAGAAAAGGAGCCGAGATATTACCTCTAAAGTGATGCTCTGAGCTCCAAAATCACAGGATGTCCACTTCCCTTGCTTCCTCTTGGCTAAAACCTCCTTTTCCTTGTTAAACAAGCTTCAAATGTTAACAATGGCCTTCTCTCTCTTCCCAAAACGCTCAAGTGCTCTAGGGTTTCTCTCAAGGGACTGATAGATGCAAATGACGGCCCTAAGGGCCTTTAAATAGGTCCTAAACCCATGAAATTAGGGTTTCATTAAACAACATGGACTCGCCGAGTCCACCCCTTGGACTCACCGAGTCCAGACGCGAATCCGCATGAACATCCGTGACCATACTCGGCGAGTTTATACTCCAACTCGCCGAGTCCCCTCTCAAAATCCAAAAAATAAAATGAATAAGAAATAATACATGGGAACCCGGATGTTACATATGACTTCAGAATCCGATTAGCAATCGTAGCTCTTATACTTCGCTGTCAACTTTGATCAACTTGTCCTTCAGATAAGGGATCTTATAATCCTCTGTTCTAGATATCATGCTGACAATGTTTATTGTCCAACATTTGTTCCTTGATCTCTAATTTGTTTGACATAGAATTTAGTTGAACACATCAAATTCATTCTGATTGGGCCCGACACATAAGTCAAACCAAATCATCAAGTAGCCAAGATATCACTTTTATTCTCATAGAACAAAAGGAACATATCAACCTCGACTCTTATGCAACTATTATTTACTAATTGAATCATGCACAACAATGTGTTTTATAGCATCAAGTTACTAATGTGTTTACACATCATCAATGCATAACCAACCAACAAACAACAACCATATCTCTAACTTTTAAGACTATATGATATTATCGCTTTGCGATCACTTAAGGTAAAAACATGAAGTGATACCAGCAAACTCGGGTTTATTCCAATGCTCAAATCATATTCATAAGCACTCATGAACTTTGCAACAAACCTTTTCTATGCCCAAAACCTTTTAGACAATCTACAAATAATTCATGACAGTCTTCATTCATATCTACTTCCAAAATATGACCGACTCTGGACTGTTAGAATAATCCTATCATTCAGGAAGTCAAAACATGCAAAATGGAAACAATAGATAAATAACCAACACAAGATAGTAGCTTTACTCATAAATAACACAATTTCATTTATTCAGCAAATGTCAAGTACAAACTATCTATTACACGTTTCCTATCTAATCCAAACTTATATCATCCTTCAGCCCAATGCTCTTAGCATGTTGATAGTGTTTGACCCTACTCAGTCCCTTCGTAAGGGGATCTGCTGGGTTTTCTTCTGATGATACCCTCTTCACAACGAGGTGTCCCTCTTCTACCCGATGTCTGATAAAATGGTATTTTCTGTCGATATGTCGAGATCTACCATGATCTCTTGGTTCCTTGGTCAAGGCAACCGCTCCTTCATTATCATAGAAAATTTCCATCGGCTCCTTTATGGATGGCATAACTCCAAGGTCTCCAATGAAGTTCTTCAACCATATAGCCTCCTTTGACGCTTCGCTTGCCACAATGTACTCTGATTCGCACGTTGAATTAGCTACGGTCTCTTGCTTGGAACTCTTCCAAGTCACTGCCCCTCCATTTAGGGTAAAGACCCAGCCTGACTGCGATCGGTAATTATCCCAATCCGTCTGAAAACTAGCGTCAATGTAACCTCGTACCCTTAAGTCATCACTCCCACCGAGGACTAGAAGCCATTCCTTGGTCCTTCGTAGGTACTTAAGAATATTCTTAACTGCAATCCAGTGGGCTCTACCAGGGTTCCCTTGATATCTTTTGACCATGCTCAAAGCAAAGGCCACATCAGGGCGAGTACAAGTCATAGCGTACATGATAGAGCCTACTGTGGAAGCGTAAGGTACTCGGCTCATATCAACAATCTCTGCCTCGGTACTCAGGCTCTAAGTCTTACTCAGCTTGGTATTTCTTTGGATTGGCAACTCCCCTTTCTTGGAATTTTCCATACTAAAACGCTTTAGTACCTTATCCAAGTATGTATCCTGACTGATTCCTATTAGTCTCTTTCCTCTGTTTCTTACTATCCTTATACCAAGAATATAAGCAGCCTCCCCGAGGTCCTTCATAGCGAAACACTTCCCAAGCCATGACTTGACCTTCTGCATGGTTGGGACGACGTTTCCTATGAGCAGTATGTCATCGACATACAATACAAGGAAGCTCACTATACTCCCACTGGCTTTGACATATACTGTAACGCTTGTGTTTCCGGGCTTGCCATTTTTAGCAATGTAATAGTCTAGGTTAACCTCTTTAACCTGTTTTGAAATAATAAGATTGTATTATTTGAGTATTAAGTGTTTTGTGCTTAAATTGCTTAATTATGTGGTTTGATTAATTAAGAATAAAAATAAGCGTCAAAATTTAAGTGTAAAATAAACTTGATATCTTTGGTTAATGTTGTAGTCGTTGAAACGAGGTTTCCGAATATATATAGAACGCCCAAATCTGACTTCGTTTGAGAAAGTTATGATTTATCGAAGTTTCGGCTTTGCGGTGTGCAGCCCGAAATACTTGATTTGAGATCGAGCGGTTTTTAGCCGAAGCAATCTAAACGAGGATCGAAGGTCTCATTGTTGGTATCAAAGCGATAAAAAGTTAGGCGAGAACGGACGTCAAACGAAGAAGTTATGAATTTATAACGAAGTTTTTTTGTCGCGGCCTATTAAAAATAAATAATAAAAATAAAGTCGAAATTAGCCGACGGTGTCTAAACGAAAGTTGTAGAGTGTAGTCTCACCTTCGCGTGGATATAAAGAACGTCGAAAACGGAGTTCGTATGAAGAAGATATGAATTTCCGAAGTTTATTAAATAATTTGTATTTAAATTTAATTGAAAATTCGGAGGCATTATCCGAAGGAGTCACCGGTCTGATCCGAGGTACGCCCCGCGTACACCGATGATGTCGACACTCGCAGCAAGTGGCTTCGGATACGTAAGCAATGACGTTTCGGGCAGTACGCCCCGCGTACTCCGAGGCTCCAGCCTCCTATAAATAGGATCCGAAGGCAGCCGATTCGTTTGTTCATTTTCTCTCTTCTCTCTCCCGTTTTGCATCGTTTTGCGTGCCAGAAATACCCCAAAGCCCTGGTATCATACTCGAGCCCTGAGGCAAGTCCCGAGATCCCAAAGATCCCGAGAAGTGTGGTTCCCGAGCCGAAGCTCTGTCCGCGAGAAGTTCGATTTTTGTGAAGATCTTCCAGATCTGCTGAGGATTACTACTTCTGCAAGTTGTAGTGCTGTCCGATCATCTTCTAATGAAGTGAGTGTATAGTTACCTTCTTCCAACACATTATTATAAAGTATTTTATATAAAATACGTGCTATGTATATATATTTTGTTGTTATATGTGTGAATGTATATTCACTCTCTTCTATCTCATAGATCTGAGTTATTCTCTATGAAATATGTGTTATGTGTGTGTGTGCCTCATCTGTTATGTGAAATATGTGTTGATCAAAGCATGCTATACAGGTTTTTATCTATGTATAAAAATGTATATTTTTATCTACTAATATATTGGGTAGAACATGGGTAGATAGTTGGTGTGTAATAAATAGATGAGAGGCCTCGTTGTTGTTTCATTTAGTCATCTAGCAGAGTTTAGATGACGACCATGGGCTATTCTAGACAGTCTTGTGGAAACATTAGTAGGTTCGCCACTTGTAGGTGTTAATGAAATTGGGTGTTCATTCGCTGTACTCCATCCCCCTCATGGTTGCCTTATTTGACTTATATTGCTGAGGTACCCCCGAAGCATGTGTTGTCGCCTCGATGAAATATTCTTAGACTAGGTCTCTTGTGATAGTTTTTTTAGGGACATAAAGTGAGAATAACGGGAATGGGTAATCGGGTTATTGTTGGTTGGTGAAAATTAAATATGATTATTTATTGTGGGTTGAAAACCCTATATGCTCACCAGGCTCCCAAGCCTGACCCACTCAGTTTTATTTGTATTACAGGAAGTGGCGCAAGGGCATGAGATGGATGATCCATCAAGTTGTTTTGTTTACAAGTCTGTATATGTATATATTTGTTGAATGACTTGTAATGCTATCGTTTATGCTTATTGGTCTGTATCGGAACATGACACCCCGAGTTTTGATTATATAATGAAAAATACTTTTCTTTTATGAAATGCTTTGGTAAACATTGTTTTATCATGTTTTGTTTTTGGGAACAAATTCCGCAACTCTTTTAAATCAAAAGGATTTACTCTGAAAATATTTTAAAAGCACAAATGAAAAACGGTCTTTTCTGGCCGAGATTTTGGGGATGTCATAGTTGGTATCAGAGCATTAGTTTAAGCAAACTAGGAATTTGTAGGATTTCTAGACTTAAACTTAGAATGCTAAGTGAAGTTTTGAGATGTGTGTCTGTTATATTTTAGACACGAGCACTGGTTTATTTTAGGAAAGTTGCCTAAAATGCTTTATGTGCTAAATGTTATATGTTGCCATATATGATATTATTTGTTCGGATCTATGGTCTGTTGCCGACCGGATCTAGAAACCTTATGTGTGTAGGATTCTAAGCGTACGTCTATGATATTAGAACTAGCATGTAAACGTTTCGGAGTGATAAGGAAGATTTGAATATCTATCATGATTGAGGATCTAATTTCACCTTATTCGGTGTGTAGATCAAAATGCTGAGAACCAAAAGTGGAGTTGGAAATGCTGATGAAAACAGGAATCAACCACCAGTGATTGAGCAAGTACCTGTCGTAGCAGCAGCACCTGAGCCAATAACCATGGCTGGTGTGCAAATGATGATTCAGACGATGTTGGATCGTCAGATGGATGAAACTAGACGGTTGCTTCAACAGAATCATGAAGAACTGTCAATTTGTGTGGAGGAGCCTGAATTAAATGAAGGGCACTCGGAAGGTGGAAACTTCAGTGGGTCTATTGGTCAAGCCAACCCACCGATAGTTAGGCAAGATAACCATGATGGAAGGAATGATGGAATGGGATGCAAGTACAAGGACTTTCTAACTTGCAAACCATCGACCTTCAATGGAAAGGAGGATCCGATTGGGGTTATGGATTGGATCTCTGAAATGGAGTTAGCCTTTATGACTTGTGGCTGCAGAGGCAAGTTGCAAACTATCTATGCAGTGCGTCAATTCCGAAGTGGAACCGTTCGTTGGTGGAACACTCTAGGGAAGACCTTAAGCCCTAATGAGCCACTGCAATTGTCATGGGCAGAATTCTTGGCGCAGTTCAAGCGCAAGTTCTGTTCGGCTCAAAATTTGTTGGAGTTGGAGAACAAGTTCCTGACATTGACGAAAGGCAGCATGTCAGTTGATCAATACACCAATAACTTCACCGATAAGATGGAGTTTGCCTTGCGTATCGTTCCAGACGAGCTGACAAAGGTGGACCGGTATGCGAAGGGACTCCCATGGGAGTACGAGGTGCCAGTACGTCAGGCACTTACTCTAGAGGCAGCTATCTGGGCTGCCATTTCTGTTGAGAACATGATTAAGGGAAGAACCACCATCAAGGTTGAGGTTGGTGAGAAAAGAAAGTTTGAGGGAACATCTGTTTCCTGTAAGAAAAGCAAATTTTCGAAATCTTATTCGAAAAAGTTTGGAGGAAAAGGAGGCGAAGCGAAGTGGTGTGATAAGTGTAAGAAAAAGCACTTTGGGAAATGTAGCGAGGATGTGACCTGCTACAAGTGTGGGAAGGTTGGACATTTTGCCAATGAATGTCCGAACAACAAAAGGATGTGTTTTGGTTGCAATGAAGAGGGCATATTTTGAAAGACTGTCCGAAGAAGAAGGAGGCAGCTAGGCCCAACATTCCACCAAAGCCGAAGGCGAGAGCCTTCCAGATGACACTTGAGGCTGCGAAAGATGAAGCTGATGTTGCTTTAGGTACCTTTCTCGTAAATGAATTACCTGCTCAAATTTTGTTTGATTCTGGAGCCAACTACTCCTTTATTTCGCATGAGTTTGGTAGAAAGCTAGCTTTGCCTGTTGATAGACTAGATGATGCTTTATTAGTCGAAGTAGCTAGTGGCAAGTTTGTACCTGTTAGCCATCGTATGAAAAACATTTTTATCGACCTTAATGGGAATAAGTTTCACGAGGAATTATTGCCTATCGAGCTTAATGGTTTCGACATCGTGTTGGGAATGGATTGGCTTAGCGCCAATGATGCCGAAATTTTATGCAAGAAGAAGATAGTTAAAGTAAACCCGCCTGGGAAAGATTCGTTTATGGTGTATGGGGACAAACGCAGAGTGAATTCTGGAATCATTTCTCTAATGAAAGCCAGAAAGTGTTTGACCAAGGGATGTACATCATATTTAGCATTCGTGATTGATGCTAAGAAAGAAAAGAAGGTGATGCAGAGTATTCCAGTGGTGTGTGATTATCCGGAAGTATTTCCCGAAGATCTTCCTGGATTACCACCTGATAGACAAGTGGAGTTCAGAATAGACTTGCTACCAGCAACCACGCCAATAGCAAAAGCACCTTATCGATTAGCACCGACGGAGATGAAGGAGCTGATGATGCAACTTCAGGAGTTATTGGACAAAGGTTTCATTAGACCTAGTTCATCGCCCTGGGGAGCTCCGGTGTTATTTGTGAAGAAGAAAGATGGAAGTATGAGAATGTGCATCGATTACAAAGAGCTAAACAAAGCAACAATAAAGAATAGATATCCGTTGCCGAGGATTGATGACCTATTTGATCAATTGCAAGGTTCGAGCTATTTCTCGAAGGTCAATCTAAGGTCAAGATATCATTTGCTAAAAGTAAGAGAGCAAGATATCGAGAAGACTACATTCAGAACTAGATATGGACACTACGAGTTCTTGGTTATGTCGTTTGGACTAACCAATGCTCCGGCAGCATTCATGGATTTAATGAATAGGGTTTGTAATCCTTTCCTTAATAAATCTGTGATAGTGTTCATAGACGACATTCTGATTTACTCGAAAAGCCAGGAGGAGCATGGCAGACACTTGTGAGAAGTGCTAGAAGTTTTGAAGCAGGAGAAGTTGTATGCGAAGTTCTCTAAATGTGATTTTTGGATTCGTGAAGTCCAATTCTTGGGTCACGTGGTCAACCAAGAAGGAATAATGGTTGATCCAGCGAAGATTGAAGCTGTGATGAAGTGGGAACAGCCAAAAAGTCCCACGGAGATTCGAAGCTTTTTAGGATTAGCCGGATATTACCGAAGGTTTATCCAAGGTTTTTCTTCGATCGCTACTCCATTGACAGCTTTGACCCACAAAGGAGCTACTTATGCTTGGAGTGATAAGCATAAAGAAGCATTCGAGAAGCTAAAGAAGAAGCTATGCGAGGCACCGATACTTTCTCTACCCGATGGAGTTGAAGACTTCGTTGTTTATAGTGACGCGTCTGGGGTTGGATTAGGTTGTGTTTTGACCCAAAGAGAAAAGGTGATAACATATGTGTCTCGACAGCTGAAAGAGCATGAAAAGAATTACATGACTCATGATTTGGAGTTGGCAACGGTAGTTTTCGCTCTGAAATTATGGAGGCATTACCTCTATGGCACGAAGTGCAAACTTTTTACTGATCATAAGAGTCTCAAATATCTCTTTAATCAGAAGGAATTGAATATGAGGCAACGACGCTGGCTAGAATTACTTAAAGACTACGACTGCGAGATACTTTACCACCCTGGTAAAGCTAATGTTGTTGCTGATGCTCTCAGTCGGAAAGTCAATCTTGAAAGGAGAAGGCCAAGAGAGTTGAGAATTGAAGTTGTCTCGACCATTGTGGAAAGTATAAAGAAAGCTCAAGAGGAAGCTTCTGAGAAAAATGACCGAAAGGAGGAACGTTTGGGTAAAACGTTGGTGTTTGGTACAAACGGTCATGGACTGAAGGTATTCCAAGATCGTATTTGGGTACCTAAGTCAGGAGGAATTAGGGATCTTTTGATGGAAGAAGCTCACAAAACCATGTACTCAATTCATCCTGGTAGCACTAAAATGTATAGGGACCTAAAACCCTACTACTGGTGGCCGATGATGAAGCTTGATGTTGCAAAGTATGTGGCTGAGTGTGTGACTTGTGCGAGAGTCAAGACACAACATCAGAAACCTTACGGGAGTTTAGAACCATTGCCTGTGCCTATGGATAAGTGGGAAGACATTGCTATGGACTTTGTCACTAAACTGCCCAGAACAAAAAGTGGTCACGACATGATTTGGGTGGTCGTTGATCGATTCACTAAGAGTGCACATTTCATAGCGGCCAAGGAGAAATGGTCTATGGAGAAGCTTGCAAATTCTTACGTGAAGGAAATTGTGAGGCTTCACGGTGTTCCGTTAACAATTGTATCGGATCGTGATAGCCGTTTCACCTCAAGGTTTTGGAAAAGTCTACAAGAGGAAATGGGTACCAAGTTATGTTTAAGCACAGCTTACCATCCGCAGACTAATGGTCGGAGTGAAAGAACAATACAAACACTTGAAGATATGCTGAGAGCATGTACCTTGGAATTCCTAGGTAATTGGGATGAACATTTACCTTTGGTAGAATTTTCCTATAATAATAGTTTCCACTCGAGCATTAAGATGGCACCTTATCAAGCTTTGTATGGACAGAAGTGTCGTACGCCGTCTTGTTGGCTTGAGGCTGGGGAAAAGCAGTTTATGGGGCCGGAGATGGTTCATCAAACTGCTGAAAAGTTGAAAATAATTAGGGAAAGAATGTTAGCAGCTCAAGATCATCAAAAGAGCTATGCTGACAAGAAGCGAAGACCGATGACTTTTGAAATTGGAGATTCGGTTTTGCTTAAAGTCTCGCCGTGGATGGGACTTATAAGCTTTGGTAAAAGGGGAAAGTTGAGTCTGAGGTTTATTGGACCGTTTAAAATTCTTCAGAGGATTGGGAACCAAGCTTACAAGCTCGAATTACCCGAAGAACTGAATGGAATTCACAACACTTTTCATGTGTGTTATTTGAGGAAGTTCACGGGAGAAGTTCCCGACATAATTCCAATTTCTGAATTGAGAATTGATGAGAACAAAAGGTTGATTGAAGAACCAGAGGCAATTGTTGACCGAAAGACTAAGAAGTTGCGACGCAAAATGGTTGGGTTAGTGCTTGTCCGATGGAAACACACGAATGGGCCGAATCTCACCTGGGAGACGGAGAGTGACATGTTGAGTCGCTATCCTCATTTGTTTGTTGATGTGTGATTCCGGGGACGGAATCATTCTAAGGTGGAGAGAATTGTAACGCCTGTGTTTCCGGGCTTGCCATTTTTAGCAATGTAATAGTCTAGGTTAACCTCTTTAACCCGTTTTGAAATAATAAGATTTTATTATTTGAGTATTAAGTGTTTTGTGCTTAAATTGCTTAATTATGTGGTTTGATTAATTAAGAATAAAAATAAGCGTCAAAATTTAAGTGTAAAATAAACTTGATATCTTTGGTTAATGTTGTAGTAGTTGAAACGAGGTTTCCGAATATATATAGAACGCCCAAATCTGACTTCGTTTGAGAAAGTTATAATTTATCGAAGTTTCGGCTTTGCGGTGTGCAGCCCGAAATACTCGATTTGAGATCGAGCGGTTTTTAGGCGAAGCAATCTAAACGAGGATCGAAGGTCTCGTTTTTGGTATCAAAGCGATAAAAAGTTAGGCGAGAACGGACGTCAAACAAAGAAGTTATGAATTTATAACGAAGTTGTTCTGTCGCGGCCTATTAAAAATAAATAATAAGAATAAAGTCGAAATTAGCCGACGTTGTCTAAACGAAAGTTGTAGAGCGTAGTGTCACCTTCGCGTGGATATAAAGAACAGAGTTTGTATGAAGAAGATATGAATTTACGAAGTTTATTAAATAATTTGTGTTTAAATTTAATTGAAAATTCGGAGGCATTATCCGAAGGAGTCACCGGTCTGATCCGAGGTACGCCCCGCGTATACCGAAGATGTCGACACTCGCAGCAAGTGGCTTCGGATACGTAAGCAATGATGTTTCGGGCAGTACGCCCCGCGTACTCCGAGGCTCCAACCTCCTATAAATAGGATCCGAAGGCAACCGATTCTTTTGTTCATTTTCTCTCTTCTCTCTTCTGTTTTGCATCGTTTTGAGTGCCAAAAATACCCCGAAGCCTCGGTATCATACTCGAGCCCCGAGGCAAGTCCCGAGATCCCGAAGATCCCGAGAAGTGCGGTTCCCGAACCGAAGCTCTGTCCGCGAGAAGTTCGATTTTTGTGAAGATCTTCCAGATCTGCTGAGGATTACTACTTCTGCAAGCCGTAGTGCTGTCCGATCATCTTCTGATCTGGTGAGTGTGTAGTTACCTTCTTCCAACACATTATTATAAAGTATTTTATATAAAATACGTGATATGTGTATATATTTTGTTGTTATATGTGTGAATGTATATTCACTCTCTTCTATCTCATAGATCTGAGTTATTCTCTATGAAATATGTGTTATGTGTGTGTGTGCCTCATCTGTTATGTGAAATATGTGTTGATCAAAGCATGCTATACAGGTTTTTATCTATGTATAAAAATGTATATTTTTATCTACTAATATATTGGGTAGAACATGGGTAGATAGTTGGTGTGTAATAAACAGATGAGAGGCCTCGTTGTTGTTTGATTTAGTCATCTAGCGGAGTTTAGATGACGACCATGGGCTATTCTAGACAGTCTTGTGGAAACATTAGTAGGTTCGCCACCTGTAGGTGTTAATGAACTTGGGTGTTCATTTGCTGTACTCCATCCCCCTCATGGTTGCCTTATTTGACTTATATTGCTGAGGTACCCCTGAAGCATGTGTTGTCGCCCCGATGAAATATTCTTAGACTAGGTCCCTTGTGATAGTTGTTTTAGGGACATAAAGTGAGAATAACGGGAATGGGTAATCGGGTTATTGTTGGTTGGTGAAAATTAAATATGATTATTTATTGTGGGTTGAAAACCCTATATGCTCACCAGGCTCCCAAGCCTAACCCACTCAGTTTTATTTGTATTACAGGAAGTGGCGCAAGGGCATGAGATGGATGATCCATCAAGTTGTTTTGTTTACAAGTCTGTATATGTATATATTTGTTGAATGACTTGTAATGTTATCGTTTATACTTATTGGTCTGTATCGGAACATGACACCCCGAGTTTTGATTATATAATGAAAAATACATTTCTTTTATGAAATGCTTTGGTAAACATTGTTTTATCATGTTTTGTTTTTGGGAACAAATTCCACAACTCTTTTAAATCAAAAAGATTTACTCTGAAAATATTTTAAAAGCATAAATGAAAAACGGTCTTTTCTGGCCGAGATTTTGGGGATGTCACATATACACAATATTCATCTTCGCTTCGCACAAAGCCAAACTCTTTAACTTTCTCGTCAAAACAAAGATTCCATCTGCAAGACACATGTTTAAATCCATAAATGGATTTCTCAAGCTTGCATACTCTATTTGGATGCTTTGCATCGACAAAACCCTCTGGCTAATTCATGAAAACATCCTCAACCAACTTTCCATTAAGAAAAGCGGTTTTCACGTCCATCTGCCATATTTCATAATCATGAAACGCAGCTATTGCAAGCATTACCCTAATAGACTTTATCTTCACAACTGGTGAGAAGGTCTCGTCATAGTCAACTCCAGGACTTTGAGTAAAGCCCTTTGCAACCAATCGCGCCTTATAAGTATGGACTTTCCCGTCCATGTTCGTCTTCTTCTTGAATATCCATTTGCACCCGACTGTCTTACGACCCGGTACATTATCAACCAAATTCCAAACTTGGTTGTCGTACATGGATTGAATCTCGCTGTCCATCGCCTCTTTCCATTTAGCAGACTCCGCACCTGCCATGGCTTCCTTGTAGCTACTAGGTTCGTCCAAATTTACTAGTGTACTATCACTAATAAATGTATCCCCTTCAGTAGTAATATGAAATCCATACAACTGGGATGGAATACTAGCCCTAGTGGAACGTCGAAGAGGTAAGGACTCGTCAACAGGTTCAATAGGAGTTTCCTCCTCAGGTTGAGTGCCAGTGTCAGAGGTTCCTTCATCACTTTGATCTTGAATCTCTTCAAGTTCAATTTGCCTCCCACTGTCTTCTTGGCTTATCAATTCCCTTTCTCAGAAAACTCCTCTTCTAGCAACGAAGACAACATTGTCACTCGGTCTATAGAAAAGATAGCCAAAAGACTTCTGCGGATAGCCGATGAAATAACACCTCTCACTACGAGGCTCGAGCTTGTCGTGAGTCTCTTGTCTTACGAAAGCCTCACAACCCCAAACCTTAATATGTGCCAACGAGGGAGCCTTCCCTGTCCACATTTCGTGAGGAGTCTTGGTAACCTTCTTGGTGGGAACTAATTTAAGGATATGGGCGGCAGTCTTTAAGGCATACCCCCAGAAAGCTATTGGTAACAAAGTACGACTCATCATAGAACGAACCATGTCCAACAAGGTCCGATTACGTCTCTCAGCCACACCATTCAATTGTGGCGTCCTCGGAGGCGTCAATTGCGAAACAATTCCGCATTCCTTTAGATAGTCGTGAAACTCAAGACTTAGGTACTCTCCTCCTCGGTCTAACCGAAGCATCTTGATTTTCCTGCCCAGCTAATTCTCCACTTCATTCTTAAACTCTTTGAACTTTTCAAAGGTTTCCGACTTTTGCTTGATTAAGTAGATATATCCATATCTACTATAATCATCTGTAAAAGTCACTTAGAAGCGGCAAGCATCCCTTATGGTGGATCTAAAGGGCCCACACACATCGGTGTGGATGAGATCTAATAGAACTTCACCCCTCTCACAAGTGCCAGTAAAGGGTGACTTGGTCATCTTCCCAAGTAAGCAAGATTCACATGTTTCATCATCCCTAAGGTCGAATGACTCCAACACTCCATCCTTTTGGAGTTGGGCTATGCGTTTCTTGTTGACGTGGCCAAGACGACAATGCCACAAGCATGATTTGTCTAGACTAATAGACGAATCAATATTCAAAACATTATTTCCTAAATTATCAACAACCATCACAGATTCATAAATCCCATTACAAGGTAATGCATTGAAATAAAAGACACCATTCAAATAAACATTGATAGAACCATTATTATTATCAAAAGAATATTTGAAACCTTGTCTAAACAACCCATGAAATGAAATTATGTTTCTTGCCATATCTGGTGAATAATAACAATTGTTTAAATCTATCCTTAACCCATTACTCAACACTAAAGAATAAACACTGACTTTGGTCACAGGCGACGATCTTCTGTTTCCCATAATCAGGTTCATCTTTCCATGTTCCACCTCCCTACTTCTTTTTAGGCCCTGCATATCAGAACAAATATGGTAACCACACCCTGTATCAAGAACCCATGAAGTAGCAAATGATGAGTTATTAGATTTAATAGAATACATACCTGCAAAGGTGGGCTTAATCTTCCCATCCTTTTTATCTTGCAGATACCGAGGGCAACTTCATTTCCAGTGGCCCTTTTGGTGACAATAGAAACACTTTGCTTCCTTGGGATCGGAGGAGGGTTTAGCAGGGCTTGCTTTGGTCCCACTTGAGGATGAACCATCACGGGGCTTCCCCTTATGGTGGCTCTTACATGGAGCCTCCCTCTTTTTACCCTTTCCTTGACCTATTTCCATCACAGGAGCGGCCACAACAGGGGATGGTGCAACGGATTTGTCTTTGAGGTTGCTCTCAGCAGTCCTCAAGAGTCCTTGGAGCTTGCTCAAGGAGACCTCCTCCTTGTTCATGTGGTAGGTCATCCTAAACTGGTTGTAGCAGGAGGGCAACGAGTGGAGGATTATGTCGATAGCCAAATCCTCATCAAACTTAACATTAAGTTTGAGAAGACGATCAACATACCTCTGCATTTTCTGCAAATGAGAAGTTAGGGATTATGTCGATAGCCAAGTCCTCGTAGCGTGTGATCATGCGAATATACCTCATCCACTCGTTGAAGTTTGACCCATCAAATGTCACTTTCTGACACAGGTTCATCAACGAGAATGACCCAGAAGCGTTGTTGTTGTTGTTGTTTGTAGACATCTGAAAAAGAAAGGAACAAAGTGTGATTAGAAATGAATCCCTAATTAAACACCCAAATGAGAAATTAGGGCTAGGATCCAACAACATTATTTACAACTTAGAAAGGGATTCCGTACTCTAAAAGTAAATAATTTGAAGGTAAGTGAATGACGATTCACTAATTCTCACCATGAAAAACGAAAAAGAAATTTAGGTTTTAAATGTATTGAAAACTCCTAGATCTTTGAGATTCATTGAACTTTTCAATTGCATGTTTAAATCTCGATATGCACTTCAAATTTACGACTGGGATACCGAGGATCGCAAACAAGTTGTGAATAACCATGCGAATCAACATGGCACACTCAATGTCTCTATCACCTAATTAATGTGCCGGTAAACCACACACGCTCCATTGATCTATGACAAATATCGAGTCACCCTTCGCTACCAATGTCATCCCCAAATTAGTGTGCCAGTTAACCACACGCGCTGCACCAACGTTTGACAAGGGTACGAAGTGTAATTCCGTGGATTAGCATCATTTTCACATTTTACCCTACAGTTACTAAGATTGGGAATTTGTAAAGCATGTAGTTACTTTGTATCTTACATTATACCTTTAGTGAGGAGAGGGTAGCCCTATCCTACCCCTTCGGCTAACGACCCTCCACTAGTCAAGCAAGCGGTGGGTGTGAGTGTACACCCATTAAGCGCCATTTTATAGGCTGCAACCTTATACCCACCTTATAGACCGACTTCGTGAATGAGGCCTACTAACGGTAAGACTAGCATTTGAAGTTATACATATATATATATATATATATATATATATATATATATATATATATATATATATATATATATATATATATATATATATATATTAAGCTTGTAATAATATAATAATAGTATAAGGTTGAATTTTAAACTTTTAAAATTCTAAGGGTTTGAAATTTAAATTATTAAACTTTTAATCACAAAATTCAAATTTCAAAACTTGAGGGCAAGTTTTGAACTTTTTAAAACAAAAGGGATCAAATAACAAATAATTTAAATTAAACAGTTAATTTCATAATTATCTATATTTGACCTAATCCTATTTTAGTCATAAGATAATTACCAAATAATTTTAAATAATCCATATTTATCATATAAATAACTAATATTCAAAATATTTGAAATTATCTATTGTTTTGGCAAGGATAATCATGCAGATATTATAAACTTCGGATTTTATACTTCAAAAACGATTTAGGCATTAATCCCATGACAAAACAGCAACAAAATCCCGAAAATCTTTCTGTCAGACAGCGAAACTCGTCGAGTCCACATTGGAACTCGTTGAGCTCCTCATGGAAACTCATCGAGTTCATCAAACAGATAGTACAAAAATCGATTTTCACCATGTAAACAGGTAAAGCATCACATACAACTGAAACCAACCTGGCTCTGATACCACTGATGGGTTTTATGCATAAGAACAATACTATGTGCTCATACAAACCCTAATGCTTGGATCTAGGTTTCTCTATTGTACATGCTTTGAATCTATGACTTACAAACCTAGATCTATCCTATATAATTCGAAATTATCATAAAGAAAACATATCTAAGTGTTTTACCTCTTCCAAGTGGCTTGAATCCTTGTAATCTTCTTGATCTTGAGCTTAGAGTCACAATTTTAACTCCTCTAATGGTTCACAAACTCCACAAGCAAGAAGGCAATATGTGAGAGGGTCAGAGATGCTAAAATCGGCCGTAGGGTTCTCTTGGAATTAAGTGTAGCTAATTTCCATAGCCTAGGAGTCTTATTTATACTTGCAGGTTACTAGGGTTTCAGTCTAAACCCTACTAGGGTTTCAGTCTAAACCCTAATGGACAGCTTAGCCACCAAGCAGCCCAAGGAACCTTCTGGAATAGGGCCTTGGACGAAAATATGATGGATCCCCATCATAATTTCGTTCCCCCTTAAGTCCATTAGGTTTTCTTAACCCAAAACTTAACTATCACACATTTAACAGTTTATACCCCTTTATTTAATTAATCTCTGTTAGTCACAAAATTAATTCCTAATTAATTTATGACCAATACTAATTAAATAAATATGATTTCTCCTTTAATATATTATTCTTATAATATATTAATAAACCATAATATTCTCTCTTTCTCCTTAAATTACCTTGTCAAGTTGCTTTGGAGAAGGCAACCCAAAAGGACCATGCACAACCGGGTCAAGTACATACCAAATATAGTTACGGGCTTAGACACTAATCCAACAGTACGTTGGGCGTACTCCGAAGTGCGCGGGGCGTACCTCGTCCGCAACTCGTACGTTGGGCAGTACCCTCTTACGCGAGGTGTACGTCATGCATGACGCCTTTCTCGTCTGCCGGACTTCGGATGGGACAGTGGTAGAGCGGCGTAGGGGAGACGTGGCCGATCCGAGGCCCGTATCGCGTATGCTGGGCGTACCCTCGTATGCCGGGCGTCCCCCCCCACGATTTGTGCCTCAATCTTCTAAAATGCATAACTTTCGCATACGAGCTCCGTTTTTGACGTTCTTTATATCTACGCGTAGGTGAGAATATAATCTACAAGTTTCATTTAGAATTTTTTGGCAAATTTTGAAATTATTTTTAATTATACATTTTTAATAGGCCGAGACAAGAAAAGATCATTAAAAATTCATAACTTGTTCATCCGATGTCCGTTTTTGTATGTCTTTTTACCGTTGTACTACTATTGTAGAGATCTTCAACTTTCGTTTAGGTTGTGTCAGCTAACTATCGTTCGATCTCTATTTCGAGTTTTTAGCACTCTACCGCTACTCCAAAATTCAGAAAAATCCTAACTTCCTCATACAAAGTCAGATTTTGATGTTCTTTTTACGTATGTTCACGGTTTAATGATATCGATGACATTCGTTTACATACTTAAGGCTAAAAAGTATTTTATTGAAATTTCGTGTTTTACGCTTAATAGTGTTTTACCGGTTTTGCTACGGATTTTCGATTGTTCATAACTTCTTCGTTAAAAGTCGGTTTTGAGTGTTCATTATATTTTTGAAAACCTAGTTACAATATCTATTACTTTATGCATCCCAATTGAGACTTTTGAACATTTCATTTCTGATGTTATTTATTTATTTATTTATTAATTCAAAATAGATTACAATACTTGACTTATGTCATTACATTGACTTGAAATATCGGTTTGTCACATCATCCCCCGTTAGAGAGAATTTCGTCCCGAACCTTCACAATGGGTATGCGACTTTGTTTTGTTCTTTTAATTTCCCTATGCATGATTTCTGCTGGTTCTTCTACAAAGTGGTGACTCTCGTTGATTTCGATTTAATCCAGAGGGACGACGAGGGTCTCATCGGAAAAGCACTTCTTTAAGTTTGACACATGAAAGGTAGGATGTCTGTTATTGAGTTCCTGTGGTAATCGAAGCTTGTATGCTACCGGGCCGATCCTGGCAAGGATCTCGAATGGTCCGATATACGTTGGATTCCGTTTCCTATGTTTTCCAAAACATATTAACCCTTTCTAGGGTGAGACCTTCAATAGAACCCGATCTCCAACCTGAAATTCCAAAGGCTTCCGTCTTTTGTCCGCATAACTCTTTTGTCTGTCTCTTGAAGCTTTTAGTCGTTCCCAGATTTGGACAATCCTCTCGGTCATTTCTCTAATGATTACCGGGCCAATGAGAGTGTTGTCAGGAACTTTTCCTTTAGCTAGTTACGTGTCGCCTACTTCGGCCCAGCACAGAGGTGATATGTACTTGCGACCATAGACGGCTTCGAATGGAGCAACCTTGATGCTAGTGTGATAGCTATTGTTGTATGAGAACTCGACTAGTGGTAAATGGGTATCCCAGACCATACCAAAATAGATCACACAAGCTCGTAGCATATCTTCCAAAGTCTGAATGGTCCTCTCACTCTGACCGTCGGTTTGTGGATGGTAAGTGGTAATCATGTCTAGTCTCGTCCTTAGAGATTTTTGTATTGACTGCCAGAATCGCGTTGTGAATCTACTATCTCTGTCGGAGATAATGGATATTGGTACACCATCCAGTCGTACAATCTCTCTGATGTATGTTCGAGCTAGTTTCTCCATCTTGTCAGTTTCCTTTATTGGCAGGAAGTGCGCGAATTTGGTTAATCTGTCGACGATCACCCAGATGGTGTCATGTCCGCCCGTTGTTTTGGGTAACTTGGTTATGAAATCCATGGTTATCCGCTCCCACTTCCACTCGGGTATTTCGGGTTGTTGTAACAATCCCGAGGGCTTTTGGTACTCTACCTTGACTTCGGAGCAAGTCAAACACTTGCCTACATAGGCAGCAATTTAGGCTTTCATGTTCGGCCACCAATACAATTTCTTGAGGTCCAGATACATATTGTCTGAATCGGGATGCACAGAGTATCGAGTCTTATGAGCCTCATTCATGATAACATCTCTGAATCCACCAAACTTCGGTGTCCAGATCTGATTCATGAAGTAACGAACTCCGTCACCCTTGACTTCAAGATTCTTATCCATTCCTCTTAAGGATTCACTAGCCATGTTTTCTGTTTTCAAGACTTCCTTTTGAGCTTCCTTAATTTGCGTGGATAGGTGTGAATGGATCGTCATGGTGAAGGACTTCACTCAACGGCCCGAGTATTCCTTTCGACTGAGAGCATCAACTACTACTTTAGCTTTTCCCGGATGATAACGAATCTCACATTCGTAATTGCTTAGTAGTTTAACCCATCATCTCTGTCTCATGTTGAGTTCTTTTTGGTTGAGAATGTGCTAAAGGCTCTTATGATCGGTGAAGATTGTGCATTTCGTACCGTAGAGATAATGCCTCCAGATCTTTAAGGTGAAAATGACCGCTCCTAGTTCTAGGTCGTGGGTAGTGTAGTTGACTTCGTGCGTCTTGAGTTGCCTCGAGGCATATGCGATGACCTTTCCTCGTTGCATTAGAACACATCCCAAACCTTGGTTTGATGCGTTGTAGTAGACCATGAAGTCTTCTATTCCTTCTGGCAGGGTTAATATAGGTGCGTTGCATAGGGCTCGTTTCAGTGTTTGGAACGCAATGTCTTCCTTTTCTCCCCAATTGTAGGTTACACCCTTATGAGTCAGGGTGGTAAGTGGTTTGGCAATCTTTGAGAAGTTTTGTATGAATCTTCGGTAATAGCCAGCAAGGCCCAAAATTGTCGGATTTTTGTTGGAGTTCTTGGAGCCGACCAGTTCTCGATTGCCTTGATTTTGGAAAGGTCAACGTGTATCCCTTCCTTGCTGACCAAGTGACCTAGGAAATCTACTTTCCAAATCCAAAATTCGCACTTTGAGAATTTTGCATATAGTTTCTCTTTCCTTAGTGTTTCCAAGATCTGTCAAAGGTGTTGACTATGTTCTTCTTTGCTCTTTGAATATATGAGTATATCATCTATGAACACAATCACAAATTTGTCTAGGAAAGACTGACATACTCTGTTCATTAAGTCCACGAACACCGCTGGTGCATTTGTTAATCCAAAGGGCATCACTACAAACTCGTAGTGATCATAATGAGTTCGGAAGGCCGTCTTGGGGACATCTTCTACCAGGACTCATAACTGATGGTATCCGGTTCTTAAATCGACCTTTGAGAAGTAGCTTGCTCCTTGGAGTTTGTCGAACAGATCATTTATGTGCGATAGAGGATATCAGTTCTTGATTGTGAGTTTGTTTAGTTCTCGGTAGTTGATGCACATGCAAAAATATCCATCCTTCTTCTTCACGAATAGGACTGGTGCTCCCCAAGGTGAGAAGCTCGGCATGATGAATCCTTTATTAAGTAGTTTGTTTAGTTGGATGGATAATTCTTGCATCTCTGTCGGGCTAGACGGTACTGCGATTTTGCTACTGGGGTAGCTCCAATCAAATCGATTCTGAACTCGACTTGACGTTCTGGTGGAACTCCTGGAAGATCCTTAGGGAAAACATTGGGGAAATCGCAAACTTCTGGAATGTGTTTGATGTCTTTCATTTCTTTTTCCTTATCTACCATAGGAAAGCATGGTATTCCTTGCGCAGGTATTTTGGGCTTTGACGCAAGAGATGATTTGTAAATCTGTACCGGGTTTATCACCATAAATGATAAGAGTTTCGCCATTTGGCAGATTAAGGCGATCGACCCTTTCATGACAAAGTTTATCGGCATGGTGAAGGCTTAACCAATCCATACCGATGATGACATCAAAGCTTCTTATAGTGATCGACATTAGATCGATTTGGAACGAGTGTTCATTTAAATCTAGCATGCAGCCTATGTACATATCGTTTGTGCTTTCTATTTTACCGTTTTCCATTTCTACTGTAAATATCTTATTAAGTGTTTGGGGGTTTTGCTTAAGTAATTTTTTGAATTCATGACTCACGAAACTCCTCTCCGCACCACATTCAAAAAGTATGCATGCATAAGTGCTATTGAGGAGAAATGTCCCCGTAACCACCATGGGATTAGCTATTTCTTCGTTCTGCCCTATTGCCAGCACTCTTCGTACACCACCAACATTCCTTGACATAGGGAGGTCTCTCTTGTAGTGCCCAACTTCACCACACCCATAACTTGCGTGGCCCACCCCGACTCCAGGAACTTGGGTGATTAGTTGTGCGGGTGCCTTACAGCAACGGGCAGTGTGCCCTTTCCTGTTGCAGTTATTAAAGTGCATTATCCTATAATTTCTGTTGTGATGGTAATTGCATTTGCTGCACTTTGGTAGGTTTCCAACATATTGCTTTGCTGGTGCAGGGGTGACAGGAACAGCGGTGGGAGTAGTAGCGGCACAAACTGTCACTAGCTGCTGTTTCTTGGAAGATTCTCGTGAAGGTTGACCCTTCCTCTTGTTCCAAAACTTCTTTTTCTTGTTGTTGTTGGTATTGTTGTTGTTGTTATTGCTCTCTATGGGTTGCTTCGAAATTGCAGTCATGAAATGGTCAACGAGGGACTGTAATAGCTGTTTGGCACTATCGAAAGTAACTGGCTTGAAAGCTAGTACACTTCCTTGAATCTGAGGTGACAATCCCCAGACATATCTCTCGATCTCTTGCTCTCTAGAGCAACCATTCCCGGGCAAAGTGTTGCCAAGTCACTGAACCTATTGGTATAGGTTGTGATGTTTGAGCCTACCATTGTAATGCCCCAAAGCTCTTGTTCGAGCTTCTGTTCTTTGCCTATTGGGTAGTACTCTTGCATGAGCATTTGTTTCCGGTTTTCCCATCCCATGGAGTTAGCCACTACCAGAGTTAGTGACTTAATGTGGCCATTCCACCATGTCAGGGCTCGTTCGGAGAATGTACATGTAGCAAATTTTACTTTGCTCCCCTCTTGGCATGAGCATATCTCGACTACTGCTTCTGTTTTCTCTATCCATTGGGATAGAGCCATAACTCCTCCAGTCCCATTAAAGGATATAGGTTTGCTGTTGGTACAGTCCTTGTAAGTGCATTCTCCGGAACGACCTTGGTTTTGACCATTGGTAGAAATATTGATTCCTCCTTCTGACCCATTGTTACTCATCTGTGCCATTGCTGATGTGACAACAGCTGTTACGGCTTCCTTGAAAATAGGATTGTCCATTGAGGGGGTGGTGGTGGAGGTGGTGTTGGTGTTCCTGTGGTATTGAAGCATCGTGGATTCCTTCTTGGTGGCATGATTCTGCCATAAGTTAAAAGACGAATTCTTGATAAGTCTTCAGAAATGATTATCGAAAGTTTTAGTATTATATGTTTTATGTTCCGAACATTACCGAATTTGTAAGTTAATTGCGAAATGGAAACATTCAATAATGAGTGTATGATTTTTCCTTATTATTTTAAGAACTTAATGAAATACTCAACGAAATAATAAATACGTGTCAATCTCATTGATTTTATTATTCGATACATCGATCAGGAAAATTTGACCTTAACAAAGGTCTAGATTACATCAATGAAAATGGGAAAATTTGACCGCAATCAGGCCCTCGAATTGTGTACTCACAGTCCGTCGGGCGTACATACAGAAAGGAAAGAGTAGCACCAACGCTCACTCGATAAGTATATATACATAGCGCAAGAAGCACGTGCTCTACTCTGAGCGGCTTGGTTTTTCCGAAACTCCCTTACTTCGGATCTAGCAGTGGTAATGTCTTTCTAGAGGGAAAAGGTGTGCTCTATAGTGTGATCATGTTCTTCGTCCAGGCGACAAAGACGTACCGCAGTGATTTGGGCAGTGGCACCAACGTACATGATTTGGCTGCCGTTTATCCTTGTTTGCTCGCCTGGCGATTCGACGAACCATGACATGGAGTTCCATGTCCGTTGAACCCCCATTATGGAGGTCATAAAAGCATTGTGCCATGTCACAAGGTGGACATTTTCCTTGTTCCCTGCTCCATTGTTTTAGATCTACAGCCCAGAGGGGCGTAGGCCCTAAAAGTCTTGTTGGAGGTCCGGTACTACCTGGGGAGGATTATAGACCTCGGGTTCGGAGTCAGTGCCCTCATCATCAGCATCCTCTTCCTCTTCTCGGGATCCTTTTCTGGATCTTCCTCGGAAATCTCTTCGGGATCCTCTTCTAGATCCTCCTCAATCCAACCCCCATTGCCTTGGTTTGGGTAGTAGGGATCCCGGAGGATATGAAATCCTACCATTTTGTCTGATTGAGAATAGGGATAAGCGAATTATATAGAATTTGAGTGTTAGGAGAAAATTTTATGATAAGACCTACACCGAGTTCTCTATAATTACCTAGTGTATATGAATTACATACAATTGAGATTGAATGGACCGTTCGATAAGTAGTTTCACTCCAAGCCCACATCCAAACAAGGAAAAGAGCTTAAAGCGAAAACATAAATCCTAAGCCTATGCAACCTCACTCATGTGTAACCTTGAAGTATGCACTTCGCAATTATAGCCTTGTCAGTGAAGGCTTTTAGTTTTTATATGTTAAACTTTTTTATTTTGTTTGACGATCCTAGTCCTAACAAAACGTTGGGGTTTACTCGCATGTTATAGCTTTTATTGTGCCATAAATACTCCTATAGAATTTAAATTTGAAATTTTAATTCTAGTGTTACTTTGGTAATTTTTTGAATTGTTGCTTACTATGACTATTCCACGACATATGTTGGTCATATATAGGTGATCACGCTATATTCATCCTAGATCTGATTACATATTCCAAGGCTTAGCCATAGTGTCCAAATTGTCTTAATACTTTTGTATGGTTCTAACTATGACATTAAACTGTTGCATGCATGTATTTGTACGTTTGTGAAAACTAACATTTTAATTTAATGAAGTATGGTAGGCATGAAAGTGTTTTGTCAGAGAGTTTTAGTCCCTTTGCATTTATAGTTTGTATATCTTATGTGGTTCGATATACTTAGTTCACTATAAATAATGCTCTGATACCAATCTGTCACACCCCAACACCAGAACGGCGGAATCGTTCGAGGGCGGATGACTTCATGTAGTATCATAACAGTTGAATAAATAGTGAAGAAAGTTAACACAACCATCATAAATATAATTTAAAAATCTACATTGTTGATTGTATTACATGTTTCAAAAGAAATTACATTATGATGATATAATAAGTTTGAAATTGACGCCTTAGCATCCCTTCCGAAAAGCAGTTGTTACTTGTATTACTGAATCGTTGAGAAATACAAGTAGTTTTGAAAAAGTGTCAACAATTAAGTTGGTGAGTTCATAAGAATTTTTGTATAAGAATTGTATGCCTTTTTGTATAATGTAACTGTGTTTGTATCTACAAAATCCAATATTTTCCATAAATGAATAGTAGTATTAAATGATTCGAAAACGAAATGCATAAGTCTTTTCCATACCTAAAATAGTGTAAGTAGATTTATATATGTATATATAATCACTAAGGCATTTGATAGCCTCGTAAATCAAATGTTTTAATACTTCATGTGAGTTTTATAACCGTACTATTGACCAGACTGTCTGTTACAACGTTCTTCAGGCGTTGGAATGATATGACATTTGTCACCCCAGACTTGCCAGTCCAACTGTAGATAACAGTTTAGGTGCGAGATTGTCAATCCCGTATAGATCTATACATAACTATCACATTCTCCCTACAAGGGACTATGGTATATAATATAGGATTTAAAATGCGTACGTGAAAGTACGTGAAGTCAAATGTCTCACAAAGTTTGTATCAAATAGAGTTACGTATGAAAAGTCTATTGTTCTTGTAAATGTAAGTATTTCCTTTCTATAGTGTTTATAGAGTGTAAAATATCATGAATATCTCATAAAATATACCTATTATAGTTTTCCAAAAATGTATTTCATTTGCATGATAAACCTTAATGTGTTATTAACATTGTATGTAAAGTATAACATTTGTAATAATGTTATTCTATGTGTTTAACATTTATACACCAAATGTAGATAAAATATTTGAAACTGTATGTAACGATTTGCATTTTAACATAAGTTTTTCTTGCATTTCACTTGTATTCCCCCCCCCCCCCCCCCCCCCCCGCCCCTAAAACATAGAAAATACGTGAAAATGTAAGGTATGAACTCACCTGGAAAGATTGATGATTTGAAGAAAACGAGACTTTTCTCGGGTAGCACTACAACCGGAAGGAAGTGAGTTTCTCGGGTATTTCGGAGCTTCGGACCTTCGTTGGGACTTTGATATGTAACCGGGGCGTCAGTGTAGTCTCGAGGGACTCGGAAGTGAAAAAGTGGGAGAGAAATGGTGTGAATTAACAAATGGAGCCGACACCCTCGCATCCTTATTTATAGGGGTGGAGGCAACTTCGTACGCTGGGCGTACTCCGAAGTAGACGGGGCGTACCTCGTCCGCAGCTTGTACGCTGGGCGTACCCTCGTACGCGAGGCATACGTCATGCATGATGCCTTCCTCGTCTGCCGGACTTCAGATGGGACTGGGGTAGAGGGGCATAGGGGAGACGTGGCCGATACGAGGCCTGTATGATGTACGCGGGGCGTACCCCCCTCAGTTTGTGCCTCAATCTTCTAAAATGCTTAACTTTTGCATACGAGCTCTGTTTTTGACGTTCTTTATATCCACGCGTAGGTGAGTATATAATCTACAACTTTCATTTAGACTTTGTTTGCAAATTTCGAATTTATTTTGAATTATATATTTTTAATAGGCCGGGGTACGAAAAGACCATTAAAAATTCATAACTTCTTCATCCGATGTCCGTTTTCGCCTGTCTTTTTACCGTTGTACTACTATACTCGAGATCTTAAACTCTCGTTTAGGTTGTGTCGGAAAACTATCGCTAGATCTCTATTTCGACTTTTTAGATGTCTACCGCAACTCCGAAACTTAGAAAAATCCTAGCTTCTTGATACAAAGTCAGATTTCGACGTTCTTTTTATGTATGTTCACGGTTTAATGATATCTATGACATTCGTTTAGATACTTAAGTCTAAAAACTATTTTATTGAAATTTCGTGTTTTACGCTTAATAGTGTTTTACCGGTTTTGCTTCGGATTTTCGATTGGTCCTAACTTCTTCGTTAAAACTCGGTTTTAAGTGTTCTTTATATTTTTGAAAACCTAGTTACAATATCTATTACTTTATGTATCCCAATTGAGACTTTTGAACATTTCATTTCTGATTATTATTTATTTATTTATTAATTCAAAATAGATTACAATACTTGACTTATGTCATTACGTTGACTTGAAATATCAGGTTGTCACACAATCTTTTGTATGATCTCTTAACTAAATCTTGGTTCAAAATGTAGTATATCACGTGCATGCTCTTTGTTCAGTTTTGTAACTCCAATAATTGTCTAAGACATCAGTGATTGATACCCTCGCCTATATAAGGCTGCAAATGGTATGACCTTGACGATGGCATGATAACTATAATTGAAGGAAAAACCCAATTAACAAAAATGAGTATCCCATGTAATATCCAAAGTCGGTCGTACAGGTTCAGAGCATATTACCGTCCTGACCATTAGAGATGAATAGATATGCTTATGCCTAAGCGTGCGCCCAAGGATTTTGATGATTGTCAAAATTGTTAGATCAATATACAATCTTAGTGGGAGATGATAGCGATCGACATCTCGTGTAGTCTGACGATTTCTTTGTCCTGTTCTAGTCAGTTTTTCCATTTCAAATGGTTCTTAGATTAGTGGAAAGTGGATAGACTTGGTCAATCTGTGGACCACTGCCTGAATAAAATTGCAACCACTAAGTTTCTTTGGGTATCTTTGGTATAAAGTCCACCGACACTGGTTCCCACTTTTACTTAGGTATTTCTTTGTCATTATGCTAGTCCTGAGTGTTTCTGACACTCTACATTTGGTATAACTTTGTTATTTGTCAACTCAATTGGTAATCTCTACTCTCATGCATGTTCATAAAGTATCACATCCTGTCATCCTTGAACTTGACTTGTTTATCCGGTCTTCATACAACTTCACTCGTGAAGCTTTTCATTCTTAGAGTCTCGAGTTAAACTTCTCGGATTTGAGCTGTAGGTTGTGAATGGATATTCAAAGTTAATATTCTTGAATCTCTTCAAGATCAATGGTGTTCCCATTGTCCTCTTTGCAAATGAGCTCTCTCTATCTATCTATCTCTCTCTCTCTCTCTTGAAAGACTCCCTCATGCTACAAAGACCACGTTCTATCACTCCTTCAGCCACCGGTGGAAACGCCGAGGTGCGCGACGTAAATCAGTGATCATAGTTATTGAACGTACATTGAATACTACAAATATAATCTTCTATTATTACCGAAATAGAAATTACAATGACAATGACTATTGTTAAATCGTGACACACACCTAATAACCTGACATTTACAATTATATAGTATAATTAATAGAAAGACTTATGAGCAAACATTTCCGATCTGCTAAATAACCTGAGAATACATGCATTTAAAATACGTCAAGAAAATTGTTGGTGAGTTCTACAGGTTTTGAAACGAAGTATTTTTATAACCAAAAGTATTTTGTAAAAGTGCTCTAGTTGACCAGCTTTTGTAAATGCGTATCTATTTTATCAAAAGTAAAAGTATAAAAGGGTTTTAAAAGTGTATAAAAGAAATTCTTTTTAAATAAAGATTTGGAATACCAGCTTATATAAAAGAAATCCAAATCACTCTTTGTGAATACATAAAATATCCAAATTTACTCTTGAAACCTTGTACAAGCATTCGTATAGTTTATATGTAAAACTCATTCTTTTTGAATTTATAAAATATGTGAATTCGTGTCGTAGTATTATTTAAGTATCATCTTATTTAATTTGGGAACCGACAGTTAAGTAGTGGGGCAAACTCCTCCCACATACATATCGTGTTTTCGTACAAGAACAAGGGTTCAAATAAATAACTTATTAATTGTAAGTTATGAATCTTTAATCACTCATGTCATTATATTAATTAAGTGTTATCAACTTAATTTCTAGTATTGACACTTATTGTACTGAGTCACAAGCTATCCCACTACACATACTCTCTTTCAACTAGAACAAGAGGAAAAACTCTCTGTATACTATCCTATTTCAATCCTATATGGTAACAGTAGTACATTCGGGGTCTTAAATGAGGTCATAACCGAACTATGACTAACACCTCTACACCAACACTGGAAAGTTGTGTTGAAAGCCCATACCACATATTTGATGACGTGATAAAAAAAATTAGCGGAGGCAATACGAACGCCCAAATTCGACTCGTCGGCCGATGGTTGTAGCTAGCACCCGGTGGCAGGATGTCAACCCATATAAGTATGTGATCCTGAACTTATACTCGACGTTTCTCGTTCCATACGAATTAATGGTTATGACATAGAAGACTTTCCTCTAATATGTACGGTCTTAGAATTGTTACAAACATAGCCCATGCACTTTAGGAAATGATCCTAACTCATAAAGCTTTCAAAAACGAATGTAATTCACATAGAATACCCTGTGGGTAGGATGAATTCTAACAATATGTCTAGGCATCCTAATCCAAAAGTTCCCGTTATAAGGTTTTTGAATACTTATAATTTTGTTGTATAGGAGTAATATTTGATCGAAGTCTTTTAGTTTTTGAGGTTCGTCAGACTTAACATCTTAACAAATTTTATTGTTCGACGTGACGAAATTTGGACATCATAACGGTTGTTTTGATAATATTTTCTAGATTTCAACCAATGTGAAACCAACAATTACCATAATATTATAATTTACATGATTAAAACAATATAATATGTCGCAAATAACGACTCTTAAGTTATGAAGTCAATCATGTTATTTATCGCAATAAAATCCATAACTTAGTAGAATGAGTTATATATTTTTATTTAATATAAAAATATATTAATAAATTTTACATTGATTTTCAATAATTTAAACTATTAACTACATATTTACATAGTCTTCATCTTTCCATCAAATAAGACAGTGTAATTTTCCTTCTACGCGATAAATATGCGGAATAATATTTTTGATTGCATTATATCATAATCTACATATTAATAATCACGACAAACCATAAACATATTAACTTATAGCAATCTATTTTAACTTGTATAGTTTATTAATGATTTATAGCATTTTAGATTGCTATTTAATAAGTTTTTGACCTATAATAAAGGATGATGCTATTTTGTGTATAAACCATGAAAATCATCAAAACTTTAGTAGACACACATGTGTTCTCCCCCAAATATTAAAACAGTAAAAGAAGGCCCGTTGAAACTCACTTTCATAGCATGAACGAGGCACGTGGTGTGAAACTTGTCGTGAAAGTTGTTACGTGACGTTCCTTTCTCTTAAAACGAACCACCGAGTATATTTATATTTCCTAATAAAGCAAAGGGTAGTTTTAGTATTAATTATTAAGTATGTAGCGGTCTTTGTTAAAATAAATAGACTCTAGGGTTTGATTTTGCCAAAATCATACTTCAGGGACTGATATTGCGAATTATTCTCAAGACAGAGGTTAAACATTTGCTTTTGAATCTGATTTGGAGCACCAGGACTTATTTTGTTAGGGTTTTCTGGTGGAGGGGCAATTCTGTTTAATTTAAATGCAGGTTTGAGTTACCCTTGACTTTTCATTGGATCAAAATCGAAACCCGATTTCTGATTGAAGTCTCGATACAGTCGATCAAAAAGGCTCCAACAATACAAAGAGGCGTCGTGTTCAAAGGGACGATTGAGAAGGAACGGGAACGAAAGCAATGGACGAGTGATAGGGGAAAACACGAAGGCTCGCAGGCACGACTTCGTTGCTCGACCGCGAGAAGGTTTATCTCCGGGGTTCGACTAGACTGAAGAACGAAGGGAGAAGCAGCGGATGCGCTCTCTTCGGTCGTCTGCTAGGTGCGAAGGAGACGAATGGATTGGCGACGTGTGCGATTGTCTCTGGGGTTTGACAAAGCCGAAGTGACGGAGAAGCAGCGAAGCTGCTGCGGTCTCGGTGGGGGCAGCGATGGGGCGATCGGCGGTTGAGAAACGAGGTCGATTGAAGGCAGTGGCAAGTTGGATCGGTGAATAGTGGTGGGGAGGTACAACTGATCTCCAGGGAGTCCTCGTGATTTCCATTCTCGTCTTCAGCAGTAGAACACAAAGAAGGAGCAGGGCATTTAGGTGATGATTCTTCAACATGAAATGAACGGGTTCAACAGGTATGACTTTTTGTTTTGTTTTGACAGAAATCAATAGATTTAATCAGTGGTTTTAGGTGGGTGTTTGTTTGATGTTTAACAGAATTCAAAGGAGGAACAAGATGGATGTTTGGCTTTGATTTTCACAGGATTCGATAGGGCTGTTGCTGTTTTACAAGGGAAACAGGAAAACAGATGAGGGAAAGGGGTCTTTTTGGCTGATGAGGTTCAACAGGAAAAGGGAAAGGATGGGACTGTCTTGGCCAGCGACTGTCACCAGTCCTCTTCCTTATGTGGCCGACGATCAAGAGGAACGGGAAGGAGTTCTCAAGGGTGAGCAACGAGAAAAGGTGGTACAAAATCGGATTCATAAAGATATCTGTTGTAAACTCAAATGCATTGTATTTTTAATTATTTATTTTGTGATGAAATCTCCGATTCTCGATTTAGGTGCCATCAAATCGTTTCTTGAAATTTTTCTGAAAATGTCTGTCGATTGTTTTGGTCGTTGTGATTCTAAAAATGCAGACATATTTCAATTACGATATACTAGACTCCGTCAATTAATTTTTAAAGTTTCGTGATTAATAGGATCAGATTCGACCGGTTTTACGAATCTGATTTTGGTCGAAGTTAAAAATATTATAAAAATATAACAAATTAATAAAACCATAGTCTGAATTCAAAAACATGTTCAAAAACAGTTTACGAGACTCGTAGCTATCCCAAATGAAATAGTGCGCGGTTTGTTTTGGAAAAATCAGATAAATACTAATTTTTGTAACTTTAAAAAGGCGTAACTTTTTTATACGACCTCCGTTTTTGGCGTTATTTAAATCCACAAATTCTGGAGAACATAATCTATTCAAATTTATTATCCGTAACTCTCAAATATACATAATGCAAAAATTTTATTTTTAACGCCACAAATAGATTTACTTTTTGTTGATTTTTTATTCAGTCTTCAACTATAGGCGGTTTAAGCAGTTTGGGATGTTTTAAAAGAAATTATAAATATAATATATTTAATATACGTTATAAACATAAATTTAAACACAATTGGTCAATAATACCTAACGGTTTGCGGTGGTTTGACTGCCGAACTCTAACTGGTTTTTACCAATTTTAGATTATTCCCCCATTGAATGAAATTTTGTCCCGAAATTCAACTTGTAAATAAAATATTATAGAACAGTTGGTGGCATTTTAATTTCGTTTGATCCGTACATGATATTTCTAAAGTCAATTTAAACCGCGTAGCTCTAGGTTAGATAACTGGTCTAATACATGACTTTACCACAAGTCACAACTAAAATAGAGAATATGGAACAAGATCGAATCAAATATTATATAAGTTGTCGAGTTTATATATAATTTAATGGTGTGAACTTTCAAAAACATGAAACATTAGTGTGGTTTCCTAGTACACTTCGTTGAAAGGTATCGTAGTTTATCATCGGATCGACACTCCTTGAGATGCGGCGTATGAAAAAGTGTCTTGCATATCGTTTGGTTCTCATGATAACATGATATAAATATTAGGGATGTCAACAGGGACAAAAGGGACGGGGAGTGTGTAACACCGCCGATTTCAAAATAATTTTTCGCAATATAAAAAAAACATTTCTCATTTAATTTCATTAAACATTAAGTTTCAAATTCCAATATGTATCATACAAATCCCAAGATCACATAAATATATCAAAGTCCCCTGTGTATGTACAGATCAAGCCGGCGCCTTCCCACGGTCATCGCTAGTACCTGAAACAACAACACTAACACTGTAAGCACGAAGCTTAGTGAGTTCCCCAAAATACCACACATAGAACACATATTAGCCACTCAAGGCTATAACTCTATGGGTCCGTGCACCCAACTCTGTGAACCCTCAGGTTCTAACTCTAGGAACCTTCCGGTTCCAACTCTGAAATCATGCACAGCATAAATCACATAGAAATAATGCAGTGCAACACATAGCATACACGTAACATACATACACTAACACATAGCTCTGATTACCTACTCAAGGTAAAGTATAGTGAGAAGACTCACCTCGCGTGTCTCGGTATCTCACGAATCCTGGAAATCCCTCGTGCTCGATCCTCCGAGCTCTAATCCTCCTATAACATCACATGACTCTAATTAACACTTTTTATCTCTAAGGTTGACTATCCCTAAGAAGTCAACACAGGTCAACGGTCAACGGTCAACGGTCAACTTTGACCGAACTCGGCGAGTGCACACGGCAACTCGGCGAGTCTAGACGTTCTCACCAACTCTCTAGGATTCCCTTTCTACACGTCGAGTACCCCCCCCCAGACTCGACGAGTTTCACCTGGCAGAAATCGCGGGGCCACCCCGACTCAACTCGCCGAGTCTCAAGAACGACTCGGAGAGTCCCAGCTCGACTCAGTCCACTTGACAACCCTCTCTAACTCGCCCTGAATCACTGAGTCAACCCATGACTCGACTGGACCACTAACTGGCCGGTCCAAGGCAATCTTCAAGCTACTCGCCGAGTCTGCTCATCGGACTCGGCGAGTCCATGCCATGCAATCACTCAAACTTGCTTCTAAGGTCAGATCTATTCCAACAATTCATAGATCTGGCCTTCCTAGACTGATTCACCACGTAAAGCCCCAGACTTGGTGCATAAACAACCTCTATATGACCATATATGAAGAATTATCAACAAATCTCACTACTCAAGGTCATAACCTCCATTGTTCTCTATAAAGCTTGATGAATGAGGCTCTCTGGACCTTTATGGATCCAGATCCGCAGTCTCATCACTAGCAAGGGACTATTTGGCCATCCAATCAACTCAACAAAGTCACAAGAAACCCTAAAATCAATTATACTTCACAAAACAGGAGATGAGCCGAAACCATACCTTTAGATTGAAGGGATAAGCTTCAAATCCACCGAATAGCAGTCTCCTTTGCCTCCTCTTGGCTAGAACCTCCCTCTTCTTTGCTAAACAACACACAAATGTCAAGAAATGCTTCCTCTCTATCTCAAATCGCTAAAGCACTCTAGGGTTTCTCTCTATGGACTGTTGGGTGCAAATGACGGCCATAAGGCCCTTTAAATAGGTCCCAAACCCGAGAAATTTAGGGTTTCATTAAACAGTGTGGACTCGCCGAGTCCATATCCTGGACTCGCCGAGTCCAGACGAATCCCGCGTCCAGAATCGCGACCCTACTCGGCGAGTCTGAGCTCCAACTCGCCGAGTCCCCTCTCAAAACACCAAAAAAAATCAAAACAATAATATACCTGGAAATCCGGGCTGTTACAACTCTCCCCCACTAGAACTAGACTTCGCCCTCGAAGTCTCGCTCTGAAAATAGCTCCGGATGCTGCTCCCGCATCTCGCGCTCCGGCTCCCAGGTCATCTCTGATCCCTTCCGGTGTTGCCACTGAACCAACACCAGAGGTACCTCCTTGTTCCTCAGAACCTTGATCTTCCGATCTCTGATGGCTACTGGTCTCTCGGCATAATTCAGGCTCGCATCCACCTGAATATCCTCTAATGGAACTACTGCCGACTCATCGACAATACATTTCCTTAATTGCGACACATGAAAAGTGTCGTGGATTTGCCCCAACTCTGCTGGCAATTCCAAACGATAGGCTACCCGGCCTACCCTCACAATCACGCGAAATGGCCCAATATACCGGGGCCCCAACTTGCCCCTCTTCCTGAATCGAATCACTCCTTTCCAAGGAGAGACCTTCAGGAGAACGAAGTCGCCGACCTGAAACTCAAGCTTGGACCGGCGTCTGTCTGCATAACTCTTCTGTCGGCTCTGGGCGGTCAATAACCTCTGTCTGACCTGCTGAATCTGCTCTGTCGTCTGAAGCATGATCTCTGTACTGCCCATCACTCTCTGCCCAACCTCTCCCCAGCAAATGGGGGTCTGACACCTCCTACCATACAACAGCTCAAAGGGTGGCATACCAATGCTCGAATGATGGCTGTTGTTGTAGGAAAACTCTGCCAAGGGTAAATACGCATCCCAGCTACCCCCGAAATCCAACACACATGCTCGAAGCATGTCCTCAAGCGTCTGAATCGTCCGCTCACTCTGACCGTTTTGTCTGGGGATGATATGCAGTACTAAAATGCAATCTAGTACCCAACTCTTCATGAAATTTCTTCCAGAATCTGGAAGTGAAGCGCACATCACGGTCTGAAACAATCGAGATCGGCACCCCATGCCGAGATACCACTTCTCTCACATATAATTCTGTCAACTTCTCCGCTGAAGAACTCTCACTGATGGCAAGAAAGTGAGCGCTCTTCGTCAACCTATCCACAATCACCCAAATTGCATCAACTCCTCTGGCAATCCTCGGCAATTTGGTGATGAAATCCATAGTGATATGTTCCCACTTCCATTCAGGAACCTCCAATGGCTGCAATTTGCCATGCGGTCTCTGGTGCTCGGCCTTAACCCTACGGCAGGTCAAGCACCTCTCAACGAACCATGCGACGTCCCTCTTCATATAGGGCCACCAATACTCTTTCCTCAAATCCAAATACATCTTCGTAGCCCCCGGATGGATCGAAAATTTCGACCGATGAGCCTCCTCCATCAAGGAAGTGCGCGTACCACCCACAAACGGTACCCAAATCCGACCCTGAAAATTCATAAGCCCTCGACCATCCGTAACGAACTCTGAAACCAAACCAACGACCCGTTCCCTCTTCTGCATCTCCGGCTGCACAGCCTCGGCCTATGCCCCACGAATGGCATCCAATACCGGAGCTATCATGGTCAATCTCAAACATACATTTCGCAATGGAGTGCTTTCCGCCCTGCGGCTCAACGCATCGGCCACCACATTGGCCTTGCCCGGGTGGTACAGGATCTCACAATCATAATCCTTGACCACATCTAACCACCTCCTCTGACGCATATTTAGATTGGGCTGATCCATCAAGTACTTCAAGCTCTTATGGTCCGTGTATATCGTACACCGAACCCCATATAAGTAGTGACGCCAAATCTTGAGGGCGAACACTACTGCTCCCAACTCTAGATCATGTGTGGGATATCTCGTCTCATGAGGCTTCAGCTGCCTCGATGCATATGCTATCACATGACCCCTCTGCATCAACACCGCACCCAACCCCAAAATCGATGCATCACAATATACTACAAAATCCTCCATCCCTTCCGGGAGAGCTAATACCGGGGCTTCGCACAACCTCTGGCGAAGTGTCTCAAAGGAGGTCTGCTGCTCGGGACCCCATGAGAATGCAACACCCTTCCGGGTCAATCTGGTGAGCGGCACTGCGATCTTGGAGAAATCCTTGATAAATCTCCGATAATACCCTGCTAATCCAAGGAAGCTCCTGATCTCAGAGGGTGACTTTGGCACCTCCCAACTCATCACTGCCTCAACCTTGGCCGGATCGACCAGAATCCCTTCCTGGTTAACGAGATGTCCTAGGAACTGGACCTCCCGTAACCAGAAATCACACTTGGAGAACTTTGCATAAAGCTTCTCCGATCTCAGTATCCCAAGGACCTCCCTCAAATGCTCCTCATGCTGCTCTCTCGATCTCGAATACACCAGAATATCATCGATAAATACAATCACCGACCGATCCAACATCGGCCTGCATACCCTGTTCATGAGATCCATGAACACCGTCGGGGCATTGGTGAGCCCAAAACGCATCACCACAAACTCATAATGCCCATATCGCGTCCTGAATGCTGTCTTCTGGACGTCCTCATCTCGCACTCTCACCTGATGATATCCCGACCTCAAGTCGATTTTGGAAAACCAAGATGCTCCCTGCAACTGATCAAATAAATCGTCGATCCTCGGCAACGGGTAATGGTTCTTGACCGTCAGCTTGTTCAACTCCCGGTAATCAATACACATCCGGTGTGAACCATCCTTCTTCTTGACAAACAGAATAGGTGCTCCCCACGGCGAGCTGCTCGGCCGAATGAATCCCTTTCCCAACAACTCCTGAAGCTGCGAGGATAACTCTTGCATCTCTGGAGGTGCAAGACGATAAGGCACCTTAGCTATAGGCGCGGCCCCCGGAACCAAATCAATACCAAAATCCACTTGCCTCACAGGAGGTACTCCCGGCAGCTCCTCGGGAAAGACATCTGGAAACTCACGCACCACCGGTACCTCCTCAACTGAACTCGGTCTCTCGGAAGTCGCCCGCGTATCCAACACATACGCCACAAAACCCTTACATCCCTGCTGTAGACACTGCCTCACCCTAGCGGCCGAACAAAAGGCTGATCCCGAACGGGTACCCTCGCCGTACACCAAAAGAACTCCCCCACTAGGGTCTCGTATAGTCACCAGCTGACGCTCACAGTCGATAACCGCGCCGAATCGGCTCAACCAGTCCATGCCCACAATGACACAAACATCACCCATCGCAATAGGAATCAGATCAATCGGAAACTCAACCCCGAAAATCTCTAACACACATCCCCGAAAAACCTCCGTGGCACAAATCACTCTATCATCAGCTATGGAAACTCTCAGAGGCCGACTCAATGCCTCACGACTAACACTGATATGCTGACCAAAGGCCAAAGATACAAAAGACCGACTCGCACCCGAGTCAAATAACACTAAAGCAGGTACGGAATTCACAAGAAAGGTACCTACGCATAACATAATATAAGCATAACATCTCAATATCAAAATAAATACACGAAAGGAAACATACCAGCCACAACATCGGGCGCAGCGCGGACCTCCTCCGCAGTCAGCTGGAAGGCTCTCCCTCGAGCTCTCGGCGTCTCGGCCTTCACATGCCGACTCTCTGTAGCTCTGATGGCGGCAGGAGCAGACCCCTGAGATGCTCCGCGCAACTGCGGACACTCGGCCTTCCGGTGTCCGGTCTAGTTGCAGTGAAAACACACTGCAAACCCCTTGGGGCAGTCCTTGGCCATGTGCCCCTCCTTGCCACATTTGTAGCAAGACCCCGCTCGGCAAACTCCGTCATGAACCTTGCCGCACTTTCCGCAAGTGCGGCCCTTCTGGCTCCCTGGTCGGGGATCAGCAGGTTTGGCCCGCTTGGCGGCCGGCTGCGACTGTGCCGGTCGCCGATCCCTCCCATGAGACTCCGCCTCCTCCCTGGCCTGAGTCTCAAGCTCAATCTCCCTCTTCCGAGCATTTGCCTGAAGCTCGGCAAATGTCCGGTACGAGGAGTTCGCAGCGAACTCCCGAATATCCCGCCTCAAGATGCTCAAGTAGCGGCTCATACGTGCCTGCTCAGTGGACACGTGCTCAGGGCAGAACATCGCCCTCTCATGGAACATCCTCGTGATCGCTGTAACAGACTCAGTACCCTGCTTGAGGGTCAGAAACTCCTGTGCCAAACGCTCCCTCTCCACCTGGGGAACGTACTCATCCCGAAACATGGTGGTGAACCTCTCCCAGGTCACCGCAGAAAGCTCAGCAGGCGTATAATGCGCAGTCACAAACTTCCACCAGTCCTTCGCTCCCAAGCGAAGCTGGTTCAGCGCGAACCGGACCTTCAAATGCTCAGGAGACGAGCAAGTGAAGAAACACCCCTCAATATCAGATATCCACCTCATAGCTGCCACCGGATCCTGAGTACCATCAAACTCTGGTGGTTTTGTGTTGCTGAACTCACGAAACAGCAACGCATCCCCATCCTGCGGCCTCGCAGCAGCAATCGCTGCGGTAGCCGCTGCAGCAGCAGCCTCAGAAAGAGCGGCATAACGCTCATCAAACGTCTCAATCAATGTGGTCTTTATAGACCCAAACATCTCCGGTATCTCTGCCCTGATGGCCGTAGCCACCTCCTCCTGAATGATCCGACGGATCTCCTCCTCACTGGAACCACTGCTCTCGGGCATCAAACGTGTCCTCACCATGATCTACCTCTGAAATACAACATACGATAAATTAGAATCCACACGAGTATGCTCACACTCGTCAACTCTTTCCTCCTTGATTCTTGGCATTCCAAAGATTCTGACTTGGGCTGCACACCGCTCCGGTGCTTCCAGTAGTACGGGCCCAATACTACTGTCCGCACTGCACCAGAATACACTCCAAGTCCTTCTCTTTGGATCCCAGGTCTCAAGTACTCTATCATGCATAGACCACTCTCTCTAACAGATCTCTCATAAGTCCCTCGCTGCTACCTACTCACTCTCAAGCATCTCATAGCAGCTCACCTCTCCCTAGGCTAAGGCATCACAAATCAGGCCACTCTAGTCCTAATAGCAATACCTAGCCTACTCTAGCATGCGGATACATCATATCAATATCAATATCACATAATATATAAAGGTATTTTGGGAAATCACCGTTCGGGCGCTGACTGATCGTACACACATCTCTTGCTCTGCGTTTTGCAAAAATCTTTTACTCTTTTTGAAAATACATCTCAAATCCTTAGTTTGAGTTCAAATACGCCCGAAGGTGTACTCGAATCCCTCAAACCAAGGCTCTGATACCAACTTGTAACACCGCCGATTTCAAAATAATTTTTCGCAATATAAAAAAAAACATTTCTCATTTAATTTCATTAAACATTAAGTTTCAAATTCCAATATGTATCATACAAATCCCAAGATCACATAAATATATCAAAGTCCCCTGTGTGTGTACAGATCAAGCCGGCGCCTTCCCACGGTCATCGCTAGTACCTGAAACAACAACACTAACACTGTAAGCACGAAGCTTAGTGAGTTCCCCAAAATACCACACATAGAACACATATTAGCCACTCAAGGCTATAACTCTATGGGTCCGTGCACCCAACTCTGTGAACCCTTAGGTTCTAACTCTAGGTACCTTCCGGTTCCAACTCTGAAATCATGCACAGCATAAATCACATAGAAATAATGCAGTGCAACACATAGCATACACGTAACATACATACACTAACACATAGCTCTGATTACCTACTCAAGGTAAAGTATAGTGAGAAGACTCACCTCACGTGTCTCGGTATCTCACGAATCCTGGAAATCCCTCGTGCTCGATCCTCCGAGCTCTAATCCTCCTATAACATCACATGACTCTAATTAACACTTTTTATCTCTAAGGTTGACTATCCCTAAGAAGTCAACACAGGTCAACGGTCAACGGTCAACGGTCAACTTTGACCGAACTCGGCGAGTGCACACGGCAACTCGGCGAGTCTAGACGTTCTCACCAACTCTCTAGGATTCCCTTTCTACACGTCGAGTACCCCCCCCCCCCCCCAGACTCGACGAGTTTCACCTGGCAGAAATCGCGGGGCCACCCCGACTCAACTCGCCGAGTCTCAAGAACGACTCGGCGTGTCCCAGCTCGACTCAGTCCACTTGACAACCCTCTCTAACTCGCCCTGACTCACTGAGTCAACCCATGACTCGACTGGACCACTCACTGGCCGGTCCAAGGCAATCTTCAAGCTACTCGCCGAGTCTGCTCATCGGACTCGGCGAGTCCATGCCATGCAATCACTCAAACTTGCTTCTAAGGTCAGATCTATTCCAACAATTCATAGATCTGGCCTTCCTAGACTGATTCACCACGTAAAGCCCCAGACTTGGTGCATAAACAACCTCTATATGACCATATATGAAGAATTATCAACAAATCTCACTACTCAAGGTCATAACCTCCATTGTTCTCTATAAAGCTTGATGAATGAGGCTCTCTGGACCTTTATGGATCCAGATCCGAAGTCTCATCACTAGCAAGGGACTATTTGGCCATCCAATCAACTCAACAAAGTCACAAGAAACCCTAAAATCAATTATACTTCACAAAACAGGAGATGAGCCGAAACCATACCTTTAGATTGAAGGGATAAGCTTCAAATCCACCGAATAACAGTCTCCTTTGCCTCCTCTTGGCTAGAACCTCCCTCTTCTTTGCTAAACAACACACAAATGTCAAGAAATGCTTCCTCTCTATCTCAAATCGCTAAAGCACTCTAGGGTTTCTCTCTATGGACTGTTGGGTGCAAATGACGGCCATAAGGCCCTTTAAATAGGTCCCAAACCCGAGAAATTTAGGGTTTCATTAAACAGCGTGGACTCGCTGAGTCCATATCCTGGACTCGCCGAGTCCAGACGAATCCCGCGTCCAGAATCGCGACCCTACTCGGCGAGTCTGAGCTCCAACTCGCCGATTCCCCTCTCAAAACACCAAAAAAAATCAAAACAATAATATACCTGGAAATCCGGGCTATTACAGAGTGCATCCCCCGCCCCCGCCCCCAAAATTTTCCCGTTCCCCCGCCCCCACCCCCGCCCTTGAAATCTCCACCCATTCCGCCCCCGCCCCCAAATTCCCCTTCTTATCCCCGCCCCCGCCCCCGATTGATTTTGGACTACCTTATTTGGGCTAAAAGAAGTTCTTGTTTGGGCTAAATAAAACTATTTTTTGGGTAACAGATAGATATTTATAATATAATTTTACATGTTACAAACAATTTAAAAATATGTTTTATGTTAACCTTTTGTACGTAAAAATCATTTTATTGTTTATTATATTTATATAATTAATATATGTCAATTTATATAATTTATTAACGGGGCCCCCACAGGGTTTTCGGGACGGGACTACCCGCCCCCGCCCCCGCCCCCGCCCCCTGTTTTTTTCAACAAATGCCCCCATACAGGATGGGCCCCCACGGGATCGGGGTCCCACGGGACTTTTTGACATCCCTAATAAATATGAGGACCAAATTCTATCTAAGAATCTCGAAGGTCCTTTGGGTCGTGGTTTAACTTGACTCGTTCTCTAAACCGAATCATTCATCTAAAACAGAAGGTGTTTAAAGCTACATAGTCTTTGACTTGGAAGTCGAGAGGCTTACATCTTTTGTTCACATAACTCTCTTGTCGTTCATGTGCAATATGAAATCTTTATCCGGTTCACACAATCTTTTATATATTCTCTTGACTGAATCTTGGATCAAAATGCAATATATCACGTGCATGCTCTTTGTTCAGTTTCGTAACTCCAATCATTGTCTAAGACATCAATGATTGATACCCTCGCCTATATAAGGTTGCAAATGGTATTGTAACACCGTAAATTTTCAAAATAATTTTTCATTTTCAAAATCACATAATGTATCACATCACAAATCAAAATCCATAATCAATTCTGTTTTCAAAAACAAATCCCAAGATCTCTGCATATAAAAATCTCCATCAGTGTGTGTACGTGTCAAGCCGTCGCCTTCCCACAGTCCTCGCTAGTACCTGAGACATCAAACATAACAACTGTAAGCATAAATGCTTAGTGAGTTCCCCAAAATACCACATACTACAAATACGCCACTCGAGGCTAACCCGACCCTCTAGTCAAGATGTCTCAGCGGGACCTTCCAGTCCCACAGCTCGTCGGCCCCTCTGCTCCAGTCATAGCTCATTGGGCCCTCTGGCCCGATCTGAATCGTTGGACCCTCCGGTCCGGTCTATATAGTCATACAGCATACAAATAACACATAGCATACAATCTCATAAATAGCACATAATCTCATACATAGCACATAAGACCCTATGGTCAACTCATAATACCACTCAAGGTAACGTATAGTGAGAAGACTCACCTCGCGTGTCTCGGTAACTCGTAAAGCTCTCAACCACTAGTGCTCGATCTCCCGAGCTATCGTCCTCCTACAACACAGGTGTATTTTTACTTAATACTACTTGACTCTGGCTGACTAATACCACGAAGTCAAACCAGTCAACACTGGTCAACGGTCAACAGTCAACGGTCAACCCGACTCGCCGAGTCTGGCGTGGACTCGCTGAGTCCCTACAGGAACCCGATTCCCTCTGAATCTCTTCCAACTCACCGAGTCACTCACCCGACTCGGTTACACAGTCCCTGGTCCGAAGTCTCGGAACAACCCGCACCAACTCACCGAGTCTGGGATTGGACTCAGCGAGTGCACTCCATGCACAACCTCAAACGACCTTCTAAGGTCAGATCCACTCTAGTAACTCATAGATCCAGTCCCCTTAAGCTTATTGACTACGTAAAGTCCGAGTCTTGGTGCTCATTAAGCATCAAATAGCTCATTAATGGAGGTTTAGCCTCAAATACATAGATTCCAATCTAAAACCTCCATGGATGCACATAAAGCTTGGGCAAGTAGGTGCTCTGGACCTCTATGGGTCTAGATTCAGAGCCATAACTCGCCAAGGGACCATGATGATGCTAGATCTAGCCACAAATGGGTTCAAAAACCCTAAATCTATATGAACATCACAATAACAAAGAAGGATTCGAATGGTACCTCAGATGTAATGTCCTGGACCTTAGCTCTTCAAGAATCCACCCCTCTCTTGCTTCCTCTTGGCTAGATCTTCTCTTCCCTTGCTAGACAATAACTCCAAGAATCAACAATGGCTCCTTCCCTCACTTGAATCACTCATATGTTCTAGGGTTTCACTCTGGGGACTAATGAGCGCAAATGACGGCCATAAGGCCCTTTAAATAGGCCACAAACCCGAGAAATTAGGGTTTCATTAAACGCCACAGACTCGCCGAGTCCACTAAGGCGACTCGCCGAGTTCGAGCATCAATCCGGATGAGAACCCGCGTCTTAACTCAACGAGTCTACACACCAACTCGCCGAGTCCCTTCTCAAAACTCAAAATAAAAAGATTAATTAATATACCTGAAATCCCGGATGTTACAGGTATGACCTTGACGATGGCGTGATAACTATCGTTGAAGGAAAAACCCAATTAACGAAAATGAGTATCCCCTGTAATATCCAAAGTCTGTCATAATAAAATCGCAACGACTATGTTTCTTTGGGTATCTTTGGTATAATGTCCACCGATGCTGGTTCCCACTTTTACCTAGGCATTTCTTTATCATTACGCTAGTCCTGAGTGTTTCTGACACTCTGCATTTAGTATAAGTTTGTTATTTGTCCACTCAATTGGTAATCTCTACTTTCATGCATGTTCATAAAGTATCACGACTTGTCATCCTTGAACTTGACTTGTTTATCTGGTCTTCATAGAGCTTCACTCGTGAAGCTTTTCATTCTTAGAGTCTCGAGTTAAACTTCTCGGATTTAAGCTGTAGGTTGTGAATGGATATTCATAGTTAATATTTGTACCCAGCGGGCTTTGATACCTTCTTTTCGGCTCGAGACATGTCACACCCCCAAACCAGAACAGCGGAATCGTTCGAGGGCGAATGACTTCATGTAGTATCGTAATAGTTGAATACATAGTAAAGAAAGTAAACACAACCTTCATATATATAATTTAAAAGTTAGATTGTTGAATGATACTTGTTTCAAAAACAAATTACAATATGATGACAAAATGAGCTTTAAAACTGACGCCTTAGCATCACTTCTCCAAAAGCTGAAGTTTACCTGTATTACTGAATCCCTGAGAAATACAAGTAGATTTGAAAGAGTAGATCAACATTTTAGCTGGTGAGTTCATAAGTATTTAATGTCAATGTTTGTATAAATTTGAATGAAATTGTTTGAAGATGTTTGAAAACTCCTAGAAAATCTGTAACACTCGTGTTTCTAGCCTAGGCATTTATATTGAGTTGATAGTCTAGGTTAACCTTTGTAACTAATTTTGAAGAAAAAAAAAGATTTATGTGAATATTATGTGAATTATGTGTTTTATGCTTAATTATTAGGGCTTAATTAATTAAGAATAAAAAATAAGCGTCAAAATTAAAGTGTGATATAAGCCCGATATCTTTACATAAAGTTGTAATGGTCGAAACAACGATTTCGGGGATATAAAGAATACCAAAATCCGAGTTATAACGAAGAAGTTATGACCTGTCGAAGTTTCGCGACAAAACCGGCACGCTGCTCAATGTCGTAAAAAGTGAGTTTTTGATAAACTACTTTTTAGCCTTAGTGATCTAAACGAAAGTCGTAGTATTCGTTAAACTGAGAAGTTCGATAAAAAGAACGCCCAAATCTGATTTCGTATGAGGAAGTTATGATTTTTCGAAGTTTCAGTTTAGCAGTAGACAGCTAAAAACCTGAATTTTAGATTGAGCGATTTTAGCCGACACAACCTAAACGAGAATTGAAGGTCTCGTCATTAGGAGCACAACGGTAAAAAGTCTGACGAAAACGGACGTCGGATGAAGAAGTTGTGAATTTTTAACGGATTTCATGTCCCGGTCTGTTAAAAATAATAACATAAAAATTAAATTCAAAATTAGCCGACAAAGTCTAAACGGAAGTTGTAGAGCGTAATTTTAGCTATGCGTGCATATAAAGAACGTCAAAAATGGAGCTCGTATGCGAAAGTTATGGATTTTAGAAGTTTTGGCGCGAAAATCGAGAAAATTCACATAGTCACATTTTGCCACGTCACCTTCGTTGAAAGAGTGCCACGTGTCCTGCTGAGTCACCAAGCTGCTGAGTCAAGCGAAGCCATGTGTCGGATTCTGATTTGACCAAAGGGAGGTCCAATCCGAGGCTCGCATATGGACCGAACCTCGCACCCTAGCTCCGAGCCTCGCACATGTGTTACGACTCCGCGGTCCAATCAGCGAGTGCCACCGAGGCCCTCGCATGTGCTGACCACCTACGCATCGGACACACGATTCAGACCAATCACAAGAAGCCAGCAGCCCCTTCGCACATGCTACCCTCGTGCGAGCCACCCCCTGCGAAGCCTCTCAGCCGTTGGATCAGGAGCTTTTCAGTCGTTGGATCAGGACTTCGGACCCTATAAGTAGAAGGGTACCTGCGAAGCCTCTCGGGTACTTTTGGAGTTTTGCCATATTTAGCCCCTCTCTTCATATTTTCTTCATCTTAGAATCCCCCAAATCCCCGGTATCGATTGTAAGCCCCGGAATACGCCACGAAGTGCCCAAGAAGCTCGGAAAATTTATCTTTTCGGTTTCGCCCGACTTTTGCAAAGCCCGGTTTCTCAATAGAACTCCCGATTTTATTAGAAACGATCGTTTTAGGAAACGAATTGCTGCCCGATTATCATCAAATCATGTGAGTGTATAGTCACTTTCATTTTACACATAGATATGAAGTATTTACCTTATAATACGTGCTATGTGTATATATATTAATTGTTAATTTGAGGTGATTGTTGTGTTGATGTTTTATACAAGTTTTAAACTATATAAGTATTTTTATCTACAAATATGTTGGGTAGAACATGGGTAGATAGTGATGTGTGATAAAATAAAATTGATGAGAGGCCTCGATGTGTTTTGAGATCCAGTCATCTAGCGGAGTTTGGATGACGATCACAGACTTTCTAGACAGTCCAGTGGGAAACATTAGCAGGTCCGCAACATGTAGGTGTTAATGAACTTCGAGTGTCCATTCGCTGTACTCCATCCCCCACATGGTTGTCTTTAGGACATGTATGGCTGAGGAAACCCCTTAGCAGTAGTGTCCATCCCGATGATATTCTTTAGGCTAGGTCCCTTGTGAAAAGTGTTTAGGGACGTAAAGTGAGCATAACGGGAACGGGTAATCAGGGTTATTATTGATTGTTGAACTTAATAAGTTTATTATTATTGTGGGTTGAAAACCCTATATGCTCACCAGGCTCCCAAGCATGACCCACTCAGCTTTTTATGTTACAGGTAGTGGACCTCGAGCATAGTCGGTGGACGACGAGAGATTTTTGGATTATAGGCCAGTAGTTATAAATAACTGTTGAAAGGCTTATAATGTCTTGTTTATGCTTTTGATCTGTATCGGAACATGACATCCCGAGGTTTTGATATATATATATATATATATATATATATATATATATATATATATATATATATATATATATATATATATATATATATATATATATATATATATATATATGGAAAACATATACCTTCTTAATGAAGGGTTTTGATAAACTTTTATCATATGTTGTCTGGGGACCAATTCCACAACATCTTTTAAAAATATTTCTCTGATTTTATTTTAAAAAGCATAAATTAAATCGGTCTTTTCTGGCCAAGAAATTAGGGGGTGTCACAGTTGGTATCAGAGCATTAGTTTAAGCGAACTAAGAAATTGTAGAATTTCTAGACTTGAACTTAGAATGCTAAGTGATGATTGTGAGATGAGTGTCTACCATATTTTAGACACGAGCACTAGTTTATGTTAGGGAAGATGCCTAAAATGCCCTTATGTGCTAAATGCTATGTGTTTTCCATGTGTGCCATTATTTGTTCGGATGTATGGTCTGTTGCCGACCAGATCTGGAAACCTTATGTGTGTAGGATTCTAAGCGTATGATTACGAGATTAGAACTAACATGTAAACGTTTCGAAGTGATAAGGGAATTTACATGTCTAACAAGGATAAAGACCTAAATTCGCCTTATTCATTATATAGATTGTAATGGAAAGAACTCGTAGTGGAGCTGCAAATGCAAATGGAAACAGGGATCAACAGCCTCAACCTCAAGTAGTTGAGCAAGTACCCGTTGTAGGAGCTGCACCTGAGCCAATGACGATGACTGGGGTACAAGCAATGATACAGATGATGTTAGATCACCAAATGGAGGAGACAAGGCGATTACTACAACAACATAGGGAAGAGACTACGATGCCTGTTGAACAGCCTGTATTGAATGAAGGGCAATCAGTAGGAGGGAACTATAGTAGGACTCTTGGTCAAGCCAACCCACCGATAGTTAGACAAAACAACTAGGATGGAGGAGTTGATGGACGCGGATGCAAATACAAAGATTTCATGGCATCTAAACCGCCGTGTCTATCTGGAAGTCCGACACCGGTGGAAGTCATGAATTGGATCTCCGAAATGGAGACGATGTTTGAAAGTTGCGAGTGCAGCAAAAAAACAAAAGACCGCACTTGCAATTCCTCTGTTAAAGTCTGGTGTGTTGAGCTGGTGGAAGTTACTAGCTGATTCGATGCCCAAGGGTGAAGCTAGTAAGACGTCTTGGGAAGATTTTTTGGTACAACTGAAATTGCAGTACTGCTTTGAGCAGGATCTTCTGGAAATCAATAATGAGTTCCAGAATTTAAAGAAAGGAAAGATGAGTGTTACTGAATACGCTGCTAGTTTTATGGAAAAGAGGAAGCTAGTTCCTCATCTAGTTCCAAATGAAATCTCTAAGTTCAACAAGTTTTCCCTCGGATTACCAGCGGACTTTGGTCCGATGGTTAAGCAAGCAACCACTTTCAAAGCCGCCATCTGGGCTGCTAAGAATGTTGAGGTTCAGATCAAAGAGAAGGATTTGGAGAGGGCAGAAGTTGGTGAAAAGAGAAAATTTGAAGGAACTTCAGGTTCCAACAAGAAAAGCAAATTTTCTAAGTCCAAGAGGTTTGGAGGAGGAGGTGAAGCGAAATGGTGTGAGAAGTGCAAGAAAAAGCACTCTGGGAGATGTAGTGAGGAGGTGACTTTCTTCAAATGTGGAAAGACTGGGCATTATGCCAACGTGTGTCCGTCCGACAAGAGGGTATGTTTTGAGTGCCATGAAGTAGGGCATGTTCTTAAAGACTGTCCAAAGAGGAAGGATGCTGCATAGCCCAATCTACCACCAAAGCCGAAGGCGAGAGCCTTTCAGATGACACTTGAAGCTGCAAAAAAAGAAGTCGATGTCGCTTCAGGTACCTTTCTCGTAAACGAATTGCCTGCCCAAATTTTGTTTGATTCTGGAGCCAATTACTCCTTTATATCGCATGAATTTGGTAGAAAGCTAGCTTTGCCTATAGATAGGCTAGTTAATTCCTTATTAGTCGAGATTGCTAGTGGCAAGTTTGTACCTGTTTGCCATCGTATGAAAAACATCCTCATTGACTTGGATGGGAATAAGTTCCACGAGGAATTATTGCCTATCGAGTTAAATGGATTCGACATAGTTTTAGGAATGGATTGGCTTAGCGCCAACGATGCATAAATATTATGTAGAAAGAAGATAGCAAAAGTAAACCCGCCAGGGAAAGAGTCGTTTATGGTGTATGGAGACAAACGCAGAGTAAATTCTGGAATCATTTCCCTAATGAAAGCCAAAAAGTGTTTGGCCAAGGGATGTACATCATATCTAGTGTTCGTGATCGATGCTAAGATGGAAAAGAAGGAGGTGCAGAATATTCCGGTGGTGTGTGATTATCCAAAAGTCTTTCCCGAAGATATTCCTGGATTGCCGCCTGATCGACAAGTAGAATGTCGTATCGACTTGTTACTAGGAACGGCGCCGATAGCAAAAGCACCATATCGATTAGCACCAACAGAGATGAAAGAACTTATGACACAACTTTAAGAGTTATTGGACAAAGGTTTCATTCGACCTAGTTCATCGCCCTAGGGAGCTCCTGTGTTATTTGTAAAGAAGAAAGACAGAAGCATGAGAATGTGCATCGATTACAGAGAGCTGAACAAAGTGACAATAAAGAACAAGTACCTGTTGCTAAGGATTGATGACCTGTTCGACCAGTTACAGGGTTCAAGCTATTTCTCGAAGATCGATCTTAGGTCGGGATACCACCAACTAAAGGTGAGAGAGCAGGATATCGAAAAGACTGCGTTTAGAACAAGATATGGACACTATGAATTTTTGGTTATGTCGTTCAGACTAACCAATGCCCCAACAGCTTTCATGGATTTGATGAATAGGGTTTGTAAACCATTCCTAGATAAATCCATGATAGTATTCATAGACGACATCTTGATTTATTCGAAAAGCAAGCAGGAGCATGAAAAGCATCTGCGTGAAGTGCTAGAAGTCCTGAAAAAGGAGAAGCTGTATGCAAAGCTCTCCAAATGTGAATTTTGGATTCAAGAAGTCCAATTTTTAGGTCATGTCGTTAACCAAGAAGGAATAATGGTTGACCCAGCAAAGATTGAAGCTGTGATGAAGTGGGAACAACCAAAACGCCCTACGGAGATTCAAAGCTTTTTAGGATTAGCTGGATATTACTGAAGGTTTATCCAAGGCTTTTCTTCGATTGCTACTCCATTAACAGCTTTGACCTATAAAGGAGCTACATATGCTTGGAATGAGAAGCATAAGGAAGCCTTTGAGAAGTTGAAGAAGAGATTGTGTGAAGCACCGATTCTTTCATTGCCTAAAGGAGTTGATGACTTTGCAGTTTATAGCGATGCATCTGGAGTTGGGTTAGGTTGTGTTCTAACCCAAAGGGATAAAGTGATAGTGTATGCATCGAGGCAATTGAAGGAGCATGAAAAGAACTACCCCACTCATGATCTGGAGTTGGCAGCGGTAGTATTCGCCCTAAAGATATGGACACATTATCTTTATGGCACAAGGTGTAAACTTTTCACTGATCATAAGAGTCTCCAATATCTCTTTAGTCAGAAGGAATTGAACATGAGGCAACGACGCTGGCTAGAGTTACTCAAGGACTACGACTGTGAAATACTTTACCACCCTGGTAAAGCAAATGTTGTTGCTGATGCTCTTAGTCGGAAGGTAAACCTTAAAAAGAAAAGGCCAAGAGCATTGAGAATTGAAGTTGTCTCAACAATTGTGGAAAGTATAAAGAAAGCTCAAGAGGAAGCTTTGGAGAAAAATGACCGAAAGAAAGAACGTTTGGGCAAAACGTTAGTATTCGGTACAAACAACCAAGGGTTGAAGGTATTCAAAGATAGGATTTGGGTACCTAAGACGGGCGGAGTAAGAGATCTTCTGATGGAAGAAGCTCACAAGACCATGTACTCGATTCATCCCAACAGTACAAAAATGTATAGGGATTTAAAGCCCTATTATTGGTGGCCGACGATGAAGCTCGATGTTGCTAAGTATGTGGCCGAGTGTGTAACTTGGGCTAGGGTTAAGGCACAACATCAGAAACCGTATGGGAGTTTAGAGCCTTTACCCGTACCCATGAGTAAATGGGAAGACATCACCATGGATTTTGTGACTAAACTGCCCAAAACAAGGAACAGTCATGACATAATTTGGGTGGTCGTTGATCGCTTCACTAAGAGTGCACATTTCATAGCAGCCAAAGAGAAATGGTCTAGGGATAAAGTTGCGAATTCTTATGTGAAGGAAATTGTGAGGCTTCACGGTGTTCCGTTAATGATTGTGTCCGATGGTGATAGCCATTTTACCTCGAGATTTTGGAGGAGTCTACAAGAGGAATTGGGTACCAAGTTGTGTTTGAGTACAGCTTACCATCCGCAAATTGATGGTCAGAGCGAACGAACGATTCAAACATTGGAGGATATGCTGAGAGCATGTACCCTAGAATTCCAAGGTAACTGTGATGAGCACTTACCTCTAGTAGAATTTTCCTATAATAATAGTTTCCACTCAAGTATTAAGATGGCACCTTATCACGCTTTGTATGGGGAAAAGTGTCAAATGCCATCATGTTGGCTGGAAGCTGGGGAAAAGCAGTTTATGGGACCTGAAATAGTCCATCAGACTGCCGAAAAGTTGAAAGTTATAAGGGAAAGGATGTTAGCTGCTCAAGATCGACAAAAGAGTTATGCTGACAAGAAAAGACAACTGATAACCTTTGAAGTTGGAGATTCGGTTTTACTTAAAGTCTCGTCGTGGAAGGGACTTATAAGATTTGGTAAAAGAGGGAAGTTGAGTCCAAGGTTTATTGGACCATTTAAAGTTCTTCAGAGGATCGGGAATCAAGCTTACAAGCTAGAGTTACTGGAAGAACTGGAGGGTATTCATAACACCTTTCATGTGTGTTACTTGAGAAAGTTCACAGGAGATGTGCCCAACATAATTCCGATTTCTGAGTTAAGGTTGGATGAAAACAAGAGGTTGATCGAAGAACCTGAGGCAATCGTTGAGCGTAAGACTATGAAGTTACGACGCAAGATGGTCGATTTAGTGGTTGTGCGCTGGAAACATACGAATGGACCAAATCTCACTTGGGAAACGGAGAGTGACATGATGAGTCGCTACCTGCATTTGTTTGGTGATATATGATTCCGGGGACGGAATCATCCTAAGGGGGCGAGAATTGTAACACTCGTGTTTCTAGCCTAGGCATTTATATTGAGTTGATAGTCTAGGTTAACCTTTGTAACTCATTTTGAAGAAATAAAAAAAAAGATCTATGTGAATATTATGTGAATTGTGTGTTTTATGCTTAATTATTAGGGCTTAATTAATTAAGAATAAAAAATAAGCGTCAAAATTAAAGTGTGAGATAAGCCCGATATCTTTACATAAAGTTGTAGTGGTCGTAACAACGATTTCGGGGATATAAAGAATACCAAAATCCAAGTTATAACGAAGAAGTTAAGACCTGTCGAAGTTTCGCGACAAAACCGGCACGGTGCTCAATGTCGTAAAAAGTGAGTTTTTGATAAAGTACTTTTTAGCCTTAGTGATCTAAATGAAAGTCGTAGTATTCGTTCAACCGAGAAGTTTGATAAAAAGAACGCCCAAATCTGACTTCGTATGAGGAAGTTATGATTTTTCGAAGTTTCAGTTTAGCAGTAGACAGCTAAAAACTCGAATTTTAGAGTGAGCGATTTTTAGCCGACACAACCTAAACGAGAATTGAAGGTCTCGTCATTAGGAGCACAAAAGTAAAAAGTCTGACAAAAACGGACGTCGGATTAAAAAGTTATGAATTTTTAACAGATTTCCTGTCCTGCTCTGTTAAAAATAATAATATAAAATTTAAATTCAAAATTAGCCGAGAAAGTCTAAACGGAAGTTGTAGAGCGTAATTTTAGCTATGCGTGCATATAAAGAACGTCAAAAATGGAGCTCGTATGCGAAAGTTATGGATTTTAGAAGTTTTGGCGCGAAAATCGAGAAAATTCGCATAGTCACATTTTGCCACGTCACCTTCGTTGAAAGAGTGCCACGTGTCCTGCTGAGTCACCAAGCTGCTGAGTCAAGCGAAGCCATGTGTCGGATTCTTATTTGACCGAAGGGAGGTCCAATCCGAGGCTCGCATATGGATCGAACCTCGCACCCTAGCTCCGAGCCTCGCACATGTGTGACGACTCTGCGGTCCAATCAGCGAGTGCCACTGAGGCCCTCGCATGTGCTGACCACCTGCGCATTGGACACACGATTCTAACAATCACAAGAAGCCAGCAGCCCCTTCGCACATGCTACCCTCGTGCGAGCCACCCCCTGCGAAGCCTCTCAGCCGTAGGATCAGGAGCTTCCCAGTCGTTGGATTAGGACTTCGGACCCTATAAGTAGAAGGGTACCTGCGAAGCCTCTCGGGTACTTTTGGAGTTTTGCCATATTTAGCCCCTCTCTTCATATTTTCTTCATCTTAGATTCCCCCAAAGCCCCGGTATCGATTGTAAGCCCCGGAATACACCACGAAGTGCCCGAGAAGCTCAGAAAATTTATCTTTTCGGTTTCGCCCGACTTTTGCAAAGCCCGGTTTCTCAATAGAACTCCCGGTTTTATTAGAAACGATCGTTTTAGGAAACGAATTGCTGCCCAATTATCATCAAATCATGTGAGTGTATAGTCACTTTCATTTTACACATAGATATGAAGTATTTACCTTGTAATACGTGCTATGTGTAAAAATATTAATTGTTTATTTGAGGTGATTGTTGTGTTGATGTTTTATACAAGTTTTAAACTGTATAAGTATTTTTATCTACAAATATGTTGGGTAGAACATGGGTAGATAGTGATGTGTGAGAAAGTAAAATTGATGAGAGGCCTCGATGTGTTTTGAGATCCAGTCATCTAGCGGAGTTTGGATGATGATCACATACTTTCTAGACAGTCCAGTGGGAAACATTAGCAGGTCCGCAACATGTAGGTGTTAATGAACTGAGAGTGTTCATTCGTTGTACTCCATCCCCTTCATGGTTGCCTTTAGGACATGTATGGCTGAGGAAAACCCTTAGCAGTAGTGTCCATCCCGATGATATTCTTTAGGCTAGGTCCCTTGTGAAAAGTGTATAGGGACGTAAAGTAAGGATAACGGGAACGGGTAATCAGGGTTATTATTGATTGTTGAACTTAATAAGTTTATTATTATTGTGGGTTGAAAACCCTATATGCTCATCAGGCTCCCAAGTCTGACCCACTCAGTTTTTTTATGTTACAGGTAGTGGACCTCGAGCATAGTTGGAGGACGACGAGAGATTTTTGGATTATAGGTCTCGTCATTAAGAGCACAACGGTAAAAAGTCTGACGAAAACGGACGTCAGATGAAAAAGTTATGAATTTTTAACGGATTTCCTGTCCCGGTCTGTTAAAAATAATAATATAAAATTTAAAATTAAAATTAGCCGATGATGTCTAAACGGAAGTTGTAGAGCGTAATTTTAGCTACGCGTGCATTTAAAGAACGTCAAAAACGAAGCTTGTATGCGAAAGTTATGGATTTTAGAAGTTTTGGCGCCAAAATCGAGAAAATTCGCATAGTCACATTTTGCCACGTCACCTTCGCTGAAAGAGTGCCACGTGTCCTGCTGAGTCACCGAAGCTGCTGGGTCATGCGAAGGCACGTGTCGGATTCTGATTTGACCGAAGGGAGGTCCAATCCGAGGCTCGCATATGGACCGAACCTCGCACCCTAGCTCCGAGCCTCGCACATTTGTTACGACTCCGCGGTCCAATCAGCGAGTGCCACCGAGGCCCTCGCATGTGCTGACCACCTACACATCGGACACACGCTTCGGACCAATCACAAGAAGCCAGCAGCCCCTTCTCACATGCTACCCTCGTGCGAGCCACCCCCTGCGAAGCCTCTCAGTCGTAGGATCAGGAGCTTCTCAGTCGTTGGATCAAGACTTCGGACCCTATAAGTAGAAGGGTACCTGCAAAGCCTCTCGGGTACTTTTGGAGTTTTGCCATATTTAGCCCCTCTCTTCATATTTTCTTCATCTGAGAATCCCCCAAAGCCCCGGTATCGATTGTAAGCCCCGGAATACGGCACAAAGTGCCCGAGAAGCTCGGAAAATTTATCTTTTCGGTTTCGCCCGACTTTTGCAAAGCCCGGTTTCTCAATAGAACTCCTGGTTTTATTAGAAACGATCGTTTTAGGAAACGAATTGCTTCCCGATTATCATCAAATCATGTGAGTGTATAGTCACTTTCATTTTACACATAGATATGAAGTATTTACCTTATAATACGTGCTATGTGTAAATATATTAATTGTTTATTTGAGGTGATTGTTGTGTTGATGTTTTATACAAGTTTTAAACTGTATAAGTATTTTTATCTACAAATATGTTGGGTAGAACATGGGTAGATAGTGATGTGTGACAAAATAAAATTGATGAGAGGCCTAGATGTGTTTTGAGATCCAGTCATCTAGCGGAGTTTGGATGACGACCACGAACTTTCTAGATAGTCCAGTGGGAAACATTAGCAGGTCCGCAACCTGTAGGTTTTAAAGAACTGAGAGTGTTCATTCGCTGTACTCCATCCCCCTCATGGTTGCCTTTAGGACATGTATGTTTGAGGAAACCCCTTAGCAGTAGTGTCCATCCCGATGATATTCTTTAGGCTAGGTCCCTTGTGCAAAGTGTTTAGGGGCGTAAAGTGAGGATAACAGGAATGGGTAATCAGGGTTATTATTGATTGGTGAACTTAATAAGTTTATTATTATTGTGGGTTGAAAACCCTATATGCTCACCAGACTCCCAAGCCTGACCCACTTAGCTTTTTATGTTACAGGTAGTGGACCCCGAGCATAGTCGGAGGATGATGAGAGATTTTTGGATTATAGGTCAGTAGTTGTAAATAACTGTTGAAAGGCTTATAATGTCTTGTTTATGCTTTTGATCTGTATCGGAACATGAAATCCTGAGGTTTTGATATATATATATATATATATATATATATATATATATATATATATATATATATATATATATATATATATATATATATATATATATATAGAAAACATATATGTTCTTAATGAAGGGTTTTGATAAACTTTTATCATATCTTGTTTGGGGACCAATTCCGCAACATCTTTTAAAAAGATTTCTCTAATTTTATTTTAAAAAGCATAAATTAAATCGGTCTTTTCTGGCTGATAAATTAGGGGATGTCACAAAATCCCATATTTCCTACTAGCATAAAAGTAGTCTTCTACCAAGACTCGACTGTTTTTGAATGTTTGCCTTTAGAAATCCAATATTTGTCCATAAGTGTGTGGTAGTTTAAAAGTTCCAAAACTGAAATGTAATAGTGTTTTTCATGCCTAGGATCGTAGATTTTTGTATGTATAAAATCGCTAAGGCATTTGATAACCCCGTAAATCAACGTGTTCTTAATACTCCATGTGAGTTTACAACCATGCTATTGACCCAGACTGCCTGTAGCAACGTTCTTCAGGCGTTGGAATGTTGTGACGTTTGTCACCCCATACCTGCCAGTCTAACTGTAGCTAACAGTTTAGGTGCAGCATTTTTAATCCCATACAGATCTATACACAAGTATCACGCTCTCCCTACAAGAGATTATAGTATATAATACAAGACTTTAATTGCATACTTGAAAGTACTTGAAGTTGAATGCCTCACAAAACTTAGTATTAAATATATTTACGTATGAAAAGTCCATTTGTTCTTGTATATGAAAGTATTTACTTGATATAGTACTTGTAGTATGTAAAATTCCATGAATATCTAGTAAACTATACCTATTATAGTTTTTCCAAATGTGTGATTCGTTTGTATGATAAACTCCAGTGCAATATCGACTTTGTATGCAAGTATAACGTTTGTAATAATATTATTGAACATTCATACTCAAAATATAAATAAAATGTTTGATATTTATATAACAACATGTTTTATTCCAAAAGGACAAAGTGTTATCGTGATATGTTGTATGAGAATGTTTTCGTATGATAGTTATAAATCACATATGATTCATTATAACAAAAAGTATTGCAAAATATTGATCTTATTCACACGTGGATAATCGTGTGTTTACTTGTATTTCCCCCCCCCCCCCCCCCCTTAAAATTTTATAAAAGCATTTACAAAGCATTTGAAAACGTAATTATAGAGGTATGAACTCACTTGATAGATTGAAGAAAGTGAGACGAAAATCGAGCTGAACTTTGACAGAAGAAAGCGGATTTCTCGGGATTCTCGGGAATCTCGAGAGTGTAAAACCTTCCTTCGGAACTTGGATGTGAAGATCGGGGCTTTGGGATATTTCCTGCACGCAAAACGGAGTAAAAACGCAAGAGAAGGAGAGAAAATGAGCACTAATTCCCGGAACCATCGCATCCCTTTTATAGGGGATGGAAACCCTCGGTACGCGGGGCGTACCTCCGAGTTACGCTGGGTGTACCGGATGTCATGCATGACCGCATCCTCGTTTGCCGGATTTCGGATGGGACGGGGCGTAGAGGCGTAAAGGGGCGACGTGGAGGATTGAAAGCCTAGCACCCGAGTATGTTGGGCGTACGATGGTACACTGGGCGTAAATTGTCTCATTTTGTGCACCTCGAACTTGTAAAATCCGTAACTTTCGCATACGAGCTCCGATTTTGACGTTCTTTACATGCACGCATAGGTGAAAATATACGCTACAACTTTCATTTAGACTTTATTGGCTAGTTTTGATTTATTTTTAATTATATAATTTTAATTGGCCGGGACATGAATTGTCCGTTTAAAATCCATAACTTCTTCATCCGATGTCCGTTTCTGTCAAACTTTTTACCGTTGCACTACTATTGTTGAGATCTTCGATTCTCATGTAGGTTGTTTCGGCTAGAAATCGATCGATCTCTATTTCGAGTTTTTAGCTGTCTACCGCTATCCCGAAACTTCGAAAAATCATAACTTCCTCATACGAAGTCAGATTTGGGCGTTGTTTTATGCATGTTCACGGTTTAATGATATCTACAACTTTTATATAGATACCTAAGGCTAATAAGTATTTTATTGAAATTTCTCGTTTTACGTTTAACCGTATTGACGGTTTTTGTTGTGAATCTTAGGTTGGTCATAACTTCTTCGTTATAACTCGGATTTTACTGTTCTTTATATTTCTGAAACATGTGACACGATATCTATCATTTATGAAATCCATTAGATGACTTTTGAACATTTTATTTTTGACGATAATTTTATTATATCAAAAGAGGTTACAATTCTTGACTTTTTAGGCCATTACATTGATTCGAAATGTCGGGTTGTCACATCATCCCCCCGTTAGAGGGAATTTCTCCTTAAATTAAATGTAAGGTAAATACTTGTGATTAGGCAAAGAGATACGGGTTTTTTTGTTTCATTTGATCTTCGCGTTCCCAAGTATATCCGGGTCCCCGCTTTGCATTCCAGCGGAGCTTCACAATGGGTATGTGACTTTGTTTTGTTCTTTTAATTTCCCTATCCATTACCTCAACTGGCTCCTCTACAAAGTGGAGAATCTCGTTGATTTCGATTTCGTCTAGAGGGACGACGAGGGTCTCAGCGGACAAACATTTCTTCAAGTTTGACACATGAAAGGTAGGATGTAATTGAGTTCCTGTGGTACTCGAAGTTTGTATGCTACCGGACCGATCCTTGCAAGGATCTCGAATGGTCCAATATACCTTGGGTTTAGTTTCCCACGTTTTCCGAAACATATTAACCCCTTCCAGGGCGAGACCTTCAATAGCACTCGGTCCCCAACCTGAAATTCTAAAGACTTCCGTCTTTTGTCTGCATAACTCTTTTGTCAGTCTCTTGAAGCCTTTAGTCGTTCCCGAATTTGAACAATCTTCTCAATTGTTTCTTTTATAATTTTCGAGCCTGTGAGAGCATTGTCGGGTTCTTGTCCCTTGGCTAGTTGCGTGTCACCCACTTCAGCCCAACACAGTGGTGATCTGCACTTCCGGCCATAGAGGGCTTCGAATGGAGCAACTTTAATGTTGGAGTGATAGCTATTGTTGTATGAGAATTTGACTAGTGGTAAATGGGTATCCCATGCTTTACCAAAATCGATTACACAAGCTCTCAGCATATCTTCCAATGTCTGTACGGTCCTCTCACATTGACCGTCAGTTTGTGGATGGTAAGCGGTACTCATGTCTAGTCTTGTTCCAAGAGATTCTTGTAGCGACTGCCAGAATCGTGAGGTGAACCTACTATCTCTGTCGGAGATAATGGATATTGGTACACCATGTAGTCGTACAATCTCTCGGCTGTATGTTCGAGCAAGTTACTCCATCTTGTCGGTTTCCTTTATGGGTAAGAAGTGTGCGGATTTTGTTAATCTATCGACGATTACCCAGACGGTGTCTAGCCTACCTGCTGTCTTAGGTAATTTGGTTATGAAATCCATGGTTATCTGCTCCCACTTCCACTCGGGTATTTCGGTTTGTTGTAGTAATCCTGATGGTTTTTGGTACTCTACCTTGAATTTGGCACAAGTCAGACACTTGCCCACATAAGTAGCGATCTCTGCTTTCATGTTTGACCACCAACACAGTTTCTTGAGGTCCAGATACATCTTGTCCGAACCTGGATGCACGGAGTATCGAGTATTATGAGCCTCATTCATGACCACGACTCTGAATTCACCAAACCTCGGTGTCCAGATCCAATCCAGGAAGTAACGAACTCCGTCGCCCTTGACTTCGATTTTCTTATCCATTCCCATTAAGGCTTCACCCATCACATTCTCTGTTTTCAAGGCTTCCCTCTGAGCTTCCTTGATTTGTGTGGACAGGTGTGAATGGATAGTCATGGTTAAGGATTTCACTCAGCAGCCCGAGTATTCCTTTCGACTAAGAGCATCAGCCACCACATTCGCTTTTCTTGGATGATAACGAATTTCACATTCGTAGTCATTCAACAGTTCAAGCCATCGTCTCTGTCTCATGTTGAGCTCTTTTTGGTTGAGAATGTGCCAAAGCCTCTTATGATTGGTGAAGATTGTGCATTTCGTGCCGTAGAGATAATGGCTCCAGATCTTTAGGGCGAAAACGACTGGTCCTTGTTCTAGGTCGTGGGTAGTGTAGTTGACTTCGTGCGTCTTGAGTTGCCTCGAGGCGTATGCGATGACCTTTCCTCGTTGCATTAGAACACATCCCAAACCTTGGTTTGAGGCGTCGCAGCAGACCACGAAGTCTTCTATTCCTTCTGGCATGGATAATATAGGTGCACTGCATAGGGCTCTGTCCAGTGTTTGGAACACAGCGTCTTCCTTTTCTACCCAATTGTAGGTTACACCCTTCTGAGTCAGGATGGTAAGTGGTTTGGAAATCTTTGAGAAGTTTTGTATGAATCTTCGGTAATAGCCAGCAAGACCCAAGAATTGTCGGATTTCCTTTGTAGTTCTTGGAGTTGACCAGTTCTCGATTGCCTTGATTTTGGAAGGGTCCATGTGTATCCCTTCCTTGCTGACCACGTGACCTAGGAAATCTACTTTCCGAATCCAAAATTCGCACTTTGAGAATTTTGCGTATAGTTTCTATTTCCTTAGTGTTTCCATGATCTATCAGAGGTGTTGGCTATGTCCTTCTTTTCTCTTTGAATAGATGAGTATATCATCTATGAACACAATCACAAATTTGTCTAGGAAAGAGCGACATACTCTGTTTATTAAGTCCATGAACACTAACGGTGCATTTGTTAATCCAAAGGGCATCACTACAAACTCGTAGTGACCATAATAAGTTCGGAAGGCCGTCTTGGGAACATCTCTTTCCAGGACTCGCAGCTGATGGTACCCGGATCTTAAATCGACTTTTGATAAGTAGCTTGCTCCTTGGAGTTGGTCGAATAGATCGTCTGTGCATGGTAGAGGATATCGGTTCTTGATTGTGAGTTTGTTCAATTCTGGGTAGTCGATACACATGTGAAAAGATCCATCCTTCTTCTTCACGAATAGGATTGGTGCTCCCCAAGGTGAGAAGTTCGGCATGATGAATCCTTTATTGAGTAGTTCGTTTAATTGGCTGGGTAATTCCTGCATCTCTGTCGGGGCTATATGGTACATCGATTTTGCTACTGGGGTAGCTCCGAGAATCAAGTCGATTCTGAACTCGACTTGACATTCTGGTGGAACTCCTGGAAGATCCTCAAGGAAAACATCGGGGAAATTGAAGACTTCTGGAATGTCTTTGATGTCTTTCATTTCTTTTTCCTTATCTACCACATGGGCTAGGAAAGCATGGTATTCCTTGCGTAGGTATTTTTGGGCTTTAATGCAAGAGATGATTTGTAAATTTGTATCGGGTTTATCACCATAAATGATAAGAGTTTTGCCATTTGGCAGATTAAGGAAAACGGCCCTTCCATGACAAAGTATATCGGCATGGTGAAGGCTTAACCAATCCATACCGATGATGACATCAAAGCTTCTTATAGTGATCGGCATTAGATCGATTTGGAACGAGTGTTCATTTAAATCTAGCGTGCACCCTATGTACATATCGTTTGTGCTTTCTGTTTTACCGTTTGCCATTTCTACTGTAAATATCTTATTAAGTGATTGGGGGGTTTTGCTTAAGTAAGTGTTTGAATTCATGACTCACGAAACTCCTCTCTGCACCACAATAAAAAAGTATGCATGCATAAGCGCTATTGAGGAGAAACGTACCCGTAACCACCGTGGGATTAGCTATTGCTTTGTTTTGCCCTACTGGCAGCACTCTTCCTACACCGCCAGCATTCTTTTACTTAGGGCAGTCTCTCTTGTAGTGCCCTGCTTCGCCACACCCATAACATGCCTGGTCCACCGCGTCTCCAGGAACTTGGGTGACTGGTTGTGCTGGTGCCTTACAGAAACGGGTAGTATGCCCTTTCCTGTTGCAGTTATTACAGTGCATTACCCTACAATTTCCGTTGTGATGGTAATTGCATTTGTTGCACTGTAACATCCAGATTCCCAGGTATTTTATGTTATTCATTTATTTTGTTTTAGAGAGAAGGAATCGACGAGTTGACGCCTAGTCTCGTCGAGTAGGATCGCGACTCGCTGACTAGATTAATGAATGGACTCGATGAGTCGGCAGGGTGACTTGACGAGTCCGCGCTGAGATCAGAAACCCTAAATCTGCGGGCATGAGTCCTATTTAAAGGACCTTATATCCCTTATTTGCGGCTACCAGTCCAGATAGAGAAACCCTAGAGAGCTTGGGCGAGTTGTGTGTGAGAGCTAGCCTTTTTAATCCTTTTTGGTGTTATATTGCAAAGAAGAAGGTGCTTCCTGCTTGAGGAGGTCAAGAGGGTTGCTCATCCGTGGTTTCCAAGCTTAGATCTGTAGTATTAAGGAGGAGGATAGGTCGGGACGTCGAGCACGAGAGTTTATCCGATTTCATACGAGGTGAGTCTTCTCACTATACTGTACCTAGAGTGGTACCTATGTGTGACCGGAAGGTCTTATATGCTATGAGATGTATGTGTTGTATGATGTTATATGATATATATGTGTTATGTATGTTATGAATGATAAGGAACGGAAGGTCAAGTTAGTATGGACCGGAAGGGCAGGAGGTTATGGACCGGAAGGTCGATACGGGTAGGACCGGAAGGTCTACCCGGATTTCGGGATGAAAGCCCCTGAGACACTTGGACAGGAAGGTCCCACAGAGTTATGGCCTTGAGTGGCATATGTGTTGTATGTGGTATTTTGGGAAACTCACTAAGCATTTATTCTTACATTGGTTGTGTTATGTGTTTCAGGTACTAGCGAAGATCGCGGGAAGGCGCTGACATGATCCGTACACACTTGTGGAGTTTTATGTTTTGATATTCTGGGATATGTTTTGTCATGATGGCATTAGATACATTTGTTGGATATGGTCTCTAAGTCCTTAACTTTATTTGGTATGTACTTGACCCGACCCGGCATGATCCATTTGGGTCGCATGGCATTGCAATACTTGGATAGACTAAATGAGAGAAAGGACACTTGTGATTATTAATATATATTATAAGTTCTAATATATTAATAATAGTATTATTTAATTATTGTTGATTAAGTATTAGTTTAGAATTAATTTGGTAATCAAAATGAGACTAATTAAATATATAGGGTTGATTATGACAATCATCTAATCTTTTATGGTGGATTTATGATCCATGGTTTATGGAGTTGGGTTATAACCATTTGGATCTCCATGGATAGTTCATGGGAGTTACAAACGCATGGATCATAAGAAATGAAGAGTCATGACAATTAAGGGCATTCATGTGTAAACCCTAATTGTGACAACACCATAAAAGGAGCCCTATAGCTAGCAAAATTGGACTACTAGTGAGTTCTAAGAGGGCATAACCGATATTTGAGTGCAAGTGTATTCTCTGAAGTTATTCCAAGTCTTGTAGTGTTGTGTGAAGCATTTGAGGCACAACATTTGGGGTGCTAGGCTCACAAAGTCTTCAAGGAATCCAAACAACAAGAAAGGTATGTACTTCTACTAGTTTTTATATTACATATTCCCATGCCATGCTAGTTAGGAAGTAAACCTTGAAAAATCAAATTTGCATGTATATTAGGGAAAACATAGATTCAAGGTTTATAGGGTTGCATGTACACCATAGGAGTGTTAGAATGCTCAAAACCCATCAGTGGTATCAGAGCATATGATTGTTTTTTGTATATTTGATGCAAACTGCTTGAAAAATCGAAGAACTACTCACTGTTTGACTGGACTCGCCGAGTGCAAGGGGAGAACTTGACGAGTCCAAGGAAAAATTCATCCTACTCGTCGAGTAGGATCATGCACTCGACGAGTAGATGCGTGCTGGGCAGTTTTTCGAGATTTGTTGCTGGAAATGGGCTAGAATCATTATCCCAAACTATTTTTTGACTTGTAAAATCTATTTTTCAAAGTGGTAATGATTATGTTAACCCATTTCAAATTACTATTATCAATTTTCAAGTTTTATATGTGTTAATATGATTTCTTGAAATTGTTTGATATGAATATTTGTTCTTATGAGTTTTAGAAGATCATAGGAATTGTGTGTAACCTACATGCTTGTTTAATTCATGATCTTAATGCTAATGATGGTGTCCATAACTTGTCCTCAAGTTATGGATAACCAAAAGTCACTTCTTTAAAAGTTGTCATTAAAGAATAGGAGGTTTCATAAAATGAAGAGAGTCTTCAACTTTATGAACCATTAAATCTCATAAATTACAAATTGAAGAGTCTTGAAATAGTTTCAAAACTTGCCCTCAAGTTTTGGAATTTGTAAAGTCTTACACTTTAATACTTTAATTTCAAATTAAACCTTAGTTTTTTAAAAAGTTTAAAAAACAACATTTATACTATTATTTTAATATTATTTATATATGTATGTATAAGAATAAGTCAATCTTACCGCAAGTAGGCCTCATTCACGAAGCCAGTCTATAAGTGGGGTATAAGGTTGTTGCCTATAAAATGACAGCTTAATGGGTGTCCACTCTCACCCACCGCTTCCTTGATTGGTGGAGGGTCGTTAGCCGAACGGGTAGGATAAGACTTTAACTCTCATTAAAAGTATAATGAATTATAAAGTAACTATACATTATTAATTCCCAATCTTAGTTACTTTAGGAAAATGTGAAATAGTTGCTAGCCCATAAAATTACACTTTGTACCTTACCAAGGCGTTAGTGGAGCATGTGTGGTTAACCGGCACACTAACAAGGAGTAGTAAGTGTGGAAAAGGGTAACTTGACTTTATTATAGATCAGTGGAGCGTGTGTGGTTAACCAGCACATCGATTAGGTAATATAGTTAAGGGTACCAAGTCAATTTGTATGGTTATTCACACCTTGTTTATGATCCTCGTCATCCCAGTCACAAACTTGAAAGGGCACAATCGAGATTCAAACATGCCATTGAAAGTTCAATGTATCTCAAAAGATCTATGAGTTTAAAATCCAATAAAACCTAATAATAAAACATTTCGTTCTTATGGTGGAAATTGGTAAATCGTCATTTACCTACCTTCAAATATTTTATAGTATGGATTACGGCATCCCTCTTCCAACTATAAATAGTTTGTTGGACCCTAGCCTTAATATTTCATTTGGGTGCCTTATTAAGGAGTCTTCATCTAATTAAACTTATCCTTCCTTCTTTCAGATGTCTTCCAACACTACTACTGGATCAAACCCTACAGGCTCCTTTTCCCTCATGAACTTGTGTGGGAAAGTCACTTTTGATGGATCTAACTTCAATGAATGGATTAGAAATATCGGGAAGATTACCCATTATGAGAACAAGGAATATGTCCTTGATAAGGAGCTTAGGATTATCAATGAGTCAACTGCTACTTCTGAGGATGTTGAGGAGTACATTGCACATGAGAGGGATGCTACCAATGTTTCCTTCATCATGCTGGCTACCATGACTCCCGAAATCCAGAAATCCTATGAAGATTTCTACCCCTATGAGATGCACCTGGATCTGATGGATAGGTACCTTCAGAGCGCACATCAAGAGAGATATGAAATCATTTCCTTCATGATAATGGCCAGGGTGAAGGATGGTGAACCCATCACCAGTCGCTTGCAGAAAATGCAAAGGTTCATGGACCGGTTGCTGAAGCTGAATGTAGACTTCCCTGAGGACTTGGCGATTGATATCATTCTCCATTCCTTACCTCCTAGTTATGATCAGTTTCGTATGACTTATCATATGAACAAGGAGGACGTTACACTTAGAAAACTTCAAGGACTTTTAAGGACCACTGAAAGTGGCCTTAAAGGTAAGTCGGCTGTTACTTCCACTCCTACTCCTACAACAGCCCCTGTTCTTGCAATTGGGCAGGGAAAGGGTAAGAAGAGGAAAAACCCTTCAAAGGGTACCAAGGGTAAGCCCCTTGATGGTTCCTCTTCAAGTGGGACAAAGAAAGGTCCCATTACTCCTTCCTCAAACCCAAAGGAAGCACAATGCTTCTATTGCCAGGAAAAGGGGCACTGGAAGCGAAGCTGCCCCAAATAATTGCAGGATGTAAGGGATGCGAAAGTTAAACCCACCCATGCAGGTATTTATACAATATTGTCTAATAACTCATCTAATGCTAATTCTTGGGTGCTTGATACAGGTTGTGGTATTCACATTTGTACTGATTTGCAGGCCTAAGAAGAAGTGAGCAAGTGGAGCACGGGAAGATAAAGTTAGTCATGGGCAATAGGAAAGCATCACCTGTCACCAAGATGGGAGTTTATTCTTTATTCCTTAATAATGGGTTAATGTTAGATTTGAATAAATGTTGTTATTCGCCTGAAATGGCGTGAAATATTATTTCCTTTCATGGCTTGTACAAACAAGGGTTTACATTTTCATTTGATAATAATAATGGTGTTATTAAGGTTTATTACAATGATGTATTTTACTTTAAAGCATTACCTTGTGATGGTGTATATGAAGCTGTGAATGTTGTAGACAATCTAGGAAATAATGTGTTGTATATTGATTCTTCAAATAGCTTGGATAAAGCATCCTTGTGGCATTGTCGTCTTGGACATGTCAACATGAAGCGCATAGGCCAACTCCAAAAGGCTGGAGTCTTGGAATCATTTGACCTAAATTCGGATGATAGTTGCGAGTCTTGTTTACTTGGAAAAATGACAAAGTCACCCTTCACTGGTACTTGTGTGAGGGGTGAGGGTTTGTTAGACCTCATACACACAGATGTTTGTGGACCTTCAAATCAGCCACAAGGGATGCTAATCGTTATAATTCGACTTTTACTTATGATTATAGTAGATATGGATATGTCTATTTAATCAAGCGTAAGTCAGAGACTTTCGAGAAGTTTAAAGAGTTTAAACAGGAAGTCGATAATCAATTGGGCAGGAACATTAAGATGCTCTGGTCCGATCGTGGTGGTGAGTATCTTAGTATAGAGTTCCTCGATTATCTCAAGGAATGTGGTATCATCTCACAATTGATACCTCCTAGGACACCATAGTTGAATGGTGTGGCTGAGAGGCGTAATTGAACCTTGTTGGATATGGTTCATTCCATGATGAGTCGAGATTCATTACCAATCTCATTCTAGGGGTATGCCTTAGAGACTGCCGCCCATATCCTCAATCTAGTCCCTACTAAAAAGGTTGCCAAAACACCTCACGAGATGTGGACTGGGAAAGTTCCCAATCTAGACCACATCAAGATTTGGGGTTGCGAAGCTTTTGTGAGGCGCGAGTCTCATGATAATCTTGAACCTTGAAGTGAGATGTGTATTTTCATCGGCTATCCACAAAGATCCTTTGGTAACCTCTTCTACAGGCCTAGTGAAAATGTGGTCTTTGTAGCAAGAAGGGGAGTCTTTCATAAGAGAGAATTCATAAGCTAAGGAAACAGTGAGAGGCAAATTGACCTTGAAGAGCTTCAAGAGTCAAGTGGTGAAGGAACCTCAAACACTATCGACCAAGATGAGGAGGAAACTCCTCTTGAGCCGATAGATGAGTCCGTACCTCTGAGGCATTCCACTAGAGTTAGGAACACACCTGAATTTTATTATGGTTATCACATCATCACTGAAGGTGATACATTTATTAGTGATAGTACACTAATAGATTTGGATGAACCAAATAATTAAAAGGAAGCCATGGCAGGCCCTGAGTCTGCTAAATGGAAGGAGGCTATGGACAGCGAGATTCAGTCCATGTATGACAATCAAGTGTGGGACCTGGTTGACAATGTACCAGGTCGTAAGACAGTTGGGTGCAAATGGATCTTCAAAAAGAAGACCGACATAGATGGGAAGGTACACACCTACAAAGCAAGACTGGTGGCAAAGGGCCTTACTCACCTCCAGGAGTTGACTATAATGAGACCTTTTCACCAGTAGCAAAGATTAAGTCTATTAAAGTTTTGTTGGCCATAGTTGCGTTTCATGATTATAAAATATGGAAAATGGATGTCAAAACCACTTTCCTTAATGGAAAGTTGGCTAAGGATGTTTACATGGCTCGGCCACAGGGTTTTGTCGATGAAAATTACCCTAATAGGGTGTGTAAGCTTGAGAAATCTATTTATTGATTGAAACAAGCATCTCGTAGATGGAATCTTTGCTTCGATGAGAAAGTCAAAGAATTTGGATTTTCGAGGAGCGAAGATGAGTCATGTGTGTATGTTAGGGCTAGTAGGAGTATAGTCAGCTTTCTAGTGTTGTATGTGGATGACATACTACTCATAGGAAATGACATCCCAACTTTACAAGAGGTAAATTGCTGGCTTGGGAAGTGTTTCACTATGAAGGATCATGGAGAAGCTGCCTATATCCTAGGGACAAGGATAATGAGATACAGGAGTAGAAGACTATTTGGACTTAGTCAAAGTACCTACTTGGATAAGGTGTTGAAGAGGTTCAGCATGCGAGAATCGAAGAAAGGGTAATTACCTATCCAGAGTAATGCCAAGCTGAGAAAGACTCAGAGTCTGAGTACAGAGGTTGAGATAGCAGAGATGAGTCGTATACTATATGCTTTCGCCGTGGGCTCTATCATGTATGTTATTACTTGTACTCGCCCTGATGTGGCCTTTGCTTTGAGCATGGTTAGTAGATATCAAGGGAACCCTGGCAAGGCTCACTGGATTGTGGTAAAGAACATTCTCAAGTATCTCCGGAGGACTAAGGATTGGGTCCTTACCCTCGATGGCAGTGATGAATTGAGAGTGGAAGGATATAGCGATGCTAGCTTTCAGACTGATAGGGATAATTTCCATTCTCAGTCAGGCTGGGTCTTTATCCTAAATGGAGGGGCAATTACTTGGAAAAGTTCCAAGCAGGAGACAGTAGCTGATTCAACTTGTGAATCAGAGTACACAGCAGCGAGTGAAGCAGCAATGGAGGTGATATGGCTAAAGAACTTCATCGGAGACCTTGGAGTTGTACCAGCTATAAAGGAGCCAATTGAAATTTTCTGTGACAGCGAAAGTGCGGTTGCTTTGGCTAAGGAACCAAGAGATCACGGGAGATCTAGGCACACTGATAGAAAATACCATTTCATCAGACATCGAATAGAAGAAGGACTCCTCGTGGCAAAGAGGGTATCATCAGATGAGAACCCAGCAGATCCCCTCACGAAGGGACTGAGTAGGGTTAAGCATTTACATCATGCAAGGTGCATCGGGCTGAAGGATGATATTAGTTTCAATAATTAGACTTCTGAAACTTGTAAAATGTAATTGACATGTTAATGATTAAATAAAAGTTGTTATTTATTTATGAGTAAAGTGTTAGTATCTTATGTTAATCATTTACTATGGTTTCAATTTTGCATGTTTTGACTTTCAGAATAATTATTTTATTCGAACTCTCCACAGTCGGTCATATGTCGGAAGTAGATATGAATCAAGACGGTCATGAATTTGGTTTGTAAGATATGTCTAAAGGGCATTAGACATAGCAATAGTTGTTGCAACATTCATGAGTGCTCATAAGTCCTGAGTATTGGATTCAACCCACGATCACTTGCATCACTTCATGGAATTTATCTCGAGTGATCGTGAGACGGTAATATCATATAAATCTTTAAACCTAGAGATATGATTTGTTGACTATGAGTTGGTTATCCATTGATTGTACGGAAGTGCATTGGTAACTCGATGTTATAAAACGTGCTTTTGTGCATAATTCAACAAGTAGTCAATACAGGCATATGAGTCGAAGTTTATCTGTTCCTTCTAGAAATAGAAGCGATATCTAGGCCCCTAGATGATTTGGTTTTGACTTATGTACCGGGCCCAGTCAGAACCTAATTGATGTGCTCAATTTAGTTCTATGTCGAAATAAATCAGAGATCGAGAAACAAATGCTGGACAATAAGTAAGACCATGTTCCATGTTTTTGTCCGACTGATATCTTGAGAGCGGAGGATTATATGATCACTTATCTTAAATGGCGTATCATTATCATCTCAAGTTCGAGAGACTTTGAAAGAGCTACGATTGCTAGTCAGATCTAGAAGTCATATCTGCAAATATAGTTATTAGACTTATCCAAGTGGGATACTGTTGGATATAGTGTCTAAGTCCATAACTTTATTTGGTATGTACTTGACTCGACCCGGCATGGTCCATTTGGGTTGCATGGCATTACAATACTTGGACAGACTAAATGAGAGAAAGGACACTTGTGATTATTAATATATTATAAGTTCTAATATATTAATAATAGTATTATTTAATTAGTTTTGATCAAGTATTAATTTAGAATTAATTTGGTGATCAAAATGAGACTAATTAAATATATAGGGTTAATTATGACAATCATCTAATCTTTTATGGTGGATTTATGATCCATGGTTTATGGAGTTGGGTTAAAACCATTTGGAGCTCCATGGATAGTGCATGGGAGTTACAAACCCATGGATCATTAGAAATGAAGAGTCATGACAATTAAGGGCATTCATGTGTAAACCCTAATTGTGACAACACTATAAAAGGAGGCCTATAGTTAGCAAAATTGGACTACTAGTGAGTTCTAAGAGGGCATAACCGATTTTTGAGTGCAAGTGTATTCTCTTAAGTTATTCCAAGTCTTGGAGTGTTGTGTGAAGCATTTGAGGCACAACATTTGGAGTGCTAGGCTCACAAAGTCTTCAAGGAATCCAAGCAACAAGAAAGGTATGTACTTCTACTAGTTTTTATATTACATATTCCCATGCCATGCTAGTTAGGAAGTAAACCTTGAAAAATCAAATTTGCATGTATATTAGAGAAAACACAGATTCAAGGTTTATAGGGTTGCATGTACATCATAGGAGTGTTATAATGCTCAAAACCCATCAACATTATGTTTTGATATTATCATGTGAATAAAAGTATGTTTTAAAAGTGAAAAATTGTTTTGGAAATTTACGTTGTTACACGTTGGTATCAGAGCCTTGGTTTGAGGGATTCAGATGCAACTTCTTGTGTATTTCAACTCAAACTGAGGATTTGAGAAAGTTTTCGTAAAATAAACAGTTTTTTCTAAAAGGTAAAAGAATTTGAGAAAAGCAGAAGGAAGCAGTGTATACGATTAGCCATCGCTCGAACGGTGATTTCCCAAAATACCCTTACATTATGTGTAATGAGATATGTTATGATATGTTATGCATGCTAGAGTAGGCTAGGTATTCATGTTAGGACTAGAGTGGCCTGATTTGGGATGCCTTAGCCTAGGAAGATTTCTGCTGCTATGGGATGCTTGAGAGTGAGTAGGTAGCAATGAGGAGCTTATGTGTGGTCTACTGAAGGGTAGCCTATGGTAGCAAGATGTAGAGTACTTGTGATCTGGGATCCTAGGAGGAGGACTTGGGGTGAATACTGATGCGGTGTGGACGGTAGTATAGGGCTCGTACTACTGAAGACACCGGATCAGTGCGCAGTCCAAGTAAAAATCCTTAGGGTGCTAGAGAACAAGTAGGGTTGAGTTATTGAGTGCGAGTATGCTCAAGTGAGTCTTTGATATTTTATGTTGTATTTCAGAGATATCATGGTTGGGACACACCACAGGCCTGAGACGAGTGGCGTGAGTGATGAGGAGCTTCATCAGATGATCCACGATGAGGTATTTGCGGCGATCCGAGCCGAAATTCAGGAGATGTTTGGGTCTATCAAGACCACATTGATTGACTCGATGTTGTTCTGGGAGTTCAGCAACACGAAGCCACCGGAGTTTGATGGGATGCAGGATCCGATTGCTGCGATGAGATAGATTTTTGATATCGAGGGATGCTTCTACACCTGTTCATGTCCGGAGCATTTTAGGGTTCGGTTTGCACTGAACCAGCTTCGCTTGGGAGCGAAGGACTTGTGGAAGTTTGTGATGGCAAACTTCACTACGGCAGAGCTTACTATGGTGACCTGGGAGAGGTTCACCATGATGTTTCGAGATGAATATGTCCCCCCTGTGGAGAGGGAACGTTTAGCCCAGGCGTTTTTGTCCCTCAAGCAGGGGACGGAGTCAGTGACTGTGATCACACGGATGTTCCATGAGAGGGCATTGTTTTGCCCTAAACACGTTTCATCTAAGCAGGCACGCATGAGCCGGTACTTGAGCATTTTGAGGAGGGATATCAGGGAGTTCGTGGCGAACTCGTCATACCGGACATTTGCTGAGCTCTAGGTAAATGCCTGGAAGAGGGAAATTGAGCTAGAGACTCAGGACCGGGAGGAGGCTGAGTCTTAGGGGAAGGACCGGCGGCCGGCACAGTCCCAGCCAGCAGCCAAGCGGGCAAAGCTCGCTGATTCGAGATCTGGAGGCCAGAAGGGCCGCACTTGTGGGAAGTGCGGCAAGGTACATGATGGGGTTTGTCGATCAGGTGCTTGCTACAAATGTGGCAAGGAGGGGCACATAGCCATGGATTGCCCTAAGGGGTTCATGGTTTGCTTTCATTGCAACCAAACCGGACACCGAAAGGCCGAGTGTCTGCAGCTGCGGGGGACAACATCGGGAGCACCACATGGATATGCCCCTGCTGCCGTGCGAGCTACTGAGGTTCGGTCGGTGAAGGCCGAGGCACCGAAGGCTCACGGGAGAGCCTTCCAGTTGACAACGGAGGAGGTCCGCACAGCGCCCGATGTCGTGGATGGTATGTATAGGTACATTTCTTGAGATATTGTGCGTATATTATGATATGCATAGGTACATTTCTTGTGAGTTCTGTACTTGCTTTGGTGTTATTCGACTCGGGTGCGAGTCGGTCATTTGTGTCTTTAGCATTTATTCATCACATCAGTATCCAGCGAGAGGTGTTGAGTCGACCTCTACGAGTTTCCATAGCTGACGAGTGAGCAGTGTATGCTACGGATGTGATTCAAGGATGTGTACTCGAGATCTTCAGTGTTGAGTTCCTGATAGATCTGTTCCCGATTGCGATGGGGGACGTGTGTGTCATAGTGGGCATGGACTGGTTGAGTCGATTTGGGGCTGTTATAGACTGCGAGCGATAGTTGGTGACGATACGAGACCCTAGTGGGGGAGTACTTACGGTGTACGGCAAGGGTACCCATTCTGGGTCAGCATTCTGTTTGGCTGCCAGAGCGAGACGGAGCTTACAGCAGGGCTATAGCGGGTTTATGGGTTATGTGATGGATTCACGAGTGGCTGTAGAGGGTCCGGGTTCGGCTAGTGATGTGTCGATAGTGTGTGAGTTCCCGGATGTTTTCCTCAAGGAGTTTCTGGGTGTGCCTCCCGAGAGGCAAGTGGAGTTCTGCATCGATTTGGTTCCAGGAGCGGCGCCTATCACCAAGGCGCCCTATCGCCTTGCACCACCAGAGATGCAGGAGTTATCCTCATAGCTTTAGGAGCTGTTGGGGAAAGGATTCATCAGGCCGAGTAGCTCACCTTGGGGAGCGCCAATCCTTTTTGTCAAGAAAAAGGATGGTTCACACCGGATGTGCATTGATTACCGGGAGTTGAAAAAGTTCACGGTCAAGAACCATTATCCGCTACCGAGGATTGATGATCTGTTCGATCAGTTGCAGGGAGCATCTTGGTTCTCCAAGATTGATTTGAGCTCTGGATATCATCAGATGAGGGTGCGTGATGAGGTTATTCACAAGACAGCGTTCATGACTCGTTATGGGCATTACGAGTTCGTGGTCATGCCTTTTGGGCTCACCAACGCACCAGCAGCGTTCATGGATCTCATGAACAGGGTGTGCAGACCAATGTTGGATCGGTCGGTGATTGTATTCATCGACGATATTCTGGTGTATTCGAGATCTAAAGAGCAACATGAGGAGCATCTGAGAGAGATTCTCGGAGTTTTGAGATCGGAGAGGCTTTATGCCAAATTCTCCAAGTGTGAGTTCTGGTTACGGGAGGCCCAGTTCTTGGGGCATCTCGTTAACCAGAATGGGATTTTGGTCGATCCGGCCAAGATTGAGGCTGTGATGAGGTGGGAGGTGCCGAAATCCCCCATCGAGATCAGGAGTTTTCTGGGGTTGGCCGGCTACTATCGGAGATTTATCAAGGATTTCTCCAAGATTGTCGTGCCTTTCACCAGGTTGACCCGAAAGGGAGTTGCTTTTTTGTGGGGTCCAGAGCAGAAAACCTCGTTTGAGACTCTTCGCTAGAGATTGTGTGAAGCCCCAGTTTTATCACTTCCAGAGGGAACGGAAGATTTTGTGGTGTATTGCGACGCATCGATATCGGGGTTGGGTACGGTGCTCATGCAGAGAGGGCATGTGATAGCGTATGCATCGAGGCAACTGAAACCTCATGAGACGAGGTATCCCAGCCACGATTTGGAATTGGGGGCAGTGGTGTTCACCCTCAAGATCTGGCGTCACTATCTGTATGGGGTTTGGTGTACCATATACACAAACCACAAGAATTTGAAGTATTTGATGGATCAGCCCAACCTGAATATGCGCCAGAGAAGATGGTTGGATGTGGTAAAGGATTACGATTGTGAGATTTTGTACCACCCAGGCAAAGCTAATGTTGTAGCTAATGGTCTGAGCCGTAGGGCAGAGAGTGCCCCGATTCAAGATGTTTGTATGAGGTTGACAGTGATGACTCCGGTATTAGACACCATTCGGGAGGCCCAGGTTGAGGTCGTGATACCAGAGAACCGCAATAGGGAGCGGGTGATCGGGCAGGTGTCTAAGTCCATTACCAATAGATGAGGACCGATGACCTTTCCAGGTCGGATTTGGGTGCCGTATGCAGGCAAGGCACGTACCATTCTGAAGGAGGAGGCGCACAGATCGAGGTTCTCGATCCATCCCGAGGCCACTAAGATGTATTTGGATCTGAAGAGAGACTATTGGTGGCCCTGTATGAAGAGGGATGTTGCATGGTTTGTTGAGAGGTGCTTGACCTGCCGTAGGGTTAAGGCTGAGCACCAGCGTCCGCATGGCAAGTTGCAGCCACTTGAGGTTCCCCAATGGAAGTAGGAACAGATTTCCATGGATTTTATCACCAAATTGCTGAGGACCGTGAGGGGTGTCGATGCAATTTGGGTGATCGTTGACCGAATGATGAAGAGCGCTCACTTTCTTGCTATCAGTGAGAGCTCTTCTGCTAGAGGCTAGCAGAGTTGTATGTGAGAAAGGTGGTATCGCGTCACGGAGTACCGATCTCGATTGTGTCAGACCGAGATGTATGTTTCCCTTCCAGGTTCTGGAAGAAGTTCCATGAGGAGTTGGGTACGAGGTTGCATTTCAGTACCGTTTACCACCCACAGACGGACGGACAGAGTGAGCAGACGATTCAGATACTCAAGGCATGCTCTGAGCATATACGTTGGAGTTCGGAGGAAGTTGGGACATGTATTTGTCGTTGGCTAAGTTCTCCTATAACAACAGCCCCCATTCGAGTATTGGTATGCCTCCCTTCGAGTTGTTGTATGGGAGGAGATGTTGGACTCCCATTTGCTGGGGAGAGGTAGGGAAATGCGTGATGGGTAGCACTGAGATAGTGCTTCAGACTGGACAGATACAGCAGGTCAGGCAGAGGTTGTTGACAGAACAGAGTCGCCAGAAGAGTTGTGCGGATAGGTGACGATCCGAGCTTGAGTTTCAGGTGGGAGACTTCGTACTCCTGAAGGTTTCTCCTTGGAAGGGAGTGATCTGATTCAGGAAGAGGGACAAGTTGGGGGCCCGGCACATTGGTCTGTTCAGGGTAACCGCGAGGGTAGGCAGGATAGCGTATCATTTGGAGCTACCTGCGAAGTTGAGCCAGATTCATGATACCTTCCACGTGTCTCATTTGAGGAAGTGTATAGCCAACGATTCGGCGGTGGTACCACTGGAGAATATTCAGCTGGATGTGAGCTTGAATTACATTGAGAGGCCAGTCGCGGTTGTGGATCGTAAGATCAAGGTTCTGAGGAACATGGAGGTGCCCCTGGTTTAGGTCCAGTGGCAACATCGGAAAGGGTCTGAGCTGACTTGGGAGCCGGAGTTGGAGATGCGGGAGCGGCATCCAGAGTTGTTCGCAGAGCGAGACTTCGACGACGAAGTCTGATTCTATTGGGGGAGAATTGTAACATCTGGATTCCCAGGTATTCTATGTTATTCATTTATTTTGTTTTACTGAAAAGGACTTGATGAGTCGACGCCTAGACTCTTCGAGTAGGATCGCGACTCGCTGACTGGATTAATGAATGGACTCGACGAGTCGGCAGGGTGACTCGACGAGTCCGCGTTGAGGTCAGAAACCCTAAATCTGCAGGCCTGAGCCCTTTTTAAAGGACCTTATAGCTCTCATTTGCGGCTACCAGTCCAGAGAGAGAAACCCTAGAGAGCTTGGGCGAGTTGTGTGTGAGAGCTACCCTTTTTAATCCTTTTTGGTGTTATTTTGCAAAGAAGAGGGTGCTTCCAGCTTGAGGAGGTCAAGAGGGTTGCTCATCCATGGTTTCCAAGGTTAGATCTGCAGTATTGAGGAGGAGGCTAGTTCGGGACGTCGAGCACGAGAGTTTAATCGATTTCATATGAGGTGAGTCTTCTCACTATACTGTACCTAGAGTGGTACCTATGTGTAACCGGAAGGTCTTATATGCTATGAGATGTATGTGTTGTATGCTGTTATATGATATATATATATATATATATATATATATGTGTGTGTGTGTGTGTGTGTGTGTGTGTGTTATGTATGTTTTGAATGATAAGGACCGGAAGGTCAAGTTGGTATGGACCGGAAGGTCAGGAGGTTACGGACCGGAAGGTTGATACAGGTAGGACCGGAAGATCTACCAAGATTTCGGGACGGAAGTCCCCTGAGACACTTGGACCGAATGGTCTCACAGAGTTATGGCCTTCAGTGGCATATGTGTTGTATGTGGTATTTTGGAGAACTCACTAAGCATTTATGCTTACAGTGGTTGTGTTATGTGTTTCAGGTACTAGCGAGGATCGCGGGAAGGCGTCGGCATGATCCGTACACACTTGTGGAGTTTTATGTTTTGAGATTCTGGGATATTTTTTGTCATGATGGCATTGGATACATTATGTTTTGATATTATTTTGTGAATAAAAGTATGTTTTAAAAATGAAAAATTGTTTTGGAAATTTACATTGTCACTAGCTGATGTTTCTTGGAAGATTCTCGCGAAGGTTGACCCTTCCTCTTGTTCCAAAACTTCTTGTTGTTATTGTTGTTGGTATTGTTGTTGTTGTTATTTCTCTCTATGGGTTCCTTCGAAATTGCAGTCATGAATCCTTAAATGACGTCATGGTCAACGAAGGACTATGCCAGCTATGGGTTCCTTCTAGGGTTTAGTATTTACGCTGCATGCATGCAGCCTTTGTAAGTAACGCTTTATTATTTTTCTCATTGAGTTTTGTAAACCCTAGCTCGCCTCTACAGTGGAAGTTCTTCATCGAGCTCTGTTGAGGCGTGACTATATTTGAATCATAAGCATAACATTGATTCCATACTGTGTTCATAATATTATTGTGTTTGATTTGTTTGATCATCATTTTTTTACTTGTGAAAGATCTAATCGATCTGAGATTTATTCTCTTCAATTGGTATCAGAGCAGGAGACTGTGTAATTCATACACATCTCTTCTGTTGAAGAAGTTATTAGGGTTTTATTTCGCATTGATTGATATTAATTGAGCCGTCATTCCATATTAACCTATCTCATTAATTGTCGATCTTACTCTAATTGATAAAATTACAAGTCTGATCTTAAAAATAGGTAATCGATCAAATGCCATCACAATGTCCATGGATGATTCTCAAACCAATCCAATCAACATCTCTAATAGCATTGGTTCAACAACAAGGATTCCAATCTTGTATACTCAAGATTATGAAGTTTCGACGCATCAATATGAAGATTATGTGATCGGATCAGAAGATAATGGGTACTTGATCTGGGAAGCTGTCACTGTTGGCCCATTCGCTCACTCAAGCACCTCAAAGATTTTCAAAACCTAGAAGGAGTACAATCAGCTTGTGAATGATGTGAAAGATATTCCTCAAGACGAGAAGGAAAAGTTTCAATGCAACATCAAGGCCTTAAGGATGATTAGGTTTGCTTTGCAGTCTGATACGTTCCGTTTGGTGAGTTCTTGCGCTACTGCTAAAGAGATATGGGACATGCTAAAATAATTGTGTTCCACTGATGAAGATTTGAAACATTCGATTCAAACTCTTTTGCTTTCTGAATTTGGTGATTTCAAACAGAAGCCCGAAGAAAAACTGGTTCAGGCTTTTGATCGCTTTAATCATCTCTTAAGTAAGATGATAAAGCATGGGATCGAAAGGAAGGTTATTGAATAGAAGGTTACATTGATGAACGGTCTAAGACGTGAATGGATGGCTGCTGTATCCACTGTTAAAGCACACGAACAGTTTAAATCATATTCTCTAGCGAAACTGGTGGGAATTTTGAAATCCCATGAAAGTGCACTGTCTAAGGAAACAAATGTGGTTTCCAGTTTGGGTTTGTTAGCCCTTGTTTCTAAAGGGAAAAGTTTTGTTGAAGAAGAAGAGGAATTGGATCTTGCTGACTATGATCTAATCGGTGAAGAGTATGCCCTGATGGTGTCTAATCCTAGAAAGTTCATTAAAAGAAAGTTCCCAGCCAACAAGAACCGAAACTGGCAGGGAAGTTATAGCTCTGAAAAGGTGAAGTAGGAACCGAAGATAGGTTCGAAGTCAGAAGAGTCCAAGAAAGAGCTGAAAATTGGTGGAGACTCAGGAATTGATTGCCATTACTGTGGATGCAAGAATCACTTCGCCAAAGACTGTATGTTGAAAAAGAAAGCAAAAAAGATAGATGAGGATGATGAGGAAGCGAGCCTCCTGAGAAGAATGGAGGAAATCAAGAAAAGAAAGTCAGCTGCTAACAATAAAACTATGAATGCTTTGATTGTACAGGATACAGGCAACCGTGATGAATTCGGTGGCGTGGAAGTATGGTCCAAGGATTCAGAGGACGAAGAAGTAAGAAAACCCACTCATGGCAAGGCGATGCTGGTGAAAGAAGAACCTGCTGCAGGAAGGTGTTTAATGGTGACCGAAGGTGTATCTCAGATGAAAGGATATACAACTGACGGTGGGCTAGAAGGTGAAAAGGAGCGAGAGGGCAGGTGTTTTGCTGCAAAACCTGTTAGTGCACATATCAACGAATGTGATGAGTTGATCAAGAAGGTACAAAATATTCTTGTTTCTCTGAAAATACCTGTTACTAACTATGAAAAGGAATTTAATAGCTTAAAATCTAAATTTTCTAGTATAAGTAGCAGTCTTACCCAAACCCGTGTCACAAACTCTAACCTGACTGATCAAATTAGCAGGATATCGTCGAAGAGTGAGGAAAGGAGGATGTGGATTGAGCAGAAGGAGAAAGAGTTGATTAGGTCTAAGGATGAATTGATTTATTTGCAACGAGACAATCTTAAACTTTTAAAACAACGAAATGTTTTTTGTTTGATTGCTAAAAAAAATTATTTAATATCACTCGGTTTCATCTCGATTGTGAAATAGGAAAGAAGATACATCGCATGATTTTACCCTTCCTTGAGCTAAAGGAGGATGAAGTCGATGCTGAAGCTTACAATTGTGAAAACGTTGTATCTTCTGATGAGGTCTCACCTACATACAAAATTGGGCTTGACAAAATTGAGTCCTACATAAACTTCAAAGACCATAAGGACATGCTCAAAAATTTGTTACATGAGAATGATAGATTAAAGTTAAGAACCAAAACTGTATAGAAATTTGACTCTTTGAATGCCAAATTAAGTTCAGAAAATAAAATTGATGTTGAAAATGCATCTGAACTTAATGAGGATGATGATCTGAGTGAAATCTCTGTAGAGGATTTGGTGGACTATTCCGAATTTGTCAAAAGCGAACCTGAAACTCACAAAAATCTGATTTCTAAAAATTTCGTTGAGTTCGCTCACTCGTCAACAGACAAGACCAAAATTCTCAAGAAAAAAGCAGTTGTGTATCAAAAGGTACAAACCACTCCAAATCAAGTCTACACTGTTCCAGGAGTCACTCCACAACAAATAGTAGAACTGACTGCTATGGTGGAAGAAGATAATGCAGCTGGATGTGATGAGCTCTTCTGGTCAGCACCAATAGACAATGCTGATGAGACAAAAGGCCTATCTCAGAAAACCTCTTGGAGAGTGAAGGGTAGATATGTGCCGGAACCACTAAATGAGCCTGCAAGATATGATGTGCCAAGCACTAGTGGAACCAAAATGTCTTTGGGCAAACCAGCGCTTACAACAAGTGAAACGTCTTCGTCTAAGAGCGAAAGCAATGCTTGTGTTCCAAAGAAAAAGGCTAACATCCACAAAAATCCAAAATAGGTGGCTAATCAAAAACACCAACAAAATCTAAGATATAAGAAGAATCTCTCAGAAAGAAAACAGTTTTGGAGATCTCAAAATCCTCATTACGTTAGGTATGAAAGGATGCATAAGTCTCAAGGAGAATCGAGGAGTAACCGAAAAGAGAGTTTCGGTCCCTCAAATGAAAGGAACCGAAAGGGTAGTTTCGGTCCCCAGCAAAATAGCAACAGAAAGGAGAGCTTCGGTCCTCAGAACATCAGCAACCGAAAGAACGGTTTCGGTCCTCAGAACTTCAATAACCAAAACAACGGTTTCGGCTCTCAACAAAATGTCAACCGAAAGAATAAGTTCATTCCAAAAGAATGCAGACGTCAAAATTTCAAAATCTACGTCTAATGAACCTAAGCGAAATAAAATTAAAGTTTTCACAATAAAAAGAAAAGATGAAACAACTTTAATTAAAAGAACTTATTTGGTTGATGTTTCTCTTACTATTCCATGTCTTGTAAAAGGCTCACAAGGACCTAGAAACTTTGGGTTCCTAAATCTGCTTAATATTTTGTAGGTTATACGTGACGAGCAGTTTGACGTGGAATGGTATATTGACAGTGGCTGCTCGCATCACATGACGGGAAGAAAGGAAGAACTGAGAGAGTTTCGGTCTCTCAAGGATGGTGGAATCATGAAGTATGGCAACAATTCGTATGTAACCATCAAAGGCTATGGAATGATTACGAATGGTGATTTCTCTATAAGAAAGGTCGCATACGTTGAAGGATTGCAGCACAACCTTATCAGTGTATCACAGCTGGTGGTTGGGACCGGATTGAAGGTCTCGTTTGATGATGAAGGCTCAGAGATAGTTGAGAAAAAGTCAAATAACATTCTATTGAAATCGAAGCGAAAGGGGGAAATGTACCCTTTAAACCTCAATCCAATTCGAGGGAAACCAACCGTCTACTTACTGTGACATCCCCAAAATCTCGGCCAGAAAAGACCGATTTTCATTTATGCTTTTAAATATTTTCAGAGTAAATCCTTTTGATTTGAAAGAGTTGTGGAATTTGTTCCCAAAAACAAAACATGATAAAATAATATTAATCAAAGCATTTCATCAAGAGATGCATTTCATTATATAATCAAAACTCGGGATGCCATGTTCCGATACAGACCATAAAGCATAAACGATAAACATTACAAGTCATTCAACAAATATATACATATACAGACTTGTAAACAAAAAAACAAGATGATCCATCCATCTTACGCCCTTGTGCCACTTCCTGTAATACAAATAAAACTGAGTGGGTCAGGCTTGGGAGCCTGGTGAGCATATAGGGTTTTCAACCCACAATAAATAAGTTATATTTAATTTCACCAACCAATCACTATCCCGATTACCCATTCCCGTTATCCTCACTTTACGTCCCTAAAACAACTATCTCAAGGGACCTAATCTAGGATTTTCATCGGGACGGACATCACTGCGAGGGGTTTCCTCAACAATAGATATCCTAAAGGCAACCATGAGGGGGATAGAGTACACCGGTGAACACATCGTTCACAACACCTACAGGTTATGAACCTGCTAGCGTTCCACTGGACTGTCTAGAAAGAGTCCGTGGTCGTTATCCATACTCCGCTGAATAACTAGATCAACAACAACAACAACAACATCGAGGCCTCTCATCTGTTTATTACACACCAACTATCTACCCATGTTCTACCCAACATATTAGTAGATAAAAATATACATTTGTATACATAGTTTAAAGAAAACCTGTATAGCATGCTTGAATCAACACATATATCACATAACAGACGAGGCACACACACACATAACACATATCTCATAAAGAAATAAGCAGATCTATAAGATAGAAGAGAGTGAATACTCATTCACACATAACACAACCAAATATATACACATAGCACGTATTTTTATATAAAATACTTCGTATTATTGTATTAGAAGAAATAACTACACACTCACTTGATCAGAAGACGATCTGACAGCACTACGGCTTATAGAAGTAGTATTCCTCAGCAGATCTGGAAGATCTCCTCGAAAATCGAACTTCTCGCGGGCAGAGCTTCGACTCGGGAACCGCGCTTCTCGGGATCTTCGGGGTCTCGGGACTTGCCTCGGGGCTAGAGTATGATACCGGGACTTCGGGGTAGCTTCGTCACGAAAAACGATGCAAAAGACTAGAGAGAAGAGAAGAAAATGAACAAGAAATGAGGCTGCCTTCGGATCCTTTATATAGAGGCTGGAACCTCGGAGTACGCGGGGCGTACAGGCGTACGCAGCGCGTACGCGTCCGACATCGTCATTGCATGCGTCATCCGAAGTGTCGACACTATCGGAGTTACGCGATAGCGTAACCTCGTACGCGGGGCGTACTCCGGATTACACCGGTGACACGGCTTCGGATAATACCTCCTATTTTGAATTAAAAATAAATACAAAATGATTAATAAACTTCGGAAATTCATAACTTCTTCATACGAACTCCGTTTTCGACGTTCTTTATATCCACGGAAAGGTGAGACCACGCTCTACGACTTTCGTTTAGACTCCGTCGGCTAATTTTGACTTTATTTTTATTAATTATTTTTAATAGGCCGCGACAGAAACTTTCGTTATAAATTCATAACTTCTTCGTTTGACGTCCGTTCTCGCCTAACTTTTTATCGTTTCAATACCAACAATGAGATCTTCGATTCTCATTTAGATTGCTTCGGCTAACAACCGCTCGATCTCAATTCGAGTATTTCAGGCTGTATACCGCTAAGCCGGAACTTCGATAAATCATAACTTCCTCATACGAAGTCAGATTTGGGCGTTCTATATATATTCGGAAACCTCGTTTCGACTACTACAACATTAACCAAAGATATTAAGTTTATTTTACACTTAAATTTTGACGCTTATTTTTGTTCTTAATTAATCAGACCACATAATTAAGCAATTAAGCACAAAACACATAATACTCAAATAATACATTCTTATTATTTCAAAACGGGTTACAAAGGTTAACCTAGACTATTATATTGCTAAATATGGCAAGCCCGGAAACATAGGCGTTACAATTCTCTCCACCTTAGAATGATTCCGTCCCCGGAATCACACATCAACAAACAAATGCGGATAGCGACCCATCATGTCACTCTCCGTCTCCCAGGTGAGATTCGGCCCATTCGTGTGTTTCCATCGGACAAGCACTAACCCAACCATCTTGCGTCGCAATTTCTTAGTCTTCCGGTCAACAATTGCCTCTGGTTCTTCAATCAACCTTTTGTTCTCATCAATTCTCAATTCAGAAATTGGAATTATGTCGGGAACTTCTCCCGTGAACTTCCTCAAATAACACACATGAAAAGTGTTGTGAATTCCATTCAGTTCTTCGGGTAATTCGAGCTTGTAAGCTTGGTTCCCAATCCTCTGAAGAACTTTAAACGGTCCAATAAACCTTGGACTCAACTTTCCCCTTTTACCAAATCTTATAAGTCCCTTCCACGGCGAGACTTTAAGCAAAACCGAATCCCCAACCTCAAAAGTTATCGGTCTCCGCTTCTTGTCAGCATAGCTCTTTTGACGATCCTGAGCCGCTAACATTCTTTCCCTAATTATTTTCAACTTTTCAGCAGTTTGATGAACCAACTCCGGTCCCATAAACTGCTTTTCCCCAGCCTCAAGCCAACAAGACGGCGTACGACACTTCTGTCCATACATAGCTTGGTAAGGTGCCATCTTAATGCTCGAGTGGAAACTATTATTATAGGAAAATTCTACCAACGGTAAATGTTCATCCTAATTACCTAGGAATTCCAAAGTACATGCTCTCAGCATATCTTCAAGTGTTTGTATCGTCTGTTCGCTCTGACCATCAGTCTGCGGATGGTAAGCTGTACTTAAACACAACTTGGTACCCAATTCCTCTTGTAGACTTTTCCAAAACCTCGATGTGAAACGGTTATCACGATCCGACACAATCGTCAATGGAACACCGTGAAGCCTCACAATTTCCTTCACGTAAGAATTCGCAAGCTTCTCCATAGACCATTTCTCCCTGGCCGCTATGAAATGCGCACTCTTAGTGAATCGATCAACGACCACCCAAATCATGTCGTGACCATTCTTTGTTCTGGGCAGTTTAGTGACAAAATCCATAGCAATGTCTTCCCACTTGCCCATAGGCACAGCCAAAGATTCTAAACTCCCGTACGGTTTCTGATGTTGTGTCTTTACTCTCGCACAAGTCACACACTCAGCCACATACTTTGCAACATCAAGCTTCATCGTCGGCCACCAGTAGTAGGGTTTCAGGTCCCTATACATTTTAGTGCTACCCGGATGAATCGAGTACATGGTCTTGTGAGCTTCTTCCATCAGAAGATCTCTGACTCCTCCTGTCTTAGGTATCCAAATCCGATCTTGGAACACCTTCAGTCCATGACTGTTTACACCGAACACCAACGTTTTGCCCAAACGTTCCTCCTTTCTGTCATTCTTCTCAGAAGCTTCGCTCTGAGCTTTCTTTATACTTTCCAAAATAGTTGAGACAACTTCAATTCTCAACGCTCTTGGCCTTTTCCTTTCAGGATTGACTTTCCGATTGAGAGCATCAGCAACAACATTAGCTTTACCGGGGTGGTAAAGTATCTCACAGTCGTAGTCTTTAAGTAATTCTAGCCAGCGTCGTTGCCTAATATTCAATTCCTTCTGATTAAAGAGGTATTGGAGACTCTTATGATCAGTGAAAAGTTTGCACTTCGTGCCATAGAGGTAATGCCTCCATATTTTCAGAGCGAAAACTACCGCTGCCAACTCCAAATCATGAGTCGGGTAGTTCTTTTCATGCTCTTTCAGCTGCCGAGACGCATATGCTATCACCTTTTCTCTTTGGGTCAAAACACAACCCAATCCAACCCCAGACGCATCGCTATAAACAGCGAAGTCTTCAACTCCATCGGGTAGAGAAAGTATCGGTGCCTCGCATAGCTTCTCCTTTAGCTTCTCAAATGCTTCCTTATGCTTCTCACCCCAAGCATAAGTAGCTCCTTTGTGGGTCAAAGCTGACAATGGACTAGCGATCGAAGAAAAGCCTTGGATAAACCTTCGGTAATATCCGGCTAATCCTAAAAAGCTTCGAATCTCCGTGGGACTTTTCGGTTGTTCCCACTTCGTCACAGCTTCGATCTTTGCTGGATCAACCATTATCCCATCTTGGTTGACCACGTGACCCAAGAATTGGACTTCACGAATCCAAAAATCACATTTGGAGAACTTAGCATACAGCTTCTCCTTCTTCAGGACTTCCAACACTTCTCGCAAGTGTCTGCCATGCTCCTCCTGACTTTTCGAGTAAATCAGAATGTCGTCTATGAACACTATCACGGATTTATCAAGGAACGGGTTACAAACCCTATTCATCAAATCCATGAACGCTGCTGGAGCATTGGTTAGTCCAAACGACATAACCAAGAACTCGTAGTGTCCATATCTTGTTCTGAATGCAGTCTTCTCGATATCTTGCTCTCTTACTTTCAGCTGATGATATCCTGACCTAAGATCGATCTTCGAGAAATAACTCGAACCTTGCAATTGATCGAACAGGTCATCAATCCTCGGCAACGGATATCTATTCTTTATTGTTGCCTTGTTCAGCTCTTTGTAATCGATGCACATTCTCATACTTCCATCTTTCTTCTTTACAAATAACACCGGAGCTCCCCAGGGCGATGAACTAGGTCTAATGAAACCGTTGTCCAATAACTCCTGAAGTTGCATCATTAGCTCCTTCATCTCCGTCGGTGCTAATCGATAAGGTGCTTTTGCAATTGGCGTCGTTCCTGGCAACAAGTCAATACGGAATTCCACTTGTCGATCTGGTGGTAATCCAGGAAGATCTTCGGGAAATACTTCCGGATAATCACACACCACTGGAATATTCTGCATCACCTTCTTTTCCTTCTTAGCATCAATCACGAATGCTAAATACGATGTACACCCCTTGGTCAAACATTTTCTGGCTTTCATCAATGAAATGATTCCAGAATTCACTCTGCGTTTATCTCCATACACCATAAACGAATCTTTCCCAGACGGGTTTACTTTGACTATTTTCTTCTTGCATAAAATTTCGGCGTCGTTGGCGCTAAGCCAATCCATTCCCAATACGATGTCGAAACCATTAAGTGCGATAGGCAATAATTCCTCGTGGAACTTATTCCTATTCAGATCAATTAAGATGTTTTTCATGCGATAGCTAACAGGTACAAACTTGCCACTAGCAACTTCGACTAATAAAGCATTATCTAGTCTAACAACAGGCAAAGCTAGCTTTCTACCAAATTCATGCGATATAAAGGAGTAGTTGGCTCCAGAATCAAATAAAATTTGGGCAGGCAATTCATTAACGAGAAAGGTACCTGAAGCGACATCAGCTTCATCTTTAGCAGCTTCCAGTGTCATCTGGAATGCTCTCGCCTTTGGCTTTGGCGGAATGTTGGGTCTAGCTGCCTCCTTCTTCTTCGGGCAGTCCCTCGACATATGACCCTCCTCACCACAACCATAGCAAACTTTCTTTGTGAGGGTACACTCATTGGCATAGTGCCCTGGCTTTCCACACTTGTAGCATGTTTTCGCCACCTCACATCTTCCATGATGCTTCTTCTTACATTTGTCGCACCATTTCGCTTCACCTCCACCTCCCCTCGAACCAGACTTCGAGAACTTGTTTTTCTTGTTGGACCCTGAAGTTCCATCGAACTTCCTCTTTTCTCCAACATCTATTCTTTCCAGACCCCTTTCCTTCTGTTGGGCCTCCACATTCTTAGCTGCACGAACAGCCGTTTTCAGAGTGGTTGCCATCTTGACTGTCGGACCAAAGTCAGCAGGCAGTCCGTTAGCAAACCTCTCAATCTTGGAGAGTTCCGTCGGCACTAGGTACGGAAACAACTTCATCTTCTCAGTAAATGAAGTAGCATAGTCATCTATGCTCATCTTTCCCTTCTTCAAGTTTTGGAACTCATTGTTCAGATCAATCAAATCTATCTCTGAACAATACTGCACCCTCAGTTGTTCCAAGAACTCCTCCCATGACATTTTCAGGGCTTCTCCTCGTGGCATAGTATCTGCCAACAACTTCCACCAACTCAAGACCCCAGTCTTCAGTTGTCTAACCGCAAAGACGGTCTTCTGCTTGTTGCTACAGTCGCAACTTTCAAATACCATCTCCATTTCGGAGATCCAATCCATTATCTCAACAGGCTTTGGGCTCCCAGAAAGACTTGGCGGTTTGGCGCCCAAGAAGTTCTTGTACATACGCCCATCCTTGTTGTTTCTCCTTTCTGGATTGTTCCTTACTTCCTCTTGAGTCCCAACTTGACTCACCATGCGACTATTGTTCCCTTCCTCCGATTGTTCGGGAATCAATTCAGGTTCCTCAATAGGTATGATAGGTTCATCCCTATTATTATGCAACATTTGTCGCATCTCCTCCCTTTGTTCGGCTAGCATAGCCCGAATCATGGCTTGCACCGCAGCCATTGTTATTGGTTCTGGTGCTGCTGCTACAACAGGTATCTGCTCAATCACTGGCGGTTGATTCCTGTTTGCATCCGCGTTTCCAACGCCACTCCTCGTTCTCACCATTTTGATCTACACACCGAATAAGGTGAAATTAGATCCTTATTCACGATAGGTATTCAAATCATCCTTATCACTCCGAAATGTTTACATGCTAGTTCTAATAACGTAGACATACGCTTAGAATCCTACACACATAAGGTTTCCAGATCCGGTCGGCAACAGACCGTAGATCCGAACAAATAATATCATATATGGCAACATATAACATTTAGCACATAAAAGCATTTTAGGCAACTTTCCTAAAATAAGCTAGTGCTTGTGTCCAAAATCCAACAGACACACATCTCAAAATTCCACTTAGCATTCTAAGTTTAAGTCTAGAAATCCTACAAATTCCTAGTTCGCTTAAACTAATGCTCTGATACCAACTGTGACATCCCCAAAATCTCGGCCAGAAAAGACCGATTTTCATTTATGCTTTTAAATATTTTCAGAGTAAATCCTTTTGATTTGAAAGAGTTGCGGAATTTGTTCCCAAAAACAAAACATGATAAAATAATATTAATCAAAGCGTTTCATCAAGAGATGCATTTCATTATATAATCAAAACTCGGGATGCCATGTTCCGATACAGACCATAAAGCATAAACGATAAACATTACAAGTCATTCAACAAATATATACATATACAGACTTGTAAACAAAAAAACAAGATGATCCATCCATCTTACGCCCTTGTGCCACTTCCTGTAATACAAATAAAACTGAGTGGGTCAGGCTTGGGAGCCTGGTGAGCATATAGGGTTTTCAACCCACAATAAATAAGTTATATTTAATTTCACCAACCAATCACTATCCCGATTACCCATTCCCGTTATCCTCACTTTACGTCCCTAAAACAACTATCTCAAGGGACCTAATCTAGGATTTTCATCGGGACGGACATCACTGCGAGGGGTTTCCTCAACAATAGATATCCTAAAGGCAACCATGAGGGGGATAGAGTACACCGGTGAACACATCGTTCACAACACCTACAGGTTATGAACCTGCTAGCATTCCACTGGACTGTCTAGAAAGAGTCCGTGGTCGTTATCCATACTCCGCTGAATAACTAGATCAACAACAACAACAACATCGAGGCCTCTCATCTGTTTATTACACACCAACTATCTACCCATGTTCTACCCAACATATTAGTAGCTAAAAATATACATTTGTATACATAGTTTAAAGAAAACCTGTATAGCATGCTTGAATCAACACATATATCACATAACAGACGAGGCACACACACACATAACACATATCTCATAAAGAAATAAGCAGATCTATAAGATAGAAGAGAGTGAATACTCATTCACACATAACACAACCAAATATATACACATAGCACGTATTTTTATATAAAATACTTCGTATTATTGTATTAGAAGAAATAACTACACACTCACTTGATCAGAAGACGATCTGACAGCACTACGGCTTATAGAAGTAGTATTCCTCAGCAGATCTGGAAGATCTCCTCGAAAATCGAACTTCTCGCGGGCAGAGCTTCGACTCGGGAACCGCGCTTCTCGGGATCTTCGGGGTCTCGGGACTTGCCTCGGGGCTAGAGTATGATACCGGGACTTCGGGGTAGCTTCGGCACGAAGAACGATGCAAAAGACTAGAGAGAAGAGAAGAAAATGAACAAGAAATGAGGCTGCCTTCGGATCCTTTATATAGAGGCTGGAACCTCGGAGTACGCGGGGCGTACAGGCGTACGCAGCGCGTACGCGTCCGACATCGTCATTGCATGCGTCATCCGAAGTGTCGACACTATCGGAGTTACGCGATAGCGTAACCTCGTACGCGGGGCGTACTCCGGATTACACCGGTGACACGGCTTCGGATAATACCTCCGATTTTGAATTAAAAATAAATACAAAATGATTAATAAACTTCGGAAATTCATAACTTCTTCATACGAACTCCGTTTTCGACGTTCTTTATATCCACGGAAAGGTGAGACCACGCTCTACGACTTTCGTTTAGACTCCGTCGGCTAATTTTGACTTTATTTTTATTAATTATTTTTAATAGGCCGCGACAGAAACTTTCGTTATAAATTCATAACTTCTTCGTTTGACGTCCGTTCTCGCCTAACTTTTTATCGTTTCAATACCAACAATGAGATCTTCGATTCTCATTTAGATTGCTTCGGCTAACAACCGCTCGATCTCAATTCGAGTATTTCAGGCTGTATACCGCTAAGCCGGAATTTCGATAAATCATAACTTCCTCATACGAAGTCAGATTTGGGCGTTCTATATATATTCGGAAACCTCGTTTCGACTACTACAACATTAACCAAAGATATTAAGTTTATTTTACACTTAAATTTTGACGCTTATTTTTGTTCTTAATTAATCAGACCACATAATTAAGCAATTAAGCACAAAACACATAATACTCAAATAATACATTCTTATTATTTCAAAACGGGTTACAAAGGTTAACCTAGACTATTATATTGCTAAATATGGCAAGCCCGGAAACACAGGCGTTACACTTACTAACAAAGGCTCACTCAGACGAAAGCTGGTTATGGCATAGAAGACTGTCTCATCTTAATTTCAAGGATATCAATAAGCTGGTTTTAGGAGATCATGTTCGAGGTCTTCCAGTTCTCAAATTCGATAGAGAACAATGAGAAAGCAGAGTAGACAAAGTCATCCCTCTATTATCAATACAAAGGTGATAGAACCATTGGAACTATTGCACGTTGATCTATCTGGCCCCTCTTCTATTGAAAGCATTGGTGGAAACAAGTATATTCTGGTTATAGTGGACGATTTCTCTCGGTTCACATGGGTGTTTTTCCTTAAGCAAAAATCTGAGGCTACTCCAAAGCTCAAGCTCTTCATAAAGCAGGTAGAAGTTCAACTGAGGAAAGTTGTGTTGGGATAGTGTCTAAGGCTGTAACTATATCAGGCAAGTATTTGACCCGATTGTGCATGGTCCTTTTGGGTTACCTTCACCATAGCAACTTGATAGGATGATTTATTATGAGAGAATAAATATTATTAATATATTATGAGAATAATATAAGGAATAATAATATTGTTATTTGATTAATATAAGTCATAAATTAATTAGAATTAATTTGGTGACTTAAAGAGATTAATTAAATAAGAGGGTATAAACTGTCAATTGTTTGATAGTTACACTTTGGGCTGTAAGTCCTTCATGGATAGGGTTGGACGATTTCTACGGCTTGGGATAAGCCACAAATCGTCCAAGGACTTATCATGGAAAGGATTTGGATTGCTTTGAGTAAAGATTATCTAACTAGGGTTTAAGGGTGAAACCCTAGGAGCCTTACAAGTATAAATAGACCCTTGGGGCAAGGGAAATTGGCACCTCTGCTAAATCAAAGAAACCTTGGCCGATTTCTATTCCCTCTCCTCTCTCTCAAATTATCCTCTTGCTAGTTGGTGTTTGTAAGCCATTAGAGGAGTGATATTTGTGACTCTAAAGCTCCAAGAACAAGAAGATCAAACAAGTGTTTCAAGGTAAGCTTCTAACTTTGATTTTGTATTGTTCTTATACTCTATTAGCTATTAGAAGTCTTGGATCCAATGCATGTTTAACTAGATAAACCTAGATCCAAGCATTAGGGTTTGCATGTACACATAGGAATGTTCATATGGCCAAAACCCATAAGTGGTATCAGAGCCTAGATTGGTTTCTATTAAATTGATGCTTGATTGTTTGTTTCTTACTTGCAAAATTCGAATTTTGTGTTTCTATGTCATGAACTCGATGAGTCCCATAGTGGACTCGACGAGTTGGCCTGACTCGATGAGTCCAGTTGGGAACTCGGCGAGTCCAAGCGTCAGGAAGAGCTAAAATCGGGATTTTTTGATATTTATCTTATGGAAACTTGCCTTTATCATATTACATCAACCCTAATCCGATTTTTTGATATATATGACTATAATCTTCATCTAATTAAAGATATTTATCAGTTAATAAAATATTTAATTTCCTTATGTGATAATTAATTAATTATTTTGATTAAATTGGTAAATTATTTTGCAAGAAATCATTAAATAAATCAAATATGGATAATTATGGAATTAATTGTTAATTAAGATTATTTGTTATTTGATCCTCCATGTTTCAAATGTTTAAAACTTGCCCTCAAGTTTTGAAATTTATGTTTTGTGATTAAAAGTTTTAATTTAGACAATTTAAATTTCAAACCCTAGAATTTTACAAGTTTAAAATACAACCCTATACTAATATAATATTACAAGATTAATATATATATATATATATATATATATATATATATATATATATATATATATATATATATATATATATATGTATGTATAACTAAAATGCTAGTCTTACCGTTAGTAGGCCTCATTCACGAAGCCGATCTATAAGGTGGGTATAAGGTTGTGGCCTATAAAATGGCGCTTAATGGGTGTACACTCACACCCACCGCTTGCTTGATCGGTGGAGGGTCGTTAGCCGAACGGGTAGGATAGGGCAACCTCATCCTCTCATTAAAAGTATAATATGAAATACAAAGTAACTACATGTTTTTCAAAAAAAAATTCCCAATCTTAGTTACTTTAGGAAAAGTGAATTGATGCAATCCCATGAAATTACACTTTGCACCTTGCTAAGAAGTTAGTGGAGCGTGTGTGGTTTACCAGCACACTAATTGGTTCTAAGCGAAGGTGGCAAAGGGTGATTCATTGTTTATCATAGTTCGATGGAGCGTGTGTGGTTTACCAGCACATCGAATAGGTGATCGTTGCAATGAAGGCACCATGTGAATTTGCATGGTAATTCACACCCGCTTTGTGATCCTCGGTATCCCAGTCACAAACAAGAGGGGCATATCGAGATTTAAACATGCCATTGAAAAGGTTCAATGAATCTCATCTAACCCTAGGAATTCTCAAATACATTTAGAACTTAAAGTTAGGTTTTCATGATGGAGAATTAGTAAATCGTCATTCACTTACCTTCAAATTGTTTGCATGTTAGATTACGGCATCCCTTTTCTAATATGAAAATATTGTTGTTGGATCCTAGCCCTAATTTTTCTTATTGGGTGATAATTAGGGATTCATATTCTAATCTATCTTTGTCCTTTCTATTTGTAGATGTCGAACGCAAACAACGCTGCTGCTAGTTCATTCACATTGATGAGCCTTTGTCAAAAGGTCACTTTCGATGGGACGAACTTTAGCGAATGGATAAGATACATTCGCACTATTGCTCGCTATGAGGACAAAGAGTATGTCCCCGATGAGAAGCTCGAGAAAATCAACCCTAAAATCGCTACTCCGGCTGAGATGACCGCTTTTGAAACTCACGAGCATGATGCAACGAAGGTACATTGCATCATGATAGCCACTTTGAGCTCCGAATTCCAAAAGTCCTATGAGGACATGTACCCGTTCGAGATGCACCAAGACTTGTTGGAGAGATACCAACAAAACGTGAGACAAGAGCGTTATGATATTTTCATTAACATGATTTCCGCTAAGATGGGTCATGGAGAGTCTCTTACCGTGCACCTGCAAAAGATGCAAAGGTATGTCGACCGTCTTCACAAGTTGAATGTTGACTTTGGGGAAGACTTGGCGATCGACATGGTGCTTCACTCTTTGCCTCCAAGTTATAATCAATTTAAGATGACCTAACATATGAACAAAGAAGAGGTCACCCTAAGCAAGCTCCAAGGTCTCTTGAGGGTCGCTGAGAGCAACTTCAAGGACAAGTCTGTTGCACCAACTCCCAATCCACCCACTGCTCCAGTCTTGGCTATTGGACAAGGAAGGGGAAAGAAGAGGAAGGCTTCGTCTAAGAACCATCGCAAGGTTAAGCCCCGAGATGGTGCCTCTTCCAGTGGGACCAAAGTTGATCCTGCTAAACCCTGCCCTAACCCAAAGGAGGCAGAGTGCCACCACTGCCACAAGATAGGACATTGGAAGAGAAGCTGCCCAGAGTACGTGCAAGCCATCAAGGAAGGAAAGATCAAGCCGTCTTTCGCCGGTATTTATACAATTAAATCTAATGAATCATCACATGCTATTTCTTGGGTTCTTGATACCGGTTGTGGTTACCACATTTGTTCTAATGTGCAGGGACTAAGAAGAAATAGAGACGTGGAGCATGGAAGGATAAATCTAATCATGGGGAACAGAAGATCGTCGCCTGTGACCAAGATTGGAGTGTATTCTTTAGTGCTTAGGAATGGTTTATCTTTAGATTTGAACAATTGTTGCTATTCTCCAGAAATGGCTAGAAAACATCATTTCATTTCATGGTTTGTTTAGACAAGGTTTTAGATTTTCTTAGAATGGTTCTATTTTGGCTTATCTAAATGGTGTCTTTTATTTTGAAGTTATACCATGTAATGGAATTTATGAAACCGTTATGATTGTAGATAACTTAGGAAATGATGTTTTATGCATGGATTCTTCCAATAGTATGGATAGAGCATCCTTGTGGCATTGTCGTCTTGGACATGTCAACAAGAAACGCATAGCCCAACTCCAAAAGGATGGAGTGTTGGAGTCATTCGACCTTAGGGAAGATGACATATGCGAATCTTGTTTACTTGGAAAAATGACTAAGTCGCCCTTCACAAGTACGTGTGAAAGGGGGGAGGGTCTATTGGACCTAAAACATACCGATGTATGTGGACCGTTTAGATCAACCATGAAGGATGGGAACCGCCTCTACGTGACTTTTACCGATGACTATAATAGATATGGGTATATCTACTTAATCAAGCGAAAGTCAGAAAATTTTGAAAAGTTCAAAGAGTTCAAGAATGAAGTGGAGAATCAATTGGGCAGGAAAATCAAGATGCTTCGATCCGATCGAGGAGGAGAGTACCTAAGTCTTGAATTCCAAGATTATCTCAAGGAGTGTGGAATAGTTTCACAATTGACGCCACCTAGGACACCACAATTGAATGGTGTGGCAGAAAGGCGTAATCAAACCTTGTTGGACATGGTTCGCTCTATGATGAGTCGTGCTTCACTATCAATCTGTTTTTGGGGGTATGCCTTAGAGACTGCCGCCCATATCCTTAACCGAGTCCCTACTAAGAAGGTTGCCAAAACACCTCACGAGATGTGGACAGGGAAAGCTCCCTCGTTGGCACACATCAAGGTTTGGGGTTGTGAGGCTTTTGTAAGACGAGATACTCACGACAAGCTCGAACCTCGTAGTGAGTGGTGTATTTTCATCGGCTATCCGCAGAAATCCTTTGGATATCTCTTCTATAGACCGAAGGACAATGTTGTCTTCGTTGCGAGGAGAGGAGTTTTCCGAGAGCGAGAACGCATAAGCCAAGGAGACAGTGGGAGGCAAAGCGAGCTTGAAGAGATTCAAGAATCGATAGATGAAGGAACCTATACCGCTAGCACTCAACCCGAGGAGGAAGCTCCGGTTGAACCGATTGACGAATCCTTACCTCTTATACGTTCTGAAAGAGTTAGAGTTCAACCCCAGTTTTATGGTTTTCATATTACTACCGAAGGGGACACGTATATTAGTGATGGTACACTAATAAATCTTGATGAACCTAATAGCTATAAGGAAGCCATGGCAGGCCCGGAGTCTACGAAATGGAAAGAGGCAATGGATAGCGAGATCCAATCCATGTATGATAACCAAGTTTGGAATTTGGTTGATAATGTGCCCGGACGTAAGACCGTTGGGTGCAAATAGATCTTCAAGAAGAAGACCGACATGGATGGAAACGTACACACATATAAAGCGCGATTGGTCGCGAAGGGTTTTACTCAAACTCCCGGAGTTGACTATGATGAGACCTTCTCACCAGTTGCGAAGATAAAATCTATTAGAGTGATGTTACCTATTGCCGCATTTCATGATTATGAGATTTGGCAAATGGATGTCAAGACCGCTTTCCTTAATGGGAAGTTGGCTGAGGATGTTTACATGGCTCAGCCAGAGGGGTTTGTGGATCCGAAGCATCCGAATAGAGTGTGTAAGCTTGAGAAGTCCATTTATGGACTTAAGCAAGCATCTCGTAGATGGAATCTTTGCTTCGATGAGAAAGTCAAAGAGTTTGGATTTGTACGAAGAGAAGATGAATCGTATGTATATGTCAAAGCCAGTGGGAGTATAGTTAGCTTTCTCGTTCTATATGTCGATGACATATTACTCATAGGAAACGACATCCCGACTCTGCAGGAGGTTAAGTCCTGGCTCGGGAAATGCTTCGCTATGAAGGACCTCGGAGAGGCTTCCTATATTTTGGGAATAAGGATAGTAAGAGAGAGAAGTAAGAGACTAATAGGACTTAGTCAGAACACTTACTTAGAGAAGGTACTAAAACGTTTTAGTATGGAAAACTCAAAGAAGGGAGAATTACCGATACAAAGTAATGCCAAGTTGAGTAAGACTCAAAGTCCGAGTTCCGAAGCTGAAATAGCATAAATGAGCCGAGTACCATACGCTTCCGCAGTTGGCTCAATCATGTATGCTATTACTTGTACTCGCCCTGATGTAGCCTTTGCTTTGAGCATGGTTAGCAGATATCAAGGGAATCCTGGCAGAGCACATTGGATTGCGGTTAAGAATATCTTTAAGTACCTTCGGAGGACGAAGGAATGGTTCTTAGTCCTCGGAGGGAGTGATGACTTGAAGGTGCGAGGGTATAGTGACGCCAGCTTTCAGACCGACAGGGACAACTACCATTCGCAGTCGGGCTGGGTCTTTACCCTGAATGGAGGAGCAGTGACTTGGAAAAGTTCCAAGCAGGAAACCGTAGTTGATTCAACATGCGAATCAGAGTACATTGCAGCGAACGAAGCGTCGAAGGAGGCAATATGGTTAAAGAACTTAATTGGTGATCTTGGAGTTGTACCCGCCATAAAGGAGCCCATGGAGATTTTTTGTGATAATGAAGGAGCGGTTGCCTTAACCAAGCAACCAAGGGATCATGGTAGATCTCGACACATCGACAGAAAATATCACTTTATTAGACATCGTGTAGAAGAAGGACAACTCGTAGTGAAGAGGATATCATCAGAAGATAACCCAGCAGATCCGCTTACGAAGGGACTGAGTAGGGTTAAGCACTTGCAGCATGCTAGGAGTATTGGGCTGAAGGATGATATTAGCATAAATTAGATACTAGTAGAAACGTGTAATAGATAAATGTAATTAACATTTGATGATTAAATAAAAGAGTATTATTTATGAGTAATGTTACTGTCTTATGTTAATTGTTTAACTATTGTTTCATTTTGCATGTTTTGACTTCCAGAATAATTGAATTTATTAACAATAATCGAATTATTCAAATTGTCCACAATCGTTCATATGTTGGAAGTAGATATGAATGAATATTGTCATGAATTGGTGTGTAGATTGTTTAAATGGTATTAGACATAGCAAAGGGTTGCTACAGCATTCATGAGTGCTTATGAACTAGTTTTGAGCATTGGAAACCCGCGCTTGCTAGAATCACCTTATGGAATATGATATAAAAGGGTGATCACAAGACGATAATATCATATAGTCTTAAAACCTAGATATATGGTTTGTTATTTGTTAATTGGTTGTACATTGATAATGCGAAAACGCATCAGTAACTCGGTGTTAGAAAACGCATTGTTGTGTATAGCTGATTAATGAATAAGTAAATGCATATATATATATATATATATATATATATATATATATATATATATATATATATATATATATATATATATATATATAAGTCGAAGTTTATCTGTTACTTTTATCTCAAGAGGGTAAAAGCGATATCTCGGCCGCTCGATGATTTGATTTGACTTATGTGTCGGGCCCGGTCAGAACTGAATTGATGTGTTCGATTAAGTTCTATGTCAAATAAATCGGAGATCGAGAAACCAAATGCTAGACAAATTATTCCATAGAATTGTTAGCATGATATCTAACAGAGGACTGTACGATCCCTTATCTAAAGGACAAGATTGATTAGATCATAGTTTGACAGCATCTTTGAGAGCTACGATTGCAAACAGAATTGTACTTGTGCATATAGTTACTAGAATTATCCAAGTGGGAGACTGTTGGAATAGTGTCTAGAGCTGCAACTATATTAGGCAAGTATTTGACCCGATTGTGCATGGTCCTTTTGGGTTGCCTTCACCATAGCAACTTGATAGGATGATTTATTATGAGAGAATAAATATTATTAATATATTATGAGAATAATATAAGGAATAATAATATTGTTATTTGATTAATATAAGTCATAAATTAATTAGAATTAATTTGGTGACTTAAAGAGATTAATTAAATAAGAGGGTATAAACTGTCAATTGTTTGATAGTTACACTTTGGGCTGTAAATCCTTCATGGATAGGGTTGGACGATTTCTAGGGCTTGGGATAAGCCACAAATCGTCCAAGGACTTATCATAGAAAGGATTTGGATTGCTTTGAGTAAAGATTATCCAACTAGGGTTTAAAGGTGAAACCCTAGGAGCCTTACAAGTATAAATAGACCCTTGGGGCAAGGGAAATCGGCACCTCTGCTAAAGCAAAGAAACCCTGGCCGATTTCTATTCCCTCTCCTCTCTCTTAAATTATCCTCTTGCTAGTTGGTGTTTGTAAGCCATTAGAGGAGTGACATTTGTGACTCTAAAGATCCAAGAGCAAGAAGATCAAACAAGTGTTTCAAGGTAAGCTTCTAACTTTGATTTTTTATTGTTATTATACTCTATTAGCTATTAGAAGTCTTGGATCCAATGCATGTTTAATTAGAGAAACCTAGATCCAAGCATTAGGGTTTGCATGTGCACATAGGAATGTTCATATATTGCCAAAACCCATCAAGTTGTTCGTAACGTAAGAAGTGACAACGACTTGGAATTCAAGAACAAGGATTTTGAAGATTTTCTTTCTGAGAAGGGAACGAATCATAATTTCTCGGCTCCATATACTCCACAGCAGAATAGAATCGTTGAAAGGCGAAACCGATCTCTGTGTGAAGCAGCTCGAACGATGTTATGTTTTGCTTCCTTGCCTTTATATTCCTGGGCTGATGCAATTGTTGTTGCTTGTTATACTCATAACAGATCATATCTAAACAAACGATTATCTATCACTCCTTACAAGATCTTGAACAATCGCAAACCGAATGTGAAATTCTTTCATGTGTTCGGTTCAAGATGCTTTGTCTTCAACTACAAATAGAATCGAAACAAGTTTGATGCTAAGGCTGATGAAGGAATATTCTTAGGTTACTCCCTGCACTCTAAGGTGTATAGAGTTCTAAACAAGCGCTCTAAGAAGATTGAAGAAACATACTATGTCACTTTTGACGATAGCTATGTTAAAAAGATGAAGACAACCGAAGGTGAAATGCAGGAAATCTTTCCAAAGACCAGTCAAGTTACAGCTTCTATCTCAAATCTTTTCGAGCAATATATGCTTCTCTTTGATGAGCCTCAAACAGCAATCGATTCTGAATCAAAGGTGAAAGACAACAAGGTTGATTGTCTAAAGAAAATCATTGACGATGCTGCTCAAAAGATGGTTGTTGATCAACTTAAAGCAACCGAGAGGCCAAACTTAGGTGAACCTTCGAATGACTGTCCTTCTTTCCAAGGGGAGGGTCCGTCTCCACAACAAGATCAAGGTTCTTCATTCTAGGGGAGAATTCAATGTCACAATCATCCAGCTTTACTGAATGTCCAAATGAAGGGGAATATTTCTGATCCAGAAGTTGAACTCCTATCATCATTCGAGGGGGAGAGTACACATGTCAATGATGATGATACTCTATCTGAATTGGAAGAAGAAATCAATGCAAAATTGGATCCCTCTTGTGATCCAAATTACCCACCTCTTATTAAATGGACCAAAGATCATCCACAAAGTCAAATCATTTGGGGAATCTTCAGAAAATGTGTTAACTCGATCACAGATCAAAGCGAAACAAGTTGCACTCTTTTCTCAAGTAGAGTTTTGCATGTTCAACTCCTTTGTTTCCAAAGTTGAACCGAAGACTATTAATTCAGCACTTGATCATTCTGACTGGGTTCAAGCCATGCAAGATGAGTTGAATGAGTTTGAAAGAAACAAAGTATGGCGCCTTACTCCAACTCCATAGGATGCTTCGGTTGTTGGTCTCAAATGGGTATTCAGAAATAAGATGGATAAGGAGGGGAACGTGATTCGTAACAAAGCTCGGTTGGTTGTGAAAGGCTACTGTCAGGAAGAAGGTATCGATTATGAAGAGACCTTCGCTCCTGTTGCAAGATTAGAGTCCATTCGTATCTTTCTTGCCTATGTTGCATACAAAAACATTGAAGTCTATCAGATGGACGTCAAGTGTGACTTTCTCAACGGAGAACTTGAAGAAACTGAGTACGTTGAGCAACCGCCAGGCTTCGTGAATGAGAAGTATCCAGATCACTGTTACATACTTGACAATGCAGTATATGGCCTAAAGCAGGCTCCCAGAGCATGGTATGAAACTCTAACTCAATTCTTAAAAATGCCTAAATTCAAACAAGGTTCCGTTGACCCAACCTTCTTTCGTAAGAGAGAGGGTAACCACCTTATGATAGTCCAAATTTATGTTGATGACATCATCTTCAGCTCCACGAATCCCAACTTAATAGCTGAATTCAGGAAATTGATGGAAACTAAATTTGAGATGAGCTCAATGGGTCTAATTAACTTTTTACTTGGATTAAAGATTAGATAGGGACCCGAAGGCATTTTTATCAATCAGGAGGCATACATCAAGTCACTGCTTGCTAAATTTGGTATGATGGGAGACTCCAAAGTTAAAGTTCCAATGGCTTTTGGGACAGAGCTTACACCCTCATTGGAGAAGCCAGCCGCTGACATGACACTTTATCGTTAAATGATTGGGTCTCTAATGTATCTCACAGCTAGTAGACTTGACATCATGTTTTCAGTCTATTATTGTGCCAGATTCCAAGCTAACCCATGCGAACCTCATATGCAAGTTGTGAAAAACATCTTTCACTATCTGAAGCAAACCTCCTCTCTCAGTCTGTGGTATCCAGCCAACTCAGGATTCTTTGTCCAAGTGTTCTCAGATGCTGACTTAGGTGGCTGTGGAATGGATCGTAAGAGTACCACTGGCGGATGTCAATTTCTCGATGGCAAATTGTTTAGTTGGCAATCAAAGAAACAAAATTGTGTTTCTCTCTCCACTGCAAAAGCTGAATACATCGCTGCAGCATCATGCACATCTCAAGTTGTATGGATACAAAGTCAGCTTAGAGATTACGGGCTGAACATGAAGAAAATCCCACTATATTGCGACTCTGAAAATGCAATTAGGATTTTTCAGAACCCTGTGCAACACTCAAAGACTAAACATATAGCACTGAGGTATCACTTCATCAAAGATTACGTGGAAGATGGCAACATGGAAATTCACTTCGTAAGGACGACTGATCAATTGGCATATATATTCACTAAGGCTTTACCTAAAGCAAGTTTCAACAAAATTTTGCAAGGCCTAGGAATGATGGAAGCAGAATATGTACCAAAATCGTCTTCGCTTCAATAAAGGTAAGAAGCGAAATAGAGTGAATCGAAATGAACTGAACGTTCGGTCTATTTCGGGTTCGATCTATTTCGGGTGAAGCTCGACCATGAACCGAAATGAACCGAACGTTCGGTCCATTTCGGGTTCGGTCCTTCTGAACTTGTTCGCTTCTTTTTCTTATCAAGGTATTTTGATTGTATTCTTTTGTACTCTATTTTAAATACTTTCTTTTAATTTATTTCATAAAATCCAAAAATATATATTTATTTTCTATTCACTTACTACATGTCCCTAGAAGCATGTTGCTGCATGTTGACTAAAGCCTCGACAGATTTTGAGTGAAGCTTTAATAACATGATACATACAAATCATGTTTTCCCAAACTAGGCTGTCATATTCACTCTAATCATGAGCTACCTTACTCTACTCATATTGAGTTTAGAGTTTTCTGCTTAGTCCTTCTTTTATAGCAGAGGTACATTCGCTTCTTATACCACCTATATCATTTTTCTTCATTACACTTCATCTCACCAATATAACCCTTGAGACTCTCAGTATTTACCACTGAGGTTTATGGTTATACAAAAATCTGTGTTAATGATCTTAGTTTCGTGTCACAACGTACTAAGTGAAACCCACCATTCAACACCATTTAATGAATTGACGGTACAACATCACTATGTTACAAATTTTAAATGAAATCTCCTTTTATTTTGCGTGATTCTTCTGAAAATTTCTATTACCAAGATTTTTTCTTCCCCAAGGATCCAGTTAATTTTTTTTTTTGAGATTTCTCATTTTTTTTCACCAGTCAATAAATATCTTTCCTACCTACTTCTTCACCAGATCACATTGATCTCACAAGTACTTCGTTCAGTTTCGATCTTATATCAATTCTCGAAATCATGAATTGAAGCGAAAGCCACCCTTTATAAGCTTTAATTCAAAAGATGCCTTTCAATACTTCTTAACAAGTTATTGATCGTTATTTGATGGGAAGCCACACAAGCTCTTTAAAGTCTCTCTTGACTTTGAAGGAAGAGATTCGTGTCCATAATCAATTGCTTTATGTCTCAACAAGACATCACCACTACCCACAAAAAGTTTGCTTTATTTCTTTATCTTTTACACTCTATGCACAAAAATATTTGATTTTCCAAAATCTAGTTATAATTAATGATGCCCGACTTGTTCCGGCTTCGTTTCTTCAAGTATTCCAATGCTCAATAAAGTTAAAAGGAAATGAAGGTTCATGTGAAATATGGGGTGACGTTTGGGATAAAGTTAAAGCTGAGTCAGTAGTTATCCAATCGTTTTGACGATTTGAACAAACGCTTTTTATGGAATGGCATGTAAAAAGGAAACGTCCTTTCTCTGTCCTGCGTCATCGTCGGGTATGACAACTGTTCACTCCATCACATCAGGCACGGTTTCAAATTAATCCAAGATATCAGCCGGATTTTTCTCTCTCCTACTAGTACGTATAAAAGGATCAGGCACACTCCATTTTACCCTTTTATCACTTTCATATTCTCTCAACGGAAAAGAGTGATTTCTCTCATTGTTCACCTTCTTCCTCTCAAAGCTTCAACAATAGTAGACTCCTCTTCAGTTCACGACACGCCTGTTTAACAAACCCTCCTCACCATCAAACCTCAATAAAACCTGATCATCGATCTTACTCCTTTAATCTATGAACCCTACATGCTATATGTCGTCGAGTGTCTGAAATACTCGCCTCTTGTCGACGCTCTGTCTAAGGTCGAGGTTGTTCCCATGTCCTGCCTCTCCCTCATCTATTCAAATGCTTACCACAACAAGGTTGCTGAGAGGATTCACTTTGAAGTCCACAATGAGAAGACTTCCATCTCCAAGAACCGCTTTTGTGCCCTAATTGATCTCTCTCAAGAACCAACTTTGGTAAACCCTGAATCGATCACTATTGGTCAACTGTTCTCCATGTTCTATCAAATGGGGTACACTGAAACCCTAGCCACCATTACCAAGTTCAAGAAATCATGCCTTCCTCCTCAATAGAATGGCCTCTTCACTCTACTGTTCAAAGGAATCTCTAAGCGAAGCGCTGGCTCGGATGAAGCAAGCATGTCATTTGTGACTGTGCTTTATGGGCTATATCATGGGATTAATTTGGACTATGGGTCCATCATCTGGCAACAACTGGTTCAAAGCTTGTATTTTTCCTCAAGACACTTAGAGATCTCCTGTGGAAGGTACCGGTCCATCATCACAAAGTGGGCAATGGATTGTCTCCACGTTCCAATCATGGAGGACTCTCTTCTCTCCTCGATCGCCACCTTTCACACCACTAAGATAATCGTCACTGATCCTACCAAATACTCCTTCATTGGATCGATCCCTTACACCATGCTTGCCAGTGTGTCTGAAGCGAGCAATGTTTTGCAACAATACAGGAAGATTCCTTCTTCGGGTCCAAGGGAACTCATGTCATCCATGGTTCGCTCCATTGAAGAGACTGACAAGCCAACCAAGAGGGGAAAGAAAACTGAGACACAGAAGGAGGCGAAGGTTTCAAAACCAACCAAGGGTCAAACCCCTAAGAAGCGAAAGTCAGACAAGGCTGCCCCATCACAGCCTCAACTGAAGAAGCAGAAAAAGCCCGATCGGAGACTCATGCTCCAATCTTCAAGCGATTCAGACTCGGAGTATGTTCCTCCTAAACAAAAATCTGCTCCTCCTTCATAATCTGAAAGCGAAAGCTCTGATGAGGAGGCTTCGGGTCGTGGTGATACCCCGCCTCACTCGCCTACCCCAGAAATACCTGTTCGCTCCCAACCTCCTTCTCCTCCACCTGTTTCTGTACCAATATTCATCCCTCTAATTTTCCCATCACTACCTCTCAACCATCAACCACTATTCCCATCCCTGATCCAATCTTCACAGACACTACCACTACCACCACTACTACAGGGGCTCATTCTACAGCACCCACACCACCTGTTACAACCGAACCACCAGTAACAACCGAACCTCCCACCATTACAAAACCCTTATCACCTACCCCATCCACTAACCCCACCCCAGTTCTAGGCGGTGAGGACTTGGAATTTGATTCCACTTATTTTAGTCCTTACCATGTACAAAGTGATGAAGACGAAGATGCACTTGTCACCAAGCGTCATCTCAAAGCAGTCAACGAAAAACTTGATCAGCTGCTTTCCTCCTCTTCCTCTGGGGCCTATTCAGATGTTGCTCTCAAAGCATTGTTCTGTTGTCCCAGAACATAATGCCTCCCTCACTACTGCAGCTAAGGCTATAGACGCCTCCACTTCCCAATGCTAGAAGGCCTCCCTTGTTGTTGAGGCTTCCACGAAGGAATGCAAAGAGGCGACCACAAAAGTTGATAAACTAATTTCTGAAGCTTATTTGTATCTAGATTCTTTGGAGGCGGCTGCTCAGAAGAACTCTCAGATCGTGAACGCTTCGGTTGATAATCTTCAGCGTTCTCTTCAAGCTGAGAGTTTTAGTCCCTTTGCATTTATAGTTTGTATATCTTATGTGGTTCAATATACTTAGTTCACTACAAACAATGCTCTGATACCAATCTGTCACACCCCTAAACCAGAACGACGGAATCGTTCGAGGGCCGATGACTTCATGTAGTATCATAACAGTTGAATAAATAGTAAAGAAAGCAAACACAACCATCATAAATATAATTTAAAAAGTTACATTGTTGATTGTATTACATGTTTCAAAGGAAATTTCATTATGATGATATAATAAGTTTGAAATTGACACCTTAGTATCCCTTCCCAAAAGCAGTTGTTACTTGTATTACTGAATCCCTGAGAAATACAAGTAGTTTTATAACCGTACTATTGACCAGACTGCCTATTACAATGTTCTTTAGGCATTGGAGTGATATGACATTTGTCACCCCAGACCTGCCGATCCAATTGTAGCTAACAGTTTAGGTACGGGATTGTCAATCCCGTATAGATCTATACACAACTATCATGCTCTCCCTACAAGAGATCATGGTATATAATGTAGGACTTAAAATGCGTACGTGAAAGTACGTGAAGTCAAATGTCTCACAAAGTTTGTATCAAATAGAGTTAGGTATGAAAACTCCATTGTTCTTGTAATGTAAGTATTTCCTTTCTATAGTGTTTATAGAGTGTAAACTATCATGAATATCTCATAAATTATACCTATTATAGTTTTCCAAAGATGTATTTCATTTGCATGATGAACCATAATGTGTTATTAACTTTGTATGTAAAGTATAACATTTGTAATAATGTTATTCTGTGTGTTTAACATTTATACACCAAATGTAGATAAAGTATTTGAAACTGTATGTAACGATTTGGATTTTAACATAAGTTTTTCTTGCGTTTCACTTGTATCTCCCCCCCCCCCCCCCCCCCCCCCGCAATAAAACATAGAAAATACGTGAAAATGTAGGGGTATGAACTCACCTGGAAAGATTGATAATTTGAAGAAAACGAGACTTTTCTCGGGCAACACTTCAACCGGAAGGAAGTGAGTTTCTCGGGTATTTCGGAGCTTCGAACCTTCGTCGGGACTTGGATACGTAACCAAGGCGTCGAGGTAGTCTCGAGGGGCTCGGAAGTGAAAAAGTGGGAGAGAAATGGTGTGAATTAGCAAATACAGCCGACACCCTCACATCCTTATTTATAGGGGTGGAGGCAGCTTCGTATGCTGGGCGTACTCCGAAGTACACGGGGCGTACCCTCGTCAGCAGCTCGTACGTCATGCATGATGTCTTTCTCGTCTGCCAGACTTCGGATGGGACGAGGGTAGAGGGGCGTAAGGGAGACGTGGCCGATCCGAGGCCCGTATGGACGCTGGGCGTACCCTCGTACGCCGGGCATACCCCCTGGTTTGTCCCTCAATCTTCTAAAATGCGTAAGTTTTGCATAAGAGCTCCGTTTTTTGACGTTCTTTATATCCATGTGTAAGTGAGAATATAATCTAAAACTTTCATTTAGATTTTGTTGGCAAATTTTGACTTTATTATTAATTATATATTTTTAATAGGCCGGGACAGGAAGATACCATTAAAAATTCATAACTTCTTCATCTGATGTCCATTTTCGTCTGTCTTTTTACCGTTGTACTACTATTCTCGAGATCTTAAACTCTGATTTAGGTTGTGTCAGAAAACTATCGCTCGATCTCTATTTCGAGTTTTTAGTTGTCTACCGCTACTCCGAAACTTAGAAAAATCCTAGCTTCCTGATACGAAGTCAGATTTGGACGTTCTTTTTATGTATGTTCACGGTTTAATGATATCTATGACATTCGTTTAGATACTTAAGGCTAAAAACTATTTTATTGAAATTTCGCGTTTTACGCTTAATAGTGTTTTACCGGTTTTGCTGCAGATTTTCAATTGGTCATAACCTTTCGTTAAAACTCAGTTTTGAGTGTTCTTTATATTTTTGAAAACCTAGTTACAATATCTTTTACTTTATGTATCCCAATTGAGACTTTTGAACATTTCATTTCTGATGCTATTTTTTTTATTGATTTATTAATTCAAAATAGATTTCAATACTTGACTTTTGTCATTACGTTGACCTGAAATATCGGGTTGTCACACAATCTTTTATATTATCTCTTGATTGAATATTGGATCAAAATGCAGTATATCACGTGCATGCTCTTTGTTCAGTTTTGTAACTCCAATCATTTTCTAAGACATCAGTGATTGATACCCTCGCCTATATAAGGCTGCAAATGGTATGACCTTGACAATGGCATGATAACTTTCGTTGAAGGAAAAACCCAATTAACGAAAATGAGTATCCCCTATAATATCCAAAGTCTATCATACAGGTTCAGAGCATATTATCGTCCTGACCATTAGGGATGAATATATATGTTTATGCCTAAGCGTGCGCCCAAGGATTTTGATGATTGTCAAAATTGTTAGATCAATCTACTATCTTAGTTGGAGATGATAACGATCGGCATCTCGTGTAGTCTGACGATTTCTTTGTCCTGTTGTATTCAGTTTTTCCATTTCACATTGTTTTTAGATTAGTGGAAAGCGGGCAGGCTTGGTCAATCAGTGGACCACTACCTGAATAAAATCACAACCACTATGTTTCTTTGGGTATCTTTTGTATAAAGTCCACCGACGCTGGTTCCCACTTTTACTTAGGTATTTCTTTATCATTACGTTAGTCCTGAGTGTTTCTGACACTCTGCATTTGGTATAAGTTTGTTATTTGTCCACTCAATTGGTAATCTCTACTTTCATGCATGTTCATAAAGTATCACGTCCGGTCATCCTTGAACTTGACTTGTTTATCCGGTCTTCATAGAGCTTCACTCGTGAAGTTTTTCATTCTTAGAGTCTCGAGTTAAACTTCTCGGATTTGAGCTGTAGGTTGTAAATGGATATTTATAGTTAATATTCTTGAATATCTTCAAGATCAATGGTGTTCCCATTGTCCTCTTTGCATATGAGCTCTCTCTCTCTCTCTCTCTCTCTCTCTGTGTGTGTGTGTGTGTGTGTGTCCCTCTCTCTCTCTCAAAAGACTCCCTTCATGCTACAAAGACCACGTTCTGTCAGTCCTTCAGCCGTGGTGTGCAACGTAAATCAGTGATCATAGTTATTGAACATACATTGAATAGTACAAATATAATCTTCTATTATTACCGAAATATAAATTACATTAACAATGACTATTGTTAAATCGTGACACACGTCTAATAATCCGACGTATACAATTGTATAGTATAATTAATAGAGAGTCTTCTGAGCGAACATTTCCGACCTGCTAAATAACCTGAGAATACATGTATTTAAAATACGTCAAGAAAATTGTTGGTGAGTTCTACAGGTTTTGACACGAAGTATTTTTATAACCAAAAGTGTTTTGTAAAACATCTCTAGTTGATCTACTTTTGTAAATGCGTATTTTTTTTATCAAAAGTAAAAATATAAAAGGGTTTTAAAAGTGTATTTAGACTCATTAAAAAAATATATCGTTTGCTCAAATCCAAATATAACCATTTGTCGAATATATATGTGAATGAAATTTATAACAAATCTGTACGGTTCTCATGACCAAAAAAAATCTTTTTATATAAAGATTTGGAATAACAGTTTATATAAAAGAAAGTCATATCACTCTTTGTGAATACATAAAAGATCCAAATTTACTCTTGAAACCTTGTACAAGCATTCGCATAGTTTATATGTAAAACTCATTCGTTTTGAATTTATAAACTTTGCGAATTCGTGTCGTGGTATTACTTAAGTATCATCTTATTTAATTTGGGAACCGACACTTAACCAAATGGGCAAACTCCTCCCACATACATAACGTGTTTTCGTACAAGAACAAGGGTTCAAATAAATAACTTATTAGTTGTAAGTTATGAATCTTTAATCAGTCGTCTCATGATATTAATTAAATGTTATCAACTTAATTTATGGTATTGACACTTATCGTATTGAGTCACAAGCTATCCCACTACATATAATCTCTTTAAACTAGAATAAGAGGAAAAAATCTCTGTATACTATCCTATTTCCATCCTATATGGTAACAGTAGTACATCTTGGGTCTTAAATGAGGTCATAACTAAACTGTGACGAACACCTCTGCAACAACACTGGAAAGTTGTGTTGAAAGCCCATACCACATATTTGATGACATGATAAAAAAATTAGTGGAGGCAACGCGAACGCCCAAATTCGACTCGTCGGCCGATGGTTGTAGCTAGCACCCGGTGGCAGGATGTCAACCTATTTAAGTATGTGATCCTGAACTTATACTCGACATTCCTCGTTCCATACAAATTAACGCTTATGACATAGAGGACTTTCCTGAAAGATGTACAGTCTAAGAATTGTTACAAACGTAGCCCACGCACTTCAGGAAATGATCCTAACTCATAAAGATTTCAGAAACGAACGTAATTCCCATAGAATACCCCGTGGGTAGGTTGAATTCTAACAACATGTCTAGGCATCCTAATCAAAAACTTCCCGTTATAAGGTTTTTGAATACTTATAATTTTGTTGTATAGGAGTAATATTTGATCGAAGTTTTTAGTTTTTGAGGTTCGTCAGACTTAACATCTTAACAAATTTTAATGTTCAACGTGACGAAATTTGGACATCATAACGGATGTTTTGATAATATTTTCCAGATTTCAACCAATGTGAAACCAACAATTACCATAATATTATAATTTACGTGATTAAAACAATATAATATGTCACAAATAACGACTCTTAAGTTCTGAAGTTGATAATGTTATTTATCGCAATAAAATCCATAACTTAGTAGAATGAGTTATATATTTTTGTTTAATATAAAAATATATTAATAAATTTTACATTCATTTTCAATAATTTAAACTATTAACTATATATTTACATAGTCTTGATCTTTCCATCAAATGTGACAGTGTAATTTTCCTTCTACGCGATAAATATGTGGAATAATATTTTTGATTACATAATATCATAATGTACATATTAATAATCACGACAAACCAAAAACATATTAACTTTTAGCAATATACTTTAATTTGTATAGTTTATTAATGATTTATAGCACTTTAGATTGCTATTTAATAAGTTTTTGACGTATAATAAAGGATGATGCTATTTTGTGTATAAAACATGAAAATCATCAAAACTTTAGTAGACACACATATATTCTCCCCCAAATATTAAAACAGTAAAAGAGGGGCCCTAGAAACTCACTTTCGTAGCGTGAACGAGGCTCTAGGTGTGAAACTTGTCGTGAAAGTTGTTACGTGATGTTCCTTTCTCTTAAAACGAACCGCCAAGTATATTTATATTTCCTAATAAAGCAAAGGGTGGTTTTAGTATTAATTGTTAAGTATGTAGCGGTCTTTGTTAAAATAAATAGACTCTAGGGTTTGATTTTGCCAAAATCATACTTCAGGGACTGATATTGCTAATTATTCTCAAGACAGGGGTTAAACATATGGTTTTGAATCTGATTTGGAGCACCAGGACTTATTTTGTTAGGGCTTTCTGGTGGAGGGGCAATTCTGTTTAATTTAAATGTAGGTTTGAGTTACCCTTGACTTTTGACTGGGTCAAAATCGAAACCCGATTTCTGATTGAAGTCTCTATACAGTCGATCAAAAAGGCTCCAACAGGCGTCGTGTTCAAACGGACGATGGACAAGGAACGGGAACGAAAGAAATGGACGAATACAGTGAGAGGGGAAAACACGAAGGCTCGCAGGCACGACTTCGTTGCTCGACCGCGAGAAGGTTCATCTCCGGGGTTCGACTAGACTGAAGAACGAAGGGAGAAGCAGCGGATGCGCTCTCCTCGGTCGTCTGCTAGGTGCGAAGGAGACGAATGGATTGGCGACGTGTGCGATTGTCTCAGGGGTTTGACAAAGCCGAAGTGACGGAGAAGCAGCGAAGCTGCTGCGGTCTCGGTGGGGGCAGCGATGGGGCGATCGGCGGTTGAGAAACGAGGTCGATTGAAGGCAGTGGCAAGTTGGATCGGTGAATAGTGGTGGGGAGGTACAACTGATCTCCAGGGAGTCCTCGTGATTTCCATTCTCGTCTTCAGCAGTAGAACACAAAGAAGGAGCAGGGCATTTAGGTGATGATTCTTCAACAGGAAATGAACGGGATCAACAGGTATGACTTTTTGTTTTGTTTTGACAGAAATCAATAGATATAATCAGTGGTTTTAGGTGGGTGTTTGTTTGATGTTTAACAAAATTCAAAGGAGGAACAAGATGGATGTTTGGGTTTGCTTTTTCACAGGATTCGATAGGGTTGTTGCTGTTTAACAAGGGAAATAGGAAAACAGATGAGGGAAAGGGGTGTTTTTGGCTGATGAGGTTCAACAGGAAAAGGGGAAGGATGGGACTGTCTTGGCCGGCGACAGTCACCGGTCTTCTTCCTTATGTGGACGACGATCAAGAGGAACGACAAGGAGGGCTCAAGGTTGAGGGAGACGTATACTCATGGTGTACCAAATTATTGAAAATGATATAAAATCTGATTTTTCCCAAGATTTAGTAGATTGTACTTGATTTTAGGTGGTACAAAATCAGATTCATAAAATATCTGTTGTAAACTCAAATGCATTGTATTTTTATTTATTTATTTTGTGACGAAATCTCTAATTCTCGATTTGCGTGCCATTAAATCGTTTCGTGAAATTTTTCTTAAAATGTCTGTCGATTGTCTTGGTCATTGTGATTCTAAAAATGCAGACATATTTCAATTCCGATATACTAGACACCGTCAATTAATTTTAAAGTTTCGCAATTAATAGGATCAGATTCGACCGGTTTTACGAATCTTATTTTGGTCGAAGCTGAAAATATTATAAAAATGTAAAAAATCAATAAACCGTAGTCTGAATTCAAAAACGTGTTCAAAAACAGTTTACAAGACTTGTAGCTATCCCAAACGAAATAGTGTGCGGTTTGTTTCGGAAAAATCAGATAAATATTGATTTTTATAATTTTAAAGAGGCGTAACTTTCTTATACTACCTCCTCTTTGGGCGTTCTTTAAATCCACAAATTCAAGAGAACATAATCTATTCATATTTATTATCCGTAACTCTCAAATATACTTAATGCAAAATTTTATTTTTAACGCCACAAATAGATTTACTTTTTGTTGATTTTTGATTCAGTCTTCAATGATAGGCGATTTAAGCAGTTTTGGATGTTCTAAAAGAAATTATAAATATAATATATTTAATATAGGTTATAAACATAAATTTAAACACAATTGGTCATTAATACCTAATGGTTCGCGGTGGTTTGACTGCCAAACTGTTACCGATTTTTACCAATTTTACATTATCCCCCCATTGAATGAAATTTTGTCCCGAAATTCAACTTGTAGAAAAAATATTATAGAACAGTTGGTGGCATTTTAATTGCGTTTGATCCGTACATGATCTTTCTAAAGTTGATTTAAGTTGCGTAGCTCTAGGTTAGATAATTGGTCTAATACATGACTTTACCACAAGTCACAACTAAAATAGAGAATATGGAACAAGATCGAATCAAATATTATATACGTTCGAGTTTATATATAATTTAATAGTGTGCACTTTCACAAACATGAAACATTAGTGCGGTTTCCTAGTACACTTCGTTGAAAGGTATCATAGTTGATCATCGGATTGACACTCCTTGAGATGTGGCGTATGAAAAAGCTTCTTGCATATCATTTGGTTCTCAAGATAACATGATATAAATATGAGGACCAAATTCTATCTAAGAATCTCGAAGGTCCTTTGGTTGTGGTTTAACTTGACTCGTTCTCTAAACCGAATCATTCATCTAAAACAGAAGGTGTTTAAATCTACATAGTCTTTGACTTGTAAGTCGAGAGGCTGACATATTTTGTTCACATAACTCTCTTGTCGTTCGTGTGCAATCTGAAATCTTTATCCGATTCACACAATCTTTTATATAATCTCTTGACTGAATCTTGGATCAAAATGCAGTATATCACGTGCATGTTGTTTGTTTAGTTTCGTAACTCCAATCATTGTCTAAGACATCAATTATTGATACCCTCACCTATATAAGGCTGCAAATGGTATGACCTTGACGATGGCGTAATAACTATCGTTGAAGGAAAAACCCAATAAACGAAAATGAGTATCGCATGTAATATCCAAAGTCTGTCATACAGGTTCAGAGCATATTATCGTCCTGACGATTTCTTTGTCTTGTTCTAGTCAGTTTTTCCATTTCACATGGTTCATAGATTAGTGGAAAGTAGGCAGACATATTTCAATTCCGACATACTAGACTCCGTCAATTAATTTTTAAAGTTTCGCGATTAATAGGATCGGATTCGACCGGTTTTACGAATCTAATTTTGATCGAAGTTGAAAATATTTTAAAAATATAACAAAGTAATAAAACCGTAGTCTGAATTCAAAAACGTGTTCAAAAACATTTTACGAGACTCGTAGCTATCCCAAACGAAATAGTGCGCGGTTTGTTTCGGAAAAATCAGATAAATACTTATTTTTGTAATTTTAAAGAGGGTAACTTTCTTATACGACCTCCATTTTGGGCGTTTTTTAAATCCACAAATTCAGGAGAACATAATCTATTCAAATTTATTATCCATAACTGTCAAATATACTTAATGCAAAAATTTTATTTTTAACACCACAAATAGATTTACTTTTTATTGATTTTTGATTCAGTCTTCTACGATAGGCGGTTTAAGCAGTTTGGGGTGTTCTAAAAGAAATTATAAATATAATATATTTAATATACGTTATAAACATAAATTTAAACACAATTGGTCATTGATACCTAACGGTTCGCGGTGGTTTGACCGTCGAACTCTAACCTATTTTTACCAATTTTACATTATCCACCCGTTGAATGGAATTTTGTCCCGAAATTCAACTTGTAGATAAAATATTATAGAATAGTTGGTGGCATTTTAATTTCATTTGATCCATACATGATCTTTCTAAAGTCGATTTAAGCCGCGTAGCTCTAGGTTAGATAACTGGTTTTATACATGGCTTTACCTCATGTCACAACTAAAATAGAGAATATGGAACAAGATTGAATCAAATATTATATAGGTTGTCGAGTTTATATATAATTTAAAGGTGTGCACTTTCACAAACATGAAACATTAGTGCGGTTTCCTAGTACACTTCGTTGAAAGGTATCACAGTTTATCATCGGATCGACACTCCTTGAGATGTGGCATATGAAAAAGCGTCTTGCGTATCGTTTGGTTCTCAGGATAACATGATATAAATATAAGGATCGGTATCTCGTGCAGTCTGATGATTTCTTTGTCCTGTTATGGTCATTTTTCCATTTCACATGGTTCGTAGATTAGTGGAAGGTGGGCATACTTGGTCAATTTATGGACCAATGCCTTAATAAAATCACGACCACTATGTTTCTTTGGGTATCTTTGGTATAAAGTCCACTGACACTGGTTCCCACTTTTACTTAGGTATTTCTTTATCATTACATGAGTCCTGAGTGTTTCTGACACTCTACATTTGGTATAAGTTTGTTATTTGTCCACTCAATTGGTAATCTCTACTTTTATGTATGTTCATAAAGTATCACGTCCCGTCATCCTTGAACTTGACTTGTTTATCCGGTCTTCATAGTGCTTTACTCGTGAAGCTTTTCATTCTTAGAGTCTCAATTTAAACTTCTCGGATTTGAGTTGTAGGTTGTGAATGGATATTCATAGTTAATATTCGTACCCAACGGGGTTTGGTACCTTCTTTTCGGCTCGAGACATTTTCTATTGTGTAAATATCATTACAATGTTAACGAATCTCACACTTCATGATATCAACAAATTTCTCATTTATGTCATCCAACCAAAAGCATGGGTAAAAACCTTGCCTCAATTCATCTATGTCCACCTCAATCCTTTATGTACGTGTCGTCGTAGACGAACAAATTCTAAGTTCTTTCAGAAAGTAGGATTGGTGCATTATACCATAGTTGTTCCAACATCTGGAATATATCTCTTGCTTGTCTTCCCAGTTGGACTTTGCTTCCTTTGGTGTCTATACAGTTGGCGATTAGGCTACATTGGAGAAGTTCCAAATCTAATCATTTGTAGTAAACAACATAAATTATTTTGTTGTTAAAATTCCAACGTTCATTTCTTGGGAAGAATTCTTCACTTAAACTTCCACATTTGATCAAATCCTTCGCATTTGATTACATCCTTCACAAGGTTCCTTGAATAACGGTAAGCTAAGAAGTTCACAACAGTTCATCGTTCGATTTTTAGGGTAGGAAGGAAACTTTAGGTTTTTCTCCGACTTATCATCATAAATGACCATGGTTTTCTGGTGGAGTAGGCTTAGTCATACGTTTTCCTTGTAGTACAAATTTAGACACAATGGTGTGACAACCCGATATTTCAACTCTATGTAATGACCTAAAAAGTCAAGTATTGTAACCACTTTTGATATAATGAAATTAACTTCGAAAATAAAAAGTCCAAAAAGTCTCTAAATAGTTACCTACTATGTTTGATGTCATTAAACCGTGATCATATGTAAAAAGAACGCCCAAATCTGACTTCGTATAATGAAGTTATGATTTTTCCATGTTCGGCTTAGCGACAGACAGCTAAAAACTCGAATCGGAGATCAAGTGACTTTTGGCCGGAATGACCTAAACGAGAATCGAAGGTCTCGACAATGGTATTACAACGGTAAAAAGTCTGGCAAAAACAGACGTCAGATAAAGAAGTTATGAATTTCTAACGAAATTTTCTTACTACGACCTTTTAAAAATAAATAATAAAAATAATTTCAAAATTTGCCGACGGAATCTAAACGAAAGTTGTAGAGCATAGGCTCACCTACGCATGGATATAAAGAACGTCGAAAACAGAGTTCGTATGAAGAAGATATGAATTTTTGAAGTTTATTAAATATTAAAAATATAATTTTTAATAGAAATTTCGGTATTATCCGAAGGCTGCGTCGCACACGAGTACGCCCACCGTACATGCATACGCCCAACGTACTCAAGGCCTAGGCCTCGGATCGTCCACGTCGCGCCCTATGCGAGTGTATGTCCAGTCCTATCCGGAGTCCGAAGCAGTCGAGGATACGCTCATGCGTGACGCACGAGTACACCCAGCGTACTCGAGTACGCCCCGCGTACAGAGGTGGTTCCCACCCCCTATAAAAGGGATGCAAGGGTTCCGAGGAGAAGAGCCATTTCCTCTCATCTTTCATGTGTTTTTGCCTCGTTTTCTGTGCACGAACTATCCGGAAGCCCCGGTTTCCTTGCTCAAGTCCCGAAGGTCGTTTGTGCTCCCGAGATTCCCGGGAATCCCGAGAAAATCTGCTTTCTCGAGTCGAAGTGCTGCTCGGTTTTCATCTCGCCTTTTCGATCTTTCAAGTGAGTTCATACCCTTATAATCCACACTTTTAAATGTTTTATAAATGCTTTTATATGCTTTCAAGGGGGGAAATACAAGTAAAGCACACGATTAGTATCGTGTGTTATATAAAGTTTCATTATACACTTTTTATCAACGGAATCATATGTGATTTATAACTATTATAGGGAAACTTTCGTACGCAAAATATATGACGATAACATCATATCTTTTGAAATGAAAAATGTTGTTGTATATGTATAAATCAAACACTCTGCTTAGACTGCATGTATATGTGTCCATCTTAGACACTATAAAAATTTATACTTTCATAACAAGTGATTCATTTTTCTAGGCATTTCTAAACAAACGAGACACACTTTTAGAAAACTATACTAGGTATAGTTTTACGAGAACATCACGAACTGTTACATCCTAGAAACACTATTTCAAGAAGTTTACTTTCACCTACAAGAACAAACGAACATTTTCACAAGTAAATCCGTTTTATACTAAGTTTTGTGAGACATTAACTTCACGTACGTTCGAGTACACATTTCAAGTCCTGTATTATATACCAGAATCCCTTGGAAGGGAGCATGGTGTTTGTGTATAGATCTATACGGGCTTGACAACCCCGCACCCTTACTGTTAGCTACAGTACACCCTTTGGGGTGACAAACGTCAGAACATTCCAACGCCTGAAGAACGTTGTGTATATGCATTTCTAGTCAATAGCATGGTTATAAAACTCACATGGAGTATTAAAAACACATTGATTTACGGGGTTTTTCAGACGTATTGGAAATTTTATACGTACATACATTTTTCTAGAAACAAACAATGGTTTTAATAGAAGGCTACATTTATGCTAGTAGAAAATATGGGATTTTCTAGGAACAAACAAATAAAACAAACAAAACATTTCATTTCATACAAACATTGTCATTTAATACTTATGAAACTCACCAGCTTAAATGCTGATCTACTCTTTCAAAACTACTTGTATGTCCCAGGGATTCAGTAATTACAAGTAACAAACAGCTTTTGAAGAAGGAACGCTGTGGCGCCAGTTTAAATTCATATTTTAGCATCATATTGTAATTGGTTTTTAAACATGTACCTTTTAACAATGTAAACTTTCAATTATATATATGATGGTTGTATTGCTTTCTTTACTATGTATTCATTTGTTACGTTACCACATGAAGTCATCCGCCCCTGAACGTTTCCGCCGTTCCGGTTTGGGGGTATGACAAATGCGGAGGTAGTCGATTAATACTTATGATAATGGCAAAGCTTCCGCTCGGAATTGGTATGAAGTCTATGAGTAAAGATCGATCGTTCATGGTTACTTTATCATTTAAAGGGGGTCGTATAACTGCTTGACGTAACGCAAACAAAATTGTGTCATATAGAAAACAATATCAAACTTTCTGTGACATACGCACAATATTGACATGACAAACATTATTTGGTAGGTGTTAGGATGAAGTTTATTAAAATTTTGTGAGTAGATTATCGACAGTTCCTTTGTTATCTCTACTGTACATGTTTTCTCCAAACTAATGGGTTTATGACTCAGAATAGGTTTAAGTTTAGGGCTCACAAGCATTTCTTTGCATATCTTAATTAAAACTACTTTAGCATACGAGTGTTAAATAAGAAACACACCAGTTACTACTGATGTTTATTGGATTTCATTCCTTGTTCTGATCACGATTTCTCTGACTCGAACTGTCACCTCGTGGTTCTTCAATCTTGGGTAGTTTATCTCAAAATGCCCATTTTCACCATTTTCATAACAAGCTTTTCTTCCACCAAGGTTTGTTCTAATTTCTGCATTTTATCTCTTGCTAGAATGCTCCTATGAGCATCACTTATGGTGCTTCTCAAGTCGTGGCATAAGCAGAGTCGATGCCTATGATTTACACATAATAGTTCTTCTCGATAAAATTTATGTTCTTAAAAGTGTAGGTGACCTCCTTTTAAACTTGGATGGTTCAAACATAAGTCGGACGATTCACAACTAAACAAAATGCACTAATTGAACACCTAAGCCGAATTCGAAATGATTGGCGAAGGTGCATAATTTTACAAGGTACTCATTAGATGTCTAACAGAAGTATTTGTAGTATATCATAGCCGATAAATTAGCATTCTGAGATAAACTTCGGACATGATTTATGTTTATGATAATTATAGTTTCATGGGTATTTGAGGTGAATATTCGCTAAGTATTCGTAAGTGCTCACTGGAATTTTCGAGAGTTCTTAAGTGTTTCAAATTGTGATTTCCTTTAAATATTCTGGATCCCAAGCATTTTAGTCTACCAATAACCGAATCCAAGCTTGATTGTGCATCGGTTCAACCATAATTAAACATAGGTGATCAGTCTACGTCTAGTTGTGGTTCGGCCCACGTACAACCAACTTAGTTAAGGTGTTTGACCTAAAACCTTGCATTGTATTGGCATTCGAGGGTTTGATTTTATATAACTATATATTTGTGGGTTAAGGAATATATTAAACCTAAGATAGTAAGCTCTAGGCTATAGTTGCGCTTTTCTAAGGAAATACAAGTTCACTATAGCCAATAGCTCTGATACCAATCTGTCACACCCTCAGTGATCACGGTTATTGAACAGACATTGAATAGTACAAATATAATCTTCTATTATTACCGAAATAGAAATTACATTCATAATGAATATTTCTAAATCGTGACACACGCCTAATAATTTGGTGTTTAAAATTGTATAGTATAATTAATAGAAAGTCTTCTGAGCGAACATTTCCGACTTGCTAAATAACCTTAGAATACATGCATTTAAAATACGTCAACAAAATTATTGGTGAGCTCTACAGGTTTTGACATAAAGTATTTTTATAACCAATAGTGTTTTGTAAAAGTTCTCTAGTTGACCAGCTTTTGTAAATGTGTATCTTTTTATTAAAAGTATAAAGATAAACGAGTTTTAAAAGTGTATTTAGAATCATTAAAAAAATATCGTTTGGTCAATTCCAAATATAACCATTTGTTAAATATAAATGTAAATCAAATTTATAACAAATCTTTATAGTTCTCATGACCAACAAAAATGCTTTTTATATAAAGATTTTGAATACCAATTTATATAAAAGAAAGCCATATCACTCTTTGTGAATACGTTAAATATACAAATTTACTCTTGAAACCTTGTACAATCATTCATATAGTTTATATGTAAAACTCATTAATTTTGAATTTATAAACTTTGCGAATTCGTGTCGTAGTATTATTTAAGTATTATCTTATTTAATTCGGGAACTGACACTTAACCAGTGGGGCAAACTCCTCCCACATACATATTGTATTTTCATACAAGAACAAGGGTTCATATAAATAACTTATTAATTGTAAGTTATTAATCTTTAATCAATCGTGTCGTGATATTAATTAAGTGTTATCAACTTAATTTCTGGTATTGACACTTGTTGTATTGAGTCACAAGCTATCCCACTACATACAGTCTCTTTCAACTAGTATAAAATCTCCATATACTATCCTATTTCATTCATATAAGGTAACAACAATACATTCAGGGTCTAAAATGAGGTCATAACCGAACTGTGACGAACACCTCTGCACCAACACTGGAAATTTGTATTGAAAGCTCATACCACGTATTTGATGACGTGATAAAAAAAATTAGTGAAGGGAACGCCAACGCCCAAACTCGACTCGTTAGCCGATGGTTGTAGCTAGCAACCGGTGGCAGGATGTCAACCCATATAAGTATGTGATCCTGAACTTATACTTCACGTTCCTCATTCCATATGAATTAACGGTTATGACACATAGGACGTTCTGCTAAGATGTACGGTCTTAGCATTGTTACAAACGTAGCCCATGCAGCTTAGGAAATGATCCTAACTCATAATGCTTTTAGAAACGAACGTAGTTCACTTAGAATACCCCGTGGGAAGGATGAATTCTAACAATATGTCTAGGCATCCTAATCCTTAACTTTCCGTTATAAGGTTTTTGAATACATATAATTTTCTTGTTTAGGAATAATATTTCATCAAAGTCTTTTAGTTTTTGAGGTCCGTAACACTTAACATCTTAACAAATTTTATTGTTCGACGTGACGAAATTTAGATAGCAGAACGACTATTTTGATAATATTTTCCAGGTTTCAACCAATGTGGAACCAACCATTACTATAATATTTAAAATTTACGTGATTAAAACAATATAATATGTCGCAAATAACGATTCTTAAGTTCTAAAGTCGAACATGTTATTTATCCCAATAAAATCCATAACTTAGTAGAATGAGTTATATATTTAAATTTAATATAAAAATATATTAATGATTTTTACATTCATTTTAACATAACTTACATATATATATATATATATATATATATATATATATATATATATATATATATATATATATATATATGTGTGTGTGTGTGTGTGTGTGTTTGTGTGTGTGTGTGACAAACCGAAATTTTCTATCTTGTACAGTCAAATACTTCATTGAAAGTCAAAATCATTCCTGCTATCATTTAGCACAAATTGGAGTTTGATTGAGCGTTCTGAGCCTTGTACACTTAAGGGATAAGTGTCGGGGTTCATCTGCTAAAGCTATATCTCAAAGAACAAGTCTGAAACCCCTTGACAAGGAGTTCACGGCCACCACAAGGGAGTTTACGGCCGTAAACTCCATGTGGGCTGTAAACTCCTCCTATATGATGAAGTCTTGGTCATTTTGTTCATTCCTTTCCTCCCCTTGGCTGAAATCCTCTCAAGTATCATCCCGATCTTCGTCCCCAATCTTCAAAACTCGTAAGTTTCTTGCCCTAACTAGTTGATATCTTACATGAACTAGTGATCTTACATGATTTCATCCGTGAAATCATTCCATTTGTGTAGATCTTCAAGTTTCACCAAAAACACCAAGAACACACACTAGTGTTCTTGGCCAAAACCGACCATTCAAGCTCCTAGATTGTAATTACTCTTTTTCTAACTCATTGTACACTAGGTTTAACATGTTTAGAGCTTAGAAATCCCAAAGAAACTCAAGATCAAAGGAGTTTACGGCCAAGACATGTTCTTGGGCCGTAAACCCCTATAAGTGGGGCAAATTGCACCCTAGTCCCTTACCAAGCCTTGGAACTTAGTCTAGAACCATACCCCATTGAACTAGGGACTTCAAGCAACGAAATGGTACTTCTCACCATGAGTTTACGACCGTAAACTCATGGGGAAGTGGTCCCCAGGCCGTAAACACAAGTTAAGGTCGTTCTTGGACCTTAAACTCACCTAGCCTCTTGTTTAGCCTTGAAACACTTAACCACTTAAGACATCTTGCCTTTAAGCCTCAAATGGAGACCCATTAGAGAGTTTACGTCCAGGAGTAAACTCCCCTAGGCTGTAAACTCCATTAAGTATGGTCCATTGACCATAAATTCACTTACAATGCCTTGCAATCTTTTGTTGCAACCCAATGGCCTCCTAGCACTTTGACTAAAGTGTTTTCCACGCATTAGGATGTTTATACTTGTCTGATTAGTGTTATAATCACTAATTGTATACATACATATGTCTTTATATGTTATTAGGATCATTGTGTGTGTTTAAGTGTTCACTTGACACCAAGCACTTGTCCGACACTTCCATCCGATCCACTCACTACAGGTGAGTTCATACCCCCTTAACTAACCCTTTTAAATGTTTTTAAATGTTTATAAATGCTTTTATGGGGGGGATACAAGTAGAATCATGCTAGTTAGTACATCAATCACATGTGATTAATAACTAGCATACAAATGAATTTACTACACTTTTAGCTGTTTACTCAGTATACTACTTCCAAATGACTTACTAAAACGTTTTTACATGTTAAAACTCTTTATCAAGCTGTCTTACATATTGTATGTTTCCTTTCAAACTCTGCTACAATTGTGTTCCAAACAAAGGTTTTCTTATACTTAAAACTGTCTTATCAAACAAACTACTTTCAAATCGTTTTATAAACTGACATCAAGTTATCATTTCTTAGTTATTAAACTTTTCAAAGGTTTTACAAAACTTCTTTTATACTTTTATATTGTCAAAAGCATGCCCATATATGTATAGTTATATAAGTAATGTTTAAAGGACTTAGGACGGCTAGCTCGCTTTATTTCCTTTTCCTCGTTGGATGTGGCCTTAGGGCATCGGTTAATCGTCTGAATGTCGTCTAAATATTAGTTATATATATCATGTATACATATATAGACATAAAAGTTCCATCAGTCAGTTCAGTACCTTTGGGTAGCAAAGGCCTACTTCGGTTATACACGTACATTACTAGTAACTATAATATGTATAGTTAGGAGATACTACCTACTATTCCAAGTACAAGGAATCACACAAGAGTCAATTCATTCATGAGTCTATACTAATACATTACATACTATATGAAGAGAATACTATAACAAAAATACTATAACAGAGAATACTATAATAGAGAATACTATAACAGAGAATACTATAACAGAGAATACTAGGCAGAGAATACTATAACAGAGAGTACTAGACAGAGCATACTATATTAGAGAATACTAGATACTAATGAATACTATAGGAAGAGATACTATTCATACTACATGAATATATATTTATACTTACTATATGGGACTTACCATTCCACACCCGGCTGATAGCTATAGTGGGAAAATGCACGTCGACGGATGTCTACGGTTGTACTGTTCGGCGAGTTTCCACGCCGTGACACTCAAATACTTATGAATTCACCAGCTTAAATGTTGATCTACGCTTTCAAAATAACTTGTATTCTCAGGTCACAAATAGACAGGTATGACGACTAGGTTTTGTGAAGACGGAGCAGACAAGACTCGTCTTTCATTTTGAGTATTCATTATGTTGTTTTATATTATGAAAGAACATGCTTGTATTTAAAATTATACTATTAATGCAATGGATGATGTTGTTGTTTGTTTACTACTTTGCATTGTTGTGATACTTTACATGACGTCCTTCGCCCCAGAACGTTTCCGCCGTTCTCGGTTTTGGGGTGTGACAATATATATATATATATATATATATATATATATATATATATATATATATATATATATATATATATATATATATATATATATACTAGGTTATAACCCGTGGAAACTACGGTTGATATTTTTAAAATTGTTAATTCATGCATAATAAAAATAATTTTAAGATGTTATATTTGATAAATGAAATAAATTGAATAAAAACAAACATAAATGTTCATTGTTTTAATAAGAAATATAGCAATATACATAGGAAGTACATTGCTATATTATGGTAGACGAACTATTCATGCAAATTACTAAAATATTATAAAAACTCCCCATAAAAGAAAATACAATGTTTTATACTAAAAAATTGTGATTAAAATAAAAGAAAGTACAATGTTGTAATTAAAAAAACAGAAATTACAATGTTGTGATAGTAAAAGGTTGTAATAAGAAAAAAAAAAGTTCATGTTTTTTAAAAATTAACAGATAAATGGTTACCAATAATCACAGAAACATTATATGTTTTGTATAAACTGTTAAAAGAAAAGTACATTGTTATATTACGGTTATATGAAGATTTTAAAACATTGTTAGTTGGAAAAAATGTATTATGGGATTTTTTTTTCATAAAAATTTAGTAATTGACAGGAATAGTTCCAAGTTTGAAGGGTCTTTATGTTAGTAACTTTATTAGGATATATAGAAGTGATAATGTTGTAACATGTTATTTGTTGCTTACAAAATGAAAGTAGCATGTTATTTTTGGTTTAAAAGTATAAGAAGCATGTTTTTTACCTTAAAATTGAAATTAACATGCGATTGTTGGCTTCAAATGAAAGTATTGTGCTTGTTTCTTTTAAAATGAAAGTACCATGCTATCTTTGGCTCAAAAATGATAGTAGCATGGTCTTTTTGTCTTAAAAATGAAAATAGCATGTGATTTTTGTCATAATGAGATTTTCGCCAAAAAATAAAGTGGCATGCTAATTTTTCCTTTTAAATTAAGTAGCATGCTATTTTTCCTTAAAAACAAAAGTAGCTTGTTATTTTTGCCTTAAAATAAAAGTAACATGCTATTGTCGACTTAAAATGAGAGTATCATATTAATTTTGCCTTAAAAATGTGAGTGACATACTTTTGTCTTCAAAATGAAGATAACATGCGATTTTTTGCTTAAAATGAAAATAGCATGTTATTTTTCCATAAATCTTAATATTTCTAATGTGATTACGATAACATCAATCTTAATATATTTGATGTGATTCAATTATTCTTATTTAATTTACAATGACATTTTTAGTAAAACGTTTATTTATTTCATTTTTCTTTTCATTTAAACTTTGTTGCCGAAAACAATAATTATAAACTTATTCATTTTTTTGTTTAAACATACTTGACAATGGAATATTGGAACGATATAAAGAATTTTGTAACACCCCGAAATATCAAGAGTAGAGTTAAAGGGCTAAAAGAGTAAATTGGGAAAGAGAGACTCGGCGAGTCCATGGGTGGACTCGGCGAGTAGAGTCGTGACTTGGTCGCGTGTTAAGTAGCCAACTCGGTGAGTCAGTAAGTGGACTCGGCGAGTAGGCGCTGAGTGGAGAAAACCCTAATTCTCGGGGTTGAGCCCTATATAAAGAACATAACATTCATTCCCCCAGCCTCTTTACTCATTCTCAAGTCCAGAAACCCTTAGCCTTCGTGTGTGAGTGATCATATTGCATTGGGAAGCTTGGAGAAGCAAATTGTTGAGGAAATCTTGAAGGTTAGGAGGTTTGGAGCAAGGGGCTTTGCTTGGATTCGAGTTCCATTGTAGTTGGGGCGTTCTTTTGAGGTAATATCTCGTCCTTGGCCTGTTATTCTTATGGATTCTTCATTATGGGGTTTGTGGGGAGCATATCTTTTGGTGTTTTGGAGTTTAGAGGATAGATCTGAGGTTGCTACCTCAGATCTGGAATGGAGAAGGGTTAGAATGCCTGAAAGTCCCTGTGTTCAAGTGTGTATTGAAGCTATCATGTCCCAAACCCTAGACCTAAAGTGTTAAAGGCCTAGATCTCTTTGGATTCACGTAAAGTTTGCCACTTTACGTGATGGATGGATTGTAGGAGGCTAGATTTATGTTTTGGATCAATTGCATGGCCTGGAGTGCTTCTGTATGGATTCAGACCGGTGGTACACGGCGAGTCACATGGGTGGACTCGACGAGTTGCTTGAAGATGAGCTGGAACTCAACGAGTTGGAAGAACAACTCGGCGAGTTGGATGAAGATGGCCTGGAACTCGGCGAGTTGTATGAACAACTCGGCGAGTAGGTTGAAGATGGCCTGGAACTCGGCGAGTTGTATGAACAACTCGGCGAGCAGGTTGAAGATAGCTTTAGACTCGACGATTCTGTTCTTGGACTCGGCGAGTCTTGTCGAAGAGTCCCAATATTTTCTGGTTGACTCGAGAATCGGCGAGTCAAGGGATGACTCGGTGAGTTGTGGGCGAGTGGACTCGGAGTTTTTGGACTCGACGAGTCTCGGGGTGACTCGCCGAGTTAGGTCGCGGATTGAGGGAAGTTCTGAGTATGGGGACTCGGCGAGTAGAGTCAGTCAGGGGTTGACCTTGACCTTGTCCAACGGCTGACCAATTGTCTTCTGGGGGTATTTTGGTAATTAAGGGTATTTATTGAGTTGAGTGTTTTGGTGTTCAGTGGAGGAGTTCGTGTCGGAATTTGGAGCAGCGGGATCTTATCCTTTCAGCCGGCAGTTTCGAGGTGAGTTATCCTCACTATATCAACAGGGTCTAAGGCACCAAGGCCGGCCCTTATCGGATTGAGATCCGGGTAGTTGTTGTTATGTTGTTGCTGTGATTTGTTTGCATCCTGAGAGCTAGGATGGTATATGTTAGAGACCTGATTGAGATCGGTATCCTAAGAGATAGGGAGATGCTATGCTAGTGACCTGTTAGGTCGGTATCCTGATTAGGATGACGATATGTTATGTGATCTGTTTGATCTACTTGTTGACTGTGAATTGCTATATGATTGTATGTATATGTGCACATGGTTGTTTGGACTGGAATTGGGTTGAGGCGGGTCCTACTTTGTGCTGTAGGCCAAGATACCCAGGGCGGACCGGTTGTTCCGAAGGCCCAGCGAGCGGTCCGGATAGGCTGTAGGCCCCAAGAGGGCGGACCAGACGTGCCGAGGCTCGGAGAGTGGACCAGGCAGACTGAAGGCCCGGTGTGGGCGGACCAGTCATACTATAGACTCAGAGAGTGGACCAGGTGGATTGAAGGCCCGGTGCGGGCGGACCAATCACACTGTAGACTCGAGGTTTATGGCTAGACTCAGAGGGTGGACCAGGTGGACTGTAGGCCGGTGCGGCGGACCAGTCACACAGTAGACCCGAAGTGCATGGCTGTTCTATGATCAGATATGTTGTGGCATGTTATGCGTGTATGGTATATGTGGTTGGTATTTTGGGGATATCTCACTAAGCTTTCTGGCTTACAGTTATGGTTTTATGTTTTTCAGGTTCTTCAGGAGACCGTGGCAAGGCGAAGGCGTGATCGTACCGCTCCTCATGATTTTGGTAGTAATGTGATTCTGGGAATACGTTAAATGTTTTGTATTGAAAACCTTTTTGTAAAGATTTAATGGAATCGAGCTGTTTTTGAAAAATTTAAAATTGGTTGTATTTTTCGGTCGTTACAAATTTGATTATCAAGAAAAAATAACTATGAAACTTGCCTAAATCAAATGATGCAGAGGAGAAAAAAACAAAAATGCACATCATGCATTTTCTCCACATCTAGTCATGCAAGTTTAGGTATTCCAAATTATTGAAACTGTGATCTCTTTATATGTGAGTTTAAAAAGAGAGAATATATCATGATCTTTGAAGAACCACTAAAAATGTACCCAAACAAATTCTCAAGATGATGTTCATGGATATACTAAAATACACTTCAATTAGTAAATAAATGGAAGAGGGAAAACTATTACAGATACAAGATTCATTTCTACAAATAGGTTAATAAAAGAGAGCATATACGGTTCATGTCTTTAACATGCGTTCCCTCTGTAACATGTGTATACCTACAAATCTTGAACCAAAAATAAAAGGAGAAAGTCACTTTTACAAAAACTAATAAACAAAATGTATATGACATAAAACATTAAAGTTGCTAAAATTGAGATTCCGACTCTTTTAGTGTATGAAAAAATTGAAAAAAACTACGGAAGAAAGATTCAGCAGGAAGAAAAGCTTCCTAATAAACTCTTGAATGCAGGTCAATTTGGGAAACAAATTGCTCCATTTTATGCAAAATGGTCACATTTTTAGGGTTCTAAGATACTAATTCCTTATTTTTGAGATCCACCCCAAATCTTCATATCGAAACACATTACCATAATAGAAGCATCTTATATGCCCTTACACATTAGCAGGAACATCTTATTTATATTTAGGAATTTTAACGAACACAAAAATGTAATAATATAATATCTCTTGTAGAAACAGAAGTGACAAAGCACATGTGAAAAAAAAAAAAACAATACAAAAGTGACTCCTTTCACTGTAAAAAAAAAAAATTGCATTACATCAAACAGTTGGTATGCATCATGTTATCCCAATAATTGCTTCCATACAACTCGAATACTTTGGTGCACCAAAACCCAATTACAAAATAAAATGGAGAAAAGGTTAGAAAATGGTCAAGATATTACATGAAACTATAGAATGAAACCTAATTTTCACTTACCTACTGCTTCAATACTATTATGTTTTGATTTATTGCAATTTAGAATAACATGTATTAGAGAGGAAAGTGAAGTTAAAAGTATCAAAATATGAAAGAAAAAGAGACATGTTAATGTACCAATTGCTATAGGGATCGCAACTGTAAATATCATGCCACTAATTGCTCCAAGAAATTTTGAAATTGTTGCTTATCCGACCAAAAAAATCTTGATATTGAACATAAGGGGGAAGAGGGTGAGCACATGAAGTAGTAGATGGTCGATCTATAAGACATGGGATAACTGGAAAATAAAAGGGTGGCTGTGAAGTGCCTTAATCAAATCCTCAACCGGATCACATGGTTGGGAAGGTGGCTGCCAAGTTAACTGTTATTGGCATATGGAAGCAAATAATCTACGCGGCCAAAAAAGTTTGAACATGTTCATAGTTATAGGTATAAGAGAATTAAATCACTTTGTCCCTGACTTTTTGGGATATCAGTTTTTTTTGGGGGGATATCAGTTTCAACGATTTCCAATTTGAATTGGATTATTTACGAATGGAATCGGTAATTATGGAATGTTGGCTGATTAATTGGGATACGAATTGATTTAATTGTGGAAGTGAATGTGAGTGAGTGGGCGGGAAAAGTAAAGAGTAGATTGATGGTGGAATTACATGTGGCAAGAGACAGTACTTATAAGAGGGCATATATATATATATATATATATATATATATATATATATATATATTAAAAGTTAGTTTTCAACAATTTAAACTATTAACTATATATTTTCATAGTCTTGATTTTTCCATCAAATATGACATTGTAATTTTCCTTCTACGGATAATTGTGTGGAATAATATTTTTAAGAGTAAATTACTGAAATCGTCCCTGTGGTTTGATAAAAATTGCACTTTTGGTCCTTAACATTTTTTTTGCACTCGGATCGTCCCTGTGGTTTGATTTTGTTGCGTTTTTCGTCCCTATGGTTTAGTAAAAAATGCATGTTTCGTCCCTAACTTTATGTATGTAAGGGACGAAAAATGCAACAAAATCAAACCACAAGGACGAAAACTACAACAAAATCAAACCACATGGACGATCCAAGTGCAAAAAAAAATGTTAGGGACCAAACGTGCAATTTTGACCAAACCACAGGGACGATTTCTGTAATTTACTCTATTTTTAATTACATAATATCATAATGTACATATTAATTATCACAACAAACCATAAACATATTATCTTTTAGCAATCTACTTTAACTTGTATAGTTTATTAATGATTTATAGCATTTTAGATTGCTATTTAATAAGTTTTTGACCTATAATAAAGTATGATGTTATTTTGTGTATAAAACATGAAAATCATCAAAACTTCAGTAGACACACATGTATTCTCTCTCAAATATTAAAACAGTAAAAGAGAGGCCGTAGAAACTCACTTTCGTATGGTGAACGAGGCTCGTGGTGTGAAACTTGTCGTGAAAATTGTTACGTGACGTTCCCTTTTCTTAAAACGAACCACCGAATATATTTATATTTCCTAATACATCAAAGGGTAGTTTTAGTATTAATTGTTAAGTATGTAGTGGTCTTTGTTAAAATAAATAGACTCTAGGGTTTGATTTTGCCAAAATCATACTTCAGGGACTGATATTGCAAATTATTCTCAAGACGGGGGTTAAACATGTGCTTTTGAATCTGATTTGGAGCACCAGGACTTATTTTGTTAGGGTTTTCTGGTGGATGGGCAATTCTGTTTAATTTAAATGTAGGTTTGAGTTACCCTTGACTTTTGACTGGGTCAAAATCGAAACCCGATTTCTGATTGAAGTCTCGATATAGTCGATCAAAAAGGCTCCAACAGGCGTCGTGTTCAAACGGACGATGGAGAAGGAACGGGAACGAAAGCAATGGACGAATACAGTGAGAGGGGAAAACACGAAGGCTCGCAGGCACGACTTCGTTGCTCGACCACGAGAAGGTTCATCTCCGGGGTTCGACTAGACTGAAGAACGAAGGGAGAAGCAGCGGATGCGCTCTCCTCGGTCGTCTGCTAGGTGCGAAGGAGACGAATGGATTGGCGACGTGTGCGATTGTCTCTGGGGTTTGACAAAGCCGAAGAGACGGAGAAGCAGCGAAGCTGCTGCGGTCTCGGTGGGGGCAGCGATGGGGCGATCGGCGGTTGAGAAACGAGGTCGATTGAAGGCAGTGGCAAGTTGGATCAGTGAGTAGTGGTGGGGAGGTACAACTGATCTCCAGGGAGTCCTCGTGATTTCCATTCTCGTCTTCAGCAGTAGAACACAAAGAAGGAGCAGGGCATTTAGGTGATGATTCTTCAACAGGAAATGAACGGGATCAACAGGTATGACTTTTTGTTTTGTTTTGACAGAAATCAATAGATTTAACCAGTGGTTTTAGGTGGGTGTTTGTTTGATGTTTAACAAAATTCAAAGGAGGAACAAGATGGATGTTTGGGTTTGCTTTTTCACAGGATTCGATAGGGTTGTTGCTGTTTAACAAGGGAAATAGGAAAACAGATGAGGGAAAGGGGTGTTTTTGGCTGATGAGGTTCAACAGGAAAAGGGGAAGGATGGGACTGTCTTGGCCGGCGACAGTCACCGGTCTTCTTCTTTATGTGGCCGACGATCAAGAGGAACCGGAAGGAGGGCTCAAGGGTGAGGGAGACGTATACTCATGGTGTACCAAATTATTGAAAATGATATAAAATCTGATTTTTCCCAAGATTTAGTAGATTGTAATTGATTTTAGGTGGTACAAAATCAGATTCAAAAAGATATCTGTTGTAAACTCAAATGCATTGTATTTTTATTTCTTTATTTTGTGATGAAATCTCCGATTCTCGATTTGTGCGCCATTAAATCGTTTCGTGAATTTTTTCTGAAAATGTCTGTCGATTGTCTTGGTCGTTGTGATTTAAAAAATGCAGACATATTTCAATTCTGATATAGAGACTATGTCAATTAATTTTTAATGTTTCGCGACTAATAAGATCAGATTCGACCGGTTTTACAAATTTGATTTTGGTCGAGGTTGAAAATATTATAAAAATATAACAAAGTAATAAAAGCGTTGTCTGAATTCAAAAACAGTTTACAAGACTCGTAGCTATCCCAAATGAAATAGTGTACAGTTTGTTTCGGAAAAATCAGATAAATACTGATTTTTGTAACTTTAAAGAGGTGTAACTTTCTTATACGACCTCCGTTTTGGGCGTTCTTTATATCCACGAAATCAGGATAACATAATCTATTCAAATTTATTATCTGTAATTCTCAAATATACTTAATGCAAAAAATTTATTTTTAACGCCACAATTAGATTTATTTTTTGTTGATTTTTGATTCAATCTTCAACGATAGGCGGTTTAAATAGTTTGGGATGTTCTAAAAGAAATTATAAATATAATATATTTAATATACGTTATAAACATAAATTTAAACACAATTGGTCATTAATACCTAACGGTTCGCGGTGGTTTGATTGCCGAACTCAAACTGGTTTTTACCAATTTTACATTATCCCCCTGTTGAACGGAATTTTATCTCGAAATTCAACTTGTAGATAAAATATTATAGAACAGTTGGTGGCATTTTAATTTCTTTTGATCCGTACATAATCTTTCTAAAGTCGATTTAAGTTGCTTAGCTCTAGGTTAGATAACTTGTCTAATACATGACTTTACCACAAGTCACAACTAAAATAGAGTATATGGAACAAGATCAAATCAAATATTATATAGGTTCTCGAGTTTACATATAATTTAATGGTGTGCACTTTCATAAACATGAAACATTAGTGTGGTTTCCTAGTATACTTCGTTGAAAGGTATCACTACCTGAATAGTGGAAAGTGGGAGACTTGGTCAATCTGTGGACCACTACCTGAATAAAAATCGCAACCACTATGTTTTTTTTGGGTATCTTTGGTATAAAGTCCACCAACACTGGTTCCCACTTTTACTTAGATATTACTTTATCATTACGCTAGTCTTGTGTGTTTCTGACACTCTGCATTTGGTACAAGTTTGTTATTTGTCCATTCAATTGGTAATCTCTACTTTCATGCATGTTCATAAAGTATCACATTCCGTCATCCATAAACTTGACTTGTTTGTCCGGTCTTCATAGAGCTTCACTCGTGAAGCTTTTCATTCTCAAAGTCTCGAGTTAAACTTCTCGGATTTGAGTTGTAGGTTGTGAATGGATATTCATAGTTAATATTCGTACCCAGTGGGGTTTGGTACCTTCTTTTCGACTCGAGACATTTGCTATTGTGTCAATATAATTACAATGATAACGAATCTCACACTTCATGATATCAACAAGTTTCTCATTTATGTCATCCAACCAAAAGCATGGGTAAAAACCTTGCCTTAATTTATCTATGTGCACCTCAATCCTTTATGTACGTGTCATCGTAGATGAACAAATTCTCTGTTCTTTAAGAAAGGTAGGATTGCTGCATTATACCATAATTGTTCCAACATCTGGAATATATCTCTATCTTGTCTTCCCAGTTTGACTTCGCTTCCTTTGGTGTCTATACAGATGGCGATTAGGCTACATTAGAGAAGTTCCTAATGTAATCATTGGTAGAAGACATCATACATTCTTTTCTTGTTAAAATTCCAATGTTCATTTCTCGGGAAGAAGTCTTCACTTAAACTTCCACATTTGATTAAATCCTTCACATTTGATTACATCCTTCACAAGGTTGCTTGAATCATGGTGAGCTGAGAAGTTCACAACAATCCATCGTCCGATTTTTAGGGTAGGAAGGAAACTTTAGGTTTTTCTCCGACTTATCGTCATAAATGACCATGGTTTTCTTGTGGAGTTGGCTTAGTCATACGGTTTCCTTGTAGTACAAATCTAGACACAATGGGGAGGTAGTCGATTAATACTTATGATAATGGCAAAGCTTTCGCTCGGAATTGGTATGAAGTCTATGAGTAAAGATGGATTGTTCATGGTTACTTTATCATTTAAAGGGGGTCGTATAATGACTTGACGTGACACAAACAAAATCGTGTTATATAGACAATGATATCGGACTTTCATTGACATACGCACAACATTGACGCGACAAACATCATTTGGTAGTTGTTAGGATGAAGTATATTAAAATTTTGTGAGTAGATTATCGACAGTTCCTTTGTTATCTCTATTATACAGGTTTTCTCCAAACTAATGGGTTTATGACTCATAATAGGTTTAACTTTAGGCCTCACAAGGATTTCTTTGCATATCTTAATTAAAACTACTTCAGCATATGAGTGTTAAATAAGAAACACACCAGTTACTACTGATGTCTCTTGGATTTCATTCCTGTTTTGATCACGATTTCTCTGACTCGAGCTGTCACCTCTTGGTTCTTTAGTCTTAGGTAGTTTCTGTCAAAATGACTATTTTCACCATTTTCATAACAAGCTTTTCCTCTACCAATGCTTGTTCTAATTACTGCATTTTATCTCTTGGTAGCATGCTCCTATGAGCATCACCTATGGTGCTTCTCAAGTTGTGGTATAAGCAGAGTAGATGCCCATGATTTACACATAATAGTTCTTCTCGAAAAAATTTATGTTCTTAAAAGTGTAGGTGACCTCTTTTTAAACTTGGATGGTTAAAACATAAGTCGGACGATTCACAACTAAACGAAATGGAGTGATTGAACACCTAAGCCGAATTCGAAATGATTTGCGAAGGTGCATAATTTTACAAGGTATTCATGAGATGTCTAACAGAAGTATTCGTAGTATATTATAGCCGATAAATTAGCATTCCGAGATAAACTTCAGACATTATTTATGTTTATGATACTTATAGATTCATGAGTATTTGAGGTGAATATTCGCTAAGTATTTGTAAGTGCTCATTAAAATTTTCGAGAGTTCTTAAGTGTTTCGAATTGTAATTTCCTTATAATATTCTGGATCCCAAGCGTTTTAGTCTACCAAAACTTGAATCCAAGCTTGATTGTGTATCGGTTCAACCATAATTAAACATAGGTGATCAGTCTACATCTAGTTGTGGTTCGGCCCACGTACAACCAACTTAGTTATGGTGTTTGACCTAAAACCTTGCATTGTATTGGCATTCGAGGGATCGAGTTTATATAACTATATATTTGTGGGTTAAGGAATATATTTAAACTAAGAGAGTAAGCTCTAGGCTATAGTCGCACTTTTCTAAGGAAGTACTAGTTTACTATAGCCAATAGCTCTGATACCAATCTGTGACACCCTCAGCCGTTGGCGGAAGCACCGAGGTGTGTGACATAAATCAGTGATCACAGTTATTGAACAAACATTGAATAGTACAAATATAATCTTCTATTATTAATGAAATAGAAACCACATTGATAATGACAATTGCTAAATCGTGACACACACCTAATAATTTGACGTTTACTACTGTATAGTATAATTAATAGAAAGTCTTCTGAGCGAACATTTCCGACCTGCTAAATATTTATCTTATTTAATTTGGGAACTGGCACGTAACTAGTGGGGGCAAACTCCTCCCACATACAAATTGTGTTTTCGTACAAGAACAAGGGTTCATATAAATAACTTATTAATTGTAAGTTATTAATCTTTAATCAGTCGTGTCATGATATTAACTAAGTGTTATCAACTTAATTTTTGGTATTGACACTTGTTGTATTGAGTCACAAGCTATCCCACTACATACAGTCTCTTTAAAATAGTATAAGTGGACAAAATCTCCATATACTATCATATTTCAATCATCTACAGTAACAACAGTACATTTGGGGTCTAAAATGAGGTCATAACCGTACTATGACGAACGCCTCCTGGAAAGTTGAGTTGAAAGCCCATCCCACTTATTTGATGATGTGATAAAAGAATTAGTGAAGGAAACGCCAACGCCCAAACTCGACTCGTTAGCCGATGGTTGTAGCTAGCAACTGGTGGCAGGATGTCAACCCGTATAAGTATGTGATCCTGAACTTATACTTGATGTTCCTCGTTCCATACGAATTAACGGTTATGACACATAGGACGTTCCGCTAAGATGTACGGTCTAAGCACTATTACAAATGTAGCCCATGCAGCTTAGGAAATGATCCTAACTCATAAAGCTTTTAGAAACGGACGTAGTTGTAGCACCTGGTTCTTGGTACGTAATCTTTTATTTAATTCTTTGTGCATTTTGCATCTTGGCCTTGGACTCGGCGAGTCAAAGGATCGACTCGTCGAGTAGAAGCGGGGAGGGGCACGGGGTTTAAGTTGTGGACTCGCCGAGTCGGGTCCTGGACTCGGCGTGTAAGCTGTTGTGTGGACAAAAACCCTAATCCAGGAGTGTGCACCCTATTTAAACACTCTAACTCGGCCTCCCTTGCCCCTAACACTTCCAGAAGAGTTGTAGAGCGAAACCCTAGCCCCCATATTGTTCTTTGGAGTGATTTTGGCTTTGTGAAGGAAGTTTGGAGCTTAGAAGAAGAAGGAGAAGGTTGAAGGGTGCAAGGAGGGGAAGTAGGTCCGAAATCTACTCCGTGAAAGGCTTCCATTCAGGTAGAAAAGTTCTACCTTGATCTCTAGTTAATTAGATCCCCTTTTGTCCCTAATTTGTGGTTTTTAAGCCCTAAAACCTCAAACTCTATGTGTTTATTCTCTATGTTTTGAAAGGGCTTCAGATCTGGACCTTATGGACACCTTAGAAGTGTAAAGTTTTTGTGGTTGAAGTGATTGAGGTCCCTATTAAGTGTTTGACCTCATAAAGAGCTTGGAATTACCTTTTGGAGCTCATAGGGCCGTGCATGCACGTAAAGTTTGCAACTTTACATGATAAGCATGCCCTAGGAGCTTAGATCTATGGTTTGGAACCGTTGCATGTCTCAGATTTGGTCTGGATGGGAGGAGAGTTGAATGGACTCGGCGAGTGCCAAAGTGCACTTGGTGAGTTCTATGAAGATGGTCTTAGACTCGACGAGTTGGACGAACAACTCATCAAGTCCTATGAAGATTAACTCGACGAGTTGTTCTTCAAACTTGGCGAGTCATATGAACAGTTACTAAGTTAAGAGGCGTTTAAGTGTAGAAGGTCCAACCCTTCGTCACTGCTCGCGGAATTAGCAATATATCGAGTAGCGATAGCCCCAGAAACCCAAATCCTCAAGATGGATGCTCGGGTGAGGGTTTGGAAGCGAGTAGGGGATCTGCTCGTGGGACTCGGCGAGTTGTTCCCGGACTCGGCGAGTCAGATGAGTTTCCTTGTGGCTTTTGAATGGGAGAACTTGTTGAGTTGTCGGCCAAACTCAACGAGTAGGGTCGCGGATGGGGACGAGTAGAGAGTGAGGGACTCGGCGAGTTGATGACCCAACTCGGCGAGTCGAGTCAACTGGAAGTTGACTTTGACTTTGACTTGACTTGGTTGAGGGTAAAATGGTCATTTTATCCTAAGTATAGAGATCAGTTTCTAACTGAGTGTTTGTGGGGTTTGTAGCCGGAGGATTTCCGAAACAGCAGCGGGCAGAGGTTTCCCGCACTGATTATCAACAGCTACCTGTATGAGGTGAGTTACCTTCCAGTAGGGGTGGGTCTAAGGCCACAATGCCGGCCCACCAATGAGGAGTATTTATAAGATAATATTCTTTGTGATAATTTATCATGGTTTGGTATGCGTTTGGGTATGAGTTATATCTGTATGATATGTTACATAATAGGTATAGTTTCCCTGGTAGTGGTCCTTAGGACCAAGGGGTAGGCCAGTACCCAGATATGCCTGACTGTGTGCTTATATCTTGCTATTGTGTGCTAGTGGTAGGGGGTGGAATAGTCCCCAGTTACCGGTTGAAAGATACCGATGACGATTACCGGTTGAAAGATACCGATGGTATTGTATGGTATGCGGTATGATGGGGGAACTCACTAAGCTTTGTGCTTATGGTTTCAGTTTTTGGTTTCAAGTACCTCTTCATCTAAGGGGAAGGTGCTGAAGGCGTAGCATGGCATCACACATACATTTGATTTTCCGCACAGTGTTTTCTGGGATTGTACTCTGATATGTTATTTGCTTATGTTGTGGGTTTGAAACATGATACTTGATTTTATGAGGTGACGTGTTGATTCAATATTTTCTAGTGAATGTTTTATGAACAATTTAATTAAAAATGAAATTTTTGGACTTAAATTTTGGGACGTTACAAGTTGGTATCAGAGCTCTGGTTTGAGGGATTCGGACACGCCCTCGGGGGTGTCTGGACTCAAACTAAGGGGCTAAAAAGATTTTTTTATGATAAAATGGTTTTCTAAAAATATAAACTGAAGGATTTTAAGAAACACTAGGTGTGTGATGCATGCGACCGGCCGGGCTCAAGTAAGTTTTCCCTAAGATACCCATACATGTTATGTTACGCTATATGGATTTGATTCAGAATTGCATGCTAGAATAACACTAAGGATCTAGAAAGATGCCTTGTGTGCCTGATATATGATTCTGATAATTGCATGCTAGTTAGGGCTAAGGATCTAGGAGGATGCCTTATATGCCTGTTATATGAGCTGTATGCTAGGACTGTTTAGTTAGCAGTAGGATGGCCTGTATAAGTTATGCCTAATTTGATTACTCGATGCACGAATGCTGCTTGCTTTATGCTATGGGGGTTCTGGCTATTTCCAACTAACTAAAGAGCGGATATGTAATAGTACCTGCAAGTTAGTTAGGGGGAAATGGTAGGGGCTCCTGGTGCAGCTGATGGCGGAGGGTAGGTCGGAGAGTGCCCTAGGGAAGCCTAGGATGAGGTCAGTGGAAAGGGTATCGGTAAAAGGGACTTGGTGAAGTCCAAGCAATCCTTGAGGAAAGTACATGTAGATGTGGAAGGTAGTATGGGCCCGTACTACTGAAAGCAGAGGACCTGTACTCGAATCAAGGAGGGCCTAGATGGAACCAGAGACCATGGAGAGTGTGTTAGATCTCTCGAGTATATGTATGATCCTGACATCTATGTGTGTATTTTCAGCATGGTGACTACACGTCATGGAACAGGGGGTTCCAGATCAGGATCGGGATCAAGCACGGGTGCGGGTGCCGGATCCAAGCAGGTTGATGACGGGTTGCACGAGTTCATTGCGTCCAAGATCATGAGAGGCATCCTTGAGTCGACCCCTATCATCTTTGGGTCGATCAAGGAGGGGATTGTTGAGCTTATGGAGAATCGCCTCCGATCATTCAGGAGTGACATGGCATCTGGCCAGTCAGGATCTCGCACACTGTCCTTTAAGGACTTCAGGGGCAGTGGTGCGCCGGATTTCCATGGGGCGAAGGACCCCATTGCTGCCAGACGATGGATTGCAGACATTGAGTCCGCACAGCTGACCAGCTTCTGCCCCGAGGGGTCGAAGGTGAGATATGCAGCAGGATGCTTGCGAGATAGGGCTAGAGATTGGTGGGAGTCTGTTGGTGACTCATTAGGAGCCTCGGCTGTTGAGGCTATGACTTGGTCCGACTTTGTGACTAGATTCAGGGCGGAGTTTGTGCCAGCTATGGAGCTTCAGCGGTTGGCTAGGGAGTTTTTGGATATGAGGCAGACTACGGAGACTGTGGCGGAGATCACCGCCAAGTTCCGGGAGAGGGCATTGTTGGTGCCCCAGTATGCGGGTGATGAGGATATGAGGAGGACCCGCTACCATGACATGCTACAAGCTGACATCCGGGAGCATGTTAGTTTTTCAGCTTGCCCTACCTTGGAGTCCATGATTGCCAGGGCTAGGGAGAGGGAGATTGATCTGCAGCACGTCCAGAAGAGGAAGGCAGTAGAGGGGCTGACGATCGGGGCTTCGAGGAAGAAGCCCAAGGGATCTGATGGTAGGCCGAAAGGCCAGGCAGGACTGGGCCGTTGTGGAAAGTGCGGTCGATCACATGAGGGAGCTTGTCGCACTGGGCCGGGTTCGGGCTGCTATAAGTGCGACAAGGTGGGGCATTTCGGCAACGCTTGTACTGCCCCCGCCCCTGCGGTATAGATGACAGACCTGATTCGCTTCCATTGCAATCAGAGGGGCCACAAAAGGGCCAATTGCCCGAGATTGACAGCAACAGCGTCAGCAGCGACGCCGGCCTCAGGAACGGTGTGGGTTACAGATGGCCGGAAGGTCAAGACAGAGGCTCCAGTGGTGCGGAGCCGAGCATTTCAGGTGACAGCTGAGGAGTTACGCGCTGCACCCGATGTGGTGACGGGTATGATTCTTTCCCTTGGAGTTACATATATGATGTTTGTGATATTGATATGTGCTTTGTTTAGGATCGTTCCATGTGAACGGCATCTCAGCTCAGGTATTGTTTGATTCGAATGCTACCCGATCATTTGTTTCTCTTGCACTTAGCAAGAAGTTTTCTGAGTCTTCGGGCATGTTGAATTGCCCTCTAGAGGTCGAGATTGCAGACGACCGGTCAGTGCGAGCATTTGAGGTCTTCCGAGATTGTGTGCTGAGGTTATTTGAGGAGCGCTACTTGGTAGACTTGGTTCCCATTCCTTTGCATGGGAACAGGGTGATTATAGGCATGGATTGGTTCAGCCCTAATGGGGCAGTGATCGACTGCGCGCAGCAGTTGGTGCGGGTCAGGACCCCAAGTGGGGGAGAGCTGGTGATTCAGGGTGACAGGCCACAGCGAGGACCAGCTTTATGTTCAGCAGTGAGAGCTAGGCATTACCTCCAGCAGGGTTGCGCAAGTTATGTCGCGTATGTTATGGATACCCGGGAGAAGGGTAGGGCGACGGTGGACGATGTACCTGTGGTATGAGAGTTTGCGGACGTATTCCCCGAGGAGTTGCCTAGGATACCTCCGGAGCGACAGGTGGAGTTCAGGATCGACCTAGTCCCTGGTGCGGCTCCGATAGCCAAGGCACCGTATCGGTTGGCTCCTCCTGAGATGCAGGAGTTGTCTACACAGCTGCAGGATCTGTTAGACAAGGGTTTCATTAGATAGAGCAGTTCACCCTGGGGAGCCCCGATTCTGTTAGTGAGGAAGAAGGACGGGTCGCATCGGATGTGTATAGATTATCGGGAGCTGAACAAGGTAACAGTGAAGAACCTTTACCCACTCCCGAGGATTGATGATCTCTTTGACCAGTTGCAGGGAGCATCTTGGTTCTCTAAGATCGATTTGCGTTCAGGTTATCATCAGATGAGGGTCAGAGAGGAGGATGTGCAGAAGACCGTGTTTCGGACGCGCTATGGCCATTAAGAGTTTGTGGTGATGCCGTTTGGGCTCACCAATTCTCCTGCCACATTCATGGATCTCATGAACCGCGTATGTAGACCGATGTTAGACCGGTCTGTGATAGTGTTTATCGACGATATCTTGGTTTACTCCATGACGCGAGAGCAGCATGAGGAGCATCTGCGGGAGGTTCTAGAGACTTTGAGGAGGGAGAACTTGTATGCTAAGTTCTCCAAGTGTGAGTTTTGGTTGCGTGAGGTGTAGTTTCTTGGGCACCTTGTCAACCAGAACGGGATTTCGGTGGATCCGGAAAAAGTGGAGGCCATGATGAGTTGGGAGGTTCCGAGGTCTCCATCTGAGATTCAGAGCTTTCTAGGATTGGTAGGCTACTATCGGAGATTCATTCAGGACTTCTCCAAGATAGCAGTTTCGCTCACCCGACTGACTAAGAAGTCGGTGGTGTATCGCTGGGGGCCTGAGCAGCAGGCCGCATTCGAGGCATTAAGACAGAGATTGTGCGAGGCGCCAATTTTAGCCCTGCTAGAGGGCATTTGTTGTGTACTACGATGAATCCATCGCAGGTTTGGGCGTGGTATTGATGCAAAGAGGGCATGTCATTGCCTATACGTCGAGGCAGCTGAAGCCTCACGAGGTGAACTACCCGACGCATGATTTGGAGTTGGGGGTTGTTGTTTTCGCCCTCAAGATTTGGCGCCATTACCTTTATGGGGTTCGTTGTACGATTTACACGGACCACAAGAGTTTGAGATATCTCATGGACCAGCCAAATCTGAATATGAGACAGCGTCGGTGGCTTGATGTGGTAAAGGATTATGATTGTGAGATCCTTTACCATCTGGGGAAGGCAAATGTCATGGCCGATGCGCTTAGCCGCAAGGCAGCACCGATCAGGGATATCTGTTTGAGGATGACAATGTGACTCCGCTTCTGGAGCGGATCCGGGAGGCTATGAAGGAGGAACATCGGAAGAGTGAGCGGATTATGGGGCAGGTTTCCTCTTTCAACTATGATAGCCGAGGGTTATTGACTCTTCACCGTAGGGTGTGGGTCCCTTATCATGGAGGCGGGCGCCAGGTCCTGATGAAGGAGGCGCACAAATCCCGATTCTCCATTCATCCCGGGGCGACGAAGATGTATAGGAATCTTCGTCTGGACTATTGGTGGCCCTGCATGAAGCGGGATGTGGCATGGTACATGGAGCGGTGCTTGACCTGCAGGAAGGTCAAGGCCAAGCATCAGAGGCCACATGGCAAGATGCGGTCGTTGGATATTCCGTTGTGGAAATGGGAAGACATCATGATGGATTTTATCACCAAGCTTCCCAGGACCGCGCGGGGAGTGGATTCGATCTGGGTCATTATCAATCGATTGACCAAGAGCGCCCATTTTATCCCGATTAGGAGAGCATCTCGGCCGAGAAATTGGCCGATATCTATATTAGGGAGGTGGTGGCGCGGCACAGAGTGCCAGTTTCGGTGATTTCAGACAAAGATGTGCGGTTTACTTCCAGGTTTTTGAAGAAGTTTCATGACGCGTTGGGTACTCGTCTGCATTTTAGCACCGCTTTTCACCCGCAGATGGATGGCCAGAGAGAGCGGACCATCCGGACTCTGGAGGATATGCTGCGGGCATGTGTTTTAGATTTCGGAGGTAGTTGGGATACCTACCTCCCGTTGGCGGAGTTCTCGTATAATAATAGCTATCATGCGAGTATCGACCGTCCTCCCTTCGAGATGCTATATGGGAGGAGGTGCAGGACCCCAATATGTTGGGGCGAGGTTGGCCAGAGGGTAATGGGGAGCACCAAAGTAGTGCTCCAAACGACGGAAAAGATTCAGCAGGTCCGGAGCAGGCTTCAGACTGCTCAGAGTCGGCAGAAAAGTTATGCTGACAAGCGCCGATCAGACCTGGAATTCCAGGTCGGGGATATAGTTCTCCTGAAGGTGTCTCCATTGAAGGGTGTCATCCGATTCAGGAAGCGGGGCAAGTTGGGCCCCAGGTACATTGGACCCTTCAGGGTTGTAGCCCAGGTGGGTAAGGTGGCGTACCGGCTGGATCTGCCAGCCGAACTCAGTCAGATCCACAACACATTCCACGTCTCTCGACTATGGAAGTGCCTGGTGGACGACTCAGCAGTGGTACCTTTGGAGGACAATCAGGTTGATGACAACCTGATTTACACCGAGCGGCCTGTAGCGATCCTAGACCGGAAGTCGAAGGATCTGAGGAACAAGAAAGTGGAACTCGTGAAGGTGCAATGGCAGCACCGTAAAGGGGTCGGAGTGGACTTGGGAGCCAGTGGACGAGATGATGGAGCATTACCCCGAGCTGTTTCAGGATCGAGCAGCAGACTTCGAGGACGAAGTCTAAAATAAGTGGGGGAGATTTGTAGCACCTGGTTCTTGGTACGTAATCTTTTATTTAATTCTTTGTGCATTTTGCATCTTGGCCTTGGACTCGGCGAGTCAAAGGATCGACTCGTCGAGTAGAAGCGGGGAGGGGCACGGGGTTTAAGTTGTGGACTCGCCGAGTCGGGTCCTGGACTCGGCGTGTAAGCTGTTGTGTGGACAAAAACCCTAATCCAGGAGTGTGCACCCTATTTAAACACTCTAACTCGGCCTCCCTTGCCCCTAACACTTCCAGAAGAGTTGTAGAGCGAAACCCTAGCCCCCATATTGTTCTTTGGAGTGATTTTGGCTTTGTGAAGGAAGTTTGGAGCTTAGAAGAAGGAGGAGAAGGTTGAAGGGTGCAAGGAGGGGAAGTAGGTCCGAAATCTACTCCGTGAAAGGCTTCCATTCAGGTAGAAAAGTTCTACCTTGATCTCTAGTTAATTAGATCCCCTTTTGTCCCTAATTTGTGGTTTTTAAGCCCTAAAACCTCAAACTCTATGTGTTTATTCTCTATGTTTTGAAAGGGCTTCAGATCTGGACCTTATGGACACCTTAGAAGTGTAAAGTTTCTGTGGTTGAAGTGATTGAGGTCCCTATTAAGTGTTTGACCTCATAAAGAGCTTGGAATTACCTTTTGGAGCTCATAGGGCCGTGCATGCACGTAAAGTTTGCAACTTTACATGATAAGCATGCCCTAGGAGCTTAGATCTATGGTTTGGAACCATTGCATGTCTCAGATTTGGTCACGACGGGAGGAGAGTTGAATGGACTCGGCGAGTGCCAAATTACACTCGGCGAGTTCTATGAAGATGGTCTTAGACTCGACGAGTTGGACGAACCACTCGGCGAGTCCTATGAAGATTGCCTGGAACTCGACGAGTTGTTCATCAAACTCGGCGAGTCATATGAACAGTTACAGAGTTAAGAGGGGTTTAAGTGTAGAAGGTCCAACCCTTCGTCACTGCTCGTGGAATTAGCAATTTATCGAGTAGCGATAGCCCTAGAAACCCAAATCCTCAAGATGGATGCTCAGGTGAGGGTTTGGAAGCGAGTAGGGGATCTACTCGTGGGACTCGGCAAGTTGTTCCTGGACTCGGCGAGTCGGATGAGTTTCCTTATGGATTTTGAATGGGAGAAAAAATCGTCGAGTTGCCGGCCCAACTCGACGAGTAGGGTCGCGGATGGGGATGAGTAGAGAGTGAGGGAATCAGCGAGTCGGGTCAACTGGAAGTTGACTTTGACTTTGACTTGACTTGGTTGAGGGTAAAATGATCATTTTATCCTAAGTATACAGATCAGTTTCTAACTGAGTGTTTGTGGGGTTTGTAGCCGGAGGATTTTCGAAACAGCAGCGGACGGAGGTTTCCCGCACTGATTATCAGCAGCTACCTATATGAGGTGAGTTACCTTCCAGTAGGGGTGGGTCTAAGGCCACAATGCCGACCCACCAATGAGGAGTATTTACAAGATAATTGTCTTTATGATAATTTATCTTGGTTTGGTATGCGTTTGGGTATGAGTTATATTTGTATGATATGTTACATGATAGGGATAGTTTCCCTGTAGTGGTCCTTAGGACCAAGGGGTAGGTCAGTACCCGGATATTCCTGACTATGTGCTTATATCTTGCTATTGTATGCTAGTGGTAGGGGTGGAATAATCCCCAGTTACCGGTCGAAAGATACCGACAATGATTACCGGTTGAAAGATACCAATGACGATTACCGGTTGAAAGATACCGATGACGATTACCGGTTGAAGGATACCGATGATATTGTATGGTATGTGGTATGATGGGGGAACTCACTAAGCTTTGTGGTTACGGTTTCAGTTTTTGGTTTCAGGTACCTCTTCATCTAAGGGGAAGGAGCCGGCGGCATAGCATGGCATCACACACACATTTGATTTTCCGCACGGTGTTTTTTGGGATTGTACTCTGATATGTAATTTGCTTATGTTGTGGGTTTGAAACATGATACTTGATTTTATGAGGTGACGTGTTGATTCAATATTTTCTAGTTAATGTTTTATGAACAATTTAATTAAAAATGAAATTTTTGGACTTAAATTTTGGGACGTTGCAGTAGTTCACATAGAATACCCCGTGGGTAGGATGAATGCTTACAATATGTCTAGGCATCCTAATCCTAAACTTCCCGTTATAAGGTTTTTGAATACTTATAATTTTCTTGTTTAGGAATAATATTTCATTGAAGTCTTTTAGTTTTTGAGGTTCGTAACACTTAACATCTTAACAAATTTTATTGTTCGATGTGACGAAATTTTGAGAGCATAACAGCTGTTTTGAAAAAAATTTCCAGGTTTCAACCAATGTGAAACCAACAATTACCATAATATTTCAAATTTACCTGATTAAAACAATATAATATGTCGCAAATAATGACTCTTAAGTTCTGCAGTCGATAATGTTATTTATCATAATAAAATCCATAACTTAGTAGAATGATTTATATTTTTATATTTAATATAAAAATATATTAATAATTTTTACATAACATATATATATATATATATATATATATATATATATATATATATATATATATTAAAAGTTAGTTTTCAACAATTAAAACTATTAACTACATATTTTCATAATCTTGATCATTCCATCAAATATGACAGTGTAATTTTCCTTCTACGCGATAATTATGTGGAATAATATTTTTGATTACATAATATCATCATTTACATATTAATAATCACGACAAACCATAAGCATATTATCTTTAAGCAATCTACTTTAACTTGTATAGTTTATTAATGATTTATAGCATTTTAGATTGCTATTTAATAAGTTTTTGACCTATAATAAAGTATGATGCTATTTTGTGTATAAAACATGAAAGTCATCAAAACTTTAGTAGACACACATGTATTCTCTCCCAAATATTAAAACCGTAAAAGAGGGGTCGTAGAATAAATAGTAGACACGCATGTTGTTACATGACGTTCCTTTCTCTTAAAACGAACCGCCAAGTATATTTATATTTCAAATAAAGCAAACAGTAGTTTTAGTATTAACTATTAAGTATGTAGTGGTCTTTGTTAAAATAAATACACTCTAGGGTTTGATTTTGCCAAAATCATACTTCAGGATTGCGACTTGATCTCAACGATAGGCGGTTTAAGCAGTTTTGGATGTTCTTAAAAATTATAAATATAATATATTTAATATACATTATAAACATAAAGTTACACACAATTAGTCATTAATACCTAGCGGTTTGCGGAGGTTTGACCGCCAAACTCTAACCGATTTTTACCAGTTGTTACACGTTCTCACTAGGTCTGTAGAACAAATATCCAAAGGACTTATGTGGGTAGCCGATGAAAATATATCTCTCGCTTCGAGGTTCAAGCTTTTCGTGAGTCTCTCGTCTGACGAAAGCTTCACAACCCCAAACCTTGATATGTGCTAACGAGGGAGTTTTCCTTATCCACATCTCGTGAGGTGTTTTGGAAACCTTCTTAGTTGGGATAAGATTAAAAATGTGGGCAACAGTCTCTAAGGCATACCCCCAGAATGAATTGGAAGAGAAGATTGACTTATCATTGAACAAACCATGTCTAACAAGGTTCGATTGCGCCTCTCATCCACACCATTAAGTTGTGGTGTCCTAGTAGGTGTCAATTGTGAAACTATTCCACATTCCTTGAGGTAGTCGTGGAACTCGATACTAAGATACTCTCCACCTCTATCTGATTGAATCATCTTTATCTTCCTGCCCAGTTGATTCTCGACTTCATGTTTTAACTCCTTGAACTTTTCAAAGGTTTCTGACTTATGCTTGATTAAGTAAATATAACCATATCTGCTATAATCATCAGTAAATGTCACAAAGAATCGATTAGCATCCCTTGTGGTGGATCTGAAGCGCCCGCACACATCTATGTGTATGAGGTCCAACAATTCTTCACCTCTTTCACAAGAACCAGTGAAAGGTGATTTTGTCATCTTACCCAAACGGCCAAAAGACAAGATTTGCGTTCATCATCAGACCTTAGGTCAAATGATTCCACCACTCCATCCATTTGGAGTTGGGTGATGCGTTTCTTGTTAATGTGTCAAAGACGACAATGACACAAGCATGCTTTGTCTATACCATTAGACAAATCAATTTGAAATACACTATTGCCTAATTGTCTACACACATCACAATTTCATACACACAATCACAAGGTAAAGTTTTAAAATAAAAATACCATTTTTATATGCAGAAATAGAACCATTCTCATCATTAAAAGAATATCTAAAACCTTGTTTAAACAATGCACGAAAAGAAATAATGTTTCGTGTCATTTCTAACGAGTAGCAACAATTCAACAAATCTAAACTAACACCATTACTAAGCAATAGACTATAAACTCCAATATTGGTGACAAGCGAAGATCTCATATTCCCCATGATCAAGTTCATTCTACTATGCTCCACATCCTCACTTCTTCTTAGCCCCTACAAATCAGAACAAATGTGAAATCCACATCCTGTATCAAGGACCCAAGAATGAGAAGATGATGAGTTATGAGATAAGATAATGTATATACCTGCAGAATTCGGCTTCAATTTGCCATCCTTAATGTCTTGAACATACTTTGGGCAACTTAGTTTCCAATTCCTTTTGTCGTTGCAATAGAAGCAAGTGGCCTCTTTGGGACCAAATACATGAGGAGCATCAGAACTGGACTTACCTTTGACCAATGGCCAATGGCCAAAACGGGAGCACTAGCAGGAGTGGAGGCAACACTTTTCTCCTTCATCCCTGCTTCACCTATTCGTAGGAGGTTGGGCAATTGAGCCAGAGTGGTCTCATTGTTGTTCAGACGATAAGTCAAGATGAACTGATCATAAAAACAAGGAAAGGAGTTCAATACTATGTCAATAGCCAACTCCTCATCAAAATGCACGTTCAGCCTAATAACGCGATCCATGTATCGTTGCATCCTTTGAACGTGGTTGCTAACAGACTCTCCCTTTTTTCATTTTTCTTGCTATGAGGGACTTTACCACCTCATACATTTCTTGACGAGTTCGTTTATGGTACTTTTCCATAAGGTCCTTATTCATCTTGTACGACTAGCAATGCTCATAGAATCTTCGCAGTTCATGAGTCATGGTGGCCTTCTCTTTGTCGCATCATTGTAGTGCTTCTTGTAGGTGGCTAGTTCTTTAGGTGTGGCCTTCTTTTTTTCAATTTTATTCAGTTCTTTCTCCAATACATACTCCTTGTCCTCGAATCAAGGGCCATTTTGATGTTGCACATCCAATCATTGTAAATGGGGCCATCCAATGTCACCCTTGAGCAGATGTTCAACAATGAGAACTTTTGATTGGAGGAGGAGGAACCAGAAACATCATTTGTAGTAGACATTTGTAAAAGGAAGGTAGTTTTAGTTATATAAGAGTAATCCTTATATAACAACCCAAAAACGAAATATTAAGGCTAGGATCCAACTAAAAATTCACAACTTAGAAAATGGATGCTTTAATCTAATTGTAAATTTTATAGAGGAAGCTAAATGACGATTTACCAATTCCCCCATTAGAAAACGAAATTCGAACAAAATTAGGTTAAGTGAAATTCTAGAATTTTTGGAGACTCATTGAAACTATTCAATGACATGTTTAATCTTAGACTATACTCTTTCATTTGTGACTGGGATACCGAGGATCACAAACAAGATGTGAATAACCATGCAAATTAGTTTGACACTCGCGATGTCATTTACCATCTCATTTTAATGTGCCAGTTAACTACACGTGCTCCATTAATCAATAATAATTCTCGAGATGCCCATTATTACTCCTTCATCCGTGCTTCAACTATTTATAGGAGGTTGGGCAGTTGAGCCAGAGTGGTCACATTGTTGTTCAGACATAAAGTCAAGATGAACTGATCATAACAACAAGGAAAGGAGTTCAAGACTATGTCAATAGCCAACTCCTCTTCAAAATGCACATTCAGCCTAATAACGCGATCCACGTATCATTGCATCCTTTGAACGTGGCTGCTAACAGACTCTCCCTTTTTCATTTTTCTTGCTATGAGGGACTTTACCACATCATACTTTTCTTGACGAGTTTGTTTATGGTACTTTTCTATAAGGTCCTTGTTCATCTCGTACGACCAGTAATGCTCATAGAATATTCGCAGTTCAGGAGTCATGGTGGCCTTCTTTTTGTCGCATCCTTGTAGTGCTTCTTGTAGGCGGCTAGTTCTTCAGGAGTGGCCTTCTCTTTGTCAATTTTATTCAGTTCTTTCTCCAGGACATACTCCTTGTCCTCGAAACAAGGGCCATTTTGATGTTGCGCATCCAGTCATTGTAGATGGGGCCATCCAATGTCACCCTTGAGCATATGTTCAACAATGAAAACTTTTGATTGGAGGAGGAGGAACCAGAAACATCATTTGTAGTAGACATATGTAAAAGGAAGGTAGTTTTAGTTATATAAGAGTAGTCCTTATATAACAACCCAAGAATGAAATATTAAGGCTAGGATCCAACTAAAAATTCACAACTTAGAAAAGGGATGCTTTAATCTAATTGTAAATTTTATAGAGGAAGCTAAATGACGATTTACCAATTCAGCCATTAGAAAACGAAATTCGAACAACATTAGTGTCACACTCCAAAACCAAGAACGGCGGAAACGTTCAGGGGTGGAGGACGTCATGTACAATATCATAATAGTGTAAAGTAGTAAACAAGCAACAACATCATCTATGCTCCGTCTTCTCAAAACCTGGTCATCGTACCTGTCTACTGGTGACCTGAGAATACAAGTTATTTTGAAAGTGTAGATCAGTATAAAGCTGGTGAATTCATAAGTATTTTAGTGTCATTAATTTGGAAAGCTGCAATGAAAGTCATGCAATTGTTGATGAAACATTTGATATAAGTGTGAAAACCCTAGAAAATACCATATTTCCTACTAGTATAAAAGGTAGTCTTCTACCAAGACCATGATGTTTTGAAGTTTGCATTTCTGTGTAAATGAATGTTTTTCCCGTGTGTGACTATTATTATAAATATATAGTCTACCTCATCGTTGATGTGAATGTGTCACAAAATGAAAGTAAAAGGGAAATTATATAAGTATTATCCTTTGGTACTAGGATAAACATATAGTCTACCTCATCGTTTATGTGAATGTGTCAAAAAATAAAGGTAATGACCTAATAACTTAAGTATTATCCTTTGGTACTAGGATAAACACGGCATAGTAATTACTGAATAGTATTAACCGTAGACATCCGTAGATGTGCATTTTCCTCTGTAGCTAACAGCTGGGTGTAGGAATGGTTAGTCCCGTAAAGTATATATATAATAGTATCTATACATATAATATGTAATAGTATCTCATCATAGAGTATCTATGTAACAGTATCCATGTAAAGGTATCCATGTAAAAGCATCCATGTAAGTGTTGGGTTTTGAGCATTCTAACACTCCTAAGTGTACATGCAACCCTAAATACCTTGGATCTATGTCTTCTCTATTATACATGCAAATATGAACATCCAAGGTATTATCCTAATCTAGCATATAAAACAATGAATATAACAAGATAGAATACATACCTCTTTGATGTAGAATGTTCTCAAGAAGCTTGAGTGCCTAGTGCCCCAAGTGTGACACCTCAAATGGTTCACACAACATCATATGCACTTGGAAGACTTAGAGAGAAACACCACACTTCATGAAAATCGGCTAGCCCTTTCTTACTTTCTCTAGTGGCCGATTTTTCCCAAAGAATATGATCTTATATAGTTGTTACAATTAGGGTAAACCCTAATTGTCATGACTTTCCATTTCCTTGGATCCCTGGGTTCAAATACACCATGGAGCATCCATGGAGCATCCTATGGGTTTTATCCCAACTTGATAATCCATGGAGCATTAGCCCACTATACAAGTATGGATGATTTACACAATCAACCCATATATTTAATTAGTCTTCTTTTGATCACTTAATTAATTCAAGATTAATTCTTGATCAATACTAATTAAATAATCTTATTAATTTATTATAACTTATAATATATTAACAAACCTTAAGTGTTATTTCTCTCATTCTAGTCTATCCAAATGCATGATGCCATGCAACCCAAATGGACCATGCCGAGTCGGGTCAAGTCTTACCAATTATAGTTATGGACTTAGACATTAATCCAACAGTCTCCCACTTGGATAAGTCTAAAACTATTATTGCGTATGACTTCAAGAACCAACTGGCAATCGTAGCTCTCAAAAGCTTCCGTCGAACTCTGACCTTGCCGATGATCTCTGACCTTTGTCAATGATTTGTCCATTAGATAAGGGATCATATATTCCTCCATTCTAGATATCATATAGACCGAGACATGGATTGTAAATCATTCTCTCTGTCCATCTGTTGTTTCCCGATTTCCGATTTATGATGACTGACTGATTGAACAGATCAAATCAGTCCTGGCTTGGCCAAGCACTCACATGTGTCATCTCTAAATCATCGAGGGGCCCATAGATATCGCTTTTATCCTGAAGGTAAAAGGAATGGATAAACTTTGACTCATATGGCTTGTTCTACTACTTGTTGAATCCTACACAAAAGCATGTTTTATAACATCGAGTTACCAATGCGGTTTCGTGCAATCAATGTATAACCAACTCATAGTAACAACTCATGTCTCTAGGTTTGAAGAATATAAGATATTATCATCTCATGATCACTCGTGATAAAATCCATGAAGTGATTCAAATGAGCGCGGGTTGAATCCAATACTCAGAACTTATGAGCACTCATGAGCGTTGTAGCACAACTTTTTCCACCAACTTGGACCTCTACAAGCTAACCCATGACAGTCTTGATTCATATCTACTTCCAACATATGACCGACTGTGGATGGTTTTGAATAACTTAGTCATTTCGGAAGAATAACCTAGTTATTATGGAAGTCAAAACATGCAAAGTGAAACACAAGAATAAATGAATCAAATATGGTATCAAACCCTATGAATATAAATAGACCACTTCTATTTATCACCATACTGATTTCTCAATATTCATTTTTTCGGTTTTATCAACTTTATACTTGAATTAAAAACACTAGGTATCCCATGCTCCAAGCATGTACACTATGTTTTCCTAAACAATAGCTTTGCCATACACCAAGTATGCACTCTATGTTTATCTATGATCCTTACTTTGTGAAATAAACCAATTGACCAAACTTTCAATGATTCTAATTTCACACTCCCAAATTGAAATCTTGTTAAGATTTAAACTTAAATGCCCTACCCTCTTGAAATGAGTGTGTACAAAGTCACAAAAACTTGTCAACAACCATTACAGGGTATTCCAATGAAGACCTACTCCATGGACACAAAGCCTTATGTTCAAAGTATGCATTGCTTTGAACATGCTTCTTGCACTAAGTTCTTTCTAATCTTACACAAATTGCTTCTATCTATAGAGACAACTCTATTTCCCATTTTGATACTACTTCTGAACAAAATTTGCCTCTTTTCAGACTATGTCAATATGGCCCTTCCAAAGTTCACACTATACTTCCAACTATCCTTGAGCAACCCATCTTTGGTAAACCTTAGATTGTCGTCGACAATTGCTTAATCACTTTAGTCAAATCCAATTCTTGACATTTTCCTCCTTAATGCCCCAAGGCATTTGTAAAATTCAGAAAGAATAAATATTATAGCACAAGTAATCGATCTTGTACCCAAAGTAAATGGGACACGATTCATGATGTTTCACATAAAGACATGGTTCTAGACCAATCTTTTGCCATAATAATTTTGTTTGCCATATTCTCAAAATTTTACTATGAAAAGGGATGCCGTAATCATAATCGAATTTTTGAGAACGCAATATATAGAATTTTCCTAAGTTGAACCAATCCAACATGAAATTCATATATATATATATATATATATATATATATATATATATATATATATATATATATATATATATATATATATATATATATATATATATATATATTCTTGACTAAAGGTGATTAAAATCTCAATATTAGCTCTTTAGAATGATTATAAACTCAATCTAAGCTTCTCATAATTGAAATGAAGTATAATTTCCTCTCCTTTAATTATAGCAAAACAACTTTTTCAACCCCTGCAACCTCACAAATTGAAACTTTTGTTTTCTATAATTAACATTGCTAACTTGCAATACTTATTATAATTATCATGCTCCCACTAACATGATGATTATTAGCATAACACTTATGCTCCCACTAGCTTTGACATGTACTCAGAAATCAGCTATTGACTTTTTTTTTACGAAAGTTCAGATTTCTGATACTAGATTGCTTTGATAAGACTTTATCAAAATAATACACCTTTTCTTAGATAGCTCACAGGCGTGTCTAAACAATTTCAGAACTATGAAAAGGGATTCCGTAATCATACTCTTAATTGTTTAGACCTTTGCTATTTCTCATAAGTCCATGTTAGTGTGCCTACTAACAACTTTGAGAATGCAAAGATTACTATCTACTTACAAATCTACTTAGTGGAAGTGTTTCCTCACCATCATTTTCATGGATCGGAGAGAAACCTTATGACACTTAGATTTTTATGGTGTATGAGTTCCTACTTATATGAATTTGTCAAAACCATAATCACAAGACAAGGTTAGTGACAAATCCAAACTCATACGGATTGAACTTGTGCAATCTTAAGTTCTTGCCATTTGGCAGCACAAGGGCCTGCCATAGCTTCCAAGTAGTTGTGCAACCAATTGAGGACTCTAAGAACTCAACTGCAAAGCCAACTTTAACCGGAATGGGCACAGAAATGTCAACACGATAGGTTATAAAACTCAAGTCGTGTGCTAGTGAAGAACCTCAGGTTTTATTCTTGATTAGTTCTTGAGACTTTCAAGACCTTTAAGACTCGCACTGTCCTCTTGACATATAAGACTCTCTTGTCAAACATTCAAGGGATAGTGCGAATTCTTTATCAAGACAAACACTTCACACAATTGGTCTAATTTGGTCTTTATTTTATCCAAAACATCATAGCTTACCAATTTCAAATGTACAAGAGTAGATAACCTTTTACTCTTACATTTGACTAGTGTTAATAAACCTTCTTTAAGATATGTCACTCGAGTTACAATCTTGGAGTATGACTCTAAGAATTGTTTTGGAACAAAGTATGACTCATCTTCTTGATTTGACCACTTCAAATAGCTCCTTTTCTTAGCTATTAGAATGCACTTAGAGGATGAACTGTGATAAGGTCTCTTAATCATTAAGATGATCATATAACATGATACTAAAGTACTCTCCCATCTTTTCAGATTTGAGAAACTTTTATCCTTCTGCCTAATTTGATTCTTCTCATTTGTTCTTCCATACATCAAAATTTTTCCAATGTATCAGAATTACACTTAAGCCTGTAAGTATAACAATATTTACTAAACTTTAGTAAATCATGACGAATAGTCTTATCGATTATTTGTGGTGGGCTTGATCAGTGCACAAGAATGTGTAATCGATCCCTTAGTCCTTTACTTGACTCACACATCCATGTGAACAAGTAATTAGTCTTAATTTTCCAATGCTTGAAAGTTCTCATTCATCATAGTATACAACTTGCATGATTCCAAGTTCTGGTCCAATTGAAACTTGGGTGATGAGAATCTTCTTTATTTGGTAAATTTAGACATTACCACAAATGAAAGAATCAACACCATTTTCCATTATTGCCATCAATGGAATCATATAACCAACAATTTCTTTCACAAATGCCATTGTAAGGATACTTAAAATAAATAAAATTAAAACTTTTCTTTTATTTTAAAACTTTGCGGAAAAACTAATCCTTACAATGCAAATGTATATGAAAACTTGTTGTTATCTATTCCTAAGCAATATCTCATAACTCCTAAGAAGTAGCTCAAGAATCCAATCTTCAAACTATGCGATAGAAATCCATCTATGCAATCAGATTCAACATATTCTTTCTTTAAGTTTCTTTACTTTTCTTTGATTCTTAAAACACCAAGATGTGACCCAGTCAAATCATGTAATAAGAATCTCCAAATAGGAACTTAATAGAGTTAGACAATGGACTTTACCTGAAGTAAAGTCAAACTCATTGACTTTACCATCCTTAGGTAAGTTTGGCAGCTTCGCAACCAATGCCCCTTCCTTTGGCAATATAAACATATGGACCTTTTGGTAATGGTACACGGGACTATCACAGACTTAGTTTTTCACTTTACCATTTGGTCAACCGAGTTGACTATGGCCGATCCCTTTTTCATTGGGAAGAGAGAGCTTTACTGGATATCCAATGTCTTCATTGTCAATGTCCATAAAGTTTTAGGAAGTTGATCTTAGCAAATAGATAAGATCATTAAGGGTCTTGTCATAGTCTGTTTCATAGGTGTCCCAAAGGAGCTCACTATGTGACTTAGAAAGTGATTGAACCACCAACTTACTCAAGACTTTGACACCCAACTCTCCCGGCTTGTCATTATGTGACTTCATCTCCAAGATGTGATCACACCTAGACCTTGCATTGCCAATAGGGCTTGAGTGACCTCGAACTTGTAGGTTAGGGAGAATAATTGGAGGAGGTGGAGGAAGTGAAGTTCCAAGAGATTTGGGAAGATCATAGATGTCTGAACTAGACATCTTTTGGGAGATATTAAAGATAGTTGATTAAAAGTCCTTAATATGACACCCAATATGAAATATTAAGGCTAGGACCCAACAACCTATTTATAACTGGAAGAGGGATGCCGTAATCCAAGTTATAAAATAGTTGAAGGTAGGTAAATGACGATTTACCAATTTCCAACAAGAAAAACGTAATATAATTAAGTTTTAATTGGATTTGAAACTCCTAGATCTTTTGAGATTCATTGAACTTTTCAATGGCATGTTTCAATCTCGAGTGTGCCCTTCAGGTTTTTGTGACTGGGATGCCGAGGATCACAAAACAAGGTGTGAAATAACCATGTAAATTACTTGGTACTCTTAAATGTTTATCACCCAACCGATGTGCCGGTAAACCACACACGCTCCACCGGCCTATGATTAAACTTTAAGAAACCCTTTACCTACCTTGTTAAATCAAGCTAGTGTGCCAGTAAACCACACACGCTCCACCAACCGACTTAAGCAAAGTGCAAAGTGTAATTTCATGGGTTAGCACCTTATTCACATTTTTCCTAAGTAACTAAGATTGGGAATTATAAGTGTTTAGTTACTTAGTATTTATTGTTAATACTTTTAATGAAGGGAGAACTTATAGTCTTTGTCCTACCCGTTCGGCTAACGACCCTCCACTAGTCAAGGAAGCGGTGGGTGAGAGTGGACACCCATTAAACTGCCATTTTATAGGCAGTAACCTTATACCCCCCTTATAGACCGGCTTCGTGAATGAGGCCTACTAACGGTAAGACTGACTTTTACTCTTATACATATATATATATATATATATAAATATTATTGACTTATAATATTATAAAGTATAAGGATTGAATTTTAACTTTTAAAATCCTAAGGGCTTAACTTGGAATTAAAGTATTCATAAGAGAAAACTTTTCAAATTCCAAAACTTGAGGGCAAGTTTTGAAACTATTCAAAACTAATTAATTCCATAACTTATGTGTTTAAAGTAGTTTTAATTAAAAGACTCTTCAAGTTCCATAACTTGAGGACAAGTTATGGAAGACTTTAAAGTATTAAAGAATGTAACTTTTCTTTATTTTTTAACTTATGGAATTAATTAAAGTTACATATTTTATTACTTAATGAAGTGACTCTTGACTCTCCATAACTTGAGGACAAGTTATGGAGTCATAAAACCATTTAATGAAAACAAGACTCTTCATATTTGTAACCATTGCTAACTTTTATGAGTTTTAAGAAACTTTAATGTGACTTTTCATGTAACTTGAGGACAAGTTACACAAACACATTTTAGAATCAATTCTTAGATTAAAATGGATCAAAGACACATAATCAATCAACCTTTTCTATTAATCTAAGCAACTCATATGAACATGATAATTGAAATCAACCTTTTTCATGTAATTAGCATAACACTTAAACTAATACAAAACATGAATCTATTGAGAATTATCTTTGAAATTGGATTAGTATGAACATTACCACATCAAAAATAAGTTTATAAGTCCAAAAACAGCTTAGGGTAATGTTCCTAGTCCATTTCTAGCCAAAAAAAGTCGAATATATGCTGTCTGGGGCTCCTACTCGTTGAGTGCATGAACCTACTCGACGAGTAGGATGATTTTACTCATGGACTCAGCGAGTTCATCAGTGGACTCGGCGAGTCCAGTGCCCAAAATGCCCGAAATTCGACTTTTTCAGCATTTTTCAGCAATTTGCATCAAGTATAATTGAAAACAAGCCTAGGCTCTGATACCACTGTTGGGTTTTGAGCATTCTAACACACCTAAGTGTACATGAAACCCTAAATACCCTGGATCGATGTTTTCTCTATTATACATGCAAATATGAACATCCAAGGTATTATCCTAATCTAGCATATAAAACAATGAATATAACAAGATAGAATACATACCTCTTTGATGTAGAATGTTCTCAAGAAGCTTGAGTGCCTAGTGCCCCAAGTGTGACACCTCAAATGGTTCACACAACATCATATGCACTTGGAAGACTTAGAGAGAAACACCACACTTCATGAAAATCGGCTAGCCCTTTCTTACTTTCTCTAGTGGCCGATTTTCCCCAAAGAATATGATCTTATATAGTTGTTACAATTAGGGTAAACCCTAATTGTCATGACTTTCCATTTCTTTGGATCCATGGGTTCAAATACACCATGGAGCATCCATGGAGCATCCTATGGGTTTTAGCCCAACTTGATAATCCATGGAGCATTAGCCCACTATACAAGTATGGATGATTTACACAATCAACCCATATATTTAATTAGTCTTCTTTTGATCACTTAAGTAATAATAGATTAATTCTTGATCAATACTAATTAAATAATCTTCTTAATTTATTATAACTTATAATATATTAACAAACCTTAAGTGTTATTTCTCTCATTATAGTCTATCCAAATGCATGATGTCATGCAACCCAAATGGACCATGCCGAGTCGGGTCAAGTCTTACCAATTATAGTTTTGGACTTAGACATTAATCCAACAGTAAGGGATCCATGTAAAAGTATCCATGTAAGGGTATCTCTTCATATAGCATTTAGTATAGACTCATGAATGAACTGACTCGGGTGTAGTTCCTTGAAATAGGAATAATGTTTGTATCCCCTAAACTATACCTATAATAGTTTACTGGAATGTAATTTGAGTGTTCAAGTAGGTTTATACACCCTTGCTACTCAAGAGTGTTGGAACTGAATGAAGAATGAAAGCTATCATATCAATACATATATTTAAGAAAGATAAGTGTATAGATATGGTTTTTAACAAAGAGTTGAAAGAGGTTTTGTAAACATTTAAGAGTTTTGAACAATAAAATAATAATGAAATGATGTCATTTCTTAAAAAATTTCAAAATTAAATCATTTGATAACAAAGTATAACAGTCAAAACCATTGTTTTTTATCACATTTTGAAGTATGTGAAATCAGTTGACTGAAAAACACAGTTATAAATCACATGTGATTGATTCCGTAACATGTTGTTTTCTACTTGTATCCCCCCTATTAAAGCATTTTAAATCATTTAAAAGATTGATTAAGGGGTATGAACTCACCTGTAGTTGGTGGTTTGGATGAACGTATGATGTAGGATGCTAAGTGTCAAGTGAGGACTTGTACACACACACACACAATGATCCTAGTTAACATATAATCAAACATATATGTATCTAATTAGTCATTTAACAACTACTTAACCAAGTTAAAACACCCTAGGACATGAAAACACTTTGATTCAAGTGTTATAGGTACCAAAGGGTTGCATCTAAAGGTTGTATGGCATGGCATTGGAGTTTATGGCCCAAAGACCACTCCTTATGGAGTTTACGGCCTAAGGTCATTACCCCCATGAGTTTACGGCCGCAAACTCATGGTACTAAGTGCCATTTGGTGATTTAAGGTCTTGTAAGTCAAGATTGAACATCCAATTATCAAGTCCAAGCCTTAGGATAGCATTAAGGGCACAATAACACTACCTAGTAGATTTTACAGCCTAAGGACCCTTTCCTTAGGTGTTTTCGGCCATAAACTCTTACGGGGAGCTGTTTTGATTGTTGTTTAAGGTCTTAAACACTTCTAGGAAGGATCAAGGTTGGCATTCAAGGCATAGGAAGGAACTAAGGTCCAATTTACCACCTTGAAAGGGGTTTACGACCCAAGATCATCCTTGGCCGTAAACTCCTTTGTTCTATTGTTTCTTGATGATTTTCAAGTGTTATTAAGATCATACTAAGAACACAAGAAGCTAGGGCAAATGTACTTACAAGATAGGAGCTCGATTGGGTGTTTAAGGTCCAAGAACACTAGTGTGTGTTCTTGGTGTTTTGAAGATCTAAGTGAAAATCAACAATTGAATGGATGAAATGATGCACAATCACTAGGAGATAGGTTATAATAACAAATCAAGTTGAGAAACACTTACGTTTCGGAAGATCGGGTGAAGAACGGGATGATACTTGAGAGAGAAAGGTAAGTGTTCTTGAAGGTGGAAGTGAGAAATGAGAGTTTTGGGGAGTAAACTCATGCCTAAGGCATGAGTTCACGACCAAGATAGAGTTCACGGCCCAAACCCCCTTTGTTTGGCCGTGAACACTAATCTAAGGTGATGGTTGGTCAATTGTTATCCCGATATTCTAGAAATCACTTCCTTTTATCCGTCCGATTCATGAATAATTAATTAAAATACTCAAACGGACTTTAAACTGGCTAAAAATTAGCAGAAAGGTATTTAACTTTTAATTGAAGTTCTGGACAGTAGGGTCGTACAAATGAAAATTTCGGGTTGTCATAATTAGGTTAAGTGAAATTCCTAGACTTTTTTTGAGACTCATTGAAACTATTCAATGACATGTTTAATCTCAGACTATACTCTTTCATTTGTGACCGGGATACCGAGGATCACAAACAAGATGTGAATAACCATGCAAATTAGTTTGACACTCTCGATGTCATTTAGCATCTCATTTTAATGTGCCAGTTAACTACACGTGCTCCATTAATCATTAATAATTCTCGAGATGCCCATTATTACTCTTTATAGTCACTATTAGCGTGCTGGTTAACCACACATGCTCCACGGGTTAGCATACAAATTAACATTTTTCCTAAAGTAACTAAGATTGAGATTTTTAATAAAAAGAGTTTAGTTACTTTTAATTGAATTATACTTATTAATGATAATTAATTGTCATATCAAACGCGTTCCACTAATGACCCTCTACCATACAAGAGAGTGGTAGGTAAGAGTTTATACCCAATAGCAGTCATTTTATAGGACGCTTCCTTAAATTCCCCTTATAGTATGTTTAGGGTTTCAAAGCACTCCATGGATGATGGCAATGGGCACCTTTGATGAAGTGTAAGTTAAAAGCCCAAGACTTGGCTTTACCCTATAAATAGTCATGTATTATTCATTATTACGGTTAAGAGTGAGACAAAGTGTAGTCGTCACGTTGTGAGGTTTCTTATGTAGAATTAGATTCTTTAGTCTATTCTAAAAGTGTAATTTATTCCTCATGTTTTGAATAAATCGAGTGATCATTCGACATATCTTCTTTATTTGTGTTTGTTCTTATTTTCCGCATCTTGTTCATCAAATCACAATTAGGGTTTTGATCCTAACAAGTGGTATCAGAGCCGATCTTTGAAGATCTATTGATTTTTGAAGTATTGGTTCTTGATTTGATAATTTTTTGCACAAATTAGTGAAGATTATTGGTGTTTTGACGTCTTCAAACTACTGTTTATGGAAATTTATGGTGTTCTTCCACTGTTGGTATTTTTTTTAATCTGATTTATTTTTCTGTTCATATTGGATGAGATTGTTTGCAGAATCACAAATCAATTGATTTTATTCCTTTGTTTTAAGCCAACCGGATCAGTTCGTATTCATTTTTGTTTTGGCCCAATAATTCAATCCGTCACTGTTCATGAGGCGTGATAATCCAGTTTTTATTCTTTGGCCCTAAGATTATATTCGAGTTCTTATGTGCGTCATCTGCTTTGCGTGTCGATTCTAAATTCTAATTGTGCAGTTTCATCATCTATCTCGGTCGTTGCTTAGCATTGTTAAAATCGATTTCATTAAGTTCTAATTACAATCGATTGGTTTCTCAATTTTATTGTTTGACTTCAATTTCACTTTCTCATCATTCATGTTTATTTGAAAATCCTTACCGATTGAATGAATGATTGGAGATTTTGATGAGATTTCTTGTTTATGATCATCGATGAATCTATTATATGCTATTCTGCATCTCAATTTAATCTGAAAATCGATTTGAGAAAAATAATGGTTGTTTGTCAATTATTGGTTTCGATCTGTGAAAGTCAAAATCACATTGATGGGTTAGAAAGTAAAAATCCAAACGATTATCCATTGCTTGATCGAATCCGATATCTGCGTAGCCTTCACAATCAGAATTTGAGCTAAAGATCAAAACGAAGGCAATGTTGGAATATGGGTTTGCATCGATTGGATTGAGAAAAATCAAAATTGCAAAGGAAATTGATGCGACTGCGAGATTAAATGGAGTAAATGTTTCAGCTCCTCAGGCCATTAGAACGAATGAAATTGGAACTGGATGTGAATGACCTGTTCTGAATATTGATACCAAGTGAATGTTGGTTTCGGGAACAATGGTAAAATTAAACGGTCGGAACGAAGGAATGAGGTGTGACGATAAATTTCGCAATCGGGATTGAATATTGACTGTAATGATCTAAGGACGAACTATTTTGTATAGTCAAACAAGAAAAAGGAAAATTTTGGTATTGTGAACTTATTGGTGCGGACGGACTCACTGCGAACGAATGAAATTGGAATTGGAAATCAATTGGGAAGAACAACAGTCAAACAAAAAGTCAAAATTACTAACGGATTCACCGGAAGATCTTACCTGCGAACGAATGGAGTACGAATCAAAACTTATTCGGGGTGAACATTGGGCGAATATCATTCTTGCGAACCTGGGCTCGCACTCCTCACGAATGTTCGAAGCGAACATGATTGGATTCGGTTTGACTGTGATTCTCGATTTGCATCTGCACGACTCGGAGCGAACCTCTCGCAGTCGATGTTTATGATAAAAGCGAAACCACTTGGCACTGCGAATGGATCGGATTTGTAACTTGGTGCTTGGAACGAAAGTATAAATTCAGGGGTTACTGATTTCTTGAGTTCGTTGTTTAAAATCGCGAGTTGTTCATTCATCTAACGTTAAATTGGGGAAGGTGACTTAAGTTACCTTTTTGGTCCCTGCAACTTCAGGGATTTAACGGCTATGGTCTCTGAATTTTTCGTGACTTGGCACTTTTGGATTATATTCAGAAATTGTTACAAATGAAGGGAAAATTGATGCAGAATTACCTTTTCAGTCCCAGAATTTCAACAAAGTGACAGTTTCAGCCCATTTTTCAAAAAGTTTGCAAATTTGAGGGCTGGTGAACAGTTTTGGATTTTTTAATGTACATATTTTTTTAATGAACAGAAAAATTAAGGATTTCATCAAGTCTTGGCGGTTCAGAAAGTCATTTTTCGTGATAACATCAAATTTTTTCGATTATTTCGGATTTTATACTTCATCGTTTATATCATTTTGTCACGGGGGAGCACAGTAACTATTTATCCGTTCAAGATCATTCTCATGACCATTTGAAGGCTTTATAATCGCGTTTTTTTATTATAAATCGCGGGAGAATTTGGTATGGCCATTCGAAATTGGATTTGTGACCTGTCAAATTTGAAGATTTTTTATAAAGCTTGTGGTAGAATTATGAAGGTAGCTTTTACAGTAGCAGTTCTTCATCGAGCTATTCTAAAGCTTTTGCGGAAAAGTATCCTTTAAAGTAGCAGTTCTTCATCGAGCTCTTCTAAGGACTTGTTATATCTCCGACTTCTAGTATTTTCTCGATCAAGTGGCATTACGAATCTTAAAATTTGGGTTGTTACATGATAATTTTTGGTGGCTTATATAATTAGCTTATTTGAAGATCATTGTAACTTGGAAGGGGAGCTCTTCAAAGACAAGAAGTGATTTAGTTTCTTTGTTCTGAAATGGGTTTTTATGGCGGGTTTGGCTTTCTTGAAGATTTTTGGGATTACATTCGAAAATGAAGTTTAAAGACATTACTTCAGTACTTGGTTTTTATATATATCCTAGAACCCATAGTTGAAGACTATTAAAGAATCAAGATTCGTGGATTGCTTTAAATATTCCTCGTTGCAAGATCTTTTCTTATTTGCTAGATGCTTGTTTTGGAAGTAAAAGCATTGTCATCAATTCCATACTTTGAGGGGGAGATTGTAGGGTTTCAAAGCACTCCATGGATGATGGCAATGGGCACCTTTGATGAAGTGTAGGTTAAAAGCCCAATACTTGTCCTTACCCTAGAAATAGTCATGTATTATTCATTATTAGGGTTAAGAGTGAGGCAAAATTTAGCTGCCACGTTGTGAGGTTTCTTATGTAGAGTTAGATTTTTTAGTCTATTCTAAAAGTGTAATTTATTACTCATGTTTTGAATAAATTGAGTGATCATTCAACATATCTTCTTTATTTGTGTTTGTTCTTATTTTCCGCATCTTGTTCATCAAATCACAATTAGGGTTTTGATCCTAATAATATGTCTTCGTGAATGAGGCGTACTAGCGGTTCGACTGACTTAGTCTTATACATATAGTAATTATTATACTTTTAATCTTACATATAGTACAAGGTATATGTTAAAAACTTTTTCAAAATTCTAGGTTTATAATAAATCTCGAAAATTTATATAATATAAATTTGGTATTAACCAAAAAATATTTGATATTAATAATTAGTATTAATATCTAAATTGATTATTTACACACTTAAAAAATTAATCATATTAAAAAAAATTAATCAAGTCAAAGATTTATCTGCTAACTATCATGATTTATCATCAAATATTTAGTAAATTTGGATTTGGAAGATATTTAAATCCGATAATGTAACATCCCGACTCCCAGGTATAATTTTAAAAGCTTTATATTCATTTTATTGAAGGAACTCGATGTCTTGGAGGCCCTAACTCGTCATGTCGAACCTAGTCAGCCCGCGTCATTTATGACTTCTACTCGACAAGTCGGAGGACCCCGACTCGACGAGTAGAGGCTGTGCATGAAACCTTAAATTTTAGGGTTTTCACCCGATTTATAGAACTTATGAGTCGTTTCTAGCCTCCCTTATCGTCATTACAGCAAGAGGAAACCCTAGATCTAGTCCTAAACCCCTATTGTGTGCGTGTTAAGAGCTTGAAAGGTGTTACTTGTTGATTTTGGAAGGGAAACTTGAAGAGTGAGGAGCTTGGATCGAAAGGAGGAAGTGGATCTATCATCTACTTTGTTTTGGCAACCAATCTGAGGTATAAAGCTAATTCCTTGACCCTTTCATGCTTAGATCTTCTTCTATGGACATTTATGGTCATTTTTGGGATTTAATGGAGCCACTCTTGGGTTTGAGCTTCTCACAAGGACATGGTCTTAGATATGGACACGTCTAAGCCCCAAATTCATAAAGCTATCAAATTTATCTTGTATTGGCCTTTCTCCATGCCCTAAACCTCACCCTAGACTTGGTGTTGATGTTGTAAGCCTTTTAAGACCTTACATGCACGTAAAGTTAGCAACGTTACGTGATAACTTCACCTTAGGAAGCTAGATCTACAATTTGGAGCTTTGGGATAGTTTAAAAACATCTGAATGAGAAATGGAATGAAGGGACTCGACGAGTTGCATGGTCAACTCGACGAGTCGGATGAAGATTTCCTATATTGGTTCTGCATGGACTCGGCGAGTCAGTGAGATGACTCAACGAGTTAGTTAGGGGCTTTCCCGAGATTTGGACACCGCATGGACTCGATGAGTTGTCTGGAAACTCAGCAAGTCAACTAGGGTTTTCATGAATTCTCGAGTGCTAGAAGAACTCGACGAGTCAGTGGACTATACTCAACGAGTTAGGTCAAGATGGACTGTTGACCTTGACCGTTGACTTTGACTTTGACCAAGGGTTTACCAGTTTGATTTCTGGGGGTATTTTAGTAACTTGGAAATTTATGGAAGTGGATTATTGGTGGATGTAGGTATTTGAGTTTGGAGTTGTGTTGGGGAGTTCGACATTTATTATCTCGAGCTACTTGTGAGGTGAGTTTTCCTTACTATACCAACAGGGTTGAAGGCACAATTGTCTGCCCTTTTCAGACTTGTCTCAGGCTTTAATGCATGATATGCTTATTGAGTTGCATCCTGGTAGTTAGGATGGTGATATGGTTAGTGACCTAGTAGGTAGGTATCGTGGTATATAGGATAATGCTATGTTAGTGACTGGTTTGGTTGGTATCCTGGTATATAGGATGACGCTATGATTAGTGATCTGTTAGATCGGTTTGACTGTTATATATATATATATATATATATATATATATATATATATATATATATATGCTAGCGTATGTTATTTTTGTGCACATTATTGTTTGATTTGGGGGTTGGGTTGAGGCGGACATGCTTTCTGCTAAAGGCCAACATACCCAGGGTAGACCAGATAGACTGCAGGCCCGGGAGGGCATACTAGTCAGGCCGAAGGCCCGACGAGTGGTTTGGATAGGCTGAAGGCCCTGAGAGGCGGTCCAGACGTGTCGATGGCTCCGAGTGCGGTCCAGATAGATAGATGGCCCTGTGAGGCGGTTCAGTCAGGCTGATGGCTCATTATGCATACTTTTTGTTTATATGATATGGTTATGGTTTGTATGGATTTGGTATTTTGGGGGAACTCACTAAGCTTTGGAATTACAGTTGTTGATTATGTTTTAGGTACTTCTGATGATCGCGGGAAGGCGAAGGCGTGATCGTGCACCTCCTTATGTTTTTATGTTTTGATTCTGGGATACTCTGACATTAAACCATTTTGAAAACATATTTTTAATAATTATCGGTTTTTGAATGATTTAAAAAGTTTTAAATTGGCTTGATTTTATGGGTGCTACAATCAAGGCCGGCCCATGGGCCTGGGCAAGTTGGGTGACTGCCCCAGGCCCCCAAAATGCTGAAGGTCCCCCGTTTTATACTTCTTATATTAATTATATAGTAACATTCCATTAGTTTTAAGCCTTATTCAAATCCCAAATGGCCAATACTCTTATCAGAAGCAGCGCCAATTCAAAAGATGAAGTGGTATAATAGAAGTGGCGTGCATGAGCGATGTACGACTTCCAAGGAGCCATAACTCTTCAACAATGGATTTATATGGAAAATCCAAACGTCTTCTCCGGATTCAAGAAGCAAACTGTTAGTCGATTTCTTCTGTTTCTTATTCACATTTCAAGTGAATCGATTTTTCCTTCATCTTTTTTGATTTTCTAATTTTGTCTGTTTCTCGTGTTTTCAATTTTCACCATATCATAGGCACTGATACTAGCATCAATAGGAAAATGAGAGTCTTATTTCCATTTGCTTCTCCTTCTTTTCACGATATCTGATTATTGGAACTCAATTCTTTCCATTGTTATTTTCGATTTGAATGTTCCTTTTTTTCGGAATAGCATAATAGAACCAGACCACTATTGTGATTAAGACACAAGAGTTACAGTCTTCTATTGTTATTGAAATTGAGAAGAAATCGTAAGTAGAATCTGAGTATCCCACCATCTGATTGTGAATCTCTGTAAGTTCTACTTTCAAACCTTCTTAAAATTTCTTATTTTTCTGTTTTATTCTATTTTTTATGAATCTTTTTTGAACTTTAGAATTTTAGTTACTGTGTAGAATCTTAGAATGTGATTTTATGACCTTTTGATTGTGAATCTCAGGAATCCCTAGAATTTCTTTAAGTCCTGGATATTTTTTAGAGATGATTCCATATCTATTTGGTTAATTTCAACTTCTGAATGTTAATCTTTTTAATTATGATTTCCCTGTTATTTTGAACTTCAGAATTTTATGCTTGTGTTTGGTTTTTACAATTTTTATGTCCTTCTGCTCTTAGTTGGATTCCCACACTTGTCATATTATACATTTTCTTAGTGGTTATCTACAACATCACAGGCCGCCAATAGTAGCTACATATGAAAGAGTTGTTGGATTATATTGAAACTGATGCTATAAGCCTATAACCGATGACTTTATATCTACAAAAGCTCGAAAATGTAAATTTCTTTAGTTTTTGTTTGCTATGTATATGTATTGGGGTTCAGAACATCTCTACCTTTTTATTTGTTGTTTTGTATTAACAGATATTAGGTTGTTTGGCTTTGGGGCTTGTCTAATTTTTTTATTCTTTCCATAGGTGGGGGAGTCACCTACAATTGTATTATTCTTTTCTAATTAATAAAATTCTCCAGAGGTGTTGCTTTTTCTACAAAAAAAAGTTATATATATTTATTATGAAGGGCCCAATTTTTTATTTTGCATCGGGCCTCAAATTGTCTTGGACCGGCCCTGGTTACAATTTGGTATCAGAGCCTTGATTTGAGTGAGGTAGAGGAAGCACTTGTGTGTCTCCAGTCTCAAACTGAGGACAAGATTTTAAAATGATTTTTTAAACGGTTTTCAAAATACTAAAGGAGGATGCAAGTGTACGATCAGTCGGAACCAGTAAGTAGACCCCAAAATACCTTACGACTTATTTGATTTTTTGATATGTTAGAACAGCATGGTAGTACTAGGCTAGGGATCTTTAGGAATTGCATGATAAATTGTCTGATTATATGATGCCCTATAGCCTAGGGTTTTTCCTTATATGAAATTGACATCATTACTATAGTTGCTTAGTGTATGCATCACGACTGTACATAATTAAGATCTTATAGCCTGAGAATGTTTGATTTGACCTTATTTGATGTTCTTGTAGGATGAAGGGATTAGGGTAGGATTAGGTATTCGAAAGTCTATAGGGTCCAACATTATGTATGGCTGTCATATGCGAGTGCTGTAGGGTTGGTGGAAGTTTCATGGGTGGGTTGTGCAGGTTCAGTAGGCCAATTATGAGATATTTAGCCTTCCTCTAGGAGTGAGGATTGAGCGCTCTCCATGCATATGTATATTGTTAGGGCATTGTGATGATACTTGAGAGAAATACGGGTATGTGTGAAAGGTAGTATGGGCCCGTACTACTGAAAGCACAAGACCCATACGCGTAGCAAGGAAGTCACAACCCCTAGAGCTTTATTGGGAGTAGGTTCCCAAATTATTATATGGAATGTCAGATATCTTCTTGGTGTATTTTCAGCATGGTGGTTACTAGATGGTTTGTGACTGGATCCGGATCAGGATCAGGAGATGGCGGCCAGGAGGGACCGACAGTTCCCGAGGTCATTGGTCAGATAAGGTCGGATGAGCTGTACGCCACGATTCGAGAGATCCAGCATGATGAGGTTACTCTGTTCTAGGCACAGTTGCCGGAGATGTTTGGTTCTATTAAGACTGCCATGGTTAAGTACTTCGACGAGCGCTATGCAGCCATTGCTGAGACGGCTACCGTAGCAGCTACAAAAACTGTAACGACGGCAGGGGGAGGAGCCAGTTAGCCTTTTCAGTACCGGGACTTCGATAACACGAAACCCCTGACTTTTGAGGGGATTCAGGACCCGAATACAGCCATGAGGTGGTTGTCTGATATGGAGGAGTGTTTCTTCACGTGCTCATCTCCTACTGACCAGAAGGTTAGATGTGCCTTGAACCTACTGAGGTTCGGGGCAAATGACTGGTGGAGGTTGATGAATGGGTCGTATACTGATGATCAGAGAGTTGCGGTTACTTTAGGAGCAGTTTAGGGATATGTTCCGCACTCGCTACATTCCGCGGATCGAGCGGGAGTGGTTGGCACAAGATTTTTTGGATTCGAGACAGGGTACGCAGACGGTGACGGAGATCACCCGCATGTTCACTAAGAGGCGATGTTCTGCCTGGAGTTTGCTTCTGAGCAGGCTTAGATGACACGTTATCTAAGCATACTCAAGACTGACATTTGTCAGTTTGTTGCTACCCAACATTGTGATACACTGTTGAAGTTATAGGAGGCCGCTAGGCAGCGTGAGCTTGAGATCGAGTTACAGTTACGGGAGCAGAGGCAGACCCCAACGTAGTCACAGCCGGCGCCAAATCTGTCTAAGACCACTGATTGTAGGACGGGAGGACAGCAGGGCCGCACTTGTGGCAAGTGCAGGAAGGGTTACTCGGGGGTTTGCAGATCGAGCAGTGCGTGCTGCAAATGCGGCAAAGAGGGGCACTTTGTGAGAGATTGTCACCAGCCAGCCCCGGTTCAGGATATGATGATCTACTACCACTGCCATTAGGTTGGTCACGTGAGGACCCACTTTCCATAGCTTGCTGCTAGGCCAACACAGGCTCCAACATCGACTACATGGAGGATTACTGATGAGATTCAGGGGAGAGTAGTGACCCTGAGGGCTCAGGGACGCGACTTCCAGCTTACAGTAGAGGAGGCTGACACGGCCTCCTGAGAGGAAGGTCAAGTTTAGCATTGACCTAGTGCCATGTGAGGCCCCTATCGCCAAGGCGTCGTACCGGTTGGCACCACCAGAGATGCAGGAGATGTCATCACAGCTGCAGGAGCTGCTGAGCAAGCAGTTCATTTGCCTGAGCAGTTCTCCATGGGAAGCGCCGATTTTCTTCATCAAGAAGAAGGATGGTTCACACCGGATGTGCATCGACTACCAGGAGTTGAACAAGTTGACGGTGAAGAACCGTTATCCACTCCCGAGGATAGCTGATCTTTTCGATCAGTTGTAGGGGTCATCTTGGTTCTCCAAGATAGACCTAAAGTCCGGGTACCATCAGGTCAGGGTTAGGGAGGAGGATGTGGATAAGATCGCATTTCAGACTCGTTATGGACATTACAAGTTCATGGTGATGCCATATGGGTCAGCGGGTAGTAGTTTGAACCCCAAGTAGGTGAGAACTGGTTATCTTCGGCGATGGCACCTGGTTGGGTGTAGGGTTATGCTCAGCCACCAGGGCTCGAAAGTATATTCAACATGAGTGTGCGAGTTATCTAGCGTACGTGGTGGATACACGGGTCAGGGATCAGACCATGGCTTCAAAGGTTCCAGTAGTCAAGGAGTTCGCTGACGTGTTTTCGGAGGAGTTTCCCGAAGTGCCTCCGGAGAGGCAGGTCAAGTTTAGCATCGACCTAGTGCCATGTGGGGCCCCTATCGCCAAGGCGTCGTACCGGTTGGCACCACCAGAGATGCAGGAGATGTCATCACAGCTGCAGGAGCTGCTGAGCAAGTAGTTCATTTTCCTGAGCAGTTCTCCATGGGGAGCGCCGATTTTCTTCATCAGGAAGAAGGATGGTTCACACCGGATGTTCAGACTACCAGGAGTTGAACAAGTTGACGGTGAAGAACCGTTATCCACTCCCGAGGATAGATGATCTTTTCGATCAGTTGTAAGGGTCATCTTGGTTCTCCAAGAGAGACCTAAAGTCCGGGTACCATCAGGTCAGGGTTAGAGAGGAGGATGTGGATAAGATCGCATTCCAGACTCGTTATGGACATTACGAGTTCATGGTGATGCCATATGGGCCCACCAACGCGCCAACGGTGTTCATGGACCTGATGAATCAGGTCTGCAGACCGATGCTTGATCGCTCGATCATCGTGTTCATAAACGATATCTTGATGTACTCCAAGAATTGAGAGCAGCATGAGGAGCATTTTCAGGAGCTATTGGGAGTTTTAAGGCAAGAACGACTTTATGCCAAATTCTCGAAGTGCAAGTTTTGGTTACGAGAGGTTTAGTTCCTTGAACATCTCGTTAATCAGGAGGGGATTTAGGTCGATCCAGCCAAAATCAAGGTGGTTATGCAGTGGGAAGTGTCGAAGTCTCCTTCGGCTATCAAGAGCTTCTTGGGATTGGAAGGGTACTATCGGAGATTCATACATGATTTCCCCAAGATTGCAGTACCCCTCACTCGTCTGATGAGGAAGCGGGTGGATTTCCAGTGGGGCCCCGAGCAAGAGATGGTGTTTGAGATCCTCAGACTGTGACTTTGTGAGGCTCCAGTCTTGACTCTCCCGAAGAGATTTGAGGAATTTGTAGTGTTCTGTGATGCATTAATCATGGGAATGAGAGTGGTCCTCATGCAGAGAGGACGGGTGATAGCCTATGTGTCGCGACAGTTGAAGCCGCACGAGACGAGATACCCTACTCATGATCTGGAGTTGGTAGTGGTGGTATTCGCTCTCAAGATTTGGAGACATTACCTCTATGGGGTTCGCTGTACCATATACATTGACCACAAGAGTCTGAGGTACATCATGGATCAGTCGAACCTGAATATGAGGCAGCACAGGTGGCTTGACGTGGTCAAGGATTATGACTACGAGATACTTTACCATCCTAGTAAAGCGAACATGTTTACGGACGCTCTAAGCTGCAAGTCAGTTGGATCTTCTACTGTAGTGACATGTATGAGGATATCAAGGGATTCTCCACTGGTAAGTTTGATTAGGGAAGCTTAGGCTGAGGGTATGCGACATGAGAATTGGAAGCTTGAGAGGATTAGGGGTGAGAGCACCCAGTTTATGCAGGATAGCTAGGGATTATTGACCCGTTGCGGTCGGGTATAGGTTCCGATGTCTGGTGGGGTCAGACAGATTTTTCTGGAGGAGGCTCATAAGTCTCGCTTCTCTATCCACCCGGGGGCCACCAAGATGTACCAGGATTTGCGATTGAGTTACTGGTGGCCATGCATGAATAGGGAGATTACATGGTATGTGGAGAGGTGCTTGACCTGCCGGATGGTCAAGGCCGAGCATCAGAGGCCGCACGGTCAGTTGCAGCCCCTGGAGATTCCCATGTGGAAATGGTAGCACATCACGATGGATTTTATCTCCAAGCTGCCGAGGATGGCGAAGGGCTTCGACACTATTTGGGTCATCGTGGATCGATTGACCAAGAGCGCCTACTTTATAGCGATATGAGAGAGTTCATCGGCCGAGAAGCTTGCTGACTTGTATATCCGCGAGATCGTTGCTCGCCATGGAGTGTCGGTCTCTATTGTCTCATACCGCGATGTTCGCTTCACATAATGTTTCTAGCAGGAGTTCCATGAAGAACTGGGCATGCGACTGCATTTCAGTACAACCTACCATCCACAGACAGACGAACAGAGTGAGCGGACCATACAGACTCTTGATTTTATGCTGAGATCCTACTTTATTGACTTTGGTGGGAGATGGGACTCCTACCTACCTCTTGCAGAGTTCTCCTACAACAACAACTTTCATTACAGTGTTGGTGCTCCACCATATGAGTTGTTGTATGGATGGAGATGTCGCACCCCAGTCTGTTGGGGTGATATCGGTCACAGGGTGATAGGATGGACAGAGGTAGTTTTGCAGACTACCGAGAGGATTCAGCAGATCAGACAGCTGTTGTAGACCGCTCAGAGTCGGCAGAAGAGTTACGCCGACAGACATCGATCTGAGCTAGAGTTCCAGGTGGGAGACATGGTATTACTAATGGTCTCACCCTGGAAGGGTGTGATTCGCTTCAGGAAGAGGGGGAAATCGGCTACACGATACATTGGACCTTTTCGGGTTATTGTTAGTGTTGGCAAGGTGGCATATAGATTGGACCTCCTGGAGGAGCTTAGTCAGATTCACAGCACTTTTCACGTTTCGCAATTGCAAAAGTGCATACTGGATGAGGAGGCAGTAGTGTCGTTAGATGATATTCAGGTCGATGAGCGTCTGAGTTACGTAGAGAGGCTAGTGGCCGTTCTGGAGAGGAACTCAACTCCCAGGTATAATTTTAAAAGCTTTATATTCATTTTATTGAAGGAAATCGACGTCTTGGAGGCCCCAACTAGTTGTGTCGAACCTAGTCAGCCTGCGTGATTTATGAATTCTACTCGACGAGTCGGAGGACCCCGACTCGACGAGTAGAGGTTGTGCATGGAAACCCTAAATTTTAGGGTTTGCACCATATTTAAAGAACTTATGGGCCGTTTCTAGCCTCCCTTATTGTCATTACAGCCATAGGAAACCCTAGATCGATTCCTAAACCCGTATTGTGTGTGTTGAGAGCTTGAAAGGTGTTAGTTGTTGATTTTGGAAGGGAGACTTTTAGAGTGTGGTGCTTGGATCGAAAAGGAGGAAGTGGATCTGTCATCTACTTCGTTTTGGCAACCAATATGAGGTATAAAGCTAATACATTGACCCTTTCATGCTTAGATCTTCTTATATGGACATTTATGTTCAGTTTTGGGGTTTAACGGAGCCACTCTTGGGTTCGAGTTTGTCACAAGGACATGGTCTCAGATCTGGACTCCTATAGGCCCCAAATTCATAAAGCTATCAACTTTATCTTGTATTGGCCTTTCTCCATGCCCTAAACCTCACCCTAGACTTGTTTTTGGAGTTATAAGCCTTTTAAGACCTTGCATGCACGTAAAGTTAGCAACTTTATGTGATAACTTCACCTAAGGAAGCTAGATCTACAATTTGGAGCTTTGGGGTAGCTTAAAAACGGCTGAATGAGAAATAGACTGAAGGGACTAGACAAGGTGCATGGTCAACTCGACGAGTCGGATGAAGATTGCCTGTATATGTTCTGCATTGACTTGGTGAGTTAGTGAGATGACTCGACGAGTTAGTTAGGGTTTTTCCTAACATTTAGACACCGCATAGACTCGACGAGTTGTCTAGAAACTTGGCGATTCAACTAGGGTTTTCATGAATTCTCGAGTTCTGGAAGAACTCGACGAGTCAGTGGACTACGCTCGACAAGTTAGGTCAACATGGACTGTTGACCTTGACCGTTGACTTTGACTTTGACTAAGGGTAGACCGGTTTGACTTCTAGGGGTATTTTAGTAACTTGGAAATTTGTGGAAGTGGATTATTGGTGGATCTAGGAGTTTGAATATTGAGCTATATTGGGGAGTTCGAAATTTATTATCCCGAGCTACTTGTGAAGTGAGTTTTCCTCACTATACCAACAGGGTCGAAGGCACCAATATCGACCCTTTTCGGATTTGTATCCAGGTTTATTGCATGATATGCTTATTAAGTGGCATCTTGGTAGTTAGGTTGGTGATATGTGCTTAGTGACCTGGTAGGTCGGTATCCTGGTATATAGGATAATGCTATGTTAGTGACCGGTTAGGTCGGTTTCCTGGTATATAGGATGATGCTATGATTAGTGATTTGTTAGATCGGTTTGACTGTTTATATATATATATATATATATATATATATATATATATATATATATATATATATATATATATATATATATATATATATATATATATATATATATATATGTTAGCGTATGATATTTATGTGCACATGATTGTTAGATTTGGGGGTTGCGTGAGGCGAGCCTGCTTTGGGTTGAAGGCCAACATACCCCGGGCAGACCGGATAGACTACAGGCCCGAGAGGGCATACTAGACAGGTCGAAGGCGTGGCGAGTGGTCTAGATAGGCTGAAGGTACTGAGAGGCAGTCCAGATGTGTCGATGGCTCGAAGAGCGGTCTAGATAGACTGATGGCCCTGCGAGGCGGTCCAGTCAGGCTGATGCTTCATTATGCATTATGTTTATTTATGTAACATTGTGAATTTCCAAAAAAAAAAAATTATTTTTAAAAAATAATTTCATTCATAAGAAATATCAGAATTCAATGTAACACATGTCCACCAAATAAAACAATCCCAAGATCTTAAATACATAAAACTCCATCAATGTGTACAGATCATGTCGGCGCCTTCCCGCGATCCTCGCTGGTACCTGAAACACATATCACATAAATGGTAAGCATAAATGCTTAGTGAGTTCCCCAAAATACCACATACAAATATACGCTACTCAAGGCTATAGCTCTACAAGACCTTTTGGTCCATGTGTCTCAGGGGACTTCCATCCCATAGTCCTGGTAGACCTTCCGGTCCCATTTCTCTGACCTTCCGGTCCGTATCATCTTGACCTTCCGGCCCATACACTGTTGACCTTCCGGTCCATATCATAATACTCATAACATAACATAGCACATACATATCATATAACAGCATGCATCACATACTCATCATAGCACATAAGACCTTTCAGTCACACATAATTACCACTCTAGGTAAAGTATAGTGAGAGGACTCACCTCGTACGATGTCGGATAACCTCTCGTGCTCGATAACCCGACCTAGCCTCCTCCTATCAACATAATAACATCTCTATCAATACTTTCTCTTGTCCTCATTTCTAAAGAATGGTTAGAAGACCATTCTACCCCTCCCTGACCTCTCTTGAACCAGCTTGACCAAAACCCTTAGGTCAACTGAAGTCGACCCTAGTCAACGGTCAAACTTTGACCAAACTCGTCGAGTGCACTCTTGTGACTCAGCGAGTCCATGGGTGTCCTCTTAATCCTCATAAATCCTCACTCGACTCGTCAAGTTAACCTTTCACTCGACGGGTTACCACTGGTCACGACTCGCGGGGCAACCCGAATCGACACTCGACTCGTCGAGTCCCCTTATGGACTCAGCGAGTTCCCCCCATGGCAACACTCAAAAGACCTTCTGAAGCCAGATCTACTTCTCTAACCTATAGATCTGACCTTCCAATACACAATAATCACGTAAAGGTCCAACCTTTACACTCATGCAACACTCATAGGGCTTCTTTTGGTGAAATAGCTTCTAAAATGGCAACCTAGGTTCATATCTCCAAAGGAATAGCATAAACCAGGATAGATAGGACTCTCTGGATCACTTAAGGTCTAGATCTAAGAAGAATTCCACCTTGGGACCTCATATGCTTCGAATCCAAGCTAAAGAAGGCATAAGAAAACTCTAGATTCAAGTAGATCACCATATACACGAGAATGAGCATAGATTTATACCTCTAGCAGCCTCTTCTAATCAAATAGTAGTAGATCTGAACTCCTCAATCTGCCTAGCTTGCCCTCCTTCCTTCTTTCTTGCAAAATCAAACTAGAAATGAAGAAAATGGCTTCTTTTCTCACTCACAATGCTCTCAGGTTCTCTGGTGGTGGCTGCAAATAAGGGCCATAAGATCGCCTAAATAGGGCACAGGCCCGATGATTTAGGGTTTACGTCCACAACGAGGACTCGTCGAGTCAACTCGCCGACTCGTCGAGTTCATTCATTAAATCCAGTCAGCAATCGCGATCCTACTCGACGAGTCTAGGCGTCAACTCGTCGAGTCCCCCTTCTTGACACAAGCTAAACAATTAAAATACGATACCTGGAATTCCGGATATTACAATTCTCCCCCACTAGAATCAGACTTCGCTCCCGAAGTCTCGCTCTGCAGACAACTCTGTATGCTGCTCCCGCATCTCCAACTCCGGCTCCCAAGTCAGCTCGGCCCTCTCTGATGTTGCCACAGGACATGAACCAGGTGCACCTCCTAGTTTCTCAGAACCTTCTGTTGGGTTTTGAGCAATCTAACACTTCCTAAGTGTGCATGCAACCCTAATAAACCTTGGATCTATGTTTGTCTAAATACATGCAAAATAATAATTTTCCAAGGTTTATAACCTATCTAACATGGCATGGGGAACATTTCAACATAAAAAGTTAGAAGAGATTACATACCTTTTTGATGAGTTTGGTTCTTGAGGAGTTTGAGGGCCAAGCACCAATAGTGTGAATGCCTCAAATGGAATCACAAAACACCACAAACTCTTGGAAAACTTTGAGAGAGTATACACACTTGTATATTTCGGCCACACACAAGCACACACACACTAGTTCACTAGTTGCCATTTCATGCACCATAAGCATGCTTATATAGTGTACATGGTTAGGGTGAAACCCTAATAACCCATGACCTTTCCTTTCCAAGGATCCATGGGTTAAAAGCTCCATGGATCATCCATGGACTTCCATCAAAGCCTAGCCCATTAACAAATGAGTGTTAGCCCACACCATATAAAATCAATAGCCCATAATCTAATTAGTCTTCCTTTTAAATCTCTAAATTAATTCATAATTAATTTAAGAATAATACTAATTAAATAACATAACTTCATATTAATATATTATAACTTATAATATATTAATAAACATATGTGTATAACTCTCATAAGATTATCCATAAATAGTTTGGATGAGATGCAACCCAAATGGACCATGCCGGTCGGGTCAAGTATATATCAAATAAGTTATGGACTTAGACACCTTATCCAACAGACTCCCACTTGGATAAGTCTAATAACTCTATTTGCCTATATAACTTCAGGAACCAACCAGCAATCGTAGCTCTCGAAAACTCCGTTGAACTATGATGCGCCATTTTAAGACAAGTGATCATATAATCCTCTTTTCTCTTGATATCAGCCGAACAAACACATGGAACTATGTCTTGCTTATTGTCTGGCAGTTGTTTCTCGATTTCCGTTTTGTTTGACTAAGAACTTCACTGAACACATCAATTTAGTTCTGACCGGGCCCGGTACATGGGTCAACACAAAATCATCGAGGGGCCCAGATATCGCTTCTATTTCTAGAAGGAATAGATAAACTTCGACTCATATGCTTGTTCTACTACTTGTTGAATTGTACACAAAGGCACGTTTTATAACATCAAGTTACTGATGCGGTTTCGTGCAGTCAATGCACAACCAACTCATAGGTAACAACTCATATCTCTAGGTTTGAAGACTTATATGATATTATCGTCTCACGATCACTCGAGATAAATTCCATGAAGTGATACAAGTGAGCGTGGATTTATACCAATACTCATAACTTATGAGTACTCATGAATGTTGCAGCAACCATTGCCATGTCTAAACACCTTTAGCCATCTACAAACCCAATTCATGACAATCTTGATTCATACCTACTTCCGACGTATGACCAATTGTGGAGGTTTGAATAAATTAATTATTCTGGAAGTCAAAACATGCAAAACTGAAACAATAGTAAATAATTGACAATGATAGTAACACTTTACTCATAAATAAATCACAAATTTTATTCATTATCAAAACGTCGATTACATTCTACAAGTTTCAGGAAAACTATCTAATCTGTAAAACTAATATCGTCCCTCAGCCTGATGCGCCTCGCATGCTGAAAATGCTTAACCCTCGTCAGTCCTTTCGTAAGGGGATCTGCAGGATTCTCATCCGACGATATCCTCCTTGCCACGAGGAGTCCTTCTTCAATCTTATGTCTTATGAAGTGATATTTTCTGTCAATGTGTCGGGATCTGCCATGATCTCTTGGTTCCTTGGCTAAGGCAACCGCATTATTGTTGTCATAGAAAATCTCCATAGGTTCTTTAATAGCTGGTACAACTCCAAGGTCTCCGATGAAGTTCTTTAGCCATATCGCCTCCTTCGCTGCTTCACTCGCTGCTATATACTCTGATTCACAAGTCGAATCAGCCACCGTCTCCTGCTTGGAACTCTTCCAAGAAATTGCCCCTCCATTTAAGGTAAAGATCCAGCCCGACTGAGAGCAGAAATTATCCCTATCAGTCTGAAAACCAGCATCACTATACCCTAATACTCTCAAGTCATCACTCCCACCAAGGGTAAGGATCCAATCCTTAGGCCTCCGCAGATACTTGAGACTGTTCTTTACCGCGGTCCAATGAGCCTTGCCAGGGTTCCCCTGATACCTGCTGACCATGCTCAAAGAAAATGCCACATCAGGGCAGGTACAAGTCATAGCATACATGATCGAGCCAACAACGGAAGCATACGGTAGTTGGCTCATCTTAGCTATCTCTGCCTCTGTACTCGGACTCTGAGTCTTACTTAGTTTGGTATTGCTTTGGATCGGTAAATCTCCTTTCTTGGAATTCTCCATGTTGAACCTTTTCAACACCTTATCCAAGTAGGTACTCTGACTAAGTCCAATTAGTCTTTTACTCCTTTCTCTTAATATCCTTATCCCTAGGATATAGGCAGCCTCCCCTAGGTCCTTCATAGCAAAGCACTTCCCAAGCCAGGACTTAACCTCCTGCAAGGTTGGGATGTCATTTCCTATAAGTAGTATGTCATCCACATACAGTACCAAGAAGCTAACTATACTCCCACTAGCTCTGACATACACGCAAGACTCATCTTCACTTCTCGAGAAGCCAAACTCTTTGACCTTCTCATCGAAACAAAGATTCCAGCTACGAGATGCTTGTTTTAATCCATAAATGGATTTCTCAAGCTTGCATACTCTATTAGGGTACTCTGCACTGACAAAACCCTCTGGCTTATTCATGTACACATCCTCAGCCAACTTTCCATTAAGGAAAGCGGTTTTGACATCCATTTGCCATATTTCATAATCATGAAATGCAGAAATGGCTAACATAACCCTAATAGACTTAATCTTGGCTACCGGCGAGAAGGTTTCATCATAATCAATACCCTGAGTCTGAGTAAAACCCTTCGCAACCAGTCGAGCCTTATAAGTATGCACTTTTCCTTCCATGTCGGTCTTCTTCTTGAAGATCCATTGGCACCCGACTGTTTTACGGCCTGGTACATGGTTAACCAAGTTCCAAACTTGATTGTCATACATGGACTGTATCTCGCTGTCCATAGCCTCCTTCCATTTAGCAGACTCCGGGCCTGCCATGGCTTCCTTAACACTGCTAGGTTCATCCAAATTTACCAGTGTACTATCACTGATAAATGTATCACCTTCCATAGTAATATGAAAGCCATAATAAAACGAAGGTGTGTTCCTAACCCGTGTGGAACGCCTCGGAGGTATAGACATGTCAGCTTGCTCAACAGGAGTTTCCTCCTCAGGTTGATTGCTAGTGTCTGAGGTTCCTTCACTAATTGCTTCTTGAATTTCTTCAAGATCAATTTGCCTCCCACTGTCTCCTTGGCTTATAAATTCTCTCTCACGAAAGACCCCTCTTCTTGCTACAAAGACCACATTCTCACTGGGTCTGTAGAAGAGGTAACCGAAGGATTTCTGTGGGTAGCCGATGAAAATACACATTTCACTTCGGGGTTCGAGCTTATCATGAGTCTCACGCCTCACGAAAGCCTCGCAGCCCCAAATCTTGATGTGGTTCAAATTGGGAACCTTCCCAGTCCACATCTCATGAGGTGTTTTGGTAACCTTCTTTGTAGGGACTAGATTAAGGATATGGGCGGCAGTCTCTAAGGCATACCCCCAAAAAGAGATTGGTAGCGAAACTCGACTCATCATAGAGCGAACCATGTCCAACAAGGTTCGATTACGCCTTCAGCTGTGGTGTCCTGGGAGGACTCAATTGTGAGACAATTCCACACTCCTTAAGATAGTCAAGGAACTCGGTACTAAGATATTCACCACCTCGATCGGATCGAAGCATCTTAATGTTCCCGCCCAATTGATTTTCTACTTCCTGTTTGAATTCCTTAAACCTTTCAAAGGTTTCTGACTTATGTTTGATTAAGTAGACATACCCATATCTACTAAAATCATCAATTAAAGTCACATAAAACCGATTAGCATCCCTTGTGGCGGTTTTGAAAGGCCCACATACATCAGTATGTATTAGGTCCAACAAACCCTCACCCCTTTCACAAGTTCCAGTGAAGGGTGATTTTGTCATCTTTCCAAGTAGACAAGATTCACAACTATCATCCGATTTAAGGTCGAATGATTCCAAGACTCCACTCTTTTGGAGTTGGCCTATGCGTTTCTTGCTTACATGTCCAAGACGACAATGCCACAATGATGCTTTATCTAGGGTAGTAGAAGAATCAATATACAACACATTATTTCCTAAGTTGTCTACAATCGACACAGTTTCATACACACCATCACAAGGTAACTCTTTAAAATAAAACACATTTTTATAGAAAGCATTAATACCACCACATTCATTATCAAACAAAAAGGTAAAACCTTGTTTGTACAAAGCATGAAAGGAAATAATATTCCTCGCCATTTCAGACGAGTACACACATTTATTCAAATCTAATTTTAACCCATTATTAAGCAACAACGTATAAACTCCAATCTTGGAAACAGGTGAAGCCTTCCTATTCCCCATGATCAAGTTTATCTTCCCGTGCTCCACATCCTCACTTCTTCTTAGGCCCTACATATCAGAACATATGTGAATACCACATCCTGTATCAAGCACCCAAGAGTTAGAATATAATGAGTAATTAGACAATATAGTGTAAATACCTGCATGGGTGGGTTTCACTTTCCCATCCTTTAGATTCTGCAAGTACTTAGGGCAGTTTCGCTTCCAGTGTGCCTTTTCATGGCAATAAAAGCATTCAGCATCCTTGGGAATGGTAGAAGGAGTGACAGAACCGCTCTTGGTCTTCGATGAGGAGCCTTCAAGAGACTTTCCCTTGGTACCCTTCGAAGGGTGCTTCCTCTTTTTCCCTTTGCCTTGCCCGATAGCCAAAACAGGGGTAGATGTTGGAGTAGGAGTAGTAGAGGTAACAACCGCCTTGCCCTTAAGACCGGTTTCCGCGGTCTTCAAGAGTCCTTGAAGCTTGCTGAGGGTAACTTCCTCCTTGTTCATATGATATGTCATACGAAAATGGTCATAACAAGAAGGTAAGGGGTGCAAAATGATGTCAATTGCCAACTCCTCAGGGATGTTCACATTCAGCTTCAGCAAACGGTCCACATACCTTTGCATCTTTTGCATGTGAGCCGTGACGGAATCACCGTCCTTCATGCGAGCAGTTATTATGGAGGAGATTATTTCATACCGCTCCTGACGAGCACTCTGATGGTACCTTTCCATCAGGTCTTGGTGCATCTCAAAAGGGTAGAAATCTTCATATGACTTTTGGAGCTCGGCTGTCATCGTGGCCATCATGATACATGCCACCTTAGTAGCATCTCTCTCATGTGTCCTGAATTCAGCGATCTCCTCAGGAGTAGCAGTAGACTCATTAAGCTCTTTTAACTCCTTATCGAGGACATATTCCTTGTCCTCATAACGAGTAACCATCCTGATGTTCCTAATCCAATCCATGAAGTTGGAACCATCAAAGATGACCCTCCCACAAAGATTCATGAGAGAGAAAGAACCAGTTGGGTTTGAGCCTGAAGCATTAGTGTTGGAAGACATCTGAAGGAAGAAAGCAAGTTTAGATTAGATATATAGAATCCTTAATAAGACACCCAAATGTAATATTAAGGCTAGGACCCAATCACAATATATTATACTTAGAAGAGGGATGTCGTAATTTAAGTAATAATATATTTGAAAGGTAGCTGAATGACGATTCACCAATTTCCACCATGAAAAACAAAATGAATTATTAGGTTTTAATTGGATTTGAAATTCCTAGATTCTTTTGAGATTCATTGAACTTTTCAATGGCATGTTTCAAACTCGATTGTGCCCTTCAAGTTTTGTGACTGGGATGCCGAGGATCACAAAACAAGGTGTGAATAACCATGCTAATTCACTTGGTACCCTTAATATTATCACCTAATCAATGTGCCGGTAAACCACACACGCTCCATTGATCCATGACAAACATTAAGTCACCCTTTGTGATCCTTACTAGTCCAAGTTAGTGTGCCGGTTAACCACACACGCTCCACCAACGACTTGGTAAGGTACAAAGTGTGAATTCCATGGACTAGCACTATGTTCACATTTTTCCTAAAATAACTAAGATTGGGAATTAAAAGGGTTTAGTTACTTTATAATAATCATTATACTTTCAATGAGGATTTAAAGTCATTGTCCTACCCGTTCGGCTAACGACCCTCCACCAGTCAAGCGAGCGTTGGGTGAGAGTGGACACCCATTAAGTCGCCATTTTATAGGCAACAACCTTATACCCACCTTATAGACCGGCTTCGTGAATGAGGCCTACTAACGGTAGAACGACTTATTCTTATACATATATATAATAATTAACCATTAATGTTATAAATAGTATAAGGGTTGAATTTTAACTATTAAAACTCTAAGGGTTGGAATTAAAGTTTATTAAAGTGTGAAACTTTACAAATTCCAAAACTTGAGGACAAGTTTTGTAACTATCCAAAACTTTTCATTTCATAACTTATGAATTAAAGGTTCATAAAAATGAAGACTCTTCACTTTCATGTAACTTATGTGTTTAAATGTGTGTGTTAAAGAAAGTGACCTTTGGATATCCATAACTTGAGGACAAATTATGGACTCCATTAAAACACATAAATGATTAAGAATTAATTCTAAACAATTCATCAAATAATTCCTATCATCTTCTAAATTCATAAGAACATGAACATGATCATCAAAATTTCAAGAACTATATGAACACATAAAATCATGGAATTTTGATATATGCTATTGTAAATGGATTAGAACAACCATTACACCAACTAAAACAAGTTTTAAAACACCAAAACAGTTTAGGGTAATGTTTCTAGTCCATTTCCAGCATCAAAAGTCGAAAATCTGCACTCTGTCGCTCCTACTCGTCGAGTGCATGAACCTACTCGGCGAGTAGGTTGAAGATACACATGGACTCGGCGAGTCCCCCCATGGACTCGGCGAGTTCATCAGTCAGACAGCAAGTTTTTCGACTTTTTCAACTATTTTGCATCGAGTATCAAACAAGCAAGCGTAGGCTCTGATACCACTGTTGGGTTTTGAGCAATGTAACACTTCCTAAGTGTGCATGCAACCCTAATAAACCTTGGATCTATGTTTGTCTAAATACATGCAAAATAATAATTTTCCAAGGTTTATAACCTATCTAACATGGCATGGGGAACATTTCAACATAAAAAGTTAGAAGAGATTACATACCTTTTTGATGAGTTTGGTTCTTAAGGAGTTTGAGGGCCAAGCACCAATAGTGTGAATGCCTCAAATGGAATCACAAAACACCACAAACTCTTCGAAAACTTTGAGAGAGTATACACACTTGTATATTTCGGCCACACACAAGCACACACACACACACACTAGTTCACTAGTTGCCATTTCATGCACCATAAGCATGCTTATATAGTGTACATGGTTAGAGTGAAACCCTAATAACCCATGACGTTTCCTTTCCAAGGATCCATGGGTTAAAAGCTACATGGATCATCCATGGACTTCCATTAAAGCCTAGCCCATTAACAAATGAGTGTTAGCCCACACCTTATAAAATCAATAGCCCATAATCTAATTAGTCTTCCTTTTAAATCTCTAAATTAATTCATAATTAATTTAAGACTAATACTAATTAAATAACATAACTTCATATTAATATATTATAACTTATAATATATTAATAAACATATGTGTATAACTCTCATAAGATTATCCATAAATAGTTTGGATGAGATGCAACCCAAATGGACCATGCCGGTCGGGTCAAGTATATATCAAATAAGTTATGGACTTAGACACCTTATCCAACACCTTCATCCTCGGATACAGGATCGCGATTGGCCTCTCAACATAATTCAGGCTCACATCCACCTGAATATCCTCTAGTGGCACTACCGCCAACTCGTCGGCTATACACTTCCTCAACTGAGACACGTGGACGGTATCATGTATCTGGCTCAACTCCGTAGGTAGCTCTAAATGATACGCTACCCTGCCGACCCTCACGGTCATCCTAAAAGGACCAATGTACTGGGGCCCCAACTTGCCCCTCTTCCTGAATCGGATCACTCCTTTCTAAGGAGATACCTTCAGGAGTACGCAGTCACCAACCTGAAACTTGAGCTCGAATTGTTGCCTATCCGCATAACTTTTCTGGCAACTCTGAGCTGTCAGCAACCATTGTCTGACCTGCTGTATCTGCTCAGTCGTCTGAAGCACTATCTCAGTGCTACCCATCACTTGCTGCCCTACCTCTCCCCAACAGATGGGAGTCCGACACCTTCTCCCATACACCAACTCGAAGGAAGGCATACCAATACTCGAATGGTGGATGTTGTTATAGGAAAACTCAGGCAATGCTAGGTATGTGTCCCAACTTCCTCCGAAGTCCAACACACATGCTCGAAGCATGTCCTCGAGCATCCGAATCATCCGCTCACTCTGTCCGTCCGTCTGTGGGTGGTAAGCGGTGCTGAAATGTTACCTCGTACCCAACTCCTCATGGAATTTCTTCCAGCATCTGGAAGTGAAATGTACATCTCGATCTGACACAATCGAGATCGGTACTCCATGCCCCGATACCACCTCTCTTACATACATCTCTGCCAGTCTCTCTACGTAAGAGCTCTCACTGATAGTAAAGAAGTGAGCGCTCTTCGTCATCCAGTCAACGACCACCCAGATTGCATCGACACCCCTCGCTGGTCCTCGGCAATTTGGTGATGAAATCCATAGAAATCTGTTCCCACTTCCACTGGGGAACCTCAAGTGGCTACAACTTGCCATGCGGACGCTGGTGCTCGGCCTTAACCCTACAACAGGTCAAACACCTCTCAACAAACCATGCAACATCCCTCTTCATACAGGGCCACCAATAATCTCTTTTCAGGTCCAAATACATCTTAGTGGCCCCAGGATAGATTGAGAAGCTCGATCTGTGTGCCTCCTCCATCAGGATGGTACGTGCCCCGCCCGCAAACGACACCCAAATCCGACCCTGAAAGGTCATAAGCCCTTAACTATCGGAAACAAACTCAGATACCTGCCCAATCACCCACTCTCTCTAGCAGTTCTCCGGTCTCCCAGCCTCTGCCTGGGCCTCTTGGATGGTATCCAACACCAGAGTCATCACTGTCATCCTCATACAAATATCTCGTATTGGGGCACTCTTCGCCCTACGGCTCAGGGCATCGGCTACAACGTTAGCCTTGCCCGAGTGGTACAGGATCTCGCAGTCATAATCCTTTACAACATCTGACCATCTCCTCGGGCGCATGTTCAGGTTGGGCTGATCCATCAAGTACTTCAAACTCTTGTGGTCCGTGTATATGACACACCGAACCCCATACGAAAAATGACGCCATATCTTGAGGGCGAACACCACGACCCCCAACTCCAAATCGTGGGTGGGATACCTCACCTCATGAGGCTTTAGCTGCCTCAATTCGTACGCTATCACGTTCCCTCTCTACATAAGCACCCCACCCAACCCCGATATCGATGCGTTACAATATACCACGAAATCCTTCATTCCCTCTAGAAGGGCTAACACCGGGGCTTCGCACAGTCTCTGTCGAAGAGTCTCAAACGAGGTCTGCTGCTCTGGACCCCACGTAAAAGCAACGCCCTTCCGGGTCAACCTGGTGAGTGGCACGACAATCTTGGAGAAATCCTTGATAAATCTCTGATAGTAGCCGGCCAACCACAGAAAACTCCTGATCTCGGTGGGGGATCTCGGCACCTCCCAACTCATCACCGCCTCAATCTTGGCCGGATCGACCAATATCCCATTCTGATTAACGAGATGCCCTAAGAATCGGACCTCTCGTAACCAGATATCACACTTGGAGCATTTGGTGTAAAGCGTCTCCGATCTCAAAACCCCGAGGATCTCCTTCAAATGCTCCTCATGTTGCTCTCGAGATCTCGAATACACCAGAATATCGTTGATGAACACGATTACCGATCGATCCAACATCGGCTTGCACACCCTGTTCATGAGATCCATGAACGCTGCCGGTGCATTGGTGAGCCCAAAAGGCATCACCACGAACTCGTAATGCCCATAACGAGTCCTAAATGTCGTCTTCTGGATATCCTCATCCCGCACTCTCATTTGATGATATCCAAACCTCAAATCTATCTTGGAGAACCAAGACGCTCCCTGTAACTGATCAAACAGATCATCGATCCTTGGTAAGGGGTTAACAGTTCTTGATCGTCAACTTGTTCAACTCCTGGTAATCAATGCACATCCGGTGTGAACAATCCTTTTTCTTGACGAAAAGGATTAGTGCTCCCCACGGCGAGCTACTCGATTGAATAAACCCCTTCCCTAGCAGCTTCTGAAGCTGCGATGATAACTCCTGCGTCTATGGCGGCGCAAAGCGATAAGGCGCCTTAGCGATAGGCGTTGCCGCCGGAACCAAATCGATGTGGAACTCCACCTGCCTCTCGAGAGGCACACCCGACAACTCCTCAGGAAAAACATCCAGGAACTCACGCAATATCGGAACATCATCAACCGAACTCGGCCTCTCTGCGGCCACTCGTGTATCCATCACATAAGCTACAAACCCGCTGCAGCCCTGCTGTAAACTCTGTCTCGCTCTGGTAGCCAAACAAAATGCTGACCCATATCGGGTACCCTCGCCATATACAGTCAACACTCCCCCACTAGGGTCTCGTATCGTCACCATCGACCGCTCGCGGTCTATAATCGCCCCACATCGACTCAACCAATCCATGCCCACTATAACGCAAACGTCCCCCATCGCAATCGGGACCAGATCTATTGAGAATTCAACACCGAAGATCTCGAGTACACATCCTCGAATCACATTAGTAGCATACACCGCTCACTCGTCAGCTATGGAAACTCATAGAGGTCGACTCAACGCCTCTCGTCGAATACTGATGTGTTGACTAAACGCTAATGACACAAAAGATCGACTCGAACCCGAGTCAAATAACAAAAAAGTAGGTACATAACTCACAAGAAAAGTACCTACGCATATCATAGTATAAGCACAATATCTCAACTCAGCATAAATAAATGAAAGAATACATACCAGCCACGATATCGGGAACTGCGCGGACCTCCTCCGCTGTCAACTAGAAGGCTCTCCTGCGAGCTTTCGGCGCCTCGGCCTTCACTGACCGACCCTCAGTAGCTCGTGCGGTAGCAGGGGCAGATCGCTACGCTGATCCCTGTAACAGTTGTGGGCACTCGGCTCTCTGGTGACCCGTCTGGTTGCAATTAAAGCAAACCATAAATCCCTTGGGGCAGTCCTTGGCTATATGCCCCTCCTTGCCACATTTGAAGCAAGCACCCGCTCGACACACTCCATCATGTCCCTTTCCGTACTTCCCACAAGTGCGGCCCTTCTGGTCTCCAGATCTCGTATCAGCGGGCTTAGCCTGCTTGGCTGCCGGTTGTACCTGTATCGGTTGCCTATACCTCCTCTGAGACTCGGCCTCCTCCCTGGCCTGAGTCTCTAGCTCAATCTCCCTCTTCCGGGCATTTGCCTGGAGCTCATCAAATGTTCGGTAAGTCGAGTTTACCACGAACTCCCTAATGTCCCTCCTCAGAATGCTCAAATACCGGCTCATGCGTGCCTGCTCAGACAACACATGCTCAGGGCAAAACAACGCCCTCTCGTGGAACATCTGTGTAATCACGGTCATGGACTCCGTGCCCTGCTTGAGGGACAAGAACTCCTGGGCCAACCATTCCCTCTCCACCGGGGGAACATACTTCTCTCTGAACATGGTGGTGAACCTCTCCCAGGTCACCTCTGAGATCTCTGCAAGAGTGAAGTTTGCCGTCACAAACTTCCACTAATCCTTCGCTCCCAAGCGGAGCTGGTTCAACGCGAACCGTACCCTCAGATGCTCCATACATGAATAGGTGTAGAAGCATCCCTCAATATCAGAAATCCATCTCATCGCAACAATCGGGTCCTGTGTCCCATCAAACTCTGGTGGCTTCGTGTTGTTGAACTCCTGGAACAACAATGAGTCACCCCCTCAGGTCTAGCAGCAGCAACAGCTGCCGTAGCTGCAAAGGCAGTAACCGCGGCATACCGCTCATCGAATGTCTCAATCAACATGGTCTTAGTAGATCCAAACATCTCCGGTATCTCTGCTTGGATAGCCGCAACTACCTCATCGTGGATCATCTGACGAAGCTCCATGTCACTCACGCCGCTGGTCTCTAGTCTGTGGCGTGTCCCAACCATGATGTCTCTGAAATATGACATAAAAATATCGGAGACTCGCTTGAGTATACTCGCACTCGATAACTCAACCCTACTTGTTCCTTAGTACCCTAAGGATTCTTACTTGGACTGCGCACTGATCCGGTGTTTTCAGTAGTACGGGCCCTATACTACCTTCCACACCACATCATCATTCATTCCAAGTCCTCCTCCTAGGATCCCAGATCACAAGTACTCTACATCTCGCTAAGCATAGGCTACCCTTCGGTAGACTTCTCATAAGCTCCTCACTCTCGAAGCATCTCATAGCAGAAGTAATATCCTAGGCTAAGGCATCACAAATCAGGCCATGCTAGTCCTAATAGTAATACCTAGCCTACTCTAGCATGCATAACATATCATATCATATCTCATAACACATAATGTAAGGGTATTTTGGGAAATCACCATTCGAGCGCTGGCAGATAGTACACACCGCTTCTTTCCACTTTCCTCACATTCCTTTACTTTTTAGAAAAATTGTTTCTTTTATGAAAAACATTCTCAAATCCTTAGTTTGAGTTCAAATACACCTGAAGGTGCATCCGAATCCCTCAAACCAAGGCTCTGATACCAAATTGTAACAACGTGAATTTCCAAAACAATTTTTTTTGTTTTAAAAAATAATTTCATTCATAAGAAATATCAAAATTCAATGTAACACATGTCCACCAAATAAAACAATCCCAAGATCTTAAATACATAAAACTCCATCAATGTGTACAGATCATGTCGGCGCCTTCCCGCGATCCTCGCTGGTACCTGAAACACATATCACATAAACGGTAAGCATAAATGCTTAGTGAGTTCCCCAAAATACCACATACGCACAGACGCCACTCAAGGCTATAGCTCTACAAGACCTTCCGGTCCATGTGTTTCGGGGGACTTCCATCCCATAGTCCTGGTAGACCTTCCGGTCCCACTTCTCTTACCTTCCGGTACGTATCATCTTGACCTTCCGGCCCATACATTGTTGACCTTCCGGTCCATATCATAATACTCATAGCATAACATAGCACATACATATCATATAACAGCAGGCATCACATACTCATCATAGCACATAAGACCTTTCGGTCACACATAATTACCACTCTAGGTAAAGTATAGTGAGACGACTCACCTCGTACGATGTCAGATAACCTCTCGTGCTCGATAACCCGACCTAGCCTCCTCCTATCAACATAATAACATCTCTATCAATACTTTCTCTTGTCCTTATTTCTAAAGAATGGGTAGAAGACCATTCTACCCCTCCCTGACCTCTCTTGAACCAACTTGACCAAAACCCTAAGGTCAACTGAAGTAAACCCTAGTCAACGGTCAAACTTTGACCAAACTCGTCGAGTGCACTCGTGTGACTCGACGAGTCCATGCGTGTCCTCTTAATCCTCATAAATCCTCACTCGAATCGTCGAGTTAACCTTTCACTCGATGGGTTACCACTGGTCACGAATCGCGGGGCAACCCGACTCGACACTCGACTCGTCGAGACCTCTTATGGACTCGGTGAGTTCCCTCCATGGCAACACTCAAAAGACCTTTTGAGGTCATATCTGCTTCTCTAACCTATAGATCTGACCTTCCAATTCACAATAATCATGTAAAGGTCCAACCTTTACACCCATGCAACACTCATAGGTCTTCTTTTGGTGAAATAGCTTCTAAAATGGCAACCTAGGTTCATATCTCCAAAGGAATAGCATAAAGCAGTATAGATAGGACTCTCTGGACCTCTTAAGGTCCAGATCTAAGAAGAATTCCACCTTGGGACCTCATATGCTTCGAATCCAAGCTAAAGAAGGCATAAGAAAACCCTAGATTCAAGTAGATCACCATATACACGAAAATGAGCATATATTTATACCTTTAGCAACCTCTTCTGATCAAATGGTAGTAGATCTGAGCTCATCAATCTGCCTAGCTTGCCCTCCTTCCTTCTTTCTTGCAAAATCACACTAGAAATAAAGAAAATGGCTTCTTTTCTCACTCGCAATGCTCTCAGGTTCTCTGGTGCTCTCAAGTGTGAAGGTGGCCGCAAATGAGGGCCATAAGATCCCTTAAATAGGGCACAAGCCCAAGGATTTAGGGTTTCTGTCCACAGCGCGGACTCGTCGAGTCAACTCACCGACTCATCGAGTCCATTCATTAAATCCAGTCAGCAATCGCGATCCTACTCGACGAGTCTAGGCGTCAACTCGTCAAGTCCCCCTTCTTGACCCAAGCTAAATAATTAAAATATGATACCTGGAATTTCGGATGTTACAGTTTATATGATATTTTTATGGTTTGTATGGCATTGGTATTTTGGGGGAACTCGCTAAGCTTCAGGCTTACAGTAGTTGATTATGTTTCAGGTACTTCTGATGATCGCGGGAAGACAAAGGCGTGATCGTGCACCTCTTTATGTTTTTAAAATTTGATTCTGGGATACTCTGACATTAAACCATTTTGAAAACATATTTGTAATAATTATCAGTTTTTGAATGATTTAAAAAGTTTTAAATTGGCTTGATTTTTATGAGTGTTACAGTTAATTACCAAACAAAACAGATTAGGCAGATAATCTAGAAAAATCTAATATGATCTCACGTATTGAGCATCAATGCTCACGTCGTGAGATACAACAAAATTAAAAATTTAGTTTTGATTGATTCACTAATGTGCAATCACATGAAAGATAACCATAGACTCTGATACCATTAATAGAAAACATAGGTTACAAAACTATGCACTAAGCGGAAAAACATTTAACAATTAAATGATTAGGGAACATGCAACCTAAGAAGGATCTATGTCTTTCACATAAAGGCAACATACTATGAGATA